>NC_054412.1:14355832-15057832 GCF_017976425.1 Toxotes jaculatrix
AAGTCCTATGTAGCCAAAACTCCCATCTTTTACAGCTCTGTCCTCTGACTGTACTAATCTGATGTTTCTGAGAAAAAAGAGAATCACTTATACCATTTGTTTTATCTTCCAGAAAACAAAGAGACACGTTGTTGCTGTTGAGACTCTAGAGACTCTGGATAGCGAACGGATTTTGTTGATCCTCAAATGTTTCTTTCAGCTTGTATTGAACCTTCATTTCATCGAAGTAAAGCAGAAAATAGTCCTGCGTATCTCTGTATTGATTCATCATTTTCCCATCTACGGAGGGGTCGAGCATTTGTTCCACACTGCTCCTCAGCTGCATCAGCTTACATTATCAACATGGGACACAACAGATCAATCGGGACACATTGTCTTTGTCATGTCAGTCTGTATTTGTTTGGTTTTCTGGAACATGACTCACTCTGTGTGGTCTGCAGCCTGTCGTTTGAGCATAGTCACCCTGTACACGCAGGGCAGTGGATCGCTTGTAGCTCGAGATGATGTTTTTTGATGGATGATCTCTCTGTTGATTACCTCAGCTGTCATTCAGGTTCACCTTTTTATTAATCAGTGACATTTGTCTTATGAATACAATTCACTTTCTGTTACATTTTGGTGTTCTATAATGCGGCTTTATGTAACACAACAGTGTGTCAGCCTCTTTCAATTCATCAAAGTGCCTACACAAACTGAAACTGCATTAACATCAAATTAAAGAGACAAAGGGCTGAAGCTCTTTTAGAGAAAAGCAAAGCTGCTGAAATGAAAGGGAATATTTCAAAGACAAAAGTAAAGTGAACATCAGCATTACATTTCCAAGATGAAAGGGGGCTGAGGAGTGATGCAGATGTGTCTTATTGAGTGCTGTTTTTTGGACTGGCTGACTTTTGTACCGGTGGTTAATTGCAGCTTTTATTGAGCAACTACTATATATTATTTTTGGGCAAGTGCCTAAAGTTAAATTGTGCTGCTGCCTGTCTTGGCCAGGATGCTCTTGTAAAATAGATTTTTTTTTAAAAATCTCAATGGGACTTTACCTGGTTAAATAAAGATTAAATAAAAAAATATGAAAAATGTGGCTTGTTAGCTCAGCAGAGCTGATACTTTCGGTGAGATGGTGTAAAAGATGTGAGAGAGCATGTGGATAAACTGTCTGACTATCTATTAACCCCTAGTCAGGTCAGATGTACCCATCAGATCAGTAGTAGCTACTCCAGATTCTTTCTGTTGGATGAATCACGGATCCTTGTCTGTGAAAACCATCTTGCCATTTGATGCCCTCCTCACAGTTCTCCACCTTGCTATCTCTAAATTAATTCACCTCCTGCTGCACTAATTATACCTGCTAATAGTATGTTAATAGTCTATAATACAGCTTTTCCCCCTTTTTTGCTTTGCCATATTATTTGCTGGGGAGCATTTTGCACGCAGCCAAAAACTGACATTAATAATCTTAGAAAAAAAAACAAAAACACACCCACATAGTTTTTAGCATCGTTTTCTGTGACGAGTATCTTACTTGTTAGCTTGAAGAAGATAAAGTTTTATCTGACAGACACGTGGGATGTTGAAAACAGCACGGAAAGCAGAAAGAACCAGCATGTGGTAAGTGGCCAAAGGGAGGCTTATCCAAATGGTCCTCTTCTGTTTAGTCTGACTTCCACAGGCACATTGCTTGTGCCACCTGAGCAGGACTCTCTGCTTGCTGTCATACAGTATGTGCTTGATTGAACCTGGGTTAGTCCAGTCAAAAGATGGCCTGCCCCCTATACGTTACTGAGATCTCTGTAGAATAGAAGTAACTTCTCTGTTCAGGCCTGACAAGACAGCTGTAATGTAGGTCAACAGGTACAAGCCTCCATTTACCATCCACAGCTAAAGACAAGTGGGGTGGAAGAGGAGGCAGTGGGATGTAAACAACATACAGGGTGAATGGATTGTAGAGGGGGAGGAGATAAAGAGAAAGGGATGGCAAATGATTGGTCCACACACACTGTAGTGGTGGCCTGATTAATGTTTTATAAGTATCACTTCTCTGTTTGTAGGTTAGACTTATCTTTCCTCTCCCATGTGTGGGCTAATGGCGGAGCTGTGAGTCACACTGGCCTGTGTTGTTGAGATAACTCCCTGCATTGTGAGTGTGTGTGTTGTTTTTCCCAGTACAATTAACCAGCAATACAATTAACCAACATTACTTTTAATTTAGAGAGCATGAAACCGTTTAATTTATGAAATTTGAGGCTGAACAGCAATCTTGGCAGATCTGTGTACGTCGCTATGGTTGCAGCTCTGCTTATATGTGGAGCATATGCAGATGTATTTACAGATGCCTTCCTGCTGAAATATTTTTTATTATTTTAGTATATCCTTGCAGATGACTTAAGCTTATATGTAAATTATTTTATTGTGACATTTCACATCAAATAATTGTGTAATATTTTGATAAGAAACAGTGTAAGTCAGACACTGCACACGGAGCTGCTCATTGTTGCAAAATCGAGATCAAGATATTCTGATTCACCCGCTTGCTCGCTGAACATTATCTCCTTGTTACTCCTTCTGTTTTCTCATGTTCTTTATCTTTTCCTTTCTGTCCACAAGTGCGTGGTCACATGACCTTTTGCTCTTTAAAACGAGGTCACACTGGTGCCTCTCCGCTGCACGTGCGTGGCTTTCTGGGGATTAACAGTCATACTGGAAGTGGCTCGACGCAGTGGTGTAAACCGGATGCTGTTATAGTGAAAATCCCAGGCTGCATCATGTCAAAGCTGAGGTTTTGCTCGGTGTCCTTGGCTGAAATGTGAAAGATTGATATGCTGTCAGAGCCATGTTATCCTGCTCATAAACACCAGGCCTTGTCACAGCTTTTACAGAGGCATGACCCATGATATACCAGTCTCACACGTGGAACCTGTCCTTCTGTTTTGTAGGTTGCTGTTAGACAGAAACACTAAACACTGTCAAATGGCAGAAGATGATGGCTAAAGAGGTGTCTTGCTTAGGAGCTGATAAAACCCCTCCCCCAGGCAGCAATTTCCCAATCATAGCTTAACCGCAACAAAGCATGGAAGGACTATTAAGCTTTGGATTTCCCCATGCTGACGTAGCCGGGGATTGGAAGAATAATACTCAACATCTCAGCGTCTTTTTCTTTTTTTTTTTTTTTCAAAAACCAAAAACACATTAGCAAAAGTTTAAGGAAGATTTTAAGGTTGAAATAGTGTATTTGTCTGCTCTAGAACAAGCTGCACAAGTGTGCATATCAGAGTAACCAGCTTATGACTTACTGTAGTAACCTAGCATTGGTCAATTATAGAAGACTGTTCTGTTCTTATGAAAAAGACTTTTGAAGAGTTTTCAGTCTTGTTCTATTTGTCTTCTGTTCTATAAACACATTGGTCACTGTTCTATCGCTATAACACATATATATATACACTTTATTATCCACACACTCACAATTACATACAGGAAACATGCTAGGTCATTCACTTTAATGCACACCTTGCCTCAGCAGTTATCAGTCTGGTGAATATTCATACATAACAATATATGCCACACATAAACATGGCTCACGTCTCTCTGCCCAGTCGAAGGCTGCCATGACGTGCAGTGGCAGGCTCCACAAATCCTTAACGTTCATCTTTTACATCTCAGCCTTAACCATTTTCCCATAACACCGGGGGGGAGGCTTCTTGCCGAGCTATCAATAATAAACGATTAAGTTAAGGGTTTAACATCCTTGTGTAGATAATGGGGTGGAAAGGAGGAGGCTTTCAAAGAACAGAGTGCTTTTAGCCTAGAAAACCACCAGCAGGAAGTACACAGTTTTTAATGACCAGAGGCTGTAGGTGCTGGGTTACTCTTCAAGCCTCATTTGTTGCAGATGGTTAATGATTTATTTCAAATTGTAATCATTAATGCTAATGGATAGTATTAATTTAATGTAGTTAAATAAATTTGTTTAATTGAACATGTACTTAACACACAATAACCATTATTAATTGTTATTCAAAATGTTTTTTTAACATTGCAAATAGGATTGTATGTATAGTGAGTGCAAATGATGATTATCATTTATAAATGATACATAATGATGTAATTTATATGATACAAATTTAAGATGAGTATAAGTCAAAACATTCACTCTCCTTCTGGCTTTGATTGGGTCTTAAAAAACGGCTGCCTGCTGTGGCTGAAAATGATGCTATGAGAGTGAACCAGTAAAACAGTAAAGCTGTGGGCCGTAAAACCAAAACAGGGAGCCGAAAGACAATAAAACCTCAACAGAGCTGAGGTGAATTGTTTTCGAACTAACGCATTCTACTTACCCAGAGAATAGGATTTGGTAATTACCTGCTGAAGAGACATCTAGGTATCAAGTTTGAAACCAAATTTGCGAGACAGCTGGGGACAGTGAGTTAAGCAAAGTACTTAATCCCAACAGTTACAATGAAATGACCAAGAGATTGAGATTTACAAGTGAGTCTGCAGGTGTGAGTGCTTTAGTATATTTGTGACTCTCACCCTTCGCCCTTGAAGATGTTTCCCCCATGCACTCAGCCTGACTGTTGAACTCAGGATTATATCTAACTATAGTTTATAGTTTAAATAGTTTAAACACTATTTGAAGACTTGACAAATCAGCAAGAGTAATAAAACCTAACAGAGAGTGGTAGATACTTTGGCACTGTGAGTAAATATGTTAAGTGCAGGCAGGTAATAAAAAGGGATGATTTGATCACCATTAACAGATATTGATAGATTAAAAAAAAATCCCATTAAGCTCTAATTGAAAAGAGGATAAAGTTGCATCGTTTCACCAGATGCCATTTAATTCATAGTTTATAATCACATATTTTCTGCTATTAATTCATGTACAGCATCTTAAGTGGTTGGACATTGCAGAGATTCATCCACTAACGATGTGGCTCACTGGGCATCAATAGCTGACCATCACACAAAGCCACATAGACATGCACACACACACATACACACACTCACCCAGATGCTAACATAAACAAATAGTCACAGACTTCCCTGCAGCGTTGCCAGTCACTCTCTTTATATCTGACTGTGTCTCATTGAAATGGCAAGTCTATGAAAAGACTGTTCTCACTTTTGAAAAAAGAAACATTTGTCTCTTCAGTCTGGATGTGGACGCTGTCTGCATACAGATGTTAGCCCTGGGGCACTGAAACTAATACCATATGGCAGAGTCCTCTTTTCACGTGCTTGATAGTGTCGATAGCAGGACTGAGAAACGGTTATTCCTTCATTCTTTATCAGTGTATTGGTTCTGCTGTGCAGATAAGGAGCATGTCTTTATCTGCTTTTGCTTGTTGGCTGAGGCTTTCAGTGGATTATTTTATATTTTGTATGTGAACATCTAACAACCACTACAAATAGAAAGTATTGCAACAGGTGTCAAGGCAAGTATTTTTGTAACATCACTTTAAATAACAGAAGCCTTCAGTTGTGTTTCAGTGTTGTGTTGGCCCTAAAAAACACCATTGGCAATGGGTAAATTTCCCTTTGTTTTTAAGTATTGAAAACCTCAATAAGTGAATAATCCGCAGGTCCTGTGGAGTGTTTGTAAAAGTCCTGCAGGACTCCTGTTTCAGTCAGGAGTTATTGAAACAGTTACAAAGTTTTAGTTACAAAGCACAGCAAGTGTCTGTTCACTAAACCAGCCTTCTAAACTAACTCTGGGGGCAGGGGAGAGGCAAAGGGAGGCCATGGAGGGAGACACAAAGATGGAAGACACTGTGTCAGGTGAAAGAGACAGGTTTATGCTTATATTCTAAAAAACAAACAGAAGCTAAGTTATTGTATTCTGACCCAGTGTATTCTGATTTGGCCTGTTTATCAATACGGTCAACAAGTGGACCAGCATACACACACACATACATACACTTTCCAAGGATACCATTATCTCTGATGTCCATTCCTAATAAACATCCATAAATTGGCTTAAAGATCAAAGAAAAACAATGCTCTTCATAAAGAACTTGCCTTAAAATCATCACATTTAAATTTTTTTTTCATTCTTCATTATCAAATTAATGCAGTGATAGCTGTCCATACATTCATAGGCACATTGTAAACAGAACTTGCTAATTGCTAATTTGGCATACCTTAAATGATGCCATTTGCCAAAATGTAAATAAATACAGGCCAAAAAACAAAAACCAAACAAAAACAAATCTCAACTGATCTGTTAAGATTTCATCTTAGAGCCACATAAAACTCATTGAATAGACGTGGCACTATCAAGGACATAGTTTTAGGTCACCCTTTGCTTTCAAAGCCAAGACACACCGCTGCACACATACACATGGTGATGCATGTGAACGCACTCTTTTCTCAGACAGTGACACACACACTCCTCTGTCCTCAGGACTGCAGAGATCTCATTTAGATAACTCTTCTGATTTCTCAGTACCTCCCAGAGTCACCCTTTCCCTGCTATAGTCATCCATTATGTTACCACATGAGGAGACACCGACAACTTTAGCTGATCCTCTCCCTCGATAGTGAAAGATCAGTGAGAGATCTGACGGCCCTGTCTGAACCGAATATCTCCCTTTCACAATTTTTTTACAGTGATTTTGATGTTGCTAAACATTACACCGCCGAGGAATAACAGCCTGTATTTTGCACATAAATACTTTGCAGGAGTTATTGTGTATCTCTCTAACAAACATTCGTTTTGTGACAGCTATGATGTAGCTGCCCATTAGCCATGTGTTGATGCTTTTAAAGCGTGGGGTACTTAGCATAGCCAAATCAGCCTCATCTGCCATAATTCTAGCTGTCTCTTTCTCTATTTAGTCTGCACCTCCCCATCTCTAGAGCAGCTACAGCACTCCTCTGCATGTGTGTGTGTGTTTGGCAGAAAGTGGGAGGGAGGGAGATAGAGGTGGTATGTGTATTTATATCCAGTAGTACTTGTAGAGGGGTGTGTCTGCTGCACAAGTCTTTAAACCATCAAACACAGTCTCTCTTCCCATAATTTCAAAGCAGTGCGTTGATATCAAAACTCCCTAAGATGCAGTATGTCCAAAGTGTGGAACATCAGATGCCGTATACAGTTGTTTCTTGTGTTAATCATGTCTCATATGATTAACTCAACGTAAACAAGTTACCAATGCTCTTTACTCCATGTTTGGAAACTGTTACTGTCTAATATGACAACCTCATCTCCCTTAAGATTGCATTTATATGCAACTAGTCTGCAACAGCAACATTTTGTAGGACATGTAGTGCTGTGGGATAGTGCAATATAACAAGATGTTGAACATATAAAACTATGAACACAATAATGTTCTTAAGCAAATATCCAAAATATAATCTATCAGTGAGTCGCATTTGTTCTCCCTACCATATCTGCTCCTGGCAAATAAAGCATGTTTAATGTATTCATTGTTATATTTAGACAACTTAAAACACTTAGTTCAGGACAGAGAAAGATCGTGGCCTTGGTTAAATGTTTCTGACTTGAAGGAACATTTAATTAAAACATCTCTCATTCCCTAAACTTAACCAAGTGTTTCAGTAGCCTAAGCATGTGGGTACATGGGACACAAATCTCAGTCTCTGATGTCAAAGCCCTGCTTTGTACACCCAACCATCCTCCTCCCTGTGACCTCTGTGTATAAATATGTCAGACTAAACTTTGCCATAGGCCCCATCATGAACAACTTAATGTTGTGCCGCTAGTAGGTCATTTCAAGTAAGTTCTGAAAATGGTGAAAGTGTCTTGATGAGAGGATCTCTGCTAAAACCTTTGAATCAAAAACAAAGATGAAGAAGAAAGGCAATCCCTTGTCTGCACCTTCAAAGTGTTTAATTTTAAAACATATAACAGCCAAATAATGTCCAGACTAAACATAAAATTCTGTTGACTGGAAGTCCATCATGTTGTCCTGTGTGTGTTTTAGTTTTCTGCTGAATATTTCATATGCTATTAGCTGATAAATGATACATAGTAAGAGCAGCACGCTTGGGAACCCGGTTTCTGTACAAAAAAATCACACTTGACTGCACAAAAACATTGTGCCTCATCATGAGGTTTCAGTCAGAAAAGCAGATGAACACACATTTGAGTAATCTCTTTGCTTTTATCAGTATTTATTCATCTACCTTTAATGAAAAAGTCATCAAATGTTCAATCAGAGTAGTCACACAGAAAGGCTAGAAAGAAAGTCAGAAGGTCTGTTTCTTGTCAAAACATAGACAAAAGTCAGTGACATAACACTGTAAAAAGCGTTCATTTCTTTTGTCTCTCAAAGCAAACATGTTTAATTCATTTACCATAGTGTTCAAAGGTGCACTGTAATTTCCCATACCAAGCCCATGCCTACCTTTATTCACAAACTCTCTTTGTCTGTGGGGGAAATTACTGTACAATGTGATCCTGACAGCCTCGCACTTCTTGTGTGAGTGTGTGTTTGCCCTCAGCACAGAGCCCGTCCCTGGCTGCCACCGCTGAATGTCCCCTTAGCATCGGCAAATGGCCAGATTCTGTCACAGCCGCTGACTGGACCAGCTGTTTCTTTCCCTTTCTTCCATCTTATCTCCTCCGTCACACTATCTGTCTTCCTCTGTGTGATTTGCCTTGTGAAAGAGGCAGTGATAGGGCGCCTGGTGGTGCAGCGCTTGACACCAAAGTTGATATCCACACATGCTGGCATCAGTGGGAGGCATTTATGTGTATGTGTGTGTGTTTGACAAGGCAGTCAGGGCACAAACACCATCCTGTGGATTGTGGGAGCGCAGAGGACACTTACGCTCTCCGTTGTTTTTGTGTTTCTGTTGACAGACCGACAAGTGGGAAGAGGACAGTGAAGGTCAGAGGGTGGTCAGTTTGGGACGTGGCCGGTCAGGCCCAGTTACACAAACAATGAAAGTGAAATGGGATGGGTCTGGGCTTAAGCTGTCTGGCCGTGCCTTGGCCCGGGCTGCTGGCGTAGGCACTTTTTCGTGCCCTGTGCATCTCACATTGGGAGTTATCAGAGCGTGCAGGCAGGGAGAGTCATAGCAGCAGCAGGCTAGCAGTAGTAGTAGCAGCTCGCTGGGGGCTGCGCAGGGTCCTGGATCTGACCTGATTTGTCAATTCGATGACTTCACTGAAGTGTCGCTCCACTAGGGAATCATTGGCTTATAATTCAGCAATCATGGTTCAAGCAGGGGATTCGTTGTTTCATGTTTAGTTGAAAGAAAATTGAGGCGCATAATGGATTTATCAGGAGTGCAATTTGACATCAAAGCACATCTGAAGAGGCTCTGATTGTCCTGGTCTGTCTCGTCATGGCTTATCCAGAGCACTTTGATTGGTTGAAAGAAACCGTCAGTTTGTTTCCAGGTAAGAGCAGCGATTTAATGAGTTTACATATGGGCTGAAATAACAATTTTAAGACGACTACGATGAGGAATACTCATCATCACAGCACTAATTTAACATGCTGCAGCTGTTCTTATCATCCAAAGTCTTTAAACATGATTTGAATGAGGGATGTTACAAACTTCTCGACATGTTGTAAATAGTGTGCAAATGATAAAAACAGCTTCTTCTTCAGATGAAGTTGTTTACTGCTAGTCTACAGATACATCTACGGGGAATAGAAGGTGAATCGCATGTCTGTCTTAACGGTTCTTGAGCCAATTAAATCATCTGAAGGAGCGGAGATCTGGAGAGAACAAGTGAATGCAAATGGGACAGAACTGAGCAGCAGACAACAAGAGCAGGTCAGGACAAAAGAGGCGAGGGATAACAGAACGAAGGCGCTAATGATGAGGATGCAGAAACAAATTTGGTCTCACTTTGTGCGGTTTCTGTCTTTCAAGCTGCACTGGGAAAAGGATAATACCTTGAGCAAAAATGTACCGTTGATCTTTGTTCTTTGGCTCTGAAACATTTGACCTTTTAATTAGGAATTCCTCCTCTTCCCTGTAGCGTCAAGTGAAGAAGAGAACAGTGCCCCTCCTTCGACTTGTTTATCAGAAGGAATTTGTGTCCTTTTCATGTTGCATTTTAAATTATGTATGAAACATATTTGCATATTTGTGCATGAGTGAATACTTTGCATCTCAATACCAAATTCTGCTTCTAAATTACAATCTGAAGGATACAAAATTAATGTGGTGTTTTGAAAACATATGAACTCACCATGCTGCCGCAGAGCGCTGTCATTCGCTTAGGAACCAAAAATAGACACAGTATATATACAAGACATAGCCAACACAAACACCAACACACACACACGGAGTCCCTGTTTTGCGGTTAGCATGGGGCAGGTGACAGTGAAAGTGTGTGTCTGTTAAGGTGTTGTTGTACAAAAGGGGAAATGCCTGTGGAGGCTCAGATGGTGACAGATGGTTTGGAGACAAATCAGCCTGGGAGTCAGGATCTCTGCCCTGGGACTAGTCGCTCCTTTAAGTATCCTTGTGTGTATGTGGATTTGTGGAGTATGTGTGTGTGTTCTTATCAACCGCTGTGAGTGTATGCCCAGGTTAGTCTTCAATATGTACACATGTATTTGCATATATGTATGCAAGGCAGAGCATCAGTCTGTTTTTGTGTGCACAGGATGTCAAACTCATGGTTTGTGTACATGTGCATGCAGTTATGTAACACTTCTTGTAACAGCACACTAAACGTGACAGGAACATCAAAATACTGTATACTGCTTTCACATGTTTAAAGGGCACATATTCATGTGCTGGAACAATCTACATTTTTAGTTATTCATCTCTAGAGTCCTTAGAGCTGTTGTTTGTGAGTGGATACATACAATACACTCACAGACACACACACACACACAGTCACAGCCCCCAGTCTTACACACTTTCTGTAGAATAATGAGTTTAAGAGTTTCATAATCTCTGCCATATTTTACCAGGTGCAGTTTCTCATCAGAGTGACATTGTTACTCTTTGGCAGAATAACCTTGCAGGCATTAGTCTGAAACTTCCCAAAGTGCTTTACAATCTGCCCATAAATTACAGCTCAAGAGGTGCTTATGTGGCAGCCAGGAGAAGTTGTGCAGTAAGTAGTTCCTCTGGCCCCTGCATGGAGGCAATTCCCAGAGGCCTCTACAGTTAAAGTACATCTCAGTCCAAACCTGTTTCGACTGTTGCGAGAGGGCAGCAGCTAAAAGCTCTGCAGGAGTAAGTTTGAACCGTGTGGTAGTGCATTTAAACATGCACCTCCATCTGCTGTCGTACATGCAGTCAGTGGTGTGTATGTGTGCGTGCACAAGTGTTGTTGTGTCTCTTAGTAGTTGAGCTTGGCCTAGACGACTTAAGCCCTACTAGCCTTTAATAATCTCATTGCCAAGATGTACCATCTAGGTCAGTGGCTTCCATCTTCTCTATGGCTGCTTACGGACCACAGAGAGAATGAAAGTCATGAAATTATCCCCCATAGCTCGCTAGTGTAAGCTATCTAACGTTCAGAGTCTATGATTTGATTGAAAGCTCTGTCTCTGGCAGACTTCTTAGAGTTTCCAGCTAATTTGTTTTAAAATGAGAGCAGGTAAAGGACTGTTTAATAATGCAAAAAGTCAGCACCCTCACAATATACAGAAATAAAGAAACAGCATTTTTGTATATTTTGTAGCTCTAGTTAGCCCTAAAGAAATTAAAATACATGTGTGTTGAACTGTTAACGTTATCCTAAACTCTTACTTGGCCCCCACAGTGTAGATGTTCAGTCTTTGGATATAGCACTAAGATTGCTACTGTTGTTATAGAAAGCTATTTAGCAGGACATGCTTATGTTTGCAGTTTACATTATAGTAAACATACATTGTGCTGTTGGTTTTGTAAAGGCTGACCTGGTTCAGATGCACCTACAGTACAAACTCCCCCAAACCCACTACTCATTCACACATGCAGACAGTTTTTACACCCAGTCTGATTATAACCTCCACTGCACTTCGCTGGTTCATATTTGGATCCAGCATTATGGGGTGTGTTTTTGTTTTTGTTTGCATATTGCTCTAAGGTAACAAGGGCTTCAGCTGCTGCATGTGTCAGCTGATGATTCAGTGCAAGGCTGTGATCAAGCCCTATTTAGTCACTGTGTGTTTTCACCGCGATGACTGCAGAAAGCAACTTTATCGTTGATATTTACAAAATATTTGAGCATTGCCTTCTGTCCGACTCTTCCTCTCCTAGGAGCTGTTTTTCATCCTTTATCCTTGACATCGTCTTTATTGACTTTATTCTGCTGGGAATTTCATTTTTAATCAGCATAATGTCTGCATGTTAGTATTTCATCTTGCAGAAGCCATTATGTACATGTTCTAAAAATAGTAACAAGGTCAGTAACCTTGGGTCAATTTGTGGAGGTTTAAGTGGACGTTTGCCAAAAGTGGAAAGGGTTGCTGACATGTCCACATTGCATAAGGAATTTGTAGCTCAGCACAAAATGGAGAAGCTGATGGTTGTGGACTTTCGGGTGTTTTATTTTTGCAGGTTTTCTGAGGGGAAACCTGTGGAGAGAATTTAAGTCACGTTGTTTTCGTGAATTGGAAAATGTGAAGGACTGACCTGGTTTTTGTTATGTAATTGTAATTCAGTGAAAGCATATGAAAATCATCTGATAGTTGCATAAAAAGTTCTCTATAAGCTATTGTACGTACCCCTTCAGGGCTATAATGTGATATGCTGCTGTGGAAGCTCTTCTTGTTGGATGCATCCTGTGCATTGATGTCATTTTCTTGTGACTCGTACTTGACTCATAATTTTAAAGTTAAAAGTTATTTCTCAGTGTTTTGCATTCAGATCCCATCATGATGAATATAAAGTGAAGTGCTTTGACCTGTATGTCTAAACCCTGTCTTTTCTTTCCACAAAAAAAAAACCAAAAAACAAAAAAGAAAATCATTTTTTATTTCTCACAGTTGATGCAACACATACTTGAATCCCTGTTGTATAAACGCCGAGGGCAGAGTTGTGTAAACACGCCCGTGGGATGAGGTTTCTATCTATGACTGAAAACCTTTTTGATCCAGTATTGAGCTTTCTAAAGGCAGCGGTGTCCTGCATAATAATCTGTTGCGCTATGATTGTGCTGCAGCGAGTGTGTGCATCACAAAAGCCTTAAGCCTTCTCAGTGTCCATCCTCTCCCCATCACTCTTTACGTTTTTGTCTCTTTCTCTTTTTCTGGTTTCCTCTATCTGTTCCTTTCTAGACCTCTCCTTTATCTCCCCAACCATGCTCCCTTTCTGCCCCCCCCCCCCCCCCCCCCCCCCCTCCGTCCCTGCCTTTCTCCCATCAATCTATCTCTCCATCTTTCCTGTTTGAGGCCACTAATTTGGTCTGTCTGCCTCTCCTGCAGGGCAGCAAAGGAAATGATTGAGAACAATTTTCATAATTACATTTTTTGTCTCCCCTGTTTAAAGCCATTTAGAAATAAAGTCTTCAGTGACTTCTGTCATTGCATCTGTTACAGTTAACATTAGAAAAATACCTGTCTGCTCTGTGTGAATCGGGATGTTAGTATATAAGTTGAAGCTAACATTAGTGGCGTGCATTATTAAGATGTTTTTATTAGGTTTGCATTTAAAAGAAATTAGGTGGAGTTAGCTTCCACCAGCTGCTGATAAAGTCGCTAAAAGTGATAAAAATGTGTTTGAGACAAATTTGTTTGCTTCTGTGTGAAAACCAAGACCCATTGTTTCAGAAAGTAATAAAAATTTTGAGTGGTAAAGCTGGCAGCGTTATCACTGTAAACTGCATATGTGGTGCGCAGCAACAGTAAATAAGGAGAGTGGGGGTAATGAACAGTCAGTTGCACAGTTACACAGTGTGCTCTGAAACACACAGTGAAAATTATGTATATACTTTCATATTAAAACCTGGGGACCACATGTGCTTTTTTTCTTGCAGACTATCCTGACATTGAATCCTCAAGTGTTTTTGTTTTTTTGTTTTTTTTTCTGAGCTCCTCCAACGCGTTTGGCTAAGTGGAGGTTTCTACCTTGTTTTGTTCATAAAGGACATGTACCATACATGCATGTAAATGCAGGAATGAGTGGTATGGACTGGCACAGCAAACATTATTGGTGCAAAAGTTATAATAGAAGGCGAGAGAGTAAATAGGAAAAGAGTGGGGGGATAGGGGGAGGAGGACTTTGTTTTTCTCTGAGGACAATGCCTCCTAGAGAGGAGCGGCACAATAGGCTCCATTCACAGCCACACCAACAGCAGCATGACATTTTGTTCCTATGACTGGACATCATGCATCCACCCAAACCACCGATACCACAATGGGATTTCCAAATAGTTTCTCTTGGTATTGGAGTAGAAGAACAGACAGGAGCAGTGCTGCTGCCGTGCATGATAGCTGCACACTGTACATAAACCACTATCAAACCTTACATAAAGAGCCCACAGTCATAGCTTGGCATCCGTTTTGTTTCTTTTCTCTTCACTTCAGTTTATCAGCTAGTTTTTGTCTGATGTTTATGTTATATAACCAAAGTGGACACTTGGTTTTTCTAGCATGTTTGGACTTTTTGTTTTTTTGCTTGTTCTTTTCTTGTTTGTATCCTGCAGCACTATAAGGCTTAGGATGCTACAGAGCAGAGGAGTACATAACAGCACAGCATAATATAAAACATCACCAAACATTCAGCATAAAACTGACACTTACAGCCAATCAGTCTGACTGATCTGGGGTGTTTCAACCATGCAGCTTGCAGGCATGAAGAGCAAAGCTTAATTGATTTCTGTGCTGACTTTATAATAACAGGGATGATCATTAGCTCAGTTATGTTATTTTTTTTGCCTGACTTTATATTTGTTGCTGTATAAAAGTGTACCTTTTTAGATGTTGCTTACTATGTGGTGCACCACAGTGTGCTTTCTGTGAGGCTCAGTATTAGATTGAAAGCCGAGTTAGAGATGGGTGGTGAGATATTTAAGGATCCTGAGGCATATTTGTTGCTGCACAGCAGATCTCTACAAATTATGTTTTTTTTTTTTTTTTAATTTTATGAGATTAAAAAGTTTTATGGCTTTTTAAGATTTGCTCGTCAAGTTGAGAACTTATTTTGATGGCATATTTTCCAACTCCATCTGCAGCTTTCACCATAAACAACTTTTTACAAAACCCTGAACACCACATACAGTTTCACCAGTGACTGTAAATAAATGGATGACATGTTTCCATGTCCATCCGCTGTACAAAAATAAAGCCAAATTATACTGAATACGTGCGCTGCCATCTTTAGCTGGTGATATCATTTGGGACCAGAGTCTACACAGTAGTGATCAGGTGGTGGAGCTGCTGTATCCAGGTCTCGCCCCTGCACCCGCCCAACTCAAAAGCAAGCCAATCACAGCTGTCAACAGCTAATTACAACCAAACTTATCAGTAAATGAACACTCAAACAAATCAGTGTGACAAGAACTACCTAAAATGACAGAAATCATCTTTGGAGAGTATTTCTTTGACATTTACTTTGATTTTTTTTTGTTTGACTCGCTGTCCTGTCCACTAATATGGAGGAGGCAGGGTTAATTACCTATACTACATCCAGCCACCAGGGGGCGATTGAGATGTTTTTGGCTTTACTTTTGGGGAGATGTCATGTTGTCCTTTATGCACCGTAATTGAGTTTCACATTAAATGTGATTACTATTAATAACTGAGTGGCATCTGTAAGGTCCTTTGAACAGTGCTGATTACATGTCTTTGATACATATTTGCTTGTGCTTTGGTGTGTGCAGCAAAACAAGGCATGCATGCCTTATGTTATATTGTATTTTCAGAGGTAAAGTACACATGCATTCAAGGTCATGGTGCTTAACGGGCTGAAGTAGAGACTGGGAAACAAAATACCAAATGAAAGGCCGTGACTTGCACTGCCCTTCAAAATAAGAGCAAAGTGTTTCATCTCTGTAGTCAGATCAGCAATTGGTGTTAACCTACAGCTCTCTCCTTTGGTTTGCCAGGTTTGCCAGGGTTTTCCAGCATGTTTGGGAAGAAGAAGAAACGGCTGGAGATCTCAGCTCCGTCTAACTTTGAGCACCGGGTCCACACGGGCTTCGACCCGCGGGAGCAGAAGTTCACCGGCCTGCCGCAGCAATGGCAGAGTCTCCTGGCGGACACTGCCAACCGCCCCAAGCCCATGGTGGACCCTTCCTACATCACCCCCATCCAGCTGGCACCAATGAAGGTAGAGTGTGAATGGACAGAGGGCATCAGGCCTGAGCACTGGGGGACAAATCAGTAACTTTTTTCTGTCTTATTGTTTGCCTCACTTTTTTTCTTTCATTTTTGTGACTCTTCATCCTGCTGTTTCTTCCCCACTCTCACCCATACCCTTTCTCTCTCTGTCTATATGTTTGAAGTAATATTTGAACAGTCCATATTTCTTCTCTTACTTTTCTATCTTTGCATTCTCACTCCTCTTTTGCTGTCTCTCACCACTCTGTCCTCCCCTTTTTACACTCTGTTGTCTTTCCTCAGAGGCAAAATAGATAATTCTCCAGTGCCATCTGGCCACTTCACACTATTCAAATTTCCATTTCGTATATGAAATTATAGTCATATCATTGTAAATGATATTGCTTTAAACCTGCATTAAGCAATTTTTTTTATATTAAAGTGACATTGAATGCCTCCGTCACTGTGCCAGACTTATGGTAAATTAAAGCTTACGTTTATAACGTTTAAAGGAAGAAATAGCAGTCTTCCTTTTACAATGAAAAGTTGAATTCATAAGAAATAATAAAATCAACCCCTGAGTCTCACCGCTCACAAGATCCCACTGCATAAAAAAGGAACACCAAACAATCTCCGCTCTAACAGCCAAGTTCAAAGCGGACGACAACTGAGGCAAACAAAAGGGTCAAAACATAGAAATTTGATAATAGTTAATAGAGTACAACAACTCCAGGTGGCCAGACACACAGCTCCAAGGCACTGCTCATTGTCTCTGTGTGTCAGAAAAAGCTTAATGCAGCTTTAAAGACTGTAACTTATTAAACTTTAAGGTTAAATAATGCCACAGTCATCAGAAACCCTAATGCAAACTGGTGTTCCTTTTCATTTGGCTCTGTGATTTCTCTTCCTTAACTCCCCTGTGACTGTGATTGTGTGTCTCCTCTTGTCTCTGAACCTTCTGAGTGTCTCCTCTGATGTGTTGTTGTTCATTGGTTCTTCTTAACATGTCACATCGATGTATTTGATCGACTGAAAAAAGGGCAATATCTAAATATAGTCATTAATACACTGGAAGATGAACATTTCTGTGCACCTTTCTCTGGGTTGTAGCAGAACAAATGATTATTTTTTCTTGCATACTAGAGGTTGTATTAGGCCTCATGGGTCTTCACAAGGTCACTGCTTAAACCGTGGCATTTCTTTGCTCTTCCATTGTACTGTCTGTGGTCCCATCTTACTGCTTGTGTGACCCATATTCAGACCTTTCAGTGGGCCAGTGCCTCCTTCCAGCTTTGAATTTAGGAGCCTTTTTCTTGTGTGTGTTACAACACCTGCTCATTTCTGTTGACCTTGATAATATGTTAAGAACACTCGCCCCATAAACGTCTCACTTTTAATCTTCTTCATCTTTGATGTTGAAGGTTGACATAAAACCCTGAAGCACTTGGTTACATTTGAACACATCTAAAACAGTGACACTAAATGCGCTATTGTGAGCATTAATCACAAAGCTATATATATATATATCCGTCTTTGAGGAACCACTTACAGGTCTTGCGGACAGAAAAGTACGTGCTCAGACATCCACAAAAGTCCTGTAACAGAGAACAGCAATATGCCACAGGAGATATCTCTGAAGAGGGGGAAACAAGAAAATAATTCTCTTGCTCTCTTCACAGATATCTCCCAAGAAAGTCCGGTCATCCGAAACGCCGTTGCCCAAAGTATGACATCCTCTTCCCTTCCCTTTTTTTAACCCCCTTTTTTTTCTGTTTTGTTGGTCGCTCTCACACAGTCACAACTCTGCTGTTTTGTTTCCGCATCTCTCCTCCACTGCCTGCTGCCATGCATTCAGGTGGAGGTGGCGTGTCAGCAGGAACAGGGAGAAACACTTGAGAATGACTCCACACATGACATAACTACATTGCTCTGCCAAGTCTTTTCTTAGACCTCATCTTCGCTCTCCTTTTGTTTCATTCGCATGAGCCTCCCCAGAAAGAGACAAGATTAACTGTAGCAGCATGTTCCCTTGTTTCTCTTTGCTATGATGTGCCATTGATAATGATGATGATGATGATGATGATAATCATAATGATGGTAATGATGATGGTGATGATGATGAGTGCTGAGATGTGAAGTGCATGTTGCCATGACAACTGATTCCGCTCTGCTGTAGGCCACCAGAAAATAGGTCATAAAGGGTTTGCACGTGTTAGTAGGACCCTTTCTACAAACCACGCTGTACCCTTGCTGAGGCAAACTACCTCCTCTCCTCTCCTTTCCTCTCCTTTCCTCACCTCTCCTCTTTATTGCCATCTCCCCTTTTCCAACCTAATCAAAGGCGATTAGTCAAGGAACAAACGAACCAAACATGAAGTTGAAAGGATGTGATTATCCTGGATGAATTGCAAGCAAATTTTTGCAAATGTCTGATAAAGCATCGGAGAAATTTACACCTCAGGAGCAAGAAGTATGTTTGCTGATGACAGAACTACAGAGAACATACAAATACACATCACTCACGATTTGAGTGTGTGCATGGACATACTTGCAAATGTAAAACAAGCTTTGAGAATTAAAACCAGATTGGTTTTTTTTTGCATCTTTTTCTCAAAGTTGACACTTAATTTTCTCCAGCTGTTTCAGAGCACTTTAGAGAGTTAGAAGGTGCCAACAGTTTTTAATTAACAGGCTCAAACAGGACTTGCCCATATCAATCATATCTTTTTATAGCTCAATATAGAAGAACTAATAATCGAGAAGGTGAACAATAAAATACTTGTTGTGCAAAGTCATTGCAATGCCAAATTTCAGGAATTAGTTTCTAACAAACAAGGGTATAACAAGGATACAAAGGGAAAATAATGTTACCATTGCCACACATACATGATGACGCTCAATTACAGGACGCCAAAAGTTATCATTTCTGAAAAGGAGGATCAACAATTTTGATGAAAAACGGAAGGTATTGCATAACTGTAGTCACTACTGTGCCAGTCTGGGTGGATTTCACAGACATGATCTCTGGACTGGAGTGAAATGACTGATCAGCACATGTAATATCAAAATCACCCAGTCTTCTGTAGAGGAGAAAAATCCCATCTGAATGCGGCTCTAGTCTAAGTCTTTTCAGAGGAATAAAATAGCTGAGAAACCACTGTGGAAAGAAGTTTGATGTTACTCTGAAGCCGGGGTCACTTCACTCCCACATCAAATCCAAATGATCCTCCATGGCTCTCATTGGTAGTGTGTGCACGCAAAGAGTATGAACTGACAAATCTGTGTGCAAGTCGTGTGTCGGCGTGATAGTTTGAAGAAGCAAATGAAGGAAGCCCTGTGGTTTCTTCAAATTGAGTGACAACAGTGACACAATTCAGGCCTTGCTCTCTGTCAAAACGTGTTCTGCACTTACAAATCTGTCTTCACAAACAAAAAACATGCTTTCAGATTATCTGATTATTAGATTTTCTTTGGTTGTTGCTTCTTTGTCTAACGAGAGTCTGTGCAGATGCATGTGTGTGTGTGTGTGTGTGTGTGTGTGACTGTGTGTGAGACCCTGACTCCCAAGGTGGGCTGGGTTATTTATAGTGTCTAACCCATGGCCTGGTATCCTTCTCCCCTGGTTGCCCTGACACTTGATTGACACAAGGTTTCTTCAGCGTGGCAGACTCCCCCAGCTCTGTCTGCTAAGTGTGTGTGTGTGTATTTGTTTGTGTGTGTGTGTGTGTGTGTGTGTGTGTTTATATACACACCAGGTGGGCATGGATGAAGAGGTTTCCAGTGCTGTCCCTTCCAAACTCCAAACAGTATGGAGGGACAGAGTACAGTAAAAGGTTTGTGTGTGTGTTTGCCTGTCTTTTGTGTGTGTGTGTTTGTATATGTGTGTGTTTGGGTGTGCACACGTAGAGCAGTTAGAGAGGTTGGCGTGGTCATCGTGCTGAAATAGCTACTACCTCTGCCCTCTGGCTTGTGTGCTCATCGTTTATTCACAAGGCTTGTAGCCTCGTTGTCAGACTGCTCATCTCGGCTGAGCATTAGTATTGCTTAAAGCTTTGACTCTCATCTCTATTCTCCCCTCCCTCCCCCCTCCACCACCAGCCCTCAGCGCACATGCTAATCCAAAAGTTTGGGCTAACACTGTGCCCTAACAGCATTTCCATGTTTTAAACATTGTGCTTTTAAAGCCTCTCCATTCTGACAATTTGAAGTGTGTGGTGTGTGTCTTGGTGCATGAGTAAGTTCACTAGAACTACAGAACATCCGTGCAGAACGTCTTCATCCTTATGCTGCTTTTCTTTTTATGGTTTGATGTCGGCGTGCTTGCTTCAAATGAATGTGTATGTGTGGGTGGGTGTGGGGTAGTGTGTGTGTGATGCAGGGTTACATGTGTGTTAATGTGTTGCATTCATTAGCAGTAGCAGGGGCATTGCCGTGGCTGTTACTAATGGCAGTCTCATGTTGCACCTTGACTTTGACACCCTCAAATTGCCGACTCCTGTGAACCTGAGGAGGTAATTTACCATGATGGTGTGCATGTTTGTGTGTGCTTTTAGATCCGTATGTGTTGGCATGCATGTGTTTGTCCATGTGAGTTCATGGACCTGCTTATGCTATCTCCTTGTTCCTATTTGCTCATGTTTCCTGAGCCGTGAGTCAATATTAGATGTCTTGGTTCTTGTAACTGAGACACAGAATAACCTGTGTAGGAAAGGTGACATGTAAACTCAAAGAAGTTTAATGTGAGCAGCTTCTTCTAGCACTACTTGTGCTTCTTGAATTTCCTACCTCAGTTTCCTCTGATTGTGTCATACTCATTACTTTGCATTTTGACTTTTCGAAAGTGCAGATACACTTACAGTGTGTTCAGCGAAGCCAGGTTTATTTCCTACATAACCAACAGTGCAGTCGATTAGCAGTGTTTGGAGAAGGGGTCAAAGCCGTAATAACCTGACAATATAACTGTGACAAAATAATGTGCTCGAGAAAGAAGCAGGAAGATGCGCGTGGAGTGAATTAATAATAGAGCTGTTATAATGGGCTTCTGTTAAACAGTAGCAGTAAAGTTTGGGACACTGGTAGACTTTGGCAGAGTTTGAACTCAGACAGAAAGACAGCAATATACTGAGTACATGTGTATATACTGTATATTGGTGTCAGTGAACTGCAGAAAGAATTTTTTTAAAAAAAGCTAAATGGGAAATGTTAGTTAATTTCCACTTTTCCTCCAGTGCATGTTTCATCTGAAAGCAATTTAAATACTTTGTCTTGATCCCAGGGTTATCAGACAGCACTGAAGGCATGGTCATCAGCATCAGCAGGCCAGTTAGAGAAATAAGTAACTTTCATAGAAGATCAGTTTAGAGCTTTTTCCTCTCAATGCTACACTAGCTGTGGAAAACAGATGATAATAATTGAACCTGGAGGGATCACAGTAATAACACATCATGATTTATGGCAGATATTTCTCCTTAATGCTCCTTGTCTTCTTCAAATGACATGTCGCCCTCCTGAATGTAGCTCAAATCTGCCCTTGAATTACCTGACATCTGAATTCCTCTTTTTTTTTATCCTCAGTCTTTGAGAACAAATACAAGAGAGTGCTAGCTGCTTATTTTCTAAAAATACAACCTGAGGTAGACCATTGTCAGCTTGAATCATGAGTATTCTGACACAGCTACAGTGTGACTTCATAATAATATCAGTTTCAGTCTCACGCCATGTGGGTGGGAAGTTAATGTGAGAATAGTTTAGCGGCTTGAGTGGATCCACAGGTTGTCTACGAATTAATCAGATAAGCGCAGTGATGAATGGAGTCGTTTAAAGGCCTTCAGACAGTATGGAATCAGCGAGTGAGCTTTGTAGTTGCTGTGGTTATTAGTACAGGTAAATGAAAGCAGACTGCCTGCATTTAGATTACGCATTCAAAGAAACATTTTAAAGAGTTAAGTGCAAGTCAGAGACGATGGCATGAAGGCTCATGTTGGTGCTAATGAATACATTTCTATTTGAGAGAATGTTCTGTTTAGTGTGACTGCCGCTGAGGCTGCAGGAAGGGAACCATGTGGCAAGTGAGAGTACGACGTGTAGGGTGTGAACATCACTGGTTTGCACTGGAACTAACATTTACGTATGTACTTTGATTCTGTGCCGAAGGAGCCCCATGCACATGAATCAGACATTTGCATAATGAGGTTTTCTGTAGTAGAGACGTAGAGGTGAAATCCAACCTTGGATAGGTGGATTCTCAGATATAGCAGCCTTCGATGAGCAGGAGTTATTATGGAATGAAGACACTTGCCTTCGTTCTTTGAGCCTTCTCTTCTCTTCCTCTCCTCCTGTTTGTGATTTCTAACATTTCCCAAAATGACTGCTGACAGCCCCCAGAGTTCATGTCTAAACTTCTTGCATTGAGCCGTGGGTTACATGTACTGTAGGTAGTGTAGGTGGAGAGAGCGTTGGTGATATATTTTAGGTAGCTGAACATCTCTCTGCTGTCAAAGCCATTAAAGCTGCGCTGAAAATATCCCAACCTTACATCACATTGGAAGAAGAAATAATGCAACAAAATGCACACAGAATCGTATGGTACACGAAATGTAGATGTTATTTAACAGTGTGAAGTATTTTGGTTGATTTGTTTTCTTTTCCATAAATGTCACATTTCAGTAACTTAAATGACAGCGAATCTTAATGTTTGCATATTGGACGTTTAGCACAGGTCAGACAAGGTTGTCATAGTGTGGCTTATAAAGAGAAACAGGAACTGACTAGTACAGTAATAATAACAGCATGCGACAATGAGCATGACAGGCAGGGTGATAACTGGTACAGCACTACTGTAAATGTCAGTGGGTCAGTGGTAGCACAGCCACCACAACCCCCCACCAGCTTATTGGCAGGTGACGGAGGAGGAAACTCGATCATTGGGTCTCTCAGACGGTTGGTTGCTGTGGCTGCAGAACGCCAGACTCGCAGTCGGCCCATCCTGGATGTAGCTGCAGCCGGGGCAGAGCTGCTTTTAATATGGCGGGGGGGCGAGGAGCGAGCACGAGGGCCGAGGGGCCGACAGAGCCGGGGAAGCTGAGGCAGGTGGTGAGAGTGGTGAAGACTGAGGAGGCAGTGGCGTTCAAACCCCAGGCACAGACGATTCATAAACAGTTACAGGTGGGGTGTTCGACTGTTTCTGTTTCTCGCGAGCCAAGACTGCATGCTGGTATGCTGGCTATGCAGATTTGTCTGTGCAACAGGTCTAAGCTCTCACTGCCAGAAGTTCCCAGCACTTAGTGAAAACAAATTAAACCAAACACTGTTGCTGCAGGTAGGATTTTAACTCCCCCATTCAGCATTTACTCCATTGCTTTATGCTAACACTACAGAGATCGAGTGTTTGAAAGGTCAAATATTTGACTGTGTTTAAAATCTGTTTCTATTTTTGTTGCAATTTTAACACTAAACTGTGACATTCCCTGAATTATAGCTGTACGGGGGAGCAGGCTGTTTTCTCATGTTTCCTGAGAGAGGGCAGGTTTGTGCTGTAAGCTCTGCATGGCAGAGTTATTTTTGTAGCTTTGCTGGGTTTGCTGTATGTGTACATATGGAAACGGAGCTTAGAGAGATAGTGTTTCTGATTTAACAGGGTCACCCAGTCCTTGCTTCAGGGGCAGAAATGCAAACTTGTGTCTTTATTGAATAGGGAAGTGGGCTATTATGGTTCTGACATGTGCACGCACAGAGTTGCTAATTTGAGGAGGCATTTTATTGCAGTGTGTATTAATGATATTGGGTGAGCTCCAAGGCAGTGGGCTGCAGGTCCAGAGTCTCTATCATGGCCCCTCATTGAAAGTTGATGTAGCTGAAAAGCATATCAATTTTTTTTAAAGAAAGGACATAAAATAAGCAGTTTTAATAACAGTTTTCTGTGATAATGTTTTTGCATTAAATGCCTCCTCCATTGGCGTATAGATACAGATATATACACACACACACAGTGCAGTATTTCTTCTGCTCAAAATCTGCCAAAGTGCATTTGTACCCTAGCTTTTCATGCACAATGACTGGCATTGAGTTGAATGACATTCATTCAGCTTCTTAATGGACAGAAAAGAAAGTTGGACGCTGTGATCAATACGCGTTTAATTTCAAGTTTAATTTGAATTCGGCTCAGTATGTATTACATTCCCTCCTACATTGATCTAGGATGAAATTGGTCAAAGCAGAAATAGACTTGAAGGAAAATAACTCCTGATTGATGTGTGTCTGCACATGCACGCGCGCACACACACACACACACAAACAGCTAGAGAGAGCATCTGTCTTTCTTGGCACTGAGCTGAAGTGGATGGCATTGATTTAGACCTCTCTCATTCCTTTCTCCACTCTGCTCCTCCTCCTCTGCTTTCTCACTTTGTCTTCTCTCGCGGCTGCCATTCACAGTCGCACTCTGCAAATCACCTCTCACGGAGGCTTCAGAGCCACAGTCGGTGAGGGAATTTTGGCTTACAGTAACGCTCGCCGTACTTTGCCAGGGCATCTCAAAATGTCCTGGCTAACAACCATCCTTCAGTGTCTGAATGTGGGGTTTTTTTTGGAAGGACATTTAAGCTGTGAATTTTAAATAGGAAAGGATTGTTGCAGGAAAAAAAAATAGATGAGATAATTGGTGTGTCATACTTTAAAAGTTGTAGGTTTGTAATGGATTGGCAGTGCTTTCTAGCTTCTTGATGAGGAACTGTGGGATGACTCTTCAAAATCTTAATCTTCTTGAACACATTAATACTTTGTGTCCTGTGGAGTGAATATAAATGTGCTTTTATAAATCTAAAGTGGATCTTAACATCCCTTTGAAGTGAACCACTGCCTTCGAAAGCCAGGTTCCCTAAATATGAAATAACATGGCTCTGTAAACAGTAGTCGCGTTCTTTGTGTCTCAGTCAGCACGTGCTACTATATACTTGGTGTGAAGTAATTTAATGACTGGACTTGTAGTATCCTCGTGTGGCCAGAGAGGCAAACTACAGCTCACAGTTCAAATCGAACACTTCCTTTTGCATGGTGGAGGACCACTGAATGAAAATCACTTTTTGATCCATCATTTTGATATCATCATTTCAGGGGCAGATTAGAGTGAGCATCATTTTTATTATTTCATAAGCCTCGCCTGCAACATTATGTGATCTGTTTTGATGCTCATACCAAAATCATTTTCATACACTAATGTTTAGGGATAATATTGTCCTCAAAAAAATAAAATTTAATCATACAGATAACAATTAAGTTCATTCTCTCATATCGGCTAAAATGAATTTATCATTAGCACAAGGTACAGTTTATCATCAAATCCTACAGTAGTGAACTCATTAGCGTTCATAATATGCCTTCAGTCTATCTTTTGATTGAGACCTTGATGATTGCAAATACAAGGTATAAGATGAAAGCATATTGATGTGTGTGTGAGAGAGGTAAAAACAACAGGAGTGGAATAATAATGAGAGGCAACAGGAGAGCAGTCTAATGAGTGGAAAACAGAAGATAGTGAGTGTTGGATAAGGATGGAAGGGGTAGCGATGTGTTGTAGGGGCCTATAACTGGCTGACGGGGCTCAGATTAATGTGTGCTGGTGTGTAATTAATTTATAGTGGGCAGCTGTCCATTTATCTGTCTCCGAGGTGACAAGAAGATAACTGAGGGACGTCTAATTGATCCCCTCCTCTTCTTCTTGCTCTCTGTCTCCTCTCCTCACTGCTCCTTTAGATCGGAAAGTTTCCCTGACAGTGACAGACTCACTTGGAAACTCTTTGGAAAGAGAAGACCACTCCAAAAATCATTTAGATACACATAAGTCATCACACTGTGAAAGACATAAGTATTGCAGTTTATTGGTTCTACTTATTGTCTTATTGTTTTTATATTTTCTAGCAAAATTTATGTCGGCTATGATTCTGAATCAGCCTAAATCTGCCAGTGCTTAGAGAGGTGGAAAAAAAAAGAAGGGTGTCCAGGCTTTAGTGCACTAATATGCTTAAGGTTGGGGGATTTGGTCTGACTTTATGTTTGTATTTCATTATGCCTCCACCACTAATCCATTTTGCTGGAAATCATTCCATGCGTTTGCCCCCTGTGTGACTCACGGATCCTGGAGCTTGTAGTTGAGGCTCTACCCAGCTGAGGTCAAAGGTGACTGGGTCACACTGGTCTGAGCTGCCGGGAGCTGTGTGGGTCGGAGGCATCATGTCACTGGAGGAAAACATAGCCGCAGATATTCACCAAGCTTGTGTTACAGGGGCTCCGCAGTCTGCCTGCAGCGGTGGGATACACATAAATGCACAAATACACAATATATTAACCAGGGCTATACAAACTGATGCCTGTGCACACACATTAGGTCCACTGAACACCATCAGGGTCATAGGTTTCCTCTAGTTCTGTTTTTGCATTCATGTCAGAGAGTGATATGAGCAGCTGAGTCGTAGACTGATGCTCCATTTTCAGACTGTTTTATTTTAATAAGTTTTGACTTACCTGAAGAGGTTAAACGTCGGCCCTGATAATTGTCTTGCAACTCCTTAGGTTTATCTTGTGACCAGGACCAGTATGAATAATAGAGAAGATTTTTTTCTTAAATGTGTCCACTGAGTGTCCATGACACTGAATGATAAAACATAGAAACTGAAATTAAACTGATTCAAAATATAGAAACTTGCCAATAAAACTTTTAAGGTAATGTTTCGTTTTAAAGTTGACCGTAATGCTCTCTGTCCTTGCTAAAACTGAATCTATAAAAAATGTACTTGAATAACATAAAAAATATTTTATTACACCCCCACAGATGAGTATCACATAAAAGGGTTCATACCATTGTTGTTAAAGATTAAAGAGTTAAAGAGTAATGTGTTCACACACTGAATAATGTAAAATTGTTTTATATTAAAGTTTATATAAAAAATTCACTGTCACTTTATACTGATAAATTTTGACTAAGTTTGGTATCATTTGCCGGACAATTTCTTTTTACTCATCATTTTTTTTGTTGCCATTCCCCAGGTTGAGAACCACTGCATAATTTAATAACAGTAAGCCCTCTTGATTCATTGTCTCTTATTCTTTTATGCATGCAGACATTCCCATATGGATACATATATTCAATGGCACACAAACATTAGCTGTAAGACATTGTAATTGGCTGCATTTGGTTTTGATTGTTATGCGCTGGATGATGGCATCCACCTATTCAGTGAAACCCTCAGTGTACAGCCTCTCCTCAGCATGTTGAGATGATGGTTATTAGCTTCTGTAACTAACAGGCAGCAGGATGGCCTGAGGAAACAGGTCAGCTCACAGCCTATTAATCATGGAAATGCTCAAAAAGCCGCTCCTTGAATAATCCTGTTCATGTTTGCTAAGACCTCATCTGTAGTTCGACTAATAACATGTCAAGAACTCAGTGAAACTGTTCCGTGAAATCCTCCGCTAAATAATACAGGTGGGTCAACCTGTCAGCCTGCATGCTGATCTGAGGTCACATTCGACTGGGTTTTTAGGTCAGGATTAGTTGCTCTAATTAATAACTGAGATCCGAGATATGTGCCTCAGGGAATCTTATTACCAGAAGCCTCACTGTGCTTTGTCCCTTTATCAGTGAAATTAACATCCACTTCATTTTATTTCATGGTTATTTAATTCACAATAAATGTTCTGGTTAAGATTTGAAATACGGAGTGAGACCAGCAGAGAGCAGCAGAGCGCAAGACACTTCCTGCTTCTCCCAGACTCCAGTAAAACAGTGGTGAAACACTGCTGCCATGCAAAAATGAGAAGAACTTTTTATTATCTCTGAGTAGACACTTAAAAATACAACCGCACTGTGAAATAGCTTGTATGTAAGTGAAATATGTAAGTGAAAAATCACAGAACGCTTCCTGGAAAGAACTACATACCCTTTTAGGATTTTCCTCTGGAAATGTAAAACTCCTTATAAACTGAGCAAAAGCAGCTCAACTCTCAGAACTTTCATTCCATATCCATTTTTCCCACCTTAAATAAATTTAGTATTTTTTCATGATCAGTGAAGTTCTGCATTGACTAACCTAATGACCTGTAAAACCTAACCATTATGAATTATCGTGATGGTGATCAGTAAGTCATAGTGAGTATGGAAAAGTGAATTATTTGAGCAGCCTCCTTTAGGATGCCTTTACCACCCAGTCCATCCAGACCCTTTGTATTTGAACCTGGGACATCTCAAATCTGAAGGCTGTGCAAACATTTACAAATTTTGAAAATAATTCAAGATGGTGCAAAATACGATCAGTAAGGGGCATGTTCCCTTTCCCAAATGATGCAAAACCAAACACACAATTTTGTTTCTAGCTTGTGAAAACTGTTGTTATAGCACCACCCTGAGGTTAGTGTTGTTGGATAATTCCTCGGGTTCCAGCATTGGACCATTAAATAGTATTTTAGCTTTAGCATCTTTTTACTTTTACCACTTCCATCCAGCAGAGAGAGCTAGAGGATAAGGGCATGCTAATCTCTGTTCTTACCTGAACAGTGAGAGATTATCTATTTAAATCCATGTTATTTTTACTGTGAAAGATAGGAGCCTTTGTCTTGTACAGTATCACCTACATCAAAGAGGAGCCTGATACAGAGCAGTGATAATACACTGAGCTGTTTTTATCACTCTGTGAATGATGGATGTTTCATTTCATTCAAAGAGCATCTTTATCTTTAGTTTATGCATCAGCTGTGGTGGTAGCTTTATTTGATCATTCGTTAGTCAGTACTCGAGGTCATGTTTGGTCCTTATCGAGACACTCAAAAGGAGAGTCGTGAGTAGTGTCTTTGTCTGCTGTCTCAAGGGCTCTCTGATATTATCTTTCTCAGATGGCATTAAATAAGCTTCTGTTCACAAATTGGTCAGTGACGCAGAAGGATATTGCACTTAAGGAGCAGCAGCAGCAGTAGTTGTAGAGGTGTGTGCTAACCGTGTGTGTGTGGGTGTGTGTATAAATACCCACGCGTGCTGGCTCTCCGCAGTGTGAGTCGTGACAAATTCACAGAGTAGAGATGGTGCCTGGGATTTAATACAGAAAGAGGGAGACAGAGGGAGAATGTCGAGATGTGGAGGAGGAGATGGAGGAAAAGAAGTATTTGTGTTGTACTAATGCATGTTTTGTCATGTACGACTGTATAGCACAGTATGTCAAACATATTCCAGTAGAAAAACATAATTTCTATGTGTCTCAGTTCTGGCAGGACTTTGATTTGAGAGTGGGTGTGTTGAGTGGGTGATATTCTGCAGTGTGTGTGTGTGTGTGTGAGAGTGAGAGTGAGAGTGAGTGGGGGTGTGGTAGGTGATGAGCTTTCATGTGTGACTAAAGACACACGAAAGGGAGGAGTTACACATCTGCCTCTGTTGTTGTGCACGTGTGGTAATTTATGTATGTGTGTTTGATTGTGTGTGTGTGTGTGTGTGTGTGTGATTTATGTATGTGTGTTTGACACATGGGCTGAACCATGCCACATTTCAAATAGGGTTAAAGTCGACCAGCCATTTGAATCATTGCACATGATAAACTGAAAATCTTTTTAGATTGCTTGTTGGAAAAAAAAAAGATGTTGATGTCGAAATGTTATCTCAGAAAAGCAAAGCAAAGTATTTAGCTTGCAAGTTTCAGCCAAGAGCCTAAGAGTTGCCAACTTCCTCTGACAAAATTCACCTGTGAATTCTTCTTTAAAATGTCCCTGCTTTAAAGTTCGCAGGAGTTGATTTAAATGCAGATTCCTGCAAACAGCAGAACCAGAATCAAGTGAAACAGCAGTGCTTAGGATCCAGTCAGCAGAGGAGCAGAGGAGCAGAGCTGCTGCTGCTCCTCCTCCTCCTCCTCCTCCTCCTCCTCCTCCTCCTCCTCCTCCTCTTCTGGCCCCTCAGTTGTCCCGGGACCCTGCTGGCCAGTGAAGCGCAGCCTCCAAACCAGGGTTCTAGCTAGGAGTCACAGGAAGGGCAAGCTCATTAATTATCTCTCCCTCTCTTTCTCCCTCCATCCTCCCATCACACACCCTCCCTTCATTACCAGCAAGGTTAATCCCCCCTTATCTCCCAACGAGCCTCATTTTTCATGGCTCCCTTTCTACGACACTCCCTCCCTCACCCCTTCAACCACCCTTTCCTTTCTGTGATTCCTCTCTCTCATCAAAGCTGCTTCAGTTTCTCCTTCTCTTTCTCTATTGCTAGTTTTGCGTCATCCCACCTAGTTTGTTTTTTGGCCACTTCTCCCACACATACTCCTATTTCCTCTGCTCTTTTCCCATCTGTCATTGTTCCCTTTTCTCCTTTTCCTTTCCCTCCTCTCCTCTCTTCTCCTCTCCTCTCCTCTCCTCTCCTCCTCTTACCTTGAACTGGCCGTGGTGAGTGGAGAGAGTAGATCTATTACAGCTTATCACTAAAGGACAGGCCAACGCGGCACGCCGGTGAAATATGGCTGCTGTCACAGCCGCAGCTGAATACGACCCGTGCACAAGGCTCACAGAGCTGTAAGGACGGGGGGAAGAGAGAACCGGGGGGGTGAGGGGGTGCCATGGAAGCCAGTATCAACCCCTTAATTCAAATTAATGGAAAGATTTTCAGGCTTGATGCCGGCCGTTTGACAGTGATTTGGCACACAATTAACCTTGTCTCCCTCTCCCCTCTGCACCCCCATCCCCTCCTCGGTTTCATTCGCCGCCTCGTTCTCTCTGACTCTCTCCATCCTCTGTACCTGTCATGCTCCTTGACACAGTCTTATTGATCGTGAACCAAATGGAGATGATGATGTTTTATTAGATAACTGACACTCCCTGCTGTAGTATGCCAATTGAATTAGCTGTGAATCACCAGCATCCATGTAGCGTAACACGATCTGACTCAGCCTCATGTTAGGATTCACGCACAAGCCCACCATTCACAAACTCATAGCACTGTTTAGAGGAAGTGTGGGAATAATTCTCATCGCAATAATAGCAGCATTAATTATTTGGAGCAGTTTTATTTGAATCACTTAACAACTCTAATATGACATGAGAAGCAGCCTAACAACATCAAGAACATAGGCATGTGACTTTTTGTTTTTTAAGTAGATGACTTGGGATTTTTTTTTGTCAGCCCAAGCCTGCTCTATGTACTGCAGCATCTGTCCTGAGCATGATAGATTTCCACTCACCGACCTGTTTAAAAGACCATCCATCCTGCAGCCTCAGCCTCTCAGCTAGACTTTACTCACTGCTTTTATAGGCCATTTCACCTTGGGTTCCAGTTCATGGCACCAAACAGCCTATGGCTCTCGAACAGAGGAGAGCAACTGGAGTGTTAAAGAGGGAGAGGGGAGGTGTACCAAGCACAGCAAAACAGAAGGGAGAGATCATGTATGAAAGAATTAGCCTTATAGCAGAGACCTCTGAAGAGTGTTCTTTATTTTAGACTGAAACTGCTGTATTCAGCTCTATGGAAAAAGATAAAGAAATAAAGAAAGAAAACTATCAGGTATAAGTTACACATGAACACTGTCATTGTAGAAGATAGAAAACAATGAAAAGGGCAGGTGCCATTGTAACCTGCACAATTTATTCAAACAGCTGCCATTAGCTTGGGCTGTATGTCTTTATTTCAGTAATGACATTGTGTAAGACACTGCATGTTATATTGTGTCAGAACAGGGAGCTATTTGCTGGTTTTTAAAAACATTTTTCCTAATAAGTAAGTTTGCACAGATTCACAGGGACTAGCAGCCAGAGTTGAAATCTGGGAAACAATGAAGCAGCAAGGGAGATTTAATTCAACTAAAGTGCCTGTGTCATAAAATTTATCCTTGAGCAAAGCTCATACCTTCCTGTAGACGACTGGAAAGGAAAAGGGAGTGCCTTTATGAGGACTGATCACATATTAAAAAGTGATAATACTGCTTTTATTAACCGCGGTAGCCTGGTTGAGCCACAATCTTACAAATTAATGTGATGACAGCAAGGCAGTTTGCAGGTAGCTAACTGAAGGAGTATAGATGTATCCCTGTGTCAGCACAGTGTTGTTCAGTGTTGATGATTATCCTGGCTTTCCTGAGACTCTGCCTCAGCACATGTGACATGGAAAAACTGCAGCAGAGACAAGAATGACAGTTATGTGATGGACGACGAGGCACGAGCGCTGTCAAAGGTTGTCAAAGAACTTGCTGATTTGACATTGTTGGGTCTAAGAGTACGTTGTAGCAAACACCCTCAGATGTAAGTGAGTAAGTTAGAAAGGCTAACAAGTATAGTACAGTATCCAGGCGAACAATACAATAGGTTCGTTGCTATAAGCCTTCACAAAAGGCTAATAAAAGCTGCCCCTGTGGGAATCAAGCAGCTGTCCCTGTGGTACAGGCATGTTGGGTTACAGTTGCCTAATTTAGCTGCTTGAATTGAGTTCAGCTTTAATTTACTCTGTGATTGTTACATCTTTAACAGATTTTCTGGTGAATATAACTTTCAGAATTGGTAGGGAATGGGATACTTGCAGGCTTTTGAAAGCCAAATGGGTTTGCATTGGCAGTGGGACGGTAACTTTTGTGGATAGGGAGCTAAAGACTGGCTGAAACCATAAAAACATCAAGGTGCAAATACACTAAATGCCTGGAAGTACGAGGGGCACTTCCAGGAAGTACACAGAGGATGTTAATCCAGGTAAAGCAAGGTGAGGAAAAGGAAGTAGGGATGTAGAAGTACACAAGGATTTGTAGACGAACTCAGATTGTGGATTGTGCAAAATATATCATCCGACATGACGCTGACTGGGAGGATTTAATACTTGAGGTACTTGGAGGTTGTAACGCCAGGAAAACACCACTGAAACACAGTCAGAGATATAAAACTAAAATTCTGCAGTTTTGTTTGATCATAACCAAAAAAAAAAGCTCTCAGATAGATTATGTAAGAGTTTGAAATTCAAATAATAATCCCCACAGCTCAGCCTCCTCTCAGTGCTCAGCAGTCACGCAACATGTTTCCATTGTTCTAATGCACTCTTTCCACTAATGTCCAAGTGGTAGAGTAGATAAAAGCTGTGTGTCTGGTTTTTGCCCTCACTCTCATGGTTTCCCTGTATGGAGGTGGTGAGTCTCACAGTCCACATAAACCCCCCCCAAAAAGAAAACACATGCAGACACGCCATGCACACACACAGAGTGTAGGGTAATGAGTACTGCTGTAGCACCAGTTCCCCATGACTCACGACACAGCCGTGTAAAGGGCTTAACACAAGGTAGGAGGGGATAAGCAGCACCCCTGATGTTTAAGCTGCCTTTGCTTTGAAGCAGATGTGAGCATGTGTGTTCAGTCTCTCTCTCTCCTCCTCACTCTTTCTTCGTCAGTGCGTGCAAGCGCATGCTGGTGTGCTCATGCACCTCACGAGCGCTAAACCAAACATCACGACTATTAATGTACCCTGATCAGCCCACTGAAAATGAAGCTAATCTGTTGCGAGGGAAATGGGGCAAGAATAAGCTCCCGCAACCCACCAGTGGTTTCCTTTTAGCATCTGAGGTATCCCGCCATTTATCTCCATGCATTTTCTAGCTGCATCCCATCTCACAACAAGTAGCGGTTGTGTAGACCGACGCCTGCCGTTCTTTCAGATGACAGAAACCGGCGTTCATTTACCGCAAGTGATGATTAATTTCATACTTGTCACAAAGCCCTGATACACATGAATTGAAATTCCAACCTGAAAATTCTTGATGTGCTTTTGGTTAACTGAAGTTGATTAAACAGGAATTTCAATTCATCTCATTCAGTTTTCAGCCAGGAATGATTAAACTGAAATTGAATGTACTGCAACCCAAAGTATCAGGGCTATCTCCATCAAACTCTCACGCAGCAGACTCTCTTGCATGTTAAGTGTAACTGTGTTTGTTCTTCCTGTAGACCATTGTTCGAGGGAACCGACCACCCAAAGATGCGTCCATCAACGGCCTCCTGGAGGAGTTTGACAACATCTCAGTAACACGCTCCAACTCCCTGCGTAAGGAGAGCCCACCAGGTCCCCACCAGGCCGGAAGCAGCTCCAAACCCTCGGGCAGCGGTCATCCCAATGCCCCAGAGGAGAACGGATTCAACCACTACTACTCCCGCTACTCCTGTGACCTAGACACCTCCAGCAGGGACTTCTCTTTGGATCCTGGCAAGCCAGGCTTCTCCATAGATGGGGACTGGGCTGTGGGGAGACATTATCGATTCACCAAACAGAATGGCCACTCGCACCCCATACGCAGCCCCTTCTACCCAGACGCCATGCCCCAAAAATCAGACTACGGCAAGCTGCCCCCAGACTACCACACCTACCTAGAGAGTAAAGGGCGTTCAGCCGATGAGGTGGCCTCCACTGTGGGGAGTGGGGTGGGTTCCAGTGGCTACTATCGGGCGTCTGTGGGTGGCTCGTCCAGCCAGGACTACCGGGACACTTCAGTAGGCACGCCATCTCGTGCCTCGCTACACAGCGAGCAGATCAACTACCCAGACAGTGAGTGGAGCTATGGTGGTCTGCGGGACGAGTATGAAAAGCGACCCAAGAGTTCCTATGTGACACAGACCAGCCCCACGCCGGCTATCAGGCAGCGATCTCGGTCAGGTTCTGGGCTGCAGGAACCAAATGTCCCCTATGCAGCCAGCGGGGCTTTCAAGAACCCTCCACAGGCCCATCCATACAGCTCCTACACCTATCCTCGCCTCTCGGAAAGTCTCGCTAACTCACAGACCTTAGCTAAGGTAACTACAACAAAACACAAAAACTATACACTCTACTAATAATTCTTCATAAAATACCTATTAATCTATGTAAATGAATCTGACAGGCACTTCGCAGTGTTTACTCTAAACTGCAGAGCATATTGTATAAGCTGCCAAATTACAGTGGCTGTCCAGGAAACATGTTTCAACACAGCGCTCCACACAACCCTAACAGGACTGTAGAAACATTTCAGAGAAAATTACACAGATGTATCCCCACATTTAGTCCCACCTCCCATCCACCTGCAGTCGCTTCTCTCTTCAAATATTCAGTCCTTTTACTCCTTCTCTCTCACTCTCTCTCTTTCTCTCCCTACATTTATATTTCTCTCACATTTTCTCTTTAAACCTTTTTTTTTCTGGCCCTTCTGCCAGATAGACAGTATTAGCTGCTAATCTACTCTTCGCCAAAGGATGCAAGTGCTGCCACATACAGAATTACCCCTCTTCAGTAGCCACTGTCTGTGCACACAGATCAATTAATGCTCATCCTGACCATTGACCAGACAGCTCTGAATTACTCAGACTACACAGAGAGAGGCGCACAGGAATGTAGAGAATAAAGAAAGAAGTTAGAGGCAGTGACCTGGCAGGAAGAAAATGAAGAAGAAAATGAAAAGCGAAGAGTAAAATGAGGAGCACTGCCTAATTTTATCAAGGCTTGCAAAATAATAACAATTTTTATTTATTTTATATAGTGAACAACCTCTGTTAGTCAGTGACAGTTAACTATCTAATTGACAAGCTTTAGTCCAGGTTAAACTGTTAGAATGATTAGATTCTCACATTAGTGTGTCTGCTGCATAGAAGTGGTATGTTAGGTTTGCAAATGATGCCCAGAGGCGGCTTTCAGTGTTCAGTATGTAGATAGTCAAACCAGACACAGATATGAATCTTAAACCAAACTTGTCACCAAAAAATAAACAAACAAGCAGCTTTCACAGAGATACTCCTGGTGATGAAAGTGATGTGCAGATTTTGAGGTAAAACTATATTCAGCAGATTCAGCCAAACTTACAAGAAATGTACAGTAAATACCAAATGACATATTTGATTGTTAGTAAAATTGCCCAGAAACATGACCTGATATGAATGTTTCATAGTTTAAAGCCTCAGGAACAAATTCACTGTAGGTATGTCAGCACAAGGAAAGCGTGATGGATCCTCCACACAGAGACTCTAAGAGAAACGAGAGCTAACAAAGCTTCCATGCATTTGTGGCTGTGCAATGTAATCATATGTTTCCAGTTAAGTAAATTATGGTGATTCTTTTATACCAATATTATTAAACAGAACTGCATTTACAACTGTAGAAGATCTTACTATAGGTTAATAAAAAATATTAGCAGGGGGCAAAATATGCTGCCAGTCAGTGCAACAGCAGGGCTAAGTCACAGAAAGAGGAATCATTCTATAGGGTGGCCTTATCATTTGTTTGTATATTCTTTGTATCCTTCTCCAAAGTGTTCAGTGCCCCATTAGGTCCATTATACAGGAGTGTGTACTGCTATCACAGCTCTCCAATATCCCTCCTCCACACACACTGAGTCCAGTAGCTGAGAGGAAAACTAGGTTTGCTGATGTAGATCCCAGGGTGCCTTGATGAAAAACCATTTAACCTGCATGCTTCAGTAAATAGCCACTCGTAGAAAAAAAAGAAAACAACTACGGAGAATGCAAGAGTAGCAGGATTGAAAGTGATGCAGGAGAAGGTCATTTTTCTTACATATTGTTTATTATGGCCATTTTCTGAGTTGTTGCGCTTGAGGAGGCACAGTTGCTTCTGTGATGTGCAGTGTGTGTGTAGGCATTGTAAAGACTTAGGACTTAACAGGATGTAGTCTCATCCACAGCTTGTATATTGATCCAAAAAGCTAAAAATGCTAAAAGAAAAAACTCCATCGGACTATATTTGGTGTATTTTAATATTTGATCTGATGTTCTGTGTGTTCAAATGAAACATAGGCTATAATGAAGCTGTGAAATCAATACACCTTAATTTGCCTCGTGGTGTGTGGAGATTTCTCAGTAGTGGTAGAAAAAAAACAAAACAAAAAAAACAAGGAGTGATCTGGCAGCTTAAGAATAACTATTCTTCTTGGCTCATGGACCTTGTAACAAACCCACCCCTCTCTGTCCTCTCTCATTCTCTGCCTTTTCTTCCTTTTCCTTCATTCAGCCCACTCACACCACTGAAGTAAATCCTTCTTTTTCCCTGCTGGTGCTGGGAGCCGGTGGGGATGTAACAGTAGACAGCACGGAGACTTGGCCACACACAGACTGACACACACACACACACAAAGATACAAACAAACACACTCCCTCTCTCTTCCTTCCTTTCTCTTCCTCTCTCTTTCTCTCTCTGTTTTGTGGCGAGTATGAGCTCAGTGCCGCAGCTCTCGGTGACAAATTGATGTTGCGGCACTTTCCCTTTCTGCAGCCTTAGCATAAAACTGGCCGAACGATGTTCCACCGTGGAATTCAATTTCACAGTTGAGTTAGGTTGTTGATTACCCTGCCAAACTCAGATTAATGCACGTTTAACCAACATGGATCAGGAGACCCTTGGCTGACAGCCAGCCAGCGGTGCTGGCCAATGATGGGGGGGGGGTTTGCGAAGCTGGGCCATCCCAGCAGCAGCACTCCCCTCTGCCTACACACACACACACACACACACACACACACACACACACACACACACACACACACACACACACTCACACACACACACACACACACACACACACCTGCCTTGAGTGATTGATTAAAAGAGTTCACACCATGTAATTATACACCATCCCAACACATCAGGGCTCCTCCTCCTGCCCTGTCTATGCACGTGTGTGTGTGTGTCTTTGTGTAAGTGTAAAAGAAAAAGAGTGATAGGCACAGAAAGAGAAACAAATAAAAGGAAAGAGAAAGCAAGGGAGTTTTCTATTATCCTCTCAGTCTCCTGAGAATTTATAATTAAAAAGAAACATGCTGGTTGAGGAGTATTTATGGGAGGTGTGGCAAAGGTAATTTAATTTAACCCGCACCAGCTTGATCCACTACTGTCAGTGCATTCATTTTTATTTACTTTGGTAAATACATTTACACAAACTAGCATACTTTCTTTATAAGCATGCTGTAGCCTTTTTATCCTTGTGCCACTGGTAATGTGACTGACTGTTTATATAGTAGCTGAACATGCAAAATTGATTTCACCACTTCAGCCGTTCTCGTCAAAGTTAATGTGTGTGCGTGTGCTTGTATTTGTGTGTGTACACCAGACCTCTTATGAGTCAGATCATTTAAGCTGAGTCATACAACTGAGCTTTTAATAGGTCTCTCTGTCTAAGTTAAGCATGACATTATCATTGTGTCTGTGTGTGTATTTATCAGTATTCCTGCACACGCTCCAACGCAACTTTAAAGGAGACTCACGCATTTCTGGGATCTTAAGGAAGAGGTGTGTCCCAGATCTGGGTTCTCCCTGGGTTCCTGGTTGATGAATGGAGTAGTTGAGGAGCACTGTGGGGCACTAATGATAAAGTATTGCCCCTGTCCTGTGGACTAAATGATCTCCATTACGTCTGTCGAGGCCTAATGTGCCTGCAGACATACCTGGGAGTAGAGCTGGCGTTTTACTGTGGACAGAGTGTGTGGTCATACGTGTACACTGACACTGTGCTAATGCAAACAGTACACACAAGCCTCAGAGCCTGTGTAAGTAAACAGTGTTGTTGTTTTTTTACTCATCAATCAAATAACTTCATCATTGTGCTGTCTCCTCCAGGGTGACTACGATCGTCCGTCACGTGATGACAGTCATGGCAGCCCCCAGGTTACGGGTGGTGACACCTATCCCCGAGGGCCTCTTAAGCTACCTCAGAGCCACATCAAGCCACCTGGCTACCCTCCAGCACACCTGCCCTACCCCCCTGTCTTTCACCATTACAAACCCTCACCCTACCATCATCCTCCCTCCCAGCCGAGCCCACCATACACCCCTCAGGTACAGTATGTTTACGGTTTCTAGAGCATTCACTTTGGAGAGATGTGATTTTCTCTGGACAACAAAGATTATGCTATGAATTTTGATAAGAAGCATGCATTTTATAATGTGTTCTTGTCTGTTGTAGTATAGTGAAATGAGTGTTTACTGCATGCCTTTGGTAGGCCATAATTCCAGTTTCTGGGTGAAGGGCTGCTCAAAACTCCCTGTAGGAAAATATTAATATTACATATTTTATTGCTGCTAGATTTTTTTTCTCACTTTGTACGTGTGGTTGTACGTTTCCATCCAGGGGGCCTACTCGCAGCCTTCATCACCTTACATCCCCCCCGGGGCCTATCCCCCTCCTTCCTGGGGGTCGAGCTCAGACACTCAACCTTCCAGAGTCTCCCATGAGCAGTTCAGAGCTGCACTTCAGCTGGTGGTCAACCCAGGTAAGAAATGGACAATGGAAATGAAAGTGATACTACAATACCCTAGATGTCCTTTTTTTTTGTTTTGTTTTCTGGTGTTGCATCAAAATTGAGCCTGTTTGCCTACAGGAGACCCTCGGGAATACCTGGACAGCTTTATCAAGATCGGCGAGGGCTCCACGGGTATCGTGTGCATCGCCAGTGAGAAACACAGCGGCAAGCAGGTGGCTGTGAAGAAGATGGACCTCAGGAAACAGCAGAGGAGAGAGCTGCTCTTTAATGAGGTGTGAAAGACTGACAGAGTAACTGCAGTGCACTTATCTCAAGAATAGTCACACCTAGAGCAGCACATTTTAACACAGAGGAACATCGCTGGGTATTCGTACCTCATACACACAACACATATAGTACAACTGTGGGTCAGTTTGACCCACACAAAGAAAGAGCACGATGCAGACTCCTCACATGTGAGATCAGAGCCAACATTTGTCTGTTGATAGCTCGAGCAGCAGAGAAGAAACTGGTCTGAATAGCATCGTAAACGATGGCTCATTTTGTGCCAAATAAATCTAAATAAATCTCTCCATCCTACAGCATTAGAGTGGGTTGCTTATTAATGAAAAACACAAGTTCTGTTTTCCTCTATTTCCCTGACATATATTCATGGCAATCAAACCACTAACCCATTTTTACATCCGTAATTGCATTTATTTACTAAAAATTAAGTAGTGTTCACACTGAAAACCCCAGGCAACAAATGTATTCATAGCTGTTTCTATTTGCGATATGCTAACTATTGAAAAATGAGCTCCATGTTATTTGCACTTGCACTGAAATAAATCATATTTGCAGAGAAACTTCACAATCGCTTGTTTTGCAGAAAAATGTGAACTGATTAAAAACTTGGAGTTCCTTCTTCATAAAGCAATATTGCACTGATTCTGTTTTGGGTCTATGTGTGTGTGTGTGTGTGTGTGTGTGTATGTGTGTGTGTGTGTGAGAGAGAGAGAGAGAGAGAGAGAGAGAGAGACTGAGATAAAATGCATGCATGCATATAAGCACACGTGTAAAGTGAACACAGATCTGAAGCAGTGGGTGTTCAGCAGGGAACTAATTTGCTTTATGTAATCCTATTAATTGCTGAATGTAATCCTTTTATAGTTATGCCTCCAGAATATGCTCACATTAGACAAAGGAATCTTAAATTAATAAATAAAAAAATTACATGAATACATTTATTAAAGTAATGAAATAGTAGATAATTTCTTTATAACATATTTAATGCACATTCATTCTGATACAATAACTATTATGTGTACATATATATGTGTGTGCGTGTGTGTTTTTCATATCAGAATATATCATTTAGAGGTCAAGGTTTGAGATAACTCCTATAGTAAATATACGTTAAAAGCCATTTCCATCCCCCCTCTCTCTCTCACTCTCTCTCTCTCTCTCTCTCTCTCTCTCTCTCTCTCTCTCTCTCTCTCTCTCTGTTGTAGGTGGTGATTATGAGGGACTACCATCATGAGAACGTGGTGGACATGTACAACAGCTACCTGGTGGGAGACGAGCTGTGGGTGGTCATGGAGTTCCTGGAGGGTGGGGCACTCACTGACATTGTGACTCACACCAGGTAACATTGAATACAGAAATAACATATAAGTCCCTAAAGTGGATGTGGAGTTAAAACTTCTGACATATAACTGGGAGACTGTACCCTCCCTTTTTTTTTTAAATGTTATGAGTAAGATCTTAAAATCACTTCTAAAATGAATCACCAAATACGTGATGCCAGAATAGGAGTCCCAGTTAAGGGAACAGTTTGACATTTTTGGAAACACTCACTCCACTACTTCAGCTAGCCTGGCTTAAAGGAAATCTGCCTTCTAACGTGTCTAAAGGTCTCTAATTTACATATTATAACAATTAAAACAGCTGCATGTCAAACAGACTCTATGCAGGATAAAATTAAAAAAAGAAAAGAAAAATAAACTAATATGATCTATTTCTTAGTTCAAGAAACTGGGCCACAGCTTTGTGTCATTTGTGCGTGTGTGTATCAGTTGTGGTGAATAAACTGGCCTTGAGAGTGTGCTGAGAAATGCAGAGGGGCAGACAGAGAGAGCAGCTGTATGCGAAAAGGTTCACATCCTCCACTTTTACTTGAAATATCTGAAAGACTAAATACATGTGATGTTCAGGTGATGGTAGTGGCACCAAAAAAGGGTTTAGCTTTTCCTCGGCAAGCGTAGATGTGGTCATTTTATTTGCTCTACACATCTGGAAAGTTCACAAAGATGGATGGCTTCACAAGACCACCAGGAGAAACAAGCAGATGGGCTGTAATCCAGTCCTGGCTTTGATAGTTTTAGGATTATTGTTCTCCAACTTTTCCTAATTGCTTCTCTGTTGTTGAGTCGTGTTTCGAAGCTGCCGCCTCATTGTTTTAAGCTTACTTTGTGCTTGGTGTTTAATTACAGTCATTTGTGTAGAGTGTCAGCATTAGCGCTGTGCGGTGTCGGATGCTAATAACACGCTTTGGTGAGGCTGAGCACCGCTGCTGCCGTGAAGTATTTTGAACAGTCTCCCACACAGATGTTTGCCTGTTTGTGTGTTCAGTGTGTGTGTGTGTGTGTGTGAGAGAGAGAGAGTTTCAACACACACGAGTGCATTTAGAAGTACTAATGGAAAGCTCAGTAAACAGGATATTATTGGGCACACGTTTCTCTTTAACTCACCCTTTTTTCTCTTTTTCATCATCTCTCACTCTGTCACTCCACATGAGTTTGTTGAATATTTAAATAAATGTGTACATTTGGAACAAAATCTACTCAGTATTCAGACTGATATTATTAAAATAAATCACCAGTCGGAATGAAAAGGCAACACAAGAGGGGAAAATTTACCACTTGATTTAATTATTGGGCATTATATATATATCCACCGTGATAATATAAGGAATATAGCAGTGTGTTTTTTTCAGCCATATTTGTCCAGGTGAAAGCGCTGTGCTATTTCTGTTAAACCTTTTGTTGTGGAAATAACTGCTGCCTGCCTTGCGTTGTGCAAGCTTCATCAGCTCGTTGGGTTGTTGGCAGCAAATGCACACACACACACGCACCGAGATTCGTGAACACACACAAATCTAAGACACACAGGCGAGTCAGCAGTGGCAGAATGGTCGTCCCCGCTCCTCAGCTATTTCAATCACGTTCAAATTTCAATTATACTTTTAGAGTTGGTTAATGAGCTGCACTTCACAGGGATTTTATCCAATGTAAGTGCAAAAGCATATGTATTAGTGTATTAGTGCTTGCTGGTGTGTGTGTGTGGATGGGTCCTGCATGTTTGTGTGTGCGTAGGTGCATGTAATTCTCTCCTTGACAACCTTTACAGGCTCATTAAAATTGTTTTTTACTTTGTTTGAAACAATTTTCTGTTTCACTGAGCCTGCTTCCTGTTTGATTGTCTTGTGTTCATTTCTAGGTGTGTGTGTGTGTGTGAGACAATGGCTGGGCAGTAAGGATTGAATTTTTTTTCCTTTGCGTACATGTCTCCATCCCATTCACTTTGACTTAGCCAGTTGTTTTTCCATTAGCAGAAGGCTCATTTATCTTTCGTGATTGTAAATGCATACATGTGTGACAATAAAATCTGCTGGAGTCTGTAGTGTGAGGTGTGGGTGTGTGTGTGTGTGTGGCCTCTGGGTTGTTTCACATAACGCAAGTTTATAAGGGAAGTGAAGGATCTTTAAGACTGAGGGAGAAGATGAAAAGAGCAGATGAGTGTATGAGCTGAAGAGAACAAGCTTGACTGTGGGTATTTTGCACATGCATGAATATGTACATGTATGACACATGTGTGCTTCCTTCATCTGTGCTTGCAAATGAGTGTCCCTATTTCTGCACATGTACTGTATGTGATGGCAGCTCAGAGTGCACACACGCACGCTCGTAAACACACAGCATGGCCTGGCCAGCTGGGTCTAGATGTTAATGTTCAGTGGAGCTGGGAGTTTCTGTGTGAGCTCAGTCAGACAGACTGCATTGCCCCATCTCTCCATATGGGACCCTCCTGCCTGCTCTGCACATCACAGCTACAGCCGCTGCAGGCTACAGGGGGATATTTTCAAACCGGATTTCTGCTCCATATCAGTTGTGTTGAACTGTAATCTCTTTAGGATGACAGGAAAGTCTGTGGCCGGACTCATCTGCGTTGTAGCCTAATAAGCAGCTGTAATTTCTCCAATGCCTCCAAAAAAGTGTTTAATTATTTTAAATAATGAAATATACATATAGCCATATTATCAGTTATATTGTTTTATTGAATTTACATTATTTTAATTAAAAACTACATAAAACAGGGATTATAAAGATAAATATGTACAAAAAATTATAAAGAAATCAACACAAAAATAAAATAGAGATAAGATATTAATATAATAAGTTACACACTGTAAGTAGCTGTAAGTAGCTGATGTAATTTGATAAATAAAACAAATGAAAATAAGTGATAGGAATATAAGCTCATAATGTTTCAATAAAGTTTCTACCAACTACATCACAAGAGAGCGTGACAACAGAATTAAGTACAAAAGAATAAATATTAATAAATAAATGAATAAACAAAGCTCTCCCAATCTGATGCATACATTTCACATCCTCTCCCCATTAGATTTCTGTGCAGATTCAGTCTTGCACAACAATTAGCTTCTAAGCTTTGAAGTGAATGTATTGTTAAGTGAATAACGAGACAAATTGCAGCAGGTTCCTACAGCGAATGCTCTTCTACTTTCATAGTTATTGCTGACACGTTTTTGTGTGTATGTGTGTGTGTGTGTGTGCGTCTCCTCACAGGATGAATGAGGAGCAGATTGCTACAGTGTGTCTGTCGGTGCTGAGGGCTCTGTCCTACCTGCACACACAGGGCGTCATCCACCGCGACATTAAGAGTGACTCCATTCTTCTGACCAACGATGGCAGGGTAAGTGTATGAGGAGTGTGTGTGTCTGTGTCATGTGTGTTTAGATACATTGACCATTCACACTCCTTCCTTTGGGATGTTATTAAACCATAAGATCCCCATTTAAACAGGGATCTGAATAATAACCATTGCTATAACCCTTGTTCCTGTCACTGGTGATTTACACACACACACACACTCGCTGACCTTCTCCACTGGTGCCACTCCCGCTACTTGTCAACAGCCAGTGCCAGAAACTCATCATCATCACTTACCACTCGTGCCCCAGTAATTAAATCCTGCCTAATGCCTCCGAACGAGCTGATAAGACATGATTAATTGAAGGATAATTAACCGCTAATACAGGAGATTAGTGTCTTCTATGAAAGCTCTTCATCACAATGGGTCAGTGCACTTCTTGACTTCAGACACAGAGGTTCTGCACTAATACAGTCTGTGCTGTATGTCAGGACACCTACATGATAGAAAGTGGAAGGTGAAGGCAGCATGGCTGTTTTGCGTGTGTTTGCAGATCAAGCTATCAGACTTCGGCTTTTGTGCTCAAGTTTCCAAAGAGGTGCCCAAGAGGAAGTCCCTCGTGGGCACGCCCTACTGGATGGCACCAGAGGTCATCTCTAGACTACCTTATGGGACTGAGGTGAGGACTTCACACACACACAGATAAACATTGTACTGCATCAAGGGATAGAAGCTAAAGAAAGACACAAAGACATACTGTACATGACCATTTACTGCACTCATGAGAATTGATATTCTGGTTTGTGTGCAGGTGGATATCTGGTCTTTAGGCATCATGGTGATTGAGATGGTGGATGGAGAGCCCCCTTACTTTAATGAGCCCCCTCTGCAGGCCATGAGGAGGATACGAGACAACCTGCCTCCGCGGCTAAAAGAGTCACACAAGGTAGTTCTGTCACTATATGAAAAAATTAGAAGTAACTCAAGTCCTTTTATCTTTCAAGACCTTTCTTGCATATATTTATGTTAACAGTAGACTTCCCTTTACAATCCATGATGAAGATCAGGCAAAGAATCAGAGTGTTTCTTTTCTTTACAACCTCCAGGTGTCCTCGGTGCTGCGATCCTTCCTGGACCTGATGCTGGTGAGGGAGCCCTCTCAGAGAGCCACAGCCCAGGAACTTCTCCAGCACCCCTTCCTCAAGCTGTCGGGACCCCCTTCCTGCATCGTCCCCCTCATGAGACACTACCGCCACCGCTGACCCGCTGGCCCAAACCTGCTCTCTTCTACACTAAAAAAAAAAAATCACATACATACTGTACACACACTACCAGGGTGGCCGTGCCCTCACCCAGCCAAAACACTCCACCATTCTGTGGTGCGCCACTAACACTCACACCTGTAACCGTGATGTAGTTTAGCTAGAGGAATATCTAAGAAATACATTTAAAAAAACACACGACCACAGAAAAGAAGAAAAAAAATTGTCTACTATCTTGAAACTATGAACTGGAGTAGAAGAGTGTACTGTGCCAGAGGAACTCACTAGACCTCCAGTAGAAACGTATGGGCTGGCTCGCCCTGCTGCAGTCTTCTCTCTTCCCAGACTGTGAGTCTTCAGCTCCATGTAGAGTTGTAGTAGCCATCAGCAAGAGCTTCAGAGGGTTGCGGCGAGGTGGAGGGACCCTGGGGGGGACCGGCGCTCTCTGCTCCAGACCAGAGCAGCAGAGGAAAGAACAATCAGCCGCGTGCAGAAGGAGAGGGTTTTTGACCGGTACTGACTGTCAGGCGGCTGCTGCGTCATCAGTCCATCTGAAGGACAGGCCGCTGCTCAGCTGGTCAAACAGAGACGAGCTCTCTTGTATCTCTCTTCTCACACACTAACAGTGAAAATGTATTTTAGAGAAACTTGTAAGTTTTTCTGTACAGTTTTGATAATTTGCAGTATTTTATCGTGTCGTAACCATTGTGATATGAGCAGTATTAAACAGAGTTTCTGCAGAGATCTTTCCTACTGTTTATAATCCAGTTTTTGCTTAAAGATATATAAGATATCCCAAATAAACCCACCTAAACCTAACTGTTACTAAAAATACGAAATATATTTATTATCTTACATTTGTAGACAGAACTTCAATTAAATGTTGGAAAAAAGGGTAATGTCAGAATTTTGTATGACGTTTTAAAGTATTTATTTATTTATTGGAAGGTTTATTTTTTGGTAGTGTGGCCTTTTTTTTTGGTTTACTTTGTTTTGTTTTTTTGTTGAGTTTTGATTTACATTTCTAAAAGCGCATTGGCAGACAGTGAAATCAGTTGTTATATCATCCAAGCAATACCCCAAACCTATTTATGAAACCATGAAGCCCTGTATTTATGATACTGTAATTGCACCATGCATTTAAATGTAGCACAGATTGAGTGGATTTGACACACACACACATATGAAACAAACAAACAAACAAACAAACAAAAGATTTACTCTACGCAGACCTGTTTTCTTTTATATTAGGAACCTCATCCTGTTTCTCTAAATGCTAAGAGGCGCCCATCCAAGACGCCCGCCTACCGCACAGATTTTAGGATGCTGATAAAAGATCTCGTTTTCTACTCACATCCTCACTGTCATCATCTCACTCCTTATCCCACCTCAGTCAGAGACACACTCGCTATCACTGGAACTGTGCTGCCATTCTCATCTCTGGTCGGACCGGGGAGAACAGTGTAATCCTCCTCCCCACATCGTTTTTACCCATCATTCACTGTGATATGTAAATATGACTGTGCGTATGTGAGTGTGTGTGTGTGTGTGTGTGTTTGAGTTGGATTGCATGTGAGTCCGTGTGTGTCAAAGAGCAAAAGAGGTAGAGCGTGTTTATCTCTGTACAACATCTGAAAGTGTGTGTGCGAGTGTGTGTTTGTGTATGTGTGTTAGTGTATGTGTGTGTATGTATGCTGCTGGCTAATCCTTGACAATGTGTCAAGACTTGAATGAGTAACACTTATCTGTGGTGTTGGCTTGTACAGTGATATTGCATGTTTGTTATCAGTGAAGCTGGTTTCAATTAAAAAACGCCCATAAAAACATTGAGATGTGTTGCATGGATTTTTCCTTCATTGCCCTCTAGTCTCCTCTTCTTCCTCTTCTCTCTCAGTGTCTCATATCAAGCAGAGATTTTTTTTTTTTTTTTTTTTTTTAAACAGCGCACTGTCAGATTATTCAAGGGAATTCCTTTCAGCCATCAACTGTTTATTTTCTCCTTTTTGTTTTGGTCTTCCATATTCTCTAAATTCAACAGTTCTCATTTCCAACTATTTCACTCTAACTTCACCCCTGAACACAGAAGCTGAAAGACACGTCCATGGATTGGTGTTGCCATAATATATGAGGTTATTTCTCTCCCTTTCCTCTAAGCCATTTCCCTCTGAAACACTATAATGGGATATTGATCTCGCTTGGACAGAGGATGGAGCTTCTTTCTCAGAGTGAGATACCTCTGCCGATGGCCCAGTAAATAAAAGCACAAGTGTGGGGCCAGTCGGCCTGCAGAGCATCAATGAGGATCAAACTTCAAGACTGTACAGTCACTGGCTCACTATTAAGGGGGATAATATAATACATCCTCTAATCAATACATCTTAGGTCTTTTTCACCGCAGACTATTTGACACTGTACAGCAGGAAAAACACATAATTAATATCACTAATGAATTAGAACAGGTCTGTTTGCATTCTACAGGAACACAGGTTACACATGGCAGGATTTTTAAGGTTGACTGTGGTATTATTTTAAATATTGCTGCTTCTGGGCACAACAACTATGTCTTTACGTTTATTCATTAAGTAAATGAATAAAAGTAAAGTGAAAACAACAAAAACAACAAAACAAAAAACAAAACAAAAAACAAAACAAAAAACAAAACAACAACAAAAAACAACAACAACGCCGTTATTTTGGGGTCTAGTTAAACATGTCAGAGGCATTAAGGCATTACTTTTTTTTTGTAAAACCCTGGCTTAGACCTTGGGTGCACTGAGTACAGGTGTAAGGTCAAAGACCCCGGTGAATTGCATGCTGGTCCTCTGTGGTTTGCCGAGACATTTCACGTGGAGCACAGCTGTAATCAAACACACCTGTGTCACCTGTGTGTTTGCTGCACGAAGTTTGAATGTTTACTATGAAACTTCGACCATGACGACGATGAAATTTCCCAAATCTTGTTTTCTTCTCCTTTTTTTGGGTCCACGTGGCGGATTTTTTCACCATAACATTTTTTCCCCCAGAGGAGCCTATTTCCAAAACAAAGACGGAAAAGGAATATTTGTATCCTGCGCGTATTTCGACACAAACTGGACGGCAACTGCAACTTTGTGAAGCTCAGTAACCGGTGAGTCCTCCCACGTTAACTGTTTGCTGGCGGTCCTACTGTGTTCGTTACTCTAGTTATTGTAGCCTTGAATGTGTGGCCTTTGTGTCGCTCGTCATGTGGCTGCTGAGCAGATTTGGCGTGTGTGTTGTGTTGTGGGTTGAGGTTTTCAGTTAAAGTGGCTGTAGCACAGTCACTACAGAATCTGTTGCACTGATTCTCACTCTGCTCTGTCGTTCATGAATCGCCATGGCAACCTCAGTCACATAGACTCATTGTTGTGTGGGAATTTGCGGTCAGCTACATCATTTTTTTGGGGTCTTTTTAATTTAGTGCAGACGCAAAATAAAATTAGGTGGTTTCTAACTGTTGTGGCTTTTGTGTAACTTTAGATGCTTTGTGCAATGAACGTAAGCACATTTACAGATTTAGTTAAAATGCTCAATACATGATACAGTGTTTAAGACACCATCCGAGCTTATTGCTGACTGTTCACACTGACTGTGTTTCAACCATTACCTGGCTTCCCATAATGTTGTGGTTGTTAGAGAAGTAGTGGGATTAATCTGTGCTTGGTCTGATTTTTAAACTGGCTGAAGTTAGAATGGGCACCTGACGTCTTGAACTTTCAGTGGTCTTGGCTCTGTGGGGAAAAAGCAGATTAAGGGGCTGTGACTTTGATGTGTTGTGACCGAGTATGATCTATGACATTCACATCGCTGAAACAAATAGCTGCAGCTGACACAAATGCTCTGTTTACTTTCAATTAGATTTGTTCATATTGCGTCTCCTTTCGAAGGCCCAGATCTGGACAACAAAATCAATACCTCATCTCTGCAGCTTCTCTACTGACATGTGTGTCAGTCACCTTTTTCCAGTCAGTCCATTTCATTTCATTTCAACACTGTCGTCGCATTTAATTTGTTTTAAACCAATATAGGAAAGAGACTGTGACATTTATTAGGCTTGAAAGATTGACGAGATTGTACTGTAGTAATGTGATAGATAATGGAAATAACTTGACAGGGGTGTGGAGATGATTCCAGCAATTTATTTCAATGAACAGAAGAATACTGCACAAGATTGCATCAGCAGAGGTATATGCATAGACTTTGTTTCTGAAAATATTATACACCTAGAATTTTTTTTTTCATTTAATAACCTCTGTGCTTTCATAAACACTCAAATGGCATTCTGATAAACTCTACACTATTTAGTACAGAATTGTTATCCGATGTTTATGTATTTCTTTCTTCCTTTTTTGATATGTTCCGTACATCAGTGTGGAGAAAAGATTTGTCGAAGTCAAAGCAAAAACACCGCAGCTCGTAATGACTCTGAATGCCACTGCACTGCACACACAAGACGTGTCCACTGTCAACACTATGGCTGCATTCAACACTGAAATAAAAGGGATTCTTGAATAAAAACATATTAAGGTTAGCAAATACAGAACCAACAATAGGTATTGAAATTATGTAGCAGCAATTTCAGAGAGAGGAAGAGAGGAGAGGGTGACAGACTGTTGGCAAATGACGGCAGAAGCTCAGGCAATATGTGAAACTTCAAAGACGAGCTGGATAAAAATGGCTGAAGTGGTAAAGTAGGCTCCGGTGATAAGCTGTAACCTCAGGTTGGTGATTTTCAGATGTCAAACAACCACCAATCCGAGCATAAATCATCATATTTTCATAAAAATAAAAGCGTAAATTAATGTTTTTGTTTTCGTTAAAATTCGTATCACTGTAACGCAGACTATGAATTTATGACATTAGGATTCAACTCTGCAGCCAGGTAAATTAGATTTTGGTGGGTTGACCCTCCAACTACATCCATGCTAGGCCCCAAGAAGTCCCCTTAACTTGTGTTTTAGCTGTTCAGAAGTTCCAGTGGGCCTGCAGTACAGGCTACACACATTTCTCTGTCAGGGAATCAGTCCTTGGCAGGGCACTTTCCTCTGTGGTGTTAGGCCTGGGACATCGAGGAGACAAGTCTTTTATCAGGTTAGCTTTGGAGAGAGCTGAGGGAGCCGCCGCCGTGCTGCTGACTACATGTTCTTGTACATGGAGCGATCTCTGGGGAGCTGGGGCTGGTTTGCTGTCAGCTTCAGGTGGAAGTGGTAGACGGTGAGCGTGATGATGATGATGAGGCCCAGAATGAGGCCCAGGATGAGGGGGAGGGTCTCCTCCAGGCGCTCCCGCTGGTCGGTGATGCACTTGTAGGCTGCAGAAAGTGGAATAATGAACACAGTCAGCACGATGAGGAGACTGAACATGACTGAGAAAGGTCCTTAAAGGCCTCAGATGGTGTGTAGGTTCATTCAGAATTGTCTTTTTAGGGCTGAGTGATAAGTCAGTATTATTTAGCAATACCTTTCAATGTATTCAGATTGTGATGATATGATCATATCATGTTATTATTTCTTTATCTGTTAATCTTTATAAATTTTGGCTGCAAATAACAATTATTTTCATAATGAGTTTAACTACCGATCATTGTCTTGATGAATTGCTGTGTCTATGAAATGTTTAGTGACTTAATTTATATTAGTTTCTTATATTTATCAATATTGGTAAAGTATTATTACTGTTGTGATGAATTTCAGGTGTATTACTTCACCTATGTGGCCTCTTACAGACTGTCGGGCATAAGCATAGGCTGTTAGAGATATGTGTACTATATATGCAGAATGCATAGTGTGTGTGTGCTTGTGTGTATAGCGTGTTGCATGTCTGTGTGTAATATGTGAGTGGACAATGGACCCATGTGTGTCTGTTCCTGAGATTTTTATTTGCTAACTGACACAAATGTCAAACAGATGCTTCCTCTCTCTTTCATTTATACAATTAGACACTGTTTTTTTTTCAGCTTTTGTGCTGAGCTAAATGCACGTTAGCTTGCACACACATATCTTTTTATACACGAGTGTTTGTAAGGAAGGGAGGGGAACACCAAAACAACAACTAGCTGTACCGGTTGTGCAGTATGTGTATGTGGTTTAAAGTTGAAGGTGTTTCTCTCTGTGGGCAGCAGTGGTGCACAGCGGGAGGAAGGCGGTGAAGCACAGCACAGCCTAGTTTACAGCAGCTCAGAGCAAATGATTCTCCAAGGTGATTGGCTTCAGAGGACGGACAGGTTCGCTGAGTATGTCTATAAAAGCTGCACTGAGGGTGAGTATATGACTGCACTCATAAAGTCCTAATGACCCCCACCCTTTCTCTCCCTCTTTCTCTCTTTGCGTCTCTTTTGTCTCTCTTGCATCTCCACCCCCGCTTTTTTTGCCCCCTCTTGTTACCCTGACTCCCTCTCTGCAGCCCAAAGTGCTCCTCATACTGCAGAAATAACCCCCCAGAGAGCTGGGACTCTGTGTGTGTCATTGAGAGATGTAAGGCAGTGGCACCTTCACCCCAGGATTTTTCATCATCACCATTATCATCATCGTCTCTGCTTTTTTCATGATGTTAGAGTAGAAAACAGTGGCAGTGTGTGTCAAAGGTTGACTCGCTCTTAGCGGCAGTGCTTCTTGAAAAGGTGTCATAGGTGGGCTGTTCTTACGTTCACTGAACATGAAGTCAGAGGCGATGTCAAAGGGCTGGATCTGGATGTCGTACATAGAGAAAGTGATGCCCTTCTGGTGGTCACTAGAGATGAGGGTGAGGGTCTGCTGTGCCGTGCACACATAGGAGCGCCCCGCGGGGGTCACCAGGGCCGACAGGCGGTGGGTGCTGGCTGTGTGCTTCCCAGCTGGAAAGAAAGGAAGAGTCATTAATGAATGTGAAGTAAACAGGAAGCCATTATAATGTACCCAAGTTTAAGGTGCTCATGTGTGTCCGTGTCTGTTTGGCCTCCATCCATTCATTTTACGTAGGCTTATGTGAAAATGAGATTCAATTTAATCATTTAATAATTCATAATTTGAGTGCATCCAATGCAACCAAAAGCAATAGAAGTAACAAAAAGACTGGAAAATCCTCCAAAATAAAATAAAATAAAGCAAAATTATTAAAAAAAAAAAAAAACATTAAAAAAAACACACATATTAAAATATTGCATTTATAAAAGAGGGTCTGTGGTCTGCCAGGATGTTGGAAGGGGGTCCCACACAAAGAGGATTTATGCAGCTCTCTTATTTTTAATTTTATAAAAGGCATACTACTACTACAACTAATAATAATAATAATAATAATAATAATAATACGCTTATTTTCAGCTCAAAGGAGCAGGATAAAAACCTAAAAACAATTAAAAAAAACATTCGCTTAAAACTTCAAACTGCGTCGTGTGCGTGGGCGAAAATCGTAAATCCCTGCATGAGTCAACCCTCTGATTCCAGCTGGATGCTAATGTGAGATGAATGAGAGCTCGTTGTTTTCAAAGCAGGCGGGATGGAAATGTGCTGAGTAGCTACTGTACACAGGCTCGGCGGGAGACTCACGGTTGTATGCGTTGATGAAATGCGATGTCTCCGAGGTGTCGTAGACGAACTGGATCTTGCTAATCTTCCACACCTCGATGCCCTTGTCACGGAACTCCTGCAACACGCAGACACACAAACCCACAAGCATCACGCCGGGCTTTTCCACTGCATGGAGAGGACAGGTTGGCCTACACTCAGCGGAAAAATGGCCAGCGTAATAAGTCAAGTTAGACTTCCTTTTACTTTTTAAACCTTATTTTTTAATTCAGTATATTCTTCAGATGAGTATAGTCATTAATTTTGCTAAAATATTAACACATCATTTAGGAATTCCCGCTGCAGTACAAGGAACATAATTCCGTTAGTAAGACTGGAAATTCCGTTTAATTCAAGGAAAACAGGCTCAACAGACCTCAACATAAATTTGAAACAGCACAAATACTCGCTGCAAATTACTCAGCAAAATAAGACTGAAAGTGACAGTACGTTTGGGAAAATGTACAGTTTTATGATGAAGGGTGACGTGTTGGCGGCTTGAGATTTCCAGCAAATGATTGACTTTTTTTTAATGTAATTTGATGATAGAGTGTCGACATTATGTCTGTTTCCTCTGTCTTTTCTCGCCCACCTTAGAGAAGTAGATGCGGAGAGTGTAGGCGTTGTTCTTCCAGGTTATGTGGATCTCTGACTCCGTGCTCCCACATTTCCCCTCGATTTCAGCACTACGGGGAAGAGTGAAGGACGCCTGCTCGGTGATCAGCTGCAAAAAGGTAGAAGCACAGACAGGGACAGATTACGGACTGAAGTGTCGGTGGAATAGTTCCATTTTCACGCGCGAACTTATTGTGCAGCCAAATGTCCAGAAGACGGATTATTTGAAAAAGTTGTTCATAGGAACAGAAACAAATGAATGTAATTTTAATTGACGATTGTAAAGTTTGATATCGAAAACTATTTTTCCCTTTCTTGATGATAGGATCTAATGCGTCGTCAGCATTTTACGCACGACTACACACTACAAAAGCAGTTTCCAAAATCCAGTTCTAATGTAATCAAAATACATTTCCCTCATTAATATGAGCAAAAATAATCAGCTTAGAGAAATGTCAAAATATTTTGCATGTAAAATGTTTTTTTTTTCAGCACTGCAACCACTTTTACGCACGACGGACAAACCTTTAGTGTCTTCAACACAAAGGAACCTTTTACGCAGCTTGAATCAGCCTCTGCGTTTCATTTTTGTTCATTTTTTTTTTTAAGCATCCACGTTTTAAAATGCACGGGGGGATTCCTTACATCTATCCCGTTCAGTGCGAGCACGTCATATGGCACGAGGAATTTCGCGGCGAATTCCACCATGAGACATGTTGTGCCGTTCTCCCGCACCGCGAAGATGGCTTTGTCCGGGTTGTTGGAGAGACCAGACAGGTTCTCCCCTTCCTGTTCCGCCAGCACCACGGACAGCACCAGCACACCTGGAAACCAAATGGAATAGAATACTGAAAAGTTGGAGGTGGGGGCGCTTATGCCAAGGGGGCAGCACACGCTTACACACACAGACACACACAGCAAAACACGCAGAATCAGCAGAAACAGCAGCGTAAAGAGCTACACTGAGTTTAGCTGAAGGTCCCCCACATCTTCAGATCACTGGCAAATCACCTCTGTTTCCTCCCGGCAAAGTCAAAATCAGGTTAAAACACTGGAGCCTGAAATCTGCAGTATCAGGGGAGCAACAGCACGCCACTGGCTGCAGCCTAAACAGCGTCAGCGATGAACCGCAACTCTGACCGTGTTTGGACGACTTTTATATTTATGTGAGGAGGAAACAAGAGGTGAAACATGCCAACTCAGACACATAAGAACACACACATACACTGTCATGCTTAAACACGCGCCGTAGGTGCACACGCATGCACGCGCATACATACACACACACTGCAGTGAGGAGTCACGACAGCGGCACACGTTCACACTCACTCACCAAACACACTGAGCAGCAGAATTCGGGCGCTCTCCGTGGTTCTGAAACCGAGTCGTCCCATCTCTATCAGCTTCCCCAGCGCTGAAAAAAAGGGGGCAAACTGACTGGACAGTCTGTGCTGAACCCACGAAAAAAGAAAAGACAGAAAGAAAGACGGAGAGGGGAGGCGGGAGAGAAAGAAGGGTGGGGGGGGGGGGGGGGGGGGATGCCTCTGCTCAGCGTCCAGAAGTCACGCTCGGATCATCGTGAATGCAGCAAAAATGTCTCCAGGTTGGACGTGAGATCCGGTTTGCGCCGCAGATGCTGCCGGCACCGAGGAGTTCTGGCTGTCCAAACCGACCTCCCTTGACAGGTTTTAACCCAGTGACAGCTGCAAGACCGAGCTCCTTCTACACATTATTAACGCGGGGGGGGGGGGGGGGGGGCGTGTGTAAAGAAAAAGTCCGTTAACTGAATTTGTCTCCCGTAAGGAAGGGCTCGACATGCAGTCTCAGTTATTCCCGCAATGCTGTAGTCTCCACCTCTGTGGTAGCAACTGTAGGATGGGCTGAAATGATGTATGTCTGGAGGGAAACGCCGACAACACCCCCTCCCTCCCTCACCCAAACTCCACTTCTGCACGGTTGCAGCTGAGAGTGGGTGAGAATGAGAGCTGGAAAAAATCCACTTAATCTCGTAAAGACGAGATTTTTTTGGGGGGGTTCATTTAATCATTTATCATATCATTTTCATTTCCTCCCACTTACTTCCACGAACAAACTATTGGCTGTTGTAAAGTAGATAGATCTTTATTTCTGTGTCAGGATATTGAGAAACGTTTCAGAAATTGTGACAAAAGTGAACCTGGCACTTTAACTATTTCTTTATGGAAAGTAGTTTCGAGATTTTTCGCTTACTCACACGTTTACACCTGATTGATAAATAGTTGTGTCTTTGTGATTCCTCTTTGTGGGACCCTCATGAGTTCACATTTAAGCCAAACCAAAAAATTAAAGAACAAAAAACGACATGCGGAACGACACACTGACCCCCTTTATAAAATGTACTGTAATAATGGTCTCACCACTGTAGCTGTGTGTGCGTGCGTGTGTGCGTGCGTGCATATACATATCATTTATTTATTTATATTTTTATACAGGATCCTACTCTTCGCCCCACCGTTATGTAAATTTGTATATTGCCAGGTTTACTAGTTTTTACTGTTTTTGTATTTTGTGTACTGTTTTTTGTAACTTTACTTTCATTTTTCTTTAGATTGTAAATACTATTTTTTTGCACATTGTTCCTTATACTTGTGTCCGTGGCTTGTTGGCCCTTCTTGTCACCTATGATTGATGTTTTGTTTTTTTTTGAGGTCTTTATGATGTGTGTAAAAGTCCAAATAAACTCTGTTGTGTTTCCTCTTTTGATATTTCTTAACTGTTTTGCAGAAACATTTCCCAATGAGGACAGTTGAATGGATTTGACAGTTTTACTCTGCTTGAACTGAAACAATAAGACATGCCTCATGAACCTTAAACACTAATAAAAGCCAAAAATCAAGTGAGCTCTTCCTACTAAGAGCTCAGTCTGTGTGTATGTGTGGAACAAAGACATAACTGGAGATTTTGCTGAGTAATTGTGATGGGAAGGCCACAGGTGACACACACCTTTCAAAGAAATTCACTGTGGCCCGTTTGAAGTAGGGAACTTTTGATAAACTTCATATTGTATGTATGACCATGTTGGAAGACAATTGACAGCAGATTCACTGGTTGACTTTGTTTGCTTTTGAACACACCTTATATGACATATATATATGTATATAGTTTGCATTATCCAGATTCAGACTGACCCATTGCACCATTGAACTATTGGTATTTTTGGAAAAAAAAGTAGTTGTTCTGTTGGTTGTGTTGTTGCTCTGTAGTGCCTGAGAGCAAAGGAAAACCAAAGTCAAGTTCCTTGTTTGTTTGCATAAATTTGGCCAATAAAACTGATTCTGACTTTAGTCTTTAATGCATAAAGCCATGGAGTCAGACTGAAAGTGAACCCCTGGCAATTTGTGACCATTTCAAACACCTGTTCTGTGTTGGACCCCGATTCAGACGTTACTGCTGCTTTATGAGGGCAGTCACCGCAGGTCCCTCCTACCGTTTAACCCATGAGTCCCGTCCAATCAGAGTCCAGTTTGATCCGCGCCAAAAATCAGTCGCACCTGTTGCCTATGCGCTGATCAAACCCATGTGACCGGGGAGGAGAGGGCTCAGCCAATAGCATGGCAGGATTTTATGTCAGGTGCGGCTCATAAGGCCTGGATTACGGGATGTCTCTGTAACGTTGTATTTTGTCCAAGCTGTTTTTCTGGTAAGTGGATCGAACTGAAGTCGTTACCTGTAGACAGAGGAAGCTTGTGTGTTCATGTTTAACAGGTTGTCATTGTACTTTCTGGTGTACAGTGAAAGCTATGGCTGAGAGCAGAGAGACGATTCAGGCCTAGTGGAGCTGGAACTTCAGCGTGGGCTCGAGAAACGCGTGTCCGGAGCAATCCAGAGGAAAAATGGCCGACGTGGAGGCCAGGTAAGGCCCACGCGGAACGTTTAAAATGCAAAGCTTGAGTTGATTTGTGAGCAGAGGCTAACATGTTTGATTATGTTCCAGGTTTCCGCAGGACGGAGGAAGGGATCCAGCGGAGCGGCCGAGACCATTTTTGGAGAAAGCACCGCACTTGGCGTCTCTCATCGGCTCTACATTTATGTGTGTGTGAGAGAGAGATCTGAGTGTTGTACGCGCAGGCTTGTGCCTTTAGATCGGTTGAGATGGGCATTGTAACCAGTATAACCGCTTTGGAGTTCGGGACTGGCCAAGTGTTGGCACGGATTAGTTGTGGATGGATTCAGTGTGTTGAAGGCACTCGGAACTGTGTAGATTTGGAGCGCGCGTTTGCTGTTGCTGGGCCGTTGCGTTAGTGTTGTCGGTTGGTGGAAGCACATATGCAGTTGTGATCCGGACACAACTGTGTATATGTCGGCAGATGGTGTTGGCAGCATGGGCTGAGTTGCGTGTCGTGTTGTCGGGCTTAATGTTGAGTTGCGTGTCGTGTTGTCGGGCTTAATTGTGGGTAGTTGTCCTTGTGCATAGCCCTGGGGTCGTTGTCAGGTCTGTTCAGCAGTGTGGGGTCTAGGTGGGCCCTCAGCTGCACCTTGAAGTGTTGCTGAACCTTTAGAATTTCAGGTTTAATATCCAAAGCCTGTGTGTGTGTGTGTGTATGTGTGTGTGTGTGTGTGTGTGTTCTCTGCAGGAAGGATGAGCTGCTCCAGAGGATCATCAGAGGGTAAGAGAAAGCATGTAAATCAACATTGCTCAGTGTTTCGACATTTAAACATGTATTTGTCTGTGTGTGTTTAGCAGGTAGCTGCATCTGGCTGAGTGGGACTCCAGCTTGAATGAGGCCATGGCCAGTGTGAAGCCCAGTTGCATGTGGAAGTGTTGTAAGATGTTTTGGCTTCCATGGATTTACTTGCCCAGTACCTGTGGCTAATGTTGACTGTGTTTCTTTGTGTGTTGTGCAGGATGGAGGAGCTGCTGATCCAGAGAACCATGAGGATGCATGTTGGCCAATATTGCCCAGTGTTTCTACACTGAAGGATTTGTTTGTGTACACCCCCAGCAACTGTGTGTGTACTGCATCAGAGTGGAAGATCTGGGGAAAAGAACCTCAAGGACTCATCACAGTGGTCACATGACTGTAGACCTGCTGAAGCAGGGATGGAACCACTGTCTCTCAACGCTTCTGCTTCAAAAGATGGACACTGTGTCGAGAACATCATCACTGGTTGTCCAGGATGGAGGAGCTGCTCAAGAGGACAATGAGAAGATGCATCTTAGCCAATATTGCTCAATGTTTCTGCATTGAAGGACTCAGTTGTATTTTGCTGGCTGTTTTGTTGTTTTTTTTTTTTTTGTTCCTTTGTGTTCAACAGGTAGCTGCATCTGGCTGAGTGGGGCTCCAGCTTGGACGAGGCTGTGACCAATGTAGAGCTCAGGTAGCCCTGTTCCAAAATCTTTACAAAAAAACAGAGTTTTGATCAGATTAATATCCAGAGTCAGATTTTTTTTTAAATAAAAACTTTATTTTGCTGCAGGTGGGTGAGGCTGCTCCAGAAGACCCTTGAGACCAGGTGTGTGAAGGCCACATTGTGCAGTGTTTCTACCCATATGCATGCATCCATGTCTGAGTGTGAGAATGTGTCTGTATTAAAATCAGAAAGAAGGAAGTGCCTGCTTTTGTCTTCAATGCACTTTAGATGGGGTTTGGTTCAGTTCTGGGGGGAGGGGGGGAGTCCAGGTAAGACCCCTGCTGCAGCTGGAAGTGAAGCAAAAATATTAGAAGTTCAAAGGTTGACTTGATTAGTATCCAAAACCAATGTGTTTGTGTTTTTCAGCAGGAGGGAGGAGCTGAGTGAGAGGACCATTTGAGACCAGGTGAGCAAGAGCCACATTGTAGTCTTTCTACACTTATGCATGCACTAATTTCATACTGTGTGTGTGTGTGTGTGTGTGTGTGTGTGTGTGTGTGTGTGTGTGTGTGTGTGTGTGTTGTAGGTGTATGTGGGGTGGAGCCAGTGAAGGTGCTGCTGGTGAGGATAGAGCGCCACCTTGTGGGAGTGAGTGACACCGTGGCTGTTGTGTTGTCATAGCTCTTTGTGGTAAGTGGTTTTAAAAAAAACAAAAACAAATCAAGGGCCATTTCAAAGGTGGTTTGTGTACTGATGCTTCTTGGTTGTGTTTCTCTTGCAGGATGGCAGAGCTGATTTGGAGGGCCAGGAGAGACCAGGTGAGATGCTGCCTGTTGGTTAACATTTAGTATTTTTACACATATGTGTGCATTCATTTCCTTGTGTGTATGCATGTGCTTTCTCTGCAGGAAGGGTGAGCTGCTCCAGAGGATCATCAGAGGGTAAGAGAAAGCATGTAAGTCAACATTGCTCAGTGTTTCTACATTTAAACATGTATTTGTCTGTGTGTGTTTAGCAGGTGGCTGCATCTGGCTGAGTGGGACTCCAGCTTGGATGAGGCCATGGCCAGTGTGAAGCCCAGGTAGCCCCCCTGCTGCATGTGGAAGTGTTGTAAGATGTTTTAACTTCCAAGGTTTGACTTGCTCAGTACCTGTGGCTAATGTTGACTGTTTCTTTGTGTGTTGTGCAGGATGGAGGAGCTGCTGATCCAGAGAACCATGAGGATGCATGTTGGCCAATACTGCTCAATGTTTCTACACTGAAGGATTCGTTTGTGTACACCCCCAGCAACCGTGTGTGTACTGCATCAGAGTGGAAGACCTGGGGAAAAGAACCTCAAGGACTCATCAATCACAGTGGTCACATGACTGTAGACCTGCTGAAGCAGGGATGGAACCACAGTCTCTCAACGCTTCTGCTTCAAAAGATGGACACTGTGTCGAGAACATCATCACCCAGTTGTCCAGGATGGAGGAGCTGATCAAGAGGACAATGAGAAGATGCATCTTAGCCAATATTGCTCAATGTTTCTGCATTGAAGGACTCAGTTGTATTTTGCTGCCTGTTTTGTTGTTTTTTTTGTTTTTTTTTTTTTGTTCCTTTGTGTTCAACAGGTAGCTGCATCTGGCTGAGTGGGGCTCCAGCTTGGATGAGGCTGTGACCAATGTAGAGCTCAGGTAGCCCTGTTGCAAAATCTTTACAAAAAAACTGAGTTTTGATCAGATTAATATCCAGAGTCAGATTTTTTTAAAATAAAAACTTTATTTATTTTGCTGCAGGTGGGTGGGGCTGCTCCAGAAGACCCTTGAGACCAGGTGTGTGAAGGCCACATTGTGCAGTATTTCTACCCATATGCATGCGTCCATGTCCGAGTGTGAGAATGTGTCTGTATTAAAATCAGAAAGAAGGAAGTGCCTGCTTTTGTCTTCAATGTACTTTAGATGGGGTTTGGTTCAGTTCTGGGGGGAGGGGGAGAGTCCAGGTAAGACCCCTGCTGCAGCTGGAAGTGAAGCAAAAATATTAGAAGTTCAAAGGCTGACTTGATTAGTATCCAAAACCAATGTGTTTGTGTTTTTCAGCAGGAGGGAGGAGCTGAGTGAGAGGACCATTTGAGACCAGGTGAGCAAGAGCCACATTGTAGTCTTTCTACACTTATGCATGCACTAATTTCATAGTGTGTGTGTGTGTGTGTGTGTGTGTGTGTGTGTGTGTGTGTGTGTGTGTGTGTGTGTGTGTGTTGTAGGTGTATGTGGGGTGGAGCCAGTGAAGGTGCTGCTGGTGAGGATAGAGCGCCACCTTGTGGGAGTGAGTGACACCGTGGCTGTTGTGTTGTCATAGCTCTTTGTGGTAAGTGGATTTAAAAAAAACACAAACAAATCAAGGGCCATTTCAAAGGTGGTTTGTGTACTGATGCTTCTTGGTTGTGTTTTTCTTGCAGGATGGCAGAGCTGATTTGGAGGGCCAAGAGAGACCAGGTGAGACGTTGCCTGTTGGTTAACATTTAGTGTTTTTACACATATGTGTGCATTAATTTCCTTGTGTGTATGCATGTGCTTTCTCTGCAGGAAGGATGAGCTGCTCCAGAGGATCATCAGAGGGTAAGAGAAAGCATGTAAGTCAACATTGCTCAGTGTTTCTACATTTAAACATGTATTTGTCTGTGTGTGTTTAGCAGGTGGCTGCATCTGGCTGAGTGGGACTCCAGCTTGGATGAGGCCATGGCCAGTGTGAAGCCCAGGTAGCCCCCCTGCTGCATGTGGAAGTGTTGTAAGATGTTTTAACTTCCAAGGTTTGACTTGCTCAGTACCTGTGGCTAATGTTGACTGTTTCTTTGTGTGTTGTGCAGGATGGAGGAGCTGCTGATCCAGAGAACCATGAGGATGCATGTTGGCCAATACTGCGCAATGTTTCTACACTGAAGCATTCGTTTGTGTACACCCCCAGCAACTGTGTGTGTACTGTGTCAGAGTGGAAGACCTGGGGAAAAGAACCTCAAGGACTCATCAATCGCAGTGGTCACATGACTGTAGACCTGCTGAAGCAGGGATGGAACCACTGTCTCTCAACGCTTCTGCTTCAAAAGATGGACACTGTGTCGAGAACATCATCACTGGTTGTCCAGGATGGAGGAGCTGCTCAAGAGGACAATGAGAAGATGCATCTTAGCCAATATTGCTCAATGTTTCTGCATTGAAGGACTCAGTTGTATTTTGCTGGCTGTTTTGTTGTTTTTTTTTTTTTTGTTCCTTTGTGTTCAACAGGTAGCTGCATCTGGCTGAGTGGGGCTCCAGCTTGGATGAGGCTGTGACCAATGTAGAGCTCAGGTAGCCCTGTTGCAAAATCTTAAAAAAAAAACAGAGTTTTGATCAGATTAATATCCAAAGTCAGATTTAAAAAAAAACAAACTTTTTGCTGCAGGTGGGTGAGGCTGCTCCAGAAGACCCTTTGAGACCAGGTGTGTGAAGGCCACATTGTGCAGTGTTTCTACCCATATACATGCATCCATGTCTGAGTGTGAGAATGTGTCTGTATTAAAATCAGAAAGAAGTACCCGTTTGTGTCTTCAATGCACTTTAGATGGGGTTTTGTTCAGTTCTGGGGGGAGGGGGGGAGTCCAGGTAAGACCCCTGCTGCAGCTGGAAGTGAAGCAAAAATATTAGAAGTTCAAAGGTTGACTTGATTAGTATCCAAAACCAATGTTTGTGTTTTTCAGCAGGAGGGAGGAGCTGAGTGAGAGGACCATTTGAGACCAGGTGAGCAAGAGCCACATTGTAGTCTTTCTACACTTATGCATGCACTAATTTCATACTGTGTGTGTGTGTGTGTGTGAGAGAGAGAGTCTGAGCGTGCGAGCATTGGAAGTGCAGGCTTGTCTTCAACTCAGTTTAGATGGGCTTTGTTCTGTATCCAGGTGCATTGGAGTTTGGGTCTGGCTGAGTATTGTCAGGGCTTAGTTGTGGATGGATTCAGTGCGTGTGAAAAGCATTGAGCTCGGCGTAGGTTTAGAGTGTTTGTAGTTGTCAGTGTCGTCTGTAGGTGGAAGCATATATGCAGTTGTGATCCGGACACAACTGTGTATATGTGGAAGCCTATGGGCAGGTAGTGTTGGAAGTGCGGGCTGAAGTGTGTAGCTGAGTGTTGTCGGGCTTAGTTGTGGTTATTTGTCAGTGTAGGTTTAATGTGTGTTAGATGTAGTTGGCTCTTGATGTAGAGGCTGTCAGTAGTTGTGTATTGTTGATGGAGCTGTGTGGCTCGGTGGTTAGGTGCTGTACTTGGGCCTGTAGGTGTGAGTCTGTGTGTGGCTGTGTTTAACAGGTTGAAGATTGGCATGAAGATCGTGGAGGAGGTCACAGTCAAAGTGGAGCTCAGGTAGGCCTCCTGCTGCATGTGGAGGCTTTGCAAAGTGTTTAAATTTATTTATTAACATTTCATTTTTTATTAACAATTTTATTTTACATTTCAGGGTTCATTTGTGTCTCACTGTCTCCATTTCTGTCTTCAGTTCAGGAAGTGTTGGATCAGAGGCAGTTGGTGTGTGTCCTGGGCCATGAAGAGGAAGAATTGTAAAGAGCTTCGTCTCCTGTTGGGGTTGTGGAGGGTGTGTTTGCAAATAAAGCCTTGATTTGTACCCAGTGGCAGTTGTCTGTCTATGCTTGTTGTGTGATGTGCAAACTGATTTCAAGGCTGCATGGAGTTTGGAGAATGTTTCATGTTTAAACTTGGTGACTGGCTTCACACTTTAGGTTAACTTTTCAAACTTAGCTTTAGGACTTTTAGTTAATTCTTTGTTTAAATGGCTCGAGTCATGTGTGAGGACTGTCAGAGTGTAAATGTAGTTGAAAACTTTTAGGCAACTAGTTAATATGCAGATGAAACAGTGCAGACTGTGCTGTGTGGATGCCAGATTCTCAGGCTTTAAACGGGGAGGTGTTAGATGCACCACTTAGACTTGATAGAGTTTTAAAAACCTTGTTCTTTTTTTTGTTGGTTTAAACAGACCAAACCTATGTTAGAGGGCAGTATGCTTTGGCTTTTGACCTGCAGTGTCTGTGTGCCATAGTGTAAGAGTTTAAACTGCAGGGTGTTGGATGCAATAGTAAGACTTATGGGTAACCGTTAGGCTGTACCACTTTGACTTTAGACATGGATATGTCTGACTTGTTTGGTATGACCACATGTATGTTAGAGTTTGGCACTGTGCTGTGTGGACGCCAGGCTGAGTTTAAACCCAATGTGACAAATGTTCAGTGTTTTTACACACATGCATTAATGTCTCTCTTTCCAGCTGCATGTGACTGAGTGGGGCTCCAACTTGGATGAGGCCATATTCAGGGTGGAGCTCAGGTACGCCCCCTGCTGTATGTGGAAGTGTTGTAAGATGTTTTAACTTCCAAGGTTTGACTTGCCCAGTACCTGTGGCTAATGTTGACTGTTTCTGTGTGTGTTGTGCAGGATGGAGGAGCTGCTGATCCAGATAACCATGAGGATGCATGTTGGCCAATATTGCTCAGTGACTGTTTGTACCTGTATCTGATGTAGTGTGTTTGTCCTGTGCAGGATGGAGGTGATCCAGAGGACCATGAGAAACAAGGTGAGAGCAAGCATGTTGGTCAGTGTTTCTACAGATATGCATGCATTAATTTCTATCTGTCTGTGTGTGTGAGGGAGAGTCTGAGCGTGTGGGCGTTGGAAGTGCAGGCTTGTCTTAAACTCAGTTTAGATGGGCTTTGTTCTGTATCCAGGTGCATTGGAGTTTGGGTCTGGCTGAGTATTGTCAGGGCTTAGTTGTGGATGGATTCAGTGTGTGAAAAGCATCAGGGTCGGCGTAGGTTTAGAGTGTGCCGTTGTGGTTATGTCAGTGTCGTCTGTAGGTGGAAGCGTATATGCAGTTGTGATCCGGACACAACTGTGTATATGTGGAAGCCTATGGGCAGATAGTGTTGGAAGTGCGGGCTGAAGTGTGCAGCTGAGTGTTGTCGGGCTTAGTTGTGGTTATTTGTCGGTGTAGGTTGAGTGTGTTTGTTAGTTTGCTCTTGTTGTAGAGGCTGTCAGTAGTTGTGTATTGTTGATGGAGCTGTGTGGCTCGGTGGTTAGGTGCTGTACTTGGGCCTGTAGGTGTGAGTCTGTGTGTGGCTGTGTTTAACAGGTTGATGAAGATTGGCATGAAGGTCGTGGAGGAGGTCACAGTCAAAGTGGAGCTCAGGTACGCCCCCTGCTGCATGTGAAGGCTTTGCAACGTGTTTAAAAATGCAAGGTGAGACTTTATTTCTTTCTTTCTGTGCCTCATGTTTAGTTTCTTTGTGCATTGTGCAGGATGGAGCAGCTGATCAAGAGGACCACCAGAGACAAGGTGAGAGCAAGCATGTTGGTCAACATCACTCAGTCTTTTGGTTGTTTTTACATTTCAGGGTTCATGTGTCTCCCTGTCTCCATTTCTGTGTTCAATTCAGGAAGCATTGGGTCAGAGGCAGTTGGTGTGTGTCCTGGGCCATGAAGAGGAAGAATTGCATCTGGGGTTGTGGAAGGTGTTTGCAAATTAAAGGCTTGGTTTGTACCCAGTGGCAGTTGTCTGCTTGTTGGCTGTGCTTATTTTGCAATGCACCAACTGATTTAGAGGCTGCGCAGAGACTGTGCTGTGTTTAATCTTGGTGACCGGCTCCACACTTTAGGTTAACATTTCAACCTTAGGTATAGGACTTTCCTTTGTTTACAGCCATCTGTGAGGACTGCCAGAGAGTAAATGTAGTTGTAATAGTTTGACTTTTGGCTCAATTTTGAGACAAATAGTTAATATGTAGATGAAACAGCGCAGGCTGTGCTCTGTGGATGCCAGATTCTTAGGCTTTAAACTTGGAGGTGTTAGATGCACCACTTAGACTTGATAGAATTTTAAGAACTGTGTTCTTTTTTTGTTGGTTGAAATGGACCAAACCTATGTTAGAGAGTTTTATTTTTCCTGTCGAATTGATAGTCAAAGTGTGATAATTTTTGTTGTTGTTGCTGCAATAAAGTGGATTTGTGTCTGTGTTGTTTTTTTGTCTAAAGCTTGACATGTAGCAAATAGGGGAAATAGAAAAAAAGATGACTTGAGTAGCCATACAGGTCTACATGTACAAACTGTGTCACACTTTACAAGTTTTTGTTGTTGCTGCAATAAAGTGGATTTGTCTGTGTTGTCTTTTTTGTCTAAAGCTTGACATGTACCAAATAGGGGAAAGGACAAAAAAGGAAAATAGAAAAAAGATGAGTAGCCACGATACAGGTCTACATGTACAAAGTGTGTCACACTTTACAAATTTTTGTTGTTGCTGCAATAAAGTGGATTTGTGTCTGTGTTGTCTTTTTGTCTTACATTTGACATGTACCAAATAGGGCAAAGGCGTATGTCACACTTTACAACTCAAACTCTTACAAAGTGTGACTCTCCGTCACTCATTTGGTATTGTGTGGCACTGAGTGGGTCCATGTATGCAACTGCACATCAACAGTATAGTTGACTTTCATGACGGAAGCTCACCCCTGTTTGAATGAGTCATATGGTCTTTTGAACTGATTCATCTTGTAGCAGAGCGCTTGTGGTTTAAACATTCTGCCAAACTCACAGATGCAGGGAAGCGCCTACCCGGGCTCCACTGTTATCAATGAACTATTTTCAATTTCTATTTATAAGCAATGTAGACGTGTAGGAACTTATGCAGGGACAACAGAGAAGAAATAAAATCAGCTTATGTGGTGCTTTCTCTGCGAATGGAATTGCTGCGTTTCTGCTAAAGATGGAAAATGCAGCACTTAAAAAGCAAATAATGAAAAAACAATCACACTTAAAGAATTGAGTAAACCAACTAATCAAGTAGTAAAATATCTTAATACTGAGGTAATGGAGTAGTTAAGCCAAATGTGATAAAAAGAGCAAGTAATCTGGTAATTGAAGTGAGTAATGGAGTAGTATATCAAATAAATTAAGTATTGAAGTAGTCATGAGGTTAAATAAATGATTAATGTAATGGAGTAGATATGCAAAATATAATTTTAAAGAATTTTTTTTTGCTGGTGTTTGTTGCTGCTGTCGCATCCACCCACTGGGGCCCTTCTCTCTCAGACACACACACACACACACACACACACAGATATTTCATTTAACATGCATTACATACATCGTACAAGCATTACATACAGTATACTTTTCATGTGGGGATCGGCTCAGGGTTGCTGGATCACGGCTTTAAAGCCACACCTGTCGGGCTGTGGCTGGTTCGAGACCGCTTTATCTATGGTTAAGTTAGTTTTACGGTTTTTGTTCTTAATTGCTTCATTGTAGCATGTATTTTTGCGACGGCTAATAATTGAACAGAGTAATCTGTTACATAAGTAATTGACTAAATTTGCAAAATGGCGTCGAAAAAAAAGTAATTTTTTTAAAAATTGGTTTTTTTTTTTCTTTTCCCCCCGCTCTCTTTCTCTATAATCCTCACCACACACACACACATCTCATAGACATACAGACATTACATTCATCACATACATTTAACAAGCATTACATACATTTGCAAGCATTACATTTCATACACATTTCATGTGGGGATCGAACCCCCGACCCTGTGATTGGGAGACAACGCGCTCTACCAGCTGAGCTAGCCAACCACGATTTCGGCCCAACTCTCACCGTCTTATGAGTCTCTCATGAGTGAATCTAACAACGTGGTCTATACTTTAGTTGTGTTTTGGTACGCTAACGTGAAAAGCGCGTAAACGACGGGCAGCGGTGTGAGCTCGGATAGCTCAGGCGGTTAGGCTGCGGGTTGGAGACCATGAGTCTGCGGGTTCGACTCTTGCTGGAAACCACCTCTACTTTTAAAACCACACGTCCAGGTTGCAGATTGAAGAAGGTTCCGAATGCAGCGGCCAGTGCGACGGCCAGCGGTGGCGTACGTGGATCGCTCGCGGCTTGAAAACCGCACCACCTCGTAGAAGCGGGTTCGAGACCAGGTCGTCTACCGTTTATAAACTCTTTAACAATCAAACTTTAATATTTACTAAAAGCAAGCGCAAGCGACGCAATTATTTTGGCAAAAGTTTTTTGCTTTTTTAATGACAATATAACGAAAGACGGCATCGCAAGCGATGCCGTCTTTCGTTATATTGTCATGCAAACCGAAAAAGTAAACGTTTTTTTTTCTTTTTTTCTTTTTTTTTTTTGGAGTTTTTTTTTTTTTTACAGAGTCATTAAGAATGTACGGATCACTATACGCAGCTCGCGCCAATCGACCCAGGGAGCCAAAATCCGAGCAGTATGGTCCGCGCAGCAAGCTGCGCGGACCTACTGCTCGGATTTTGACTCCCTGGGTCGATTGGCGCTCGCAATTGCGTCCCTTGCTACTCCGCTTTATGCTTACATACTAACAATACAGCTATATTACTTATAAATCTTTTTTTTCCTTTTCTTCTTTCTCTTCTTTCTTTTCTTTCTTTTCTTTTTGTTTCTTTCTTTTCTTTTTTCTTTCTTTTCTTTTTTCTTTCTTTTCTTTTTTTTATTTTTAATTAATTAATTAATTAATTTATTTATTTATTTATTTATTTTTTTATTTTTTTATTTTTTTTTGTCATTAAAAAAGCAAAAAATTTTTACCAAAATAATTGCTTCGCTTGCGCTTAGTAAACATAAATGTTACATTGTTAAAAAGGTTTTACACAGTGGACGACCTGGTCTCGAACTTGCTTCTATAGGGGTAGTACGGTTTTCAAGCCGCGAGCGATCCACGTACGCCACCGCTGGCCGTCGCACTGGCCGCTGCATTCGGAACCTTCTTCAATAGGCAACCTGGACGTGTGGTTTTAAAAATAGAAGTGGTTTCCAGCAAGAGTCGAACCCGCAGACTCATGGTCTCCAACCCGCAGCCTAACCGCCTGAGCTATCCGAGCTCACACCGCTGCCCGTCGTTTACGCGTTTTTCACGTTAGCGTACCAAAACACAACTAAAGTATAGACCACGTTGTTAGATTCACACATGAGAGACTCATAAGACGGTGAGAGTTGGGCCGAAATCGTGGTTGGCTAGCTCAGCTGGTAGAGCGCGTTGTCTCCCAATCACAGGGTCGGGGGTTCGATCCCCACATGAAACGTGTATGAAATGTAATGCTTGTAAATGTATGTAATGCTTGTTAAATGTATGTGATGAATGTAATGTCTGTATGTCTATGTGTGTGTGTGGTGAGGGTTATAGGGAAGGAGAGCGGGGGGGAAAAGAAAAAAAAAAAAAAAAAAAAAAAAAAAAAAACCCAATTTTTTAAAAAATTACTTTTTTTTCGACGCCATTTTCCAAATTTAGTCAATTACTTATGTAACAGATTACTCTGTTCAGTTATTAACTGTCGCTCATAGAACACTGAGCTCGAAGCCAGAAGCGTGGTTGGATAGCTCACTTGGTAGAGCGCGTTGTTTCCCAACTACAGGGTCGGGAGTTCGATCCCCACATGAAACGTGTATGAAATGCAATGCTTGAATGTATGTAATGCTTGTCAAATGTATGTAATGCTTGTCGAATGTATGCAATACGTGTGTGGAAAGAGTTCCAGTGCTTGAATGCGAGTCAGAATTAACACCAAAATAAGTTCTCTTTAAAATTATATTTTGCATATCTAGTCCATTACATTACTTAACTAATCGTTTATTTAACCTCATGGCTACTTCAATACTTAATATATTTGATTTACTTCTCCATTACTTAACTAATCGTTTACTTTATTTAACCTCATGACTGCTTCAACACTTAATATATTTGATTTCTCACTTACATTACTTAACTAATCATTTATTTAACCTCATGACTGCTTCAATACTTAATATATTTGATTTCTCACTTACATTACTTAACTAATCATTTATTTAACCTCATGACTGCTTCAATACTTAATATATTTGATTTGCTTCTCCATGACATTACTTAACTAATCGTTTATTTAACCTCATGACTGCTTCAATACTTAATATATTTGATTTACTTTTCCCTTACTTAACCAATTGTTTAGTTTATTTTACCTCATGACTGCTTCAATACTTAATATATTGTATTTACTTCTCCCTTACTTAACCAATCGTTTATTTAACCTCATGACTGCTTCAATACTTAATATATTTGATTTACTTTTCCCTTACTTAACCAATTGTTTAGTTTATTTTACCTCATGACTGCTTCAATACTTAATATATTGTATTTACTTCTCCCTTACTTAACCAATCGTTTATTTAACCTCATGACTGCTTAAATACTTAATATATTTGATTTACTTTTCCCTTACTTAACCAATTGTTTACTTTATTTTACCTCATGACTGCTTTAATACTTAATATATTTGATTTATTCTCCATTACATTACTTAACTAATCGTTTATTTAACCTCATGACTGCTTCAATACTTAATATATTTGATGTACTTCTCCATTACTTTACTCACTCAAATAGTTCAATTACCCCATTACTTGATCTTTTAACGCATTTGGCTTAACTACTCCATTACCTTAGTATTCAGATATTCTACTACTTGATTGGTTTACTCAATTCTACAAGCATGTGATTACTTAAATAATCAATGACTTCGTTCTTCTCATTCATTACAGCTCTACTTCATTTTTTTTTAGTGCTGCATCTTTCCATCTTTAGCCAGAAACGCAGAGAAAGCCCCACATAAGCTGATGTTATTTCTTCTCTATTGTCCCTGCCCAAGATCGTACACGTCTACATTGCTTATAAATAGAAAATGAAAATAGTTCATTGATAACAGGCCCGTAGGCATACATGGGCCCACTCAGTGCCACACAATACCAAATGAGCTACGGAGAGTCACACTTTGTCAGAGTTTGAGTTAAGTGTGACACACTTTGCACATGTAGACATGTATCGTGGCTACTCATCTTTTTTCTATTTTCCTTTTTTTGTCCTTTCCCCTATGTGCTACATGTCAAACTTTAGACAAAAAAGACAACAGACACAAAACTTTATTGCAGCAACAACAAAAATTTGTAAAGTGTGACACACTTGGTACATGTAGACCTGTATCATGACTACTCAAGTCATCTTTTTTCTATTTCCCCTATTTGCTACATGTCAAACTTTAGACAAAAAAGACAACACAGACACAAATCCACTTTATTGCAGTAACAACAACAAAAATCATCGCACTTTGACTATCAAGTCGACAGGAAGCATACAACTCTCTAACATAGGTTTGGTCCATTTCAACCAACAAAAAAAGAACACAGTTCTTAAAATTCTATCAAGTCTAAGTGGTGCATCTAACACCTCCCAGTTTAAAGCCTAAGAATCTGGCATCCACAGAGCACAGCCTGCGCTGTTTCATCTACATATTAACTATTTGTCTCAAAATTGAGCCAAAAGTCAAACTATTACAACTACATTTAGTCTCTGGCAGTCCTCACAGATGGCTGTAAACAAAGGAAAGTCCTATACCTAAGGTTGACATGTTAACCTAAAGTGTGGAGCCGGTCACCAAGATTAAACACGGCACAGTCTCTGCGCAGCCTCTAAATCAGTTGGTGCATTGCAAAATAAGCACAGCCAACAAGCAGACAACTGCCACTGGGTACAAACCAAGCCTTTAATTCGCAAACACCTTCCACAACCCCAGATGCTATTCTTCCTCTTCATGGCCCAGGACACACACCAACTGCCTCTGACCCAATGCTTCCTGAATTGAACACAGAAATGGAGACAGGGAGACACATGAACCCTGAAATGTAAAAACAACCAAAAGACTGAGTGATGTTGACCAACATGCTTGCTCTCACCTTGTCTCTGGTGGTCCTCTCGATCAGCTGCTCCATCCTGCACAATGCACAAAGAAACTAAACATGAGCCACAGAAAGAAAGAAAGTCTCACCTTGCATTTTTAAACACTTTGCAAAGCCTCCACATGCAGCAGGGGGCGTACCTGAGCTCCACTTTGACTGTGACTTCTTCCACGACCTTCATGCCAATCTTCATCAACCTGTTAAACACAGCCACACACAGACTCACACCTACAGGCCCAAGTACAGCACCTAACCACCGAGCCACACAGCTCCATCAACAATACACAACTACTGACAGCCTCTACAACAAGAGCAAACTAACAAACACACTCAACCTACACCGACAAATAACCACAACTAAGCCCGACAACACTCAGCTGCACACTTCAGCCCGCACTTCCAACACTATCTGCCCATAGGCTTCCACATATACACAGTTGTGTCCGGATCACAACTGCATATACGCTTCCACCTACAGACGACACTGACATAACCACAACGGCACACTCTAAACCTACGCCGACCCTGATGCTTTTCACACACTGAATCCATCCACAACTAAGCCCTGACAATACTCAGCCAGACCCAAACTCCAATGCACCTGGATACAGAACAAAGCCCATCTAAACTGAGTTTAAGACAAGCCTGCACTTCCAACGCCCACACGCTCAGACTCTCCCTCACACACACAGACAGATAGAAATTAATGCATGCATATCTGTAGAAACACTGACCAACATGCTTGCTCTCACCTTGTTTCTCATGGTCCTCTGGATCACCTCCATCCTGCACAGGACAAACACACTACATCAGATACAGGTACAAACAGTCACTGAGCAATATTGGCCAACATGCATCCTCATGGTTATCTGGATCAGCAGCTCCTCCATCCTGCACAACACACACAGAAACAGTCAACATTAGCCACAGGTACTGGGCAAGTCAAACCTTGGAAGTTAAAACATCTTACAACACTTCCACATACAGCAGGGGGCGTACCTGAGCTCCACCCTGAATATGGCCTCATCCAAGTTGGAGCCCCACTCAGTCACATACAGCTGGAAAGAGAGAGACATTAATGCATGTGTGTAAAAACACTGAACATTTGTCACATTGGGTTTAAACTCAGCCTGGCGTCCACACAGCACAGTGCCAAACTCTAACATACATGTGGTCATACCAAACAAGTCAGACATATCCATGTCTAAAGTCAAAGTGGTACAGCCTAACGGTTACCCATAAGTCTTACTATTGCATCCAACACCCTGCAGTTTAAACTCTTACACTATGGCACACAGACACTGCATGTCAAAAGCCAAAGCATACTGCCCTCTAGCATAGGTTTGGTCTGTTTAAACCAACAAAAAAAGAACAAGGTTTTTAAAACTCTATCAAGTCTAAGTGGTGCATCTAACACCTCCCTGTTTAAAGCCTGAGAATCTGGCATCCACACAGCACAGTCTGCACTGTTTCATCTGCATATTAACTAGTTGCCTAAAAGTTTTCAACTACATTTACACTCTGACAGTCCTCACACATGACTCGAGCCGTTTAAACAAAGAATTAACTAAAAGTCCTAAAGCTAAGTTTGAAAAGTTAACCTAAAGTGTGAAGCCAGTCACCAAGTTTAAACATGAAACATTCTCCAAACTACATGCAGCCTTGAAATCAGTTTGCACATCACACAACAAGCATAGACAAACAGACAACTGCCACTGGGTACAAATCAAGGCTTTATTTGCAAACACACCCTCCACAACCCCAACAGGAGACGAAGCTCTTTACAATTTTTCCTCTTCATGGCCCAGGACACACACCAACTGCCTCTGATCCAACACTTCCTGAATTGAAGACAGAAATGGAGACAGTGAGACACAAATGAACCCTGAAATGTAAAAAAAAAAATGTTAATAAAAAAATGAAATGTTAATAAATAAATTTAAACAGTTTGCAAAGCCTCCACATGCAGCAGGGGGCGTACCTGAGCTCCACTTTGACATTGACCTCCTCCACGATCTTCATGCCAATATTCAACCTGTTAAACACAGCCACACACAGACTCACACCTACAGGCCCAAGTACAGCACCTAAACACCGAGCCACACAGCTCCATCAACAAAATACAACTACTGACAGCCTCTACATCAAGAGCCAACTACATCTAACACACATTAAACCTACACTGACAAATAACCACAACCAAGCCCGACAACACTCAGCTACACACTTCAGCCCGCACTTCCAACGCAATCTGCCCATAGGCTTCCACATATACACAGTTGTGTCCGGATCACAACTGCATATATGCTTCCACCTACAGACGACACTGACAACTACAAACACTCTAAACCTACGCCGACCTCAATGCTTTTCACACGCACTGAATCCATCCACAACTAAGCCCTGACAATACTCAGCCAGACCCAAACTCCAATGCACCTGGATACAGAACAAAGCCCATCTAAACTGAGTTGAAGACAAGCCTGCACTTCCAATGCTCGCACGCTCAGACTCTCTCTCACACTCACACTCTCACACTCACACACACACACTCACACTCACACTCACTCACACACACACAGTATGAAATTAGTGCATGCATAAGTGTAGAAAGACTACAATGTGGCTCTTGCTCACCTGGTCTCAAATGGTCCTCTCACTCAGCTCCTCCCTCCTGCTGAAAAACACAAACACATTGGTTTTGGATACTAATCAAGTCAACCTTGGAACTTCTAATATTTTTGCTTCACTTCCAGCTGCAGCAGGGGTCTTACCTGGACCCCCCCCCCCCCTCCCCCCAGAACTGAACTAAACCACATCAAAAGTGCATTGAAGATAAAAGCAGGCACTTCCTTCTTTCTGATTTTAATACAGACACATTCTCACACTCAGACATGGATGCATGCATATGGGTAGAAATACTGCACAATGTGGCCTTCACACACCTGGTCTCAAAGGGTCTTCTGGAGCAGCCTCACCCACCTGCAGCAAAATAAAGTTTTTTTAAAAAAAATCTGACTCTGGATATTAATCTGATCAAAACTCAGTTTTTTTTAAAGATTTTGCAACAGGGCTACCTGAGCTCTACATTGGTCACAGCCTCATCCAAGCTGGAGCCCCACTCAGCCAGATGCAGCTACCTGTTGAACACAAAGGAACAAAAAACAAAAAAAACAAAAAACAACAACAAAACAGCCAGCGAAATACAACTGAGTCCTTCAATGCAGAAACATTGAGCAATATTGGCTAAGATGCATCTTCTCATTGTCCTCTTGAGCAGCTCCTCCATCCTGGACAACTAGTGATGATGTTCTCGACGCAGTGTCCATCTTTTGAAGCAGAAGTGTTGAGATACAGTGGTTCCATCCCTGCTTCAGCAGGCCTACAGTCATGTGACCACTGTGATTGATGAGTCCTTGAGGTTCTTTTCCCCAGGTCTTCCACTCTGATGCAGTACACACACAGTTGCTGGGGGTGTACACAAACGAATCCTTCAGTGTAGAAACATTGAGCAGTATTGGCCAACATGCATCCTCATGGTTCTCTGGATAAGCAGCTCCTCCATCCTGCACAACACACAAAGAAACAGTGAACATTAGCCACAGGTACTGAGCAAGTCAAACCTTGGAAGTTAAAACATCTTACAACACTTCCACATGCAGCAGGGGGGCTACCTGGGCTTCACACTGGCCATGGCCTCATCCAAGCTGGAGTCCCACTCAGCCAGATGCAGCTACCTGCTAAACACACACAGACAAATACATGTTTAAATGTAGAAACACTGAGCAATGTTGACTTACATGCTTTCTCTTACCCTCTGATGATCCTCTGGAGCAACTCATCCTTCCTGCAGAGAAAGCACATGCATACACACAAGGAAATTAATGCACACATATGTGTAGAAACATTAAACAATGTTAACCAACAGGCAACGTCTCACCTGGTCTCTCTTGGCCCTCCAAATCAGCTCTGCCATCCTGCAAGAGAAACAACCAAGAAGCATCAACACACAAACAATTTTTATTTTTTTTTTATTTTTTTTTAAAATCCACTTACCATAAAGAGCTATGACAACACAACAGCCACGGTGTGTCCCTCACTCCCACAGGATGGCGCTCTATCCTCACCAGCAGCACCTTCAATGGCTCCACCCCACATACACCTACAACACTCACTCTCACTCTCACACACACACAGTATAAAATTAGTGCATGCATAAGTGTAGAAAGACTACAATGTGGCTCTTGCTCACCTGGTCTCAAATGGTCCTCTCACTCAGCTCCTCCCTCCTGCTGAAATACACAAACATTGGTTTTGGATACTAATCAAGTCAACCTTTGAACTTCTAATATTTTGCTTCACTTCGAGCTGCAGCAGGGGTCTTACCTGGACTCCCCCCCTCCCCCCAGAACTGAACCAAACCCCATCTAAAGTACATTGAAGACAAAAGCAGACACCGCCGTCGTTCTGATTTTAATACAGACACATTCTCACACTCAGACATGGATGCATGCATATGGGTAGAAATACTGCACAATGTGGCCTTCACACACCTGGTCTCAAAGGGTCTTCTGGAGCAGCCCCACCCACCTGCAGCAAAATAAATAAAGTTTTTATTTTAAAAAAATCTGACTCTGGATATTAATCTGATCAAAACTCAGTTTTTTTGTAAAGATTTTGGAACAGGGCTACCTGAGCTCTACATTGGTCACAGCCTCATCCAAGCTGGAGCCCCACTCAGCCAGATGCAGCTACCTGTTGAACACAAAAAAAACAAAACAAAACACAACAACACACAAACAGCCAGCAAAATACAACTGAGTCCTTCAATGCAGAAACATTGAGCAATATTGGCTAAGATGCATCTTCTTATTGTCCTCTTGATCAGCTCCTCCATCCTGGACAACTAGTGATGATGTTCTCAACGCAGTGTCCATCTTTTGAAGCAGAAGCGTTGAGAGACAGTGGTTCCATCCCTGCTTCAGCAGGTCTACAGTCATGTGACCACTGTGATTGATGAGTCCTTGAGGTTCTTTTCCCCAGATCTTCCACTCTGATGCAGTACACACACGGTTGCTGGGGGTGTACACAAACGAATCCTTCAGTGTAGAAACATTGAGCAGTATTGGCCAACATGCATCCTCATGGTTCTCTGGATCAGCAGCTCCTCCATCCTGCACAACACACAAAGAAACACAGTGAACATTAGCCACAGGTACTGAGCAAGTCAAACCTTGGAAGTTAAAACATCTTACAACATTTCCACATGCAGCAGGGGGGCTACCTGGGCTTCACACTGGCCATGGCCTCATCCAAGCTGGAGTCCCACTCAGCCAGATGCAGCTACCTGCTAAACACACACAGACAAATACATGTTTAAATGTAGAAACACTGAGCAATGTTGATTTACATGCTTTCTCTTACCCTCTGATGATCCTCTGGAGCAGCTCATCCTTCCTGCAGAGAAAGCACAAGGAAATTAATGCACACATATGTGTAGAAACACTAAACAATGTTAACCAACAGGCAACGTCTCACCTGGTCTCTCCTGGCCCTCCAAATCAGCTCTGCCATCCTGCAAGAGAAACAACCAAGAAGCATCAATACACAAACAATTTTTATTTATTTATTTTTTTTAAATCCACTTACCATAAAGAGCTATGACAACACAACAGCCACGGTGTCACTCACTCCCACAAGGTGGCGCTCTATCCTCACCAGCAGCACCTTCAATGGCTCCACCCCACATACACCTACAACGCTCACTCTCACTCTCTCACACACACACAGTATAAAATTAGTGCATGCATAAGTGTAGAAAGACTACAATGTGGCTCTTGCTCACCTGGTCTCAAATGGTCCTCTCACTCAGCTCCTCCCTCCTGCTGAAAAACACAAACACATTGGTTTTGGATACTAATCAAGTCAACCTTTGAACTTCTAATATTTTTGCTTCACTTCCAGCTGCAGCAGGGGTCTTACCTGGACTCCCCCCCTCCCCCCAGAACTGAACCAAACCCCATCTAAAGTGCATTGAAGACAAAAGCAGGCACCTCCTTCTTTCTGATTTTAATACAGACACATTCTCACACTCAGACATGGATGCATGTATATGGGTAGAAATACTGCACAATGTGGCCTTCACACACCTGGTCTCAAGGGTCTTCTGGAGCAGCCCCACCCACCTGCAGCAAAATAAATAAAGTTTTTATTTTAAAAAAATCTGACTCTGGATATTAATCTGATCAAAACTCAGTTTTTTTGTAAAGATTTTGGAACAGGGCTACCTGAGCTCTAAATTGGTCACAGCCTCATCCAAGCTGGAGCCCCACTCAGCCAGATGCAGCTACCTGTTGAACACAAAGGAACAAAAAACAAAAAAAACAAAAAACAACAACAAAACAGCCAGCGAAATACAACTGAGTCCTTCAATGCAGAAACATTGAGCAATATTGGCTAAGATGCATCTTCTCATTGTCCTCCTGAGCAGCTCCTCCATCCTGGACAACTAGTGATGATGTTCTCGACGCAGTGTCCATCTTTTGAAGCAGAAGTGTTGAGAGACAGTGGTTCCATCCCTGCTTCAGCAGGCCTACAGTCATGTGACCACTGTGATTGATGAGTCCTTGAGGTTCTTTTCCCCAGGTCTTCCACTCTGATGCAGTACACACACGGTTGCTGGGGGTGTACACAAACGAATCCTTCAGTGTAGAAACATTGAGCAGTATTGGCCAACATGCATCCTCATGGTTCTCTGGATCAGCAGCTCCTCCATCCTGCACAACACACAAAGAAACACAGTCAACATTAGCCACAGGTACTGGGCAAGTCAAACCTTGGAAGCCAAAACATCTTACAACACTTCCACAAGCAGCAGGGGGGCTACCTGGGCTTCACACTGGCCATGGCCTCATCCAAGCTGGAGTCCCACTCAGCCAGATGCAGCTACCTGCTAAACACACACAGACAAATACATGTTTAAATGTAGAAACACTGAGCAATGTTGATTTACATGCTTTCTCTTACCCTTTGATGATCCTCTGGAGCAGCTCATCCTTCCTGCAGAGAACACACACACACACACACACACACACACACACACACACACACACACACACACACACACACACACACACGCAGGCTTTGGATATTAAACCTGAAATTCTAAAGGTTCAGCAACACTTCAAGGTGCAGCTGAGGGCCCACCTAGACCCCACACCGCTGAACAGACCTGACAACGACCCCAGGGCCATGCACAAGGACAACTACCCACAATTAAGCCCGACAACACGACACGCAACTCAACATTAAGCCCGACAACACGACACGCAACTCAGCCCATGCCGCCAACACTATCTGCCGACATATACACAGTTGTGTCCGGATCACAACTGCATATGTGCTTCCACCAACCGACAACACTGACGCAACGGCCCAGCAACAGCAAACGCGCGCTCCAAATCTACACCGTTCCGACTGCCTTCAACACACTGAATCCATCCACAACTAAGCCGTGCCAACACTTGGCCAGTCCCGAACTCCAAAGTGGTTATACTGGTTACAATGCCCATCTCAACCGAACTAAAGACACAAGCCTGCGCGTCCAACACTCAGATCTCTCTCTCACACACACATAAATGTAGAGCCGATGAGAGACGCCAAGCGCGGTGCTTTCTCCAAAAACGGTCTCGGCCGCTCCGCTGGATCCCTTCCTCCGTCCTGCGGAAACCTGGAACATAATCAAACATGTTAGCCTCTGCTCATAAATCAACTCAAGCTTTGCATTTTAAACGTTCCGCGTGGGCCTTACCTGGCCTCCACGTCGGCCATTTTTCCTCTGGATTGCTCCGGACACATGAACAGCATGCATAAGTGTAGAAAGACTACAATGTGGCTCTTGCTCACCTGGTCTCAAATGGTCCTCTCACTCAGCTCCTCCCTCCTGCTGAAAAACACAAACACATTGGTTTTGGATACTAATCAAGTCAACCTTTGAACTTCTAATATTTTTGCTTCACTTCCAGCTGCAGCAGGGGTCTTACCTGGACTCCCACCCTCCCCCCAGAATTGAACCAAACCCCATCTAAAGTGCATTGAAGACAAAAGCAGGCACTTCCTTCTTTCTGATTTTAATACAGACACATTCTCACACTCAGACATGGATGCATGCATATGGGTAAAAACACTGCACAATGTGGCCTTCACACACCTGGTCTCAAGGGTCTTCTGGAGCAGCCTCACCCACCTGCAGCAAAATAAATAAAGTTTTTATTTTAAAAAAAATCTGACTCTGGATATTAATCTGATCAAAACTCAGTTTTTTTGTAAAGATTTTGCAACAGGGCTACCTGAGCTCTACATTGGTCACAGCCTCATCCAAGCTGGAGCCCCACTCAGCCAGATGCAGCTACCTGTTGAACACAAAGGAAAAAAACAAATAAACAAAACAAACAAACAAACAAACAAACAAAAAAAACAACAGCAAAACAGCCAGCAAAATACAACTGAGTCCTTCAATGCAGAAACATTGAGCAATATTGGCTAAGATGCATCTTCTCATTGTCCTCTTGAGCAGCTCCTCCATCCTGGACAACTAGTGATGTTCTCGACGCAGTGTCCATCTTTTGAAGCAGAAGCGTTGAGAGACAGTGGTTCCATCCCTGCTTCAGCAGGTCTACAGTCATGTGACCACTGTGATTGATGAGTCCTTGAGGTTCTTTTCCCCAGGTCTTCCACTCTGATGCAGTACACACACGGTTGCTGGGAGTGTACACAAACGAATCCTTCAGTGTAGAAACATTGAGCAGTATTGGCCAACATGCATCCTCATGGTTCTCTGGATCAGCAGCTCCTCCATCCTGCACAACACACAAAGAAACAGTCAACATTAGCCACAGGTACTGAGCAAGTCAAACCTTGGAAGCCAAAACATCTTACAACACTTCCACATGCAGCAGGGGGGCTACCTGGGCTTCACACTGGCCATGGCCTCATCCAAGCTGGAGTCCCACTCAGCCAGATGCAGCCACCTGCTAAACACACACAGACAAATACATGTTTAAATGTAGAAACACTGAGCAATGTTGATTTACATGCTTTCTCTTACCCTCTGATGATCCTCTGGAGCAGCTCACCCTTCCTGCAGAGAAAGCATAAGGAAATTAATGCACGCATATGTGTAAAAACACTAAATGTTAACCAACAGGCAACGTCTCACCTGGTCTCTCCTGGCCCTCCAAATCAGCTCTGCCATCCTGCAAGAGAAACACAACCAAGAAGCATCAGTACACAAACCACCTTTGAAATGGCCCTTGATTTGTTTTTGTTTTTTTTAAATCCACTTACCACAAAGAGCTATGACAACACAACAGCCACGGTGTCACTCACTCCCACAAGGTGGCGCTCTATCCTCACCAGCAGCACCTTCACTGGCTCCACCCCACATACACCTACAACACACACACACACACACACACACTCACACACACACACACACACACAGTATGAAATTAGTGCATGCATAAGTGTAGAAAGACTACAATGTGGCTCTTGCTCACCTGGTCTCAAATGGTCCTCTCACTCAGCTCCTCCCTCCTACTGAAAAACACAAACACATTGGTTTTGGATACTAATCAAGTCAACCTTTGAACTTCTAATATTTTGCTTCACTTCCAGCTGCAGCAGGGGTCTTACCTGGACTCCCCCCCTCCCCCCAGAACTGAACCAAACCCCATCTAAAGTGCACTGAAGACAAAAGCAGGCACCGCCGTCTTTCTGATTTTAATAAACACATTCTCACACAGACATGGACGCATGTATATGGGTAGAAACACTGCACAACATGGCCTTCACACACCTGGTCTCAAAAGGTCTTCTGGTTCAGCCCCACCCACCTGCAGCAAAAAAAAATAAATACATTTAAAAAAAAAAAAAACAGACTTTGAATACTACTCTGATCAAAACTCTTTTTTTTTTTTTTTTAAAGATTTTGCAACAGGGCTACCTGAGCTCTAACTTGGTCACAGCCTCATCCAAGCTGGAGCCCCACTCAGCCAGATGCAGCTACCTGTTGAACACAAAGGAACAAAAAACAAAACAAAAAAAAAAAACAGCCAGCAAAATACAACTGAGTCCTTCAATGCAGAAACATTGAGCAATATTGGCTAAGATGCATCTTCTCATTGTCCTCTTGAGCAGCTCCTCCATCCTGGACAACTAGTGATGATGTTCTCGACGCAGTATCCATCTTTTGAAGCGTGGAGAGACAGTGGTTCCAACCCTGCTTCAGCAGGCCTACAGTCATGTGACCACTGTGATTGATGAGTCCTTGAGGTTCTTTTCCCCAGGTCTTCCACTCTGATGCAGCACACACACGGTTGCTGGGGGTGTACACAAACGAATCCTTCAGTGTAGAAACACAATATTGGCCAACATGCATCCTCATGGTTCTCTGGATCAGCAGCTCCTCCATCCTGCACAACACACAAAGAAACACAGTCAACATTAGCCACAGGTACTGGGCAAGTCAAACCTTGGAAGCCAAAACATCTTACAACACTTCCACATGCAGCAGGGGGGCTACCTGGGCTTCACACTGGCCATGGCCTCATCCAAGCTGGAGTCCCACTCAGCCAGATGCAGCTACCTGCTAAACACACACAGACAAATACATGTTTAAATGTAGAAACACCTAGCAATGTTGATTTACATGCTTTCTCTTACCCTGATGATCCTCTGGAGCAGCTCATCCTTCCTGCAGAGAACACACAAACACACACACACACACACACACAGGCTTTGGATATTAAACCTGAAATTCTAAAGGTTCAGCAACACTTCAAGGTGCAGCTGAGGGCCCACCTAGACCCCACACTGCTGAACAGACCTGACAACGACCCCAGGGCCATGCACAAGGACAAGTAACCACAATTAAGCCCGACAACACGACACGCAACTCAACATTAAGCCCGACAACACGACACGCAACTCAGCCCATGCTGCCAACACTATCTGCCGACATATACACAGTTGTGTCCGGATCACAACTGCATATGTGCTTCCACCAACCGACAACACTAACGCAACGGCCCAGCAACAGCAAACGCGCGCTCCAAATCTACACAGTTCCGAGTGCCTTCAACGCACTGAATCCATCCACAACTAATCCGTGCCAACACTTGGCCAGTCCCGAACTCCAAAGCGGTTATACTGGTTACAAAGCCCATCTCAACCGATCTAAAGGCACAAGCCTGCGCGTCCAACACTCAGATCTCTCACACACACATAAATGTAGAGCCGATGAGAGACGCCAAGCGCGGTGCTTTCTCCAAAAATGGTCTCGGCCGCTCCGCTGGATCCCTTCCTCCGTCCTGCGGAAACCTGGAACATAATCAAACATGTTAGCCTCTGCTCACAAATCAACTCAAGCTTTGCATTTTACGACACATAAGGCCAGGTAAGGCGTGGGCCTTACCTGGCCTCCATGTCGGCCATTTTTCCTCTGGATTGCTCCGGACACGCGTTTCTCGAGCCCACGCTTAAGTTCCAGCTCCACTAGGCCTGAATCGTCTCTCTGCTCTCAGCCATAGCTTTCACTGTACACCAGAAAGTACAATGACAACCTGTTAAACATGAACACACAAGCTTCCTCTGTCTACAGGTAACGACTTAAGTTCGATCCACTTACCAGAAAAACAGCTTGGACAAAATACAACGTTACAGAGGCATCCCCTAATCCAGGCCTTATGAGCCGCACCTGACATAAAATCCTGCCATGCTATTGGCTGAGCCCTCTCCTCCCCGGTCACATGGGTTTGATCAGCGCATAGGCAACAGGTGCGACTGATTTTTGGCGCGGCTCAAACTGGACTCTGATTGGACGGGACTCATGGGTTAAGCGGTAGGAGGGACCTGCGGTGACTGCCCTCATAAAGCAGCAGTAACGTCTGAATCGGGGTCCAACACAGAACAGGTGTTTGAAATGGTCACAAATTGCCAGGGGTTCACTTTCAGTCTGACTCCATGGCTTTATGCATTAAAGACTTCAATCAGAATCAGTTTTATTGGCCAAATTTATGCAAACAAACAAGAAATTTGACTTTGGTTTTTCTTTGCTCTCAGGCACTACAGAGCAACAACACAACCAACAGAACAACTACTTTTTTTTCCACAAATACCAATAGTTCAATGGTGCAATGGGTCAGTCTGAATCTGGATAATGCAAACTATATACATATATATATGTCATATAAGGTGTGTTCAAAAGCAAACAAAGTCAACCAGTGAATCTGCTGTCAATTGTCTTCCAACATGGTCATTATAACCATGTTACAATATGAAGTTTACCAAAAGTTCCCTACTTCAAACGGGCCACAGTGAATTTCTTTCAAAGGTGTGTGTCACCTGTGGCCTTCCCATCACAATTACTCAGCAAAATCTCCAGTTATGTCTTTGTTCCACACATACACACAGACTGAGCTCTCAGTAGGAAGAGCATAGGCAACAGGTGCGTACATTTCGAGGACTCACTTCAGACCCACAAAAAAGTAAAATTCCTCGTACTTCAATTTTGTTTTTTTGTATTTTAAAACGAAAATCAAATAAGCACAGTTTTTTATTTTATTTTTCAGCATATTCAGCATTTGAAGGAAAATTCAAATACCAAAAGATACACGGACCGAGTCTGCACTGCTGTGCTGAAAGATACAGAGACGTATGAAAGATTGTAGCATAACACAAGTAAATGCTATGAGAATTATATGATTAATAACGTATTGCACACCCCCCACCCCACCCCCACCTTCGATGCAACCCCCACCTACTTCATAATAAAGGAGTGGCAAATGCTAAACACAGACACTGAAGTTACATATTGTGTTTCACTGTGTAGCTGCAGCTTCCAGCTGGCAGGTGCTGTCATTCACGCACATAGTTTATGCAAATACTTTTTGCACTAATTGCAAAAGTCTCCAGTTGTTAAATCGTAGTTAAAAGTCTTTAGATTCGTTTTCACTCCCCCCATCCTTCGGTTTATGGCGTCCGGGTGTAAAATGGCAGAAACTTTTTCAGGACGACTGTTTTGTCACCACGTTGTTGAACGTTGTTGAGAACGTAAGTTGTTGCTGTCCGGGTGTTACAGGCAACGCGTTTGAGTTCTGAAAGTCAGTGATGATCAGAAGACGCGTAAGCGACGATATATTTGATGGAACCAGGTCTAAAAGTAACCACGCTATCTGGAGAATAGCTGTGGATAAGTACAATCAGTTTTTACGCACGGCGCAGTGTAGCTTCTAAGAGTTTGGCATTCTGATATGAAAGTCAAACTCGCACTTGACGGAGCTGATGCTGTCGATGCTGGGTTTACTGCCGACCTGGGGATGTTTTATGCCTTGGGGGAAAGTTTCCGATCGCGGAATCCCCCCTGACCTCAACACCGGATCCTCCTCCAACGCTTTCACGTCCTTTTTAAACTCCGGGGAGGTAAATCGGCGTAAGAGTTTGTTGCTCAACACTGAGAACGTCGTGGTCGAAGTGGCGGCGGCAGGTGCGGTAAACTGAAGGGGTTCAGCTTTGCAGGATGACGCGTCGCGCGTCCTCACGGTTCTGGATTTACGCAAAGGCACCAGTGTGCGCTCCGGAGGTGTGGGGTTGAGGATGCTGGTTGGCAGGCTACATCTTTTCTGATAATAGCTGTCGTGAAATCTGTGCACACCGAAGTCTAACATTTTCGATTTTTCAGCTCCCGAGTCACTCTCACTTTTATTGCTAAGAATGGGAGTCAGTAAGATTCCCAGGGCAGAGGGCGCGCTGGGTTTGGCCGTGTTTCTGCTGGGCCGGGGTGAGAAGAAGATAGATTTTTGAGCCTCACAGCTTTGTATAAGAGGGGGGAGGTGATCATCAGAGGTGCTCAGCCTTTCCCCGGGTTTAGGATGCTTAGAGTTGAGGGAATGGTCAGAAGTCCGCCGAGGGGGTTTAGGGTTCAGGACTCCAGAGAAGTCCAGCTCCTGTGAAGGCGAGGAGGAGCTGTCATTCTCTCTTTCAAACTCGTCTATAGAGTCCATGGATGGCAACCTACTCTGCTTTATCCGAGCCCTCGGCTGCCGTGAGCAGTTTTGAACCAATAGGCAATCTGCATGATTACAGGTTTGGAGGACTTCGAGTTTGCTCACTAAATGTCCAACTTTCCTCTCGAACGTGTCATTTACATCAGCACATCTCAAACTAAGTCGCGGCTGCGCATTTCCCTGCGCGCCACCTTCGGAGTCACGGCCCCTCTTGGAGTTGTTAGTGAGGGCAAAGATGCACTCTGTGTGGCCGAGGAACTTCGCCACCTCCACAGCAGAGTTGCCAGCTTTATTCTGCCTGTCTATCTGCAGACCCAGCCTCTTGAAGGCTCTCACCAAAAACTCGACAACGGGGGAGTGACCTGCTACTGCGGCGTACATCAGGGCAGTGTTCCCCCAGAAGTCCACGATCTCCGGGTCCGCGTTGTTTCGGACCAGGATCTTCACAGCATCCAGGTAGCCTTTCTCGCAGGCGTAACTGAGCGCGGTGCGCCCGTTGCAGTCCTGACAGTTGACACTGGCCCCTCTCTGCAGCAGAAGCTCTACAAACTTACACCGGGTCTGGCCGTCAGGCAACAGGACGGACGAGATGAGGGGCGTCTGTGCGCCCTCTGTTTTGGAGTCCACGATTTCCCCGTCCAGCGCGTCCAGAACAAACCTTGCCAGGTGGACTTTATCCTTGGACATCGCCTCCAGGAGGATCTTGGTGCCCGTTTGCTCGTCAGACTTTCCCACAGTCTTGAGCATGATTCTGAAACGGCTTAAAAACTTATTTGAGAAGTATCATCTTTCTGTAATTTGGAGCAGGTTTGGAAACCTCTCCCCTAGCGAGTGCTGGCAAAAACAAACCCATCACCCCTGTTATATAGTGAAGGGGGAAGCCACGGAGTTGCTGGGCAACGCAAACATAATTACCGCGCTTTGTTGGTCTTTCTAATGGAAATAGGACTTTGCTTATAAAGACAATAAAGAGCTTCAGCGCTGGAGCCGCCTGCGTTCAAGAGCGGGTCTGGGATATGAATCCATCCCGCACTTGTTGAATGTGATTAGACAGCAGTGGGCATTGTTTGGTAAATAAGTGCGTGGGTGGTGTGTGCGCTCTCCCGTAGTTGACAATAACTCTGGCCTATACAGACAGTGTGACTCCACTTGATATCTTTTCAAAGCACAATGATCAGATCTTAGAAGGAAGACACTGAGAGGACAAACAGTCCCTAATGTTATTAGAATAAGGTTTTAATGCGTCAAAGAGAGATTTTCATAGAGACACAAACTATGGTGTTGTTGATGTACAAAATCCCACAAGCACTTTATTTAAATATCCCCGCCACCATAAAATAGAGCTTATTTTCAAATTAAATTAATTTAAATAGTACATTAAAAAAAAAAAAGTTTTCTCCGGGTTTCCACCCAAATAAATAAAAAGTTTAAGTGAAAAACTACGCTGATGTTTGACAAACAACAAAATAAAACGACTCACAATAGCAAGAAAACACAACTGAGCCACATGGTTATGTCCCATTTTACACCTGGATTTATTGGTACACATACTATAAAACAGTATTAAAGGAGCTGGATAACAACAGTATTTTCATTGCTATAAGTTCAACAATACAATATAAATACAAAAACGCGCACAGGATGGTTTGTTGACAAGCTACAGTTCAAATAGAAAACAAAGAGGAGATACAGTAGAAACTGAGGAACTCAAATCGGTGACGTTGCTCTGCAAAAATAATCTGCTTTTTTTTTTTTTTGACAAACTAGAGCCAAAGGTTACATGTAATCACACAACATAAACATTCAACTAGTGCAAAAAAGCCTCTAACAAACATGATAATCTTAAACTACACATTATATCTAATATATATAATATATATATTCATTTATTTATATATATCTTCATATAAATAACCCCTTAATTTGGCATTTTATCATTCATAAAATAATTTAAACGTCCTAACAGACACTGAGTGGCACATTTGAAAGCAATGGAATAAAATTTAAAAGCACTTTTTACTTGTTTATCTCTGCACTAGATATGTGGTGAGAGTTTTATACTGTGTTGTGTGGTGCAGTGAGGGCAGATTGGAAAACAGAAACAGAAACAAAACGAGAAAACCCAGTGGTTGATAAATGTCTTTCCCCGATTTCCAACAGACCCACTCTGTTCCCCCGAGCCCTTGAATGGCAGAACACAACTGGTCAGAAAGTAAATTAAACTACATTCCAGTATATACAAGAACATCCCGTCTACCCTTTAAGTGAATTACAGCAGGATAAAACAACAACAACAACAATAACAAAAAAAAACTTTAAAAAGGCCAAAACACCCAGACGTGCTTTTTTCATATCATATACCCACGTGTTTGTGAGTTTTCATATCATATTAGGACTCTTTGTGATTTTGGTTGACCTTTGTTAGTGTTAACACCATGCACTGTCAATGCCTGGCATGATCATATATTGACAATACAACAGTACCCACAGGATTACTTTATAACAGTACATCCATATTACAGTTCTCCCTCTGCAGTGGCTACTTGTCCAGCAGTATCACCTGGGCTTTGAACAGCAGCGCTTCCTGAAACCTTCTGTAGTGTCACAAACTGCTACATTTAAGGGAAGCCATTTTGGGACACAAAGGGACACAGGCCTCGTCGGAAATCCCCAGTGTGAATAGTGTGTGGCAGCCATGTCACAGGGTTTGTTACAGATCTGGTATAATTATGCTGTCTGATGTCCTCTGGCCGAAGGACGAACAGTGAAACGATGAGGATTACTAGCTGAGTTTGCTAAAGGTGCAGTCAAGAAGCTATTAAGGGAGCACGTCACTTCAACAAGGCCTTTAGGAGAGGGAAACTGACGAGAGACGAGATGGTGTTGACTTCTGTCGGCCAAAGTTCTTGTCTGATGGTGAAGGGCCGGTTAATTAAAAGAATGTAGTACAGCAGAATTAATGTGCTGCCAAGTAATGGATTCATTTTGTTACCAGTGTATTACAGCTTTGGCTTGGATTTTCAGAGGTTAAGTGCAAAATCCCTTAATGCAAATGACCATCCTAATCCTGCTTAACCTTGTACTCACGAGTAGATGTCCACTTCATTATATCATCATATTTTAATTGGCTGTTGTAACTGCTAATGATTTTGCCTCAGTCTGTAGCAATAGCTTTCATCATTACATTAAAGGCATAGAAAGAAACCACTGGTTTCTAGTACTGTAATACTTTCACCGGTTCTTCTGGTAACTGTTACTGGAAATTTTTTGAAAAGTTTGTACACCTTAAACTTTGAGGGAATCATGCGTTTGTTCATCTTTTGTTTTTTGCATAGTATACATGATTTTAAGCCCCAAATTATATAGTATAGTATATAGTATAGAATGTTGTATTAAAGAGTTTTGCAGTGGTAAACTTGTGGAAATTGAGCACAAGCCATTAAAAAAAAAATCAAAAAAATAAAGATGTACTATCGTACATCTTTATTTTTTTAAGGGCCAGTGAAGTGCAGCTATTACACCATCTCTTGGGTGCATCCTAGTAATTAAAACTACATTTGACAGAGAAATCGGCCGTAATAATCCAAGTGAACAGTATCCCTCGTGATCCCTTTATAGTCTTCTGACTCAGCAACAGGATAAGCCTCTTTATAATCAGCTGTAACATTGCTGAACAACAAAAAAGTGAATAATACATCGTTTGTTAAGTCAAACAACTTGCAGTGAGGGATTAGGTGACACCGGGCGTTTGCTTCTCCTTCATACAGTGATTGTTTTTAAAAATACATTCTTACTGAAATACAGAAAACTAGTAGTTCTAGTAGTGCACTGCTACATTTTCCACATTGTTATGATGGCCTATTACATACAAAGTGCTCAGGACAGGACTGGTGTGTAGCGTACAGTGTATTTCACAAAGTTTATTCATTTGTGCTGAAATGACAAATCTTATACATATTCTTCTCCCCTCATCCACATTGTTTCTGGAGCAGTTAATCAGGTACCGATTCAATTTAAAATAAAAAAGAAAAGTCAAAAAGGGGACGGATGCCCACATTATCCGACCCGTCAGTGTTTGTGTGTGTGTGTGTGCGCGTGTGTGTGTCCACCAATAGCTGCAGCTGTGTTGCCCGTAGATTGCAGAGAACAGTTAGGGTGATAGAAAATTGGGTCTACATACAATGGAGGAGGGGATGCGTCTGACTCTGTCGCTTCATCTCCGAGGTAACATTTCCTTACTCAATAAGTGGTTAAACCCCCTGTCAAACAGTGATAAGCACCAATGGCTCAATGGTATAAAGTTAGTGGGTGGGGTAAGGGTGCAGAGGACAGGAAGTACAGGTGAACGAACAGAAGAAAAAAAAGACATGAGGAGGGTTACTGTGTGTCTGTGTGTGTACATGACAGTGATGTGGGCAGGGTTTTCGTCTCTGGATTGTAGAGGGCTATCCATGGTGGAGTGTTTCTGCACCTGTGTGTGTGTATATATGAGTATGCGTGCGTGCATGTGTTTGTGTCTCAGTCTCAGTCGCTCACACCACCGTGGCAGGTCTGCGGTCCATCTCCTCCTCCAACTTCACCATCTGCTGCATGTCCTTGGCCTTTAAGGGGGACAAAAAACACTGATCAACACACAGGCACAGAAACTAGACTTCACACTAAATGCACACCTCTGACACTGCTCAAGAAGATCCACTTTTTCATCTTTTGTTACCAATTTTGACATCTACAAGTTTGATCTGAAGTTGTAAGTTCTCAGTTTTATACTGCTCGTCTTTTTATCAGTCTCTGTTTCTACCTCAGTAAAAATCCCTTCTGTTAGGCAACTATAACTGAGTACTTTTGCAGGTAATAGAAAACATGTGCTTGGTAAGAGTGACATGTAGTGGCTGCCGCAATATGTCTGCACTGAGATACTGTCACATACTATGAAAGCAAATGAGTATGAGCTGGAGTGGAAGCACAGACAGAGGAGCAGGTTGTGAGCTGGCTGTTTTTGCTTAGTAATAGCTGGTGAGTCATGGTGATAAATGACTCAAGCTGCTAGTTTGGCTCTGCTGACACCCCGAGAGCTGCAGACTAAAAATGTGGGAATGGGATTTTCACAATACAAAGGAAAATGAATCACTTTTTTCTTTTTCTTTTTTTTTTAATCTTGCAATCTATCTATTCCCCTGCTTTACTCAGTGGTGATTCACTTCAAGACTGCTCATTACAGTAGTTGTTTAAATGCCAGAAAAATATGGATCAGCAGAAAATTGAGGTGACTGAAAATAAGTAACGTGACTGAGACGTAGAGATGGAAGGAAACATGATTACCAAATGATACATTGACAGAGAGGTGGTATCAGAGGTAGAGCTGAGTGAGATGGAGATGCCTACCTTGAACCTGTTTGTTTGCATGGTGTGATTTCAAAAGCTGCGCCAGAAGAAGTAAATCATATTAAAAACAAATGGGCACACAGGTAAAACATGTACAGGTAATGAAGTGTGACAGATGGTAAAATAAAAGGCAAAGATGGAAACATGACATACAAATTATAATTTGTATATATATATATATATATATATATATATATATATATATTATATTTGTAGATATATAAGGCTTTACTTTTTAATGTACACTGTAAAATGTACATACAAGTGTAGAGAGAGATGCTTTACTCTAGATACACTGAGAAATCAGTGCTATGATACTTTAAGAAGAAAAGTGCAACAGTAAGTTGTTGCATGAGAGCTGAGGCTCTTATTCTTTAATATGCACTTTGTGTTTATTCTTTGGGACCAGCATTGTTGTTTGTCTTTGGAGTCCCTTAAGACATTTCTGATGCCAGCTTTGTGGAACACTTCCTGCAAAACTAATTAAAGTTTAGATCACAGATGATACAAACTGCAGCCATTAGATAGGGAAGGAATCAGCCAGAGAGCTGAAACTGTCCCCAGTCACGAGTTTAATTTATACTTAAAAAGCAGTGGAGCAACAAGGTCCATAAACAGAGATGATCTGGTTTAAGCAGGAAGTGGGTTTAATAAATGCTGTGGTTAGCAGTTCAGATCAAGAACAGCAGTCAATGAATGAATGAATGGCAGACCAATTATCTTCTTCTAAACTCTACATTATACTGGCAGTGAAATTCTGACTGGAAGGTTCATTCTCTTTTATTCAGTGTTGTACCTGCTCATTGAACTTCTCCAGTTTCTCCAACTGCTCTCTCTGGTTTTTCTGTAGCTGCTCCATCTCCTTCTGATGCTTCATAGCCAGCTGCACACACAACAGGGACAAAGGCAATAAACTATGAGCATTCAGTTACCGTTTAAACCCGTAAATAAACTAACTTTTAACTCTTTGGGTCAAACAAATTATGATAATAAAAATTTCAACCTGGCTTTTATCAAATTGCAATGCCACTAGTGTATTTTTAGGGCCAACCGTAGCGCACACTGGGCCTTGGGTAGTGAACAACTCACCCTCTTCCTTTCATCTAGGAACTTCTTGGTGTTGCTGCTGTTTAACTCTCTCACTCTCCTAAAGGACAAAAAGACACCAGTATCGTGGTGTTACCAGCGCCATGCAGCAATCATCACATCACAATTCAAACATCCTAAAAAATGACTACATTGATGACAGACAGTTTACTGCATGTGTGACCCACCTCTCTCTCTCTGCCTTGTTTTTGATGGACTTGTCCTGGCTGATAGCTTTACTGTTTTCCATGGACATCTTGGCCTGGTTGGCCCGCATCTCTTTGCTTTGCCTAAAATTGTGGAGAGAAAAAGAGTCACATTTACTGTTAGGAAATTTGATTACAACAATCAGCATTTAGGACAACTGGAATTACTTGTAGCTGCAAGCAACTGAGGCTTCGGTTAAAAAAAATTAAATCACAGGTTGGTGCCTCTCTGTGGGGTCGGATCACCTACAGCGAATGTGTGTGTGTATGTGTGCATCTGTGTGTGAGCCTCTCACCGCTCATGGATGAGTTTGAGCTGCATGGTCTGCTGCTCCTGTACAGTGGTCAGGAGTTTCTTGAGGTGTTCACACTGCTGCGTGACGTGGCTGTCCTTTATCTCTTGCTCCTCGGTGCTGTGAGTGCTGCTCAGCTCTGACCACTCTTTAGTGTGCTGTGCTGTGATGTCCTTCACCTGCGTGCACACACACACACACACACACACACACACACACACACACACACACACACACACACACACACACACACACACACACACACACACACACACACACACCAGTCAATTATCCACAGCTAAGGCGCTTGTCGTCCTCATAGCAAATAACTCTTTGGAGAAGATGCTGGTTTTGGGATAGGAGGCCAGTTCAGTCTTACCTTTGCTTTGTGATCAGTGACTAGTGTTTGGATCTTATCTTCTGTCTCCTTCTTCAACTCTTGACAGTTGTTTTCCCTGTAAAGAAAGCAAAGGAAAGCAAGTGCATATTGGTGATGATCAAATACTATGCAAGTCAAATTTCAACCAATCTTATTGATCACAAAATTTAGTTAGCCAAAAGCTTGTGTATAAGTTGTGTGCTTCATATCAGTTCCCTCAGTTTTGTTTTCCCATAATGTTGAACGTGTTTATTTTTTTTTTTTCTTCCACACTTACCCACGTTTCTTGATGGCTTTCTCTAGTAGTTTCTCCAGGGTTATCTTCTCCTTATCATGCAGGGACACCATCTTTTCCACCTGGGTGCAGTGGGCTTTCTGCATTGTATTCTGATCCTATTGAAAAAAAGATTGGATTGAGTAATGAGCCAGCAGTTGTCTTCATTTGGTCAGCAGCTGGGTCTGGATGGTACTATTATACGTGTGTTACGCAATAGGACTTAATACTGTGATAATTAATAAACCACTATGAATGAGCCACCGCTGTCTCTATGGTGAGCTCTGGTCAAAGGAAAAGCAACTTTAGCAAGTCTAATTTCTTATCCAACATTCATTATGTGGCTGCATCCATCTGTGTTTGTAATGGACAGATTGTGTTTCTCTTTGTGTGTGTGAATACAGTGATGAAGCAATGGTCAGTGGAAGATGAAAGGTGGAACACCCACCCCCCCCCCCCCCCCCCCCCCCCCCCCCCCACCACCACCACCACCACCTCCCCGGCTGTGTTTCTGCCCCTCTGAGCATCAATAACTGTGCAGAATAAGCAGGAGCCTCTCTGCATCATCAGCCGACAGGTCTGAATTAAATCAATTACCCACCTTTAAGTGTTTCTTCTTTAAAGCGCTGAGCTCCTTCTGTTGTTTTTTAATCAATTTAAGGTACGTCTGCAGTGGGAGAGAAGTTATATTTAATTATTTTGTGCAGGTCATGTAGAGAAGAGCCTTTGAACATACCAGACTGGGGTGACATGATGGCTGGATACAGGCAGTTACTGGTAGCATGTATATAGTACAGTAGTTTCTTCTATGGTGTAATTCATGAAGTAATTTTACTCTTACTCATATTTTATTCAGTCAGGAGTTGGGATACCAACCTTCATTTGTTTTAAGTCATCAATGCTGACATTAGGCACAAGTGCAGTATCTGTAACAGCAGAGGAAAAAGAAATTTAACTGTCTACATATTGTACATATGTATATGTTTAATATGTATGTTTTTAAGTCAGTATATACCCTTCTTGTTTTCTGCTGTGTTATTCTGGGCAGAGTTGGAGGTCTGGGCCATGTCTGAGCTGGCCTGCGGTGTCACACTGGCCTTCACCGTGTCTCTACCCTTTCCCTTCTTGTCATTCTTTGAGCTTCCACTGGGAACATCTGCTATGTCATTCTACAACAGGGAAAGGATGAATTTCAGTGGAAAGTGGTCTTTTCATTGTACGAGGGCAGTTTACAGCATAAGGAGCTACAGCATAAAGAGCTGCAGCCTACTTTTTTTTTTTAAATCCACAATTCTTAAAAATACTAGATCAGCTTTTTGATTAACTCAGTCTGAAGCTTCAGGTGTGTGCGTTTGTTGTTGTGTACCGTGTCAATTCCCAGCGCCTTCATCTGGTCTGCTCTCTTCTCTGCTATGGTCAAGAACTTCTTTGGGTCCGATAGAGCATCGACAATTGCTGAAACACACACAATGATTAGTTAGTATAGTATAGTATAGGGAAAACAGACAATGAATTGATGAACTTGGTGGGTTGAAGGATTGTGTGTATTCTGAGTAAATGTGCAAATATCCATTATGACAGCCTACAAACTTCTTTTAGTCACGACTAAAAGTTGTACGACTACTTTTTATTATAATGCTGTCGCACTAAGAAAGGCAGTATAAAAAGTGAGTTCGATTTAATCTCTCTGCTGCTCACAGAGATGCACAGTATCACAAAATCTCTCCTCCTCTTGCATGATAAACTACTGCCTCATTATTCTGACTGGGGTAGGATCTTACTTCTTGTTTAAATAACACTGCCTCTTAAGGAAAGGATTTTATTTTGAACTCCTAGTACAATGCTGCATGTCTGGTAGGGAGGCAATTCTGTCAGCAGATCTTACAAAAGAAAGCTAATGGTTACAGTAATGGTTCCTCAGTGGAAGCCCCTTGGCTTTATTTAATGACAACTCCAATTGTCCTGCTCATTTGTATGCTGCTGTGTGTTTTAAACCGCCTTACTGCAGATTCACTGTAATCATCATTTGCATCATCTTGCCATTACTCTGAATGCTCAAACCAACCCAATGCAAAGAGTGAGTGAGCAGGGGGAAAGAGAGAACTGCATTGCTTTCCTTTTTTTTTTTTTCCCTCTCCCCACAGGCTACAGAAGCCACTTCTTCAGCCATGAATAAACTGAGGCAGTAAAACAAAGTATGTCAGTGTGAAACAAACCTATCATTCCGGCATCTACACACTGAAGAACATGAAACAATAACAAAACAAAGTTTTCTAATTAATCTGTGTGCACGCGTATGTGTGTGTGTTCCTGTCTCTCTCACCTCCGAAGCCGTCGGGCACGTAGGTCTTGAGGATGATTTGGCAGAAGATGGTGGGCAACGACAGGGGTTTGTTGCCCTCGTTCCTCAGAGAGATGTGACGGTAGCCAGCCTGCAGGCCATCCAGAGGCAGGATGCGCTGGCCAATCAGCTTGTTGTTGTCGTCGTAGACTGCGATGCGCAGTACTGCCAGATCCGGTAAGATTACCTAGGAGGGAGGGTGCGAGAGAAAATGGAGGGAGGGAAAAGGTGGTGGGAGGGAGAAGGAACCAGAAATTAAAAAAAAAAAAAAAAGAAAGTGACGGTGTGAGGAACAGGAAGTTTGGGGGAGGTAAAAGAAAATAAAAGTCACTTTTCGATGTTGGTCTCTATGGAACTCATTCTGGTGTGAAAATAGCTAAGCAGCCATTGCAGTGAAGTGGTCTCTCTTTTGAGCTAAAGCGAAACAGTATCATTAAAGGCAAAGGTCAAGGATGAAACTGCAGGGGACACTATCAGGGGACGGTCACAGTGTGATACAGGGACAAGGCACGATAGTGGAGTAACGCGCAGCATATCTGGGACTGAAAAGGCCATTTCCACAGCAAGTACACATCCAGGGAGTGAAGTACATCTTGTATGTATGTATGTGTGTGTCTGGAACTTGTGTGTGTGGATGAGTTTGTGTGTGTACATCCTTGAAAAAAAAAAACAGAGAGGGAGCGAGAGTCTTAACTGGCCTTGTGTGTGGAGATAAGTGAACGGCAAGAGGAGGATGATTAATACCTAGACGAAGGGGAAGGTAAGAGATAAGGCCGAAGAATACTCACTGGAGATGAATGAGTGGAAGCGCTGCTTATGTGTATGCTTACGCAAATGTGGCCCTGCTAACGTGCTGCGTGCGAGCGCTGCTGGTGTGTATTGTTTGCTCTGAGTCATCTTGACAACGTCTTGTATGCATGCATGCAAAAGGTGCGGCAGTATTTCAGGGCATTTGTGTCTGTGTGCGTGTGTGTGTAGATGTAAGAAATGAGTCTTGCCAGCAGCTCAGCTTGTGATGCCCCTCTTCGATAGCACTGTGTAAATTTGTGTGTGTGTGTGTGTGAGAGAGCAGAGCACAGCAGCACTGCGGCAGGCTGTGATTGATGGTGTGTGTTAGGAAGCTGGAGTCACAGTCATGGCTGAGAGACTCCTCATTCTGCTGAGAGCAGCACTATTGTGCGCGTACACACACACACACACACACACTTTCTTTCGCTCTCTGCATCTCCCTTTCTTTCTCTTCCTCCACCTCTAATTGTTTGTTTCTCTGTTTCTGTTGTCCCTTTCTCCACGCTCACCTTTGTGTTTTTTTGTTTTTTTTTTTACACAGGGAAACTTAGATGCCTCGTTCTTCCTACTCTTGTCCCTCTTTCTTTTGGTTTGTGATACTTTTGCAAATGACCACAATCATTCTTCCCAAATCGCTCCCTCTGTTTGATTTTTCCTTTGCTGAACAGTCTTTTCCAGATTTTTAACCCCCATGCTATTTGGTATTTCTTGTGTATTATTGTGAATGTTTTTATGTCTTTTTCCTTTTTCTTTTCCATCACCACAGAAACCCTTCTTCTAACCCAAATCGTTGGAAGCCCTCCATTCCTGTTCCTTTTCCTCTTCCTGTTGAAACATTACAGCTTTCATCACAGTGCTGATAGCGTTCGAATACGCGCAGTACATTTGTTTTAAACCACTGTATCCATTACCTTCCCCCACAGCCCCTCCCCTGGCTCACCCAACCCCTCTCCTGCCCTTCTCGCTACCTTTCTGAAGACGAAGGGCTCCTCGTTGTAGGCGGGGTTCAGTCCATTGTTCATCACCATACGTGTGCGAAACTCCTTTCGGATGGTGTCCGTCGGCAGCCCATACATGTCGACTTCAACGTATGTGCCAATTTTCTTGTCTGACAGGAACTGTCCAGAGAACACCTGAAACAAAAAGAAAAACATTAGTATTTAGGTTTTACTGGAGTGTGTTACTGGACCATAGTGTTAGGTGTGAGTTATTACCAAGCACCATCTGTATCTTTAGAAAAGCCAAAATGAAAATAATATAATAAAAATAATAAAGTAATTACATCCATGTGTCTAATAAGATAAGAACTTTGTGGACAGTACACGCAGTATAAGAGGAAAAAACAAGATAACTAACTGCCTCCCTCGGTACAACAGAGTACGGCGTAGTGTGAGATAACCAAGCCTGCAAACTGCGCCTCGTATAAATATGACAGTTTATCTACCTTTCTGGATATGTTTTATGTTAAAATACTGTCATTTTCTTTATATTTACAGGATTTAACAGTTTTTCTTGATGGCTGAAGTGTCAGATGACCTGACCTGTACGCTACAGGTTGCAGCAATGACACCATCCACTGGCGTCTCTGAGAAAGGGTCAAACATCCTGTCTGACCGCCGCATGAAGTCGGGCTTCAGCAGGTACCTAACACACACACACACAGACACACACACACACAAAGGAGATGAATGGAGGAAAATACAGTCCTAATAATAATACAGTTTCCATAGATATTTTTAGTTTTAGTGACGCTCTCTAATGATCTATGGGGAATAGGGAGGTACTGAGGCTCTGTGTGTGGGAGTTTGTGCGTTAACCAGGGGCCCATCAGAGTGGCATTAGTAATGATGGGTGTCTGCAAAAGCCCTGATCTCCCCACATATGAGATTTACAGCATTAGCAGTTAAATCTCTGCCCTCAGGGACAGTATTAGAGCCAAGGGACGAAGATGGTGAGAGGAGGAGAGCGATGGCTGCAGAGAGCCTCAGAGGCGAGCGAAGAGGAGCTCGCTTCTCCGAAGCACTCATTGGCTCTCTGGGGGAGACAGTAGCTACGGTCGCCGCTGGCAACCACTAATGAGATGTGACAAGCTTTAATTGATGAGTTTCAGAGAGGGGGCAGAGAAGGGAGGGATGGGATGGATGAGAATGAGCTCAGGACAGGAGTGAGGAGCTTTTCTCACCCGCAGGAGCCGTTGTACTCAAACTTTCCCTGGTTCAACTGCATGGCCAGGTCTGAGAGAGAGAGATAGAGGATGAGAGGTGTTTAGGAACTGAGACATATAGAAATCAGGTTATATTAAAACTTAAACTTAACGTAAACTTAAAATAATTAACAATCCACTTCCTTTTCATTCGTTACTGTGGAGCTTTTTCTTGGCTGAAAGAGAGAGGGAAGCTTTTTACATTTCCCCTTTCCCCCATTTCACCGTTTATCCTTCCCACCCCATGCACATGCTCCGCTCCCAGCAAGCCATATGGTCTGACCCCTCTCGCCTCTGGCCACGGGGCAGCAGCTGTTTTACAACAGGCATCTCTCACTGTATTAGTGTGTGTGTGTGTGTTTGAGAGTGATTCTGAGTGAAAAACAGATGAAGTAGGTGAGTGGTGTAGGAGATGTGTCTGGATAGATGTATGTGTGCACGCACTCAGGTTTATGCACCCATAACCTGATGCTGCAAAATGACAAAACCACTTGCAGAGATTAAGAACTCACTGTGTTGTGTCTCCACAGGCTGAGTGTTTAGGCTTATGTAAGACAATGACTGGCCCAATGTGGAGCAGGATAGATTTTTATGTAACAAATTTGGTTAAATGCTTGAACTGGTGTGTAGTGGACAGTTTTTGTAAAGCAAACACTGTGGTCAGAAAAACCAGCATGGTGTCTCAGGAACAAAATTCTGCACCCCGTATTTGCTAATGTCTATATCAACAACTATGTGCAGACTTGAACAAATACTTTTTTCTTCATAAAGTCAGAATGTTCTTACTGTTCCTGGCACGTGTGCATATGCAAAGGTGGTTGTTTAGTGAGGCTTGTTGATGAGAGGGTACTGTAAGAAGCTTATGATGTGTGAATATGTGAGGTCAGAAGTTCACTGCATGCCGCACTCTCACTTGCACTTGGATGAAAAAGGTTCACTGAGTGCTTGCATTTGTATATGAATGTGTGTTTGTAATACTGTACGTGGAGTACTTCTATGAGTGTGTGTGTGTGAGGTCAGAGGTCCCATGTTGCGTGTTGCGGTACCTGGGGTCTGGAAGTTGAGTGAGACCATCTGGCAGCCTGCGTTCCAGAAGATCTGAGGCATGTAATTACTGGAGTCCACCCGGCCCCCTTTGGGGTAGATACGGCTCATCTGACGCTTGTTGTAGCTGCGCTGACGCTCAGGAAAATTTTTAAAAAAGAGAGGGAGACCATGTGTGTTTCAGCACGTGTGTGTATGGAGTGTGCGTGCGTCAAACAGACCGCAGGACTATTTTTAGTGTGAACAGCTTGGGTCAAGCAGTCCCATTGGAGAGAGAGCAAGAGAGAGAGAGAGGGAGGCAAGTGCATATATGTGTGTGAGTGTCAGGCCAAGTCCAAAGGCACACCAGCCTCTAGAGGCCTCCAGTTCTTTTCCAGCAGCGGAGTGGAAACAAATATGGCTGAAAAACATCAGCTCTGACCCACCATTCAGCTCTCATTTAGGTGACCTTATTAAGCGAAAACTCAGATTTTATTACAAAGTCACATAGGTGTTTATAGTGTAGTAGCACATAGCAGCATGGATGCCTCAATTTGAGTCACCTTGGGTTTTTCATTATGATGATTAAACACGTACTGTAACTATTTGGCCACTGGTAAATATATTGTTCTAGCTTTAAAGTCTTTTGTAGAAATTCTATTTTTCAGATAAATGCAGTGCAGCTGACTGATGTCAGAACAGCTCAAAGGATACTTGACAAACTCTATGGCGTTAGTCTTCAGATAACCCAGGCCAACTGACTCGTTGAAAGATGACATGTTATGGTGAATGTTCCTTTCTGAGAGACACAGAAATAGAAATAATGAGCACAGAAACTAAAGTGGATTTGTTTGGCATTAATATTGTGACTGTAGAGAGTTAATGCAACAAATGAAACTTGCAAACAGAGAGCACTTCAGTAGTTTCAACTTTTAAGAAGGGTATATGTGTAGGATTTAGTGGCATCTAGTGGTGAGGATGCAGATTGCAAACCTGAATGACTATCTGAACGTGCTGAATAGCCCTCCTCTTACCCCTCCCTTTCTAAGTGTGTAGAAGCTACAGTGGCTTTCAGGTAACAGAAAAAAACAAAACACCTGAGAGCCAGTGTCTAGTTTGTTCTGCTCCCTTTGTTAGCCAATGAAAACATGATTCTTAGTTTCAGATGATTATAGACCAATGAAAACATTATTATGAATCTTATATTTCTTTCCTGCCAATAGATCCCCCTGATCCTATCATTCAAAACTGATGATTCTCATGTTTCAAATGTTGTTTCAACATTGTTTTACGCCGTTATGTCTTCATGTACAATATGTGTGTGTGATCATAACAGAGGCAAATTAAAAAGTTGCAAAACACACAGGAAGTCAAAGCTCACCCTCTGCCACATCAAAACTCTGGAACTTGACCGGCTGTGCGTAGTTGACCATGGCTGAGAGATACGGGTGGATGTTGGTGGTGGCTCCTACATAGGTGTACTGAGCTATCAGAGCCTCTTCAGAGTCTTCTGCCACCTCCACACCCTGCAAAGGACAGTTGCACAAACACAAATACTCACATCTCAAGCCAGACACAGAGTTTGTTTTTCATAAGTAGTGATTGAGTGTGTGGGTGAGAGAGCGAGTGGGGCAGAAGTGTGCTTGCCTTCTTGTTATTGTCTTGGTCAGATGCTTCAGAGATGTCTGTGGCGTCTGTTGCCTCTGTGGCTTCGGAAATCTCTGTGACTTCATCATCAGGCACCTGGAAACAGGCAAATAAAAACACACACAAAAACATCCAATCACACATTTCTACTCAGTGTCATTTCTGTGTTTCATTTCCAACTGTACCACGTGAAAAAAAAACTTATGTTTTGTGACTCTTTTGGCTAAATTAGACGGAGATGCTACCACTTTCCCCACTGACCTCAACAACAGTTATAGTTCTGAAGCTATTTATAAACCTCATTGTCCAGTGGTCTACTGTAAGTCAAAGACATATCCACAGCAGTGTCAGATGGTTAATTTTGGTATTATCAGAGACCGCTCAATCATCGAACTGCCAACTCACCTTCTTGATGCTGTTGCTGCGTTCTTCCTCTTTCCTTGAGCTGACGGCGTTGCTCTGGGAAACACTGTTGGCCTCTTTCTCACTCGTTGCCTCTGAGAGACTGGGGGCCTCTGAATTCAAATCCTTGTCCTCTGCCTCTTTCTCTCCTACACACAAAGAAAGAAATCCGTTTTGGAGTACACATTTTCTTCCATTATATTTTGATCTGACTTTACAGTGTGCACTTGATACAGCTTTTTGAAACTCTTGTTTATTCTGTAAACACTGCTCTTTGTAAAATAAAATTAAAAGCTATTAAAATAAATGTCAATCATTTTCCTGTCCTATCTTTGGTAAAGTACCATGTTAGCCTAAAACGCCTCCTCCTTTATACCATACTAAAACTGATCATCTCACATTTATCTACACAAGTATATAGTCATTTAGCTGACCGTTCTCTGTCTCGTCTTCATTCTCCTCTCCCATAATGATGGCAGGGGTGTTGGTCTCTCCTGCCTCCATGTGCTTCTTAAAGGCCTCTAGCTGCTCTGTATAACATACAATTACACACACGTTACAACAAAAGACAGAGTAGAATTAAAGTCATACAGTGAACAGACATATAACAGCTCAGTAGGATGAGTTGTGTACGTACTCTGTTCCACTTCAGGTTTCAAGCGTTTGTTTTTGATGAGGATTTTACGTTTGAGTTCGTTTGGAGAAGGTAAGGGGCGTCCAGATTCAATCTGGCAAAGAACACAATCAATCATTCGTTTAAATATGTATCATCATCATCATCATCATCATGCTGTACTAAAATCACTGTGGATAAGAAGGGGAGTATTCACCGGATAGTTCTCTAGAGGCTGTTTGAGGAGGAGGTCGCCAAAGATTTCCTCACAATATTTGGCCATCTTGTACTGCTGTGGTTTGCTGGTGACACACACACACACACACACACACACACACACACACACACACACACACACACACACACACACACACACACACACACACACACACATTTAGAATAAATTGCATACATGTGCTGTATAACTATAGAACATTACTGCAAATAATCATAAAAGTTAAATCATTATGCATTGACACTCTTGCTTCTGACTGATTGCACATCTACCTGCAGTGATTTTCGAAGGACAGAATAACAGGATACTCTGAAGTGACAAAGGCTGTCTCCTTGATGGCTTGAATAACATCCTGTTGGAAAAGGAAGAAGAGAGGAAACAGAGAAAAATTGGAAAGAAGAGCAAAATAAGAGCATAAGAACGGAGGAAGCCATGATGGATGCAATATCATCCTTAACACTAGAGGGCAGACACACATTATGAAGAAATAATGAGGCAGCCAGAAACTGTCTCCTGCAACTGTTACAGTAAACAACGTGGCATGTACTGTACTGCTGCCTGTGCGTTTGTGTGTGTTCACCTTAAACAAGATGTCCGTGCACATGGCCTTGCCATGAGTGATGATGGGCTCCTGGTCCTCTCCTTTCCCATCCCAGCAGTCCAGCTCCACACATCTGACAGGATGAAAAGCATGTGTGTGTGTGTTGCATAAATACAATAAGCAGTGTGTGTGTTTGCACCTTCACACGTGTATCCACCAGTATTACAGACCACGGCGCACTTAATGTACCTGCATCCAGACAGCAGAACCTGGCGGTACATCTCTACTGACGACTTCCCTCCAAACTGTCGACCCGTCAGGTAAGTGTTGTGGGAAGAGCTGATGAAGTAGTGGGCCAGTGGCTGGTCCATTTCCTGGTACAGTTCCAGCCGGTCCAAGAAAACTGGAGCGTTTTCATCTGACATCAGGTACCGGCAGAACCCATCACTGGACATGTGACCTGGGAGAGAAGGGACAAAGGTTTGTCCTGGTTTCACACTAGAATGATTAACTGAATGATGCTATAGTGGTTACAACAGTAGCACGTATTTCTCATATTCAAACTTTTAAACTGGACTTTAATGGATTTCCACATAGGTTTACTGCTTGTGTTTATACACCAATTAACACTTCACCAATTTGCACCTCTGTTTGTTATTAAATCTAGGTATAGATACAGTGATGATGATAGAGTACTATGCCAATAAACCGGTGTGACATGCTGCAGCTTCAAAGTTGCACAAGCAGATGGCAGCACAGCCTAAAATATCTTTCTGCCTCCTGTTTCCCTCCACGCATCTCTTTTTACCTTTCTTCTTCAGCTCTTCATCTCTCTCATATTTCTCGATGATCTGCATGGCCCTCTTAGGGTCGTAAAACGGGAACAGAATCTCATTTAACCTTGGGTCACGCTGGTTCTGTGGAGCGACACATGCACACGCTCAGAGTCATCCACACAGATGGTCAACTGGATCTAAGACAAAACATCTTGCACTGACACGCAGGACAGGGGTCAGTTTAATGCAACGTGGGACAAAGTGCTACCAGCGCTCATTTCCAGATTTCTCATTTCCATATTTGGACGAATACATTTTCTTAAGCTAGTTATTCTAAATCACTGTAGTTGCTTTTAATAGCCTAGTGATCGTGCCCTTATTTAGAAAGCACTGAAGGATAAACAGGATGTAACAAACAAAATTTCATTGTAACAAGAAACTGTGAGCCACACTAAGAGGCGCAGTGGTAAAGTGCTTAAAAGTGAGGAAGTCACACATGTTGAAGGGTTTCGAGGCAGCACTACATTAGTAAAACAACAGCATCCCAAACATCACAATGCCACTGCCCACTCAGTAAACCAGGTGGGAATCAATCTAACCAAAGCTGTGGCTCTACTGGCGGGTCCAGAGCATGATGCACAAGACTGGGCATAAAGTAGCACACGCGCAGCTAAACAGCGGAGGGACTAAGCAGGTATTCAGCCACAAAGAGCACACACAAAGACAGCAGGAAACAAGATGAGCCAAGCAGGAAGCAACAGCACGGAAACCTCTACCCTCCCGTTGCCATGGCAACACCAATCAGACACAGGGAGGCAAGCCACGGTAGGGAGAAGATGGGGAACAGGATGAGGGCGGGCATGCAGAACAGGGTAGTTGGTTGAAGTTGCCCTTGCAAGCTGACTGGAAGTTAAATATTCTGTCCGTCTCATTAATGGAGTTTTAATGAGGGTCGGCTGATGTGCAGTCTGTGCCGGAGGGCAACTTCCTCCCGGAGCAGGATGGGGGTAAAGCAGGGGAGTTGCAGAGAGGGGCACGGGCAAGCCAAATACACACAGAAGTTAATGAATGATAAAGAGCTTACTTCATTCAGAAAGCTGACTAACTGGTCTACAGTTAAATAATCAGTTTTGTTCCCATTGCTGCAAAGGAATTAATTAGAAAAAAAAAAACAAAAAAACAAATGTTATGCTTCTTAAAAACAGACACCCCTCACAGTCATTCACAAAGTCAGTCAGTTAAAATTAGAAAGCAGTCTTTAAAGAGGATCATTCTTAAATGTTACACTTTTAGTAACAACATGTTAATCATCACTCCGTTTTAAATGTTGTCATTAGGTTGAACATAATTAATGTTGAACTGTGGAAGCAGGTTAGGCTGTCCAGACACAGTTAGTGCAGCAGGCGCAGAAACATTTGTCCTGATTATTTCCAACAAGATGCAGTAGCTCACACTTGGGGGAATATTTCAACAGTGGATACCATTGTCCTGTTTAGGCCCAGGGTAACGTGGGCACAAGTGCAATGCAAGGGTATTACTGTAAGTTGTTTGTTTGGAAGATTTATTATGTTTCATTATTTTTGAGATACAAAATAAGTTAACATTACAGTTACAGGTACAAAAAAAGAGACAGCAGGCAGGTTAAAAAGTGAGACTCACATTTTCTTGAAGAGTTCCTCTATGTCTGTGCGAGGGCAGATCTTCTGTGTGAGCGCGTAGAAAATGTCAAAGGTGAAATCCGACGGTTCAATCTCATCGTTCTGGGGATGATAAGCAAATTTGCCAACCGTTAATGTGAAAACTATTTACTGACAGTTTTAACAGTCACAAATAGCATAAATCCATCTGACCACCACAGTGCACAGTCAGTGCTGCCTGACCTTTCCACTGGGAAGGCCCAGATCCTTCAGAGCCTGAAAAATCCCCTTCTCTGTCTTGCCAGATGCAAAGGTCCGTGTAATGCTATGAAAGAAAAGGAGAGAAAGACAGAACAGCCGAAGAGTAAAGATGAGTGGATTGTACTAGAATAAAATGGATTCTGGCAGAAAATGGCACAGACAAAATACCCCATTAATTTACTCGTACCCTCTCACAGGAATCTTCCCATTCACGTTGGTCAGGAAGCACATTCTCATCCAACTAAATGAGACAAGGACATGAGCTGATTTAGAGAAAAACAATACTGGACGTAAAACTGTTTAGAGCACTGCTCCAAACATAGAATTAAGGTAATTAAGACATGTGGAAAGTGTGCGGCGAAATGCACTCACTGTTTCTTGAGGCAGGTCATTGGACAGACGTTGTTGGCCTTAAAGTTGTGAATCACTGACCTCAAACCCTCGATCCATTTCTGCAAACAAACAAGCGAAAGTATTCAGGACACACACGCAGCCTTATCCTCTAAAAACACACTGACCAACAGAGGCCCACATATACACAGCAACCAAGAGGGTATCCAGAAGTGGGTGTTAGTGTTTAGAAGTGAATGTCTTTGGGGAAATAAACACAAGCAAATGAATTGCCTCTTAATTCTCACACACGGGCGAGTGTTTGGACAGGACAATCAGGAACACACGCACATACACACGCATGAAAACATACACACAGGGATAAACACAGTGAGCTGTTTTCAAGGCTACAAGCGGTGGAAGAAAACAAATAAGCTGGAGGAGGCCTTGTAACTTTATATGAATACTCTGCTGACTGCATCGACAGAAACAACACTGAGGATGGTAATCTGGGCAATTTTGATCCTCCTGGCTTCCCGTCACTGGATGTCTCTGCTTCAAACTCTCCCTCTTGATGCTCCGTCTCTCCTCCAATTCCACAGAAAATGATTACTGACGTCATTATAAAAACATGAAACAACAGACCAGGGTGCAGCAAAGGTAGTCTGCTTGGGCCTGTGGTGACCGTGAAGCCGTGTGTGTGTGTGTGAGCGTGTGTCTGCTGATGTAAATAACTCTGTCATCTCCCGAGGTCTGCTAGTTAGAGCCACCCGCACGCTGGGAGGTGCTGATGGTATCATGGTGTGTGTCTGTGTGCACGTTTGTGTGTGCGCGTGAGAGAGAGAGAGAGAGGTAAGGGGGACCGAAATAGCAGTGCTTTAAACTGTAGGGGACGAGGGCGTGTACCTGGATCTGTGTGTGTGTGTGTGTGTGTGTGTGCTTCAACCATCAGGCCTCTCTGCTGAAGGCTGTTGCACAAATATCATTGGCAGCCCTGTGGCAGTGAGCTCTCCGGAGCGCAAACATAATTTGTAACACCCATCGCCACAAAAACACCCTCTCATGGGAACGGCATAAACACCAACACTGCGGTGCCAAAGCAGCTCTGTGCTCACACAACACATGCATTTTCAAACTGGTTAGAAACTGGCTGCGGTTTTGAATCCCCAAGTCATTTTTTTTTGTCAGAACTGACATCTTTTAATACATTACTTAAAAATATTATTATTAAGCCTAGCACTATGCTGTGACTTTCAATAATTATGGTTGTGTTGTGTCACTTCCAGTGGGCTCCCTTTTACTTTTCTCAGCACTTAAACTATCATCCTAGACTAACAACAAATTTGGACTATAAATCCTGTGTGAGTTTACATAAATTCACTCCTTATTTTCATCAAAAACTCTTTCCATGTCATTTATTCTGGATTCATTGAGCTAGCTATCTGGCAGACAAGGCTGCCAGGCACTCACTCGAGGTTGTCGAAGTGCTTTTTCTTGTTCTGGCGTTGTGTCTTTCAGTTACTGCCAAGCCTTTTTGGGCCACAATGGATTTTGTCACTAAACAGAAGATACAGTAGCTGACTTTTACTGTCGTCATTAAGTCTCCTTTGCCTTAAAGCTGCCTGTTATCTCAGGAAATAATCCTAACATATAACAGAAACAGAACAGCAATGTTGGATAGTATTTTATGTTTTTGCCAACAAAAGCCATGAAAACACCAAAAACCCAAATGAAATGGATTCGATTAACAAGTACTGCCTGTGTAGCTGGAGCTTTAAATTGAACTCATTCCTCTGTGCTTTAGACCTCTGTTTTTATTTTAAAACTATTTTAAAAATGCATCAGTGAGCCACACTAATGCACTGGGTGACATACTCCACAGTTAACAATGAACATGGGCATGGCACTTTATTTTGAGTCAATTCCTCACACATCATCCCGCTGCCATAAATACTCACCAGCACACCAAATGGATATTAATGTGCCTCTAAAAATAGCCCCTTACAAATGAGTACTGTTTTACAAAACCTACAGTGCCCAGCTGTTTTAGGAAAGCCTTTTATAAAAGCTGTATATTTATATTCATTTTAAAAGATTTAAGTCTTTAATTGGAACAACTGGGCTTAGAGAGCACCACAGACAGGAAAGGGAAGTCGGAAAGATTTGAGAACTATTATTGACCATTTCTGAGAATTTGTTGGAAAATGTAACACAATGCTAGCCTTGTTGTTTAAAAAATAACCAACACTGGCTTTACAGCATTTCATTTTGCCACCAGTGACACTGCATTTTTTGGTGCATCTAAGTGGTGTCATCCAGATCAATTCAGGCCCAGAAAACATTTAATCCACATACAGAGCTGTGTATTGTGAGCTGTACAGAGTGTGTCTGAACGTTTGCCAGCAGGGGTCAGCAACAATAACGTCTGCTGACTTCTCTGAGAGAGAAAGAGAGAGAGGGATTTACAGAGGAGAGGGTGTCATTTGTCTGAGCCCCAAACGGAAAGGAAGAGATGAGTGAGACAGAGGAGAGAAAGGTGTTTCTCTACTCAATCAGCCACTCAGAATTCTCTCAGAGCTCTTTCCTAGATGAGTGGGAAGGAGAAGAGAGAGGGAAAGAAGAGAGAGAGGAGACTAAGAGCAAGACAAAAAGGATCAGAAAGTAACAGCGAAAGCAGGAGTGCAGGAGTAACCCAGTGAGAGAGAGAGATGAGGTGAGGCAGGGAAAAATGAGTCATTCTAAATGTGTCTATTTATCACAATAAACAAAGGTCAGCTCTGCCGAGTGTAGGAGTTGGCATATGAACCATTCACTTGCCAATTTGCTTTGTTTCTGAATTAAATATTTGCTCTGTCTGGGTGTTCTTTTAGCCTCTATACATATTATGGAAATGTTGAATGAATAAGGGGGGGTTACTCCACGTGCTAAGAAGAGTTTACGTTTACAAGACGTTCATTGAAATGTTTGCCTCAACTGCATCTTGGGGCTTTGAGGAGTTATGCTGAGGTTGTAGCATATTTGTATGCATTACCATATTAGTTAGGACCAAAATCAAGAATGGGTATGTTTAGATCTATATATCAGATCACATATCTATATATGTGTGTGAAGCAGATACACAGAAGGACAATCCTCTTTCAGAAGGTAGTGTACATAGCAGTGCTACTTGAGCAAACACTCTGAAACAAACACACTGAATGGATATATTTACCCTGGCTGTGTCTGGGTTCTCCGCCACCATGAACATGAAGTTCAGGTTGACCAGGTCTGTGCCGCTGCAGATGCAGATGATACACCCCTCCAAGTCGGCCTCCGTCTTTCCAATGGCCTCGAATGATGACAAGATCTTTGGGTCCTGAGAAAGCAAAACGGTTTTACTCGGCAGATAAACAAGAAACTAGGAGATAAAGCCATGGTGTGAAAAAGGTGTATAATAATCTCAGGAAAAGGTGTAAAAAGTTTAAAATAATATTAGAAACTAGAAAAGAGTTAGTAGAGGGAATGGAAAAACTCAAAGGCAGGTCTTAATCACCTACTCTGGTATTACTGCAGTAAAAAAAATCACAGACAAGAAAACACAGAGGTAGAGGAGCTTAGAGAAAAGGATGTTGAAATGTTTATTGCTGTTGTGGAAGAGCCCCTGGACACATACTGTATAATATACAGTTTGTGTTATGCTCAGCTAAAGGCGGACACAATGCATATCCATTAAGGATTAAAATACAAAATTCTAAAGAAATCTTAGCTGCTAAAACTCATCCCAACGATGTGACAGATCATCAAATAGTTTGACTCAGTCCAGATTTGGATGTGTTCAACACTACTGGAAAGCAACACTTTAGACACCACTCAACTGGAGCAGATTGGAGGAGGTTAGCTGAGATGGCGAACAGGGAAGTGAACAGGGCCCTCACTGTTGTCAAGTGGTGAGTAACACTGTGTAACTCACATGTATTGGAATGCAGCAATAACCCCCCCCAACAGGTATTACTGTTGGTGCTGCTGTCACATTGACTAGAACACTTTCCGTTTTCCTCAGAGCCTCGAGACTACCAACACAAACACTGGGTATGAAACGATCATCACGACTTTGGAAGGCACATTTGCTGAAGAGGTAAAGGGAAACTGTCATAGTTTTGAGTATTGCTTTATGCAAACAAGTTATTACAGCAGTGCTGTGATGAGGACAAAGTCAAATACCCAATTGTATTAACAAGTAGGCAGGATTTGTTACTTATCTAGAAGACATAATGCTAACTGGAAGTCGGTTTGGAAACCCCTCAAGTCCCAGAGCTCTCTCCATTGAATTAATCCCCATTCGTGGTTCACTCTTGTTTATCTTGGTTTCTATCACTCTCTCTCTCTCTTTGCCTTCTTAGCCTCCTCCAACAACCAGGCTCTATTCCTTTTGCCGGGTAGAGTTTCCAGATTTACTCTGGCTGTGTCACCATCCACCATTTTCACTCCCTGGGGAAAGCTACTGATTGCTAATGGGGGAAAAAAAAGCACTATCCTCTTCCTATTTGGGTTGAACAATGGCAGATGCACTTTCTTTGTGCTGTAAGTCGAGCCTTCGTGTTCCCGGAAGATTTCGTACACGATCGCAGACAGAATTGCCCAGTGAAAGCAAGGCTCATAGGAAACCAATCTTAAACTACAGTTCTCACCACAGCTCAACCTGAAATGATGGCAAACTTCAGTTCAATCGCTGAAACAGAAAATCCATGAAAACATTCTCTCACTATCATAAACACAGCATGACTCCTCCTTCTCATCTTTCCAATCAGATTTCAGTCTGCTACCATCGTCACCGTAAAGGTAGTAATGCATTTTTGTTATATGATTGAATTAACAGCAACAGGCAACAGGCTCTGCTGTTTTAAAACCCCAGCCAGCAATCATCCAATGCCATTCATCTTTTCTCGCTCATTGGATTATCTGAAACAGCTCTCTGAGCTTGTGTAACCACGTTAACCTCTGAGGAGAAGCGCTGCTATCAGGCGCTCTTAGTCTGCTTCTTCCAGAACAGCATACAGTGTTTGAACAAACAGGAGGAGCTGCTATCAGGCTGCAGAATCTGTATACGTGCCCTTACACATGTACATACACACACGTCCACACAGAGGACCAAACAAACAGATCCCCTCCTGCAGTCAACAGTACATTCACAACCAGGTTATGTACACAGCAAACACAAGTGGCTTTTGTCAGGCCTCTGACTTTTAATGGCTTGACAGGTTTGCATCCTAATTAGAGGCAGGCATCCACATGGGTATTCCCGTAACAGCTTTCATAATTCATCTGGTCCGCACAATGCCAAATACTGCGATATAATGTTGCAGAAAATGCAGAATAATGCAGCTTGATGGCCCTTTTGAGCTATTTCAGGATTAGAATCCTATTACACGATAAGGAAAAGTAATTCTGATAGAGACAGAGCGTCTCTTATCTGTGAGCTTTTGATCCCATAGAGTGAACTTCTTAACCCAATGGTTCTCTGACAGCCCATCATTATAAGGCTGGAAGCACAGTTTTTCATTAGTCCTCTCTGGGTCAAAAGCACAAACCAGGGCTGCAAAATAAAATAAAAAAAAGGTTTCAGATACAACCTGCGGCTAAACCCAGCCACAGTTGTATAAATATTGATGAGTTAAATATTTCATGTTTATGTTCTCCAAGTGCCCCTGGTGAATCTGGTGTTTGAGAGAGAAGCTTGGCAGTGAGAACTCAGCCGAGAGTCCCAGATCAGTCGGTCGATCGATAGAATACACTGCTGAAGCCTTGGCTAATTAAAGAATGAGTAACGTGCCTGACGCTGCAGCCTCCTTAGATTTTACCAGGACTGTCACCGTGGGAGCTGGAGACTGAATGGTGGGTGGGTTGGGCAGAGAGCTTGAATGTTGTGGAGGCAGAAGCGAGGAAATTGTTTTTTTTTTTTTTTCCTGAGGTCTCACCTTTGGGACGGCACCAACGCGAATACTGTTGATGAGCGAACACTCGAGCACCTGGCCTTCCTGCAGGAGAGACGCACAGATAGACAGATACAGAGAGAAAGAGACAGAGGAAGAGGGAGGGATGACATTAGGCGAAGAGGAGGACAGAGAGGGATGGAGAGAACATTAGGAAAATAAGACAGATGGCTCACATTGTATTTTGTTTGTGAATTTTTCAACTAATTCTAATACTCAACATGTAGCAGCAACACCACAACAACAACCTTTCGGCATCTGATAAGTTATTAACATGGGTCATATTGACCCAAATATGACTAATATCTCCACATCTGCCTCATAATCAAGTTTTCAGTACCATCATATTTTCTCTTTTGTATATTGGGAATAATGATATTGACACCCTTGGGTTTAATTCACAAGTTTGATTCTCAGTGAGCCAATGCTGGATAACCTCCACCCACCAAAATATTCAACACATTTCTTATGTCCTGGTAATAAAACTGTGTTGAACTGTTTGCCTCCAGACCTCCTGAAGTAAAATTACTTATTGTAGTACAGCAGTAGAATGGAGCTTAGGGTGTTTCTGAGTGGCATGTTTTAAAGATATTCCTGAAAACACCAGGAGATACATCTCTTTTCTGTGGACATCTAGGTGCTGTCTCCTGCTCATAACATATCCTGAACATATCCTGTTTTTTTTTTTGCATGACCTCTGTAGCAGGCAAGAGAATACACAAAAGGTGTAAATGTGAAGGTCATACCTTTCCCTCGCTCTTCCAGGTGATGAAAAAGCCATACTCGTCCACCCTCATCTGACAATTGGGCTCAAAGATGTACGGGTCCTGCAGAGAACAAAGAAAAAAGATTTTTTTTTTTTTTATAAGAGAGGGGGCTTCATCAGTCATAGGGTTTTATTTGACATTTCGAGACATTTAACAGCCAACCTCTTTAACACACAGGGCTTATGCAACCAGACAAACACATGTAGCTTTAATTCATTTTCTAAGACACGCGTGTCTGCTAAAGGACACACACAAAAACTCATGGATCCAAAGTATACACAAATACACTTAGTATGTACACATGTGGCGTGCAGAGGAGATGAAACCTATTGCTAACGCAAACACAAAGTGAGATAAATGTGACTGCCATGAACTGTTAAATACAAACATCATCTGACTGGAACACAGTGTTGTCCATTAGCGACAGGGGACGACCCTGGGAAAGATGCATGCGTCTGTCTGTGTGTGTGTGTCTGTACATGTTTTTCTGTGTTTGTATGGACCCATTTTGGTTCAAAATCATTGCTGTGAGGACATTTTGGCATTGTGAGGACAACTTGGGTGATCCTCACAACAGTGGCAGTACAGTCCAAGTGTGTTGGGTGAGCTACTATTATGCTACTGTGCTGTAGTTCTTCATCTATCAGCTGGTATGCAGCATGCAGCGGCCCCTATTCAGATCTACGGGAGTGTTGGAGCAGAAAATCTAACATTAGCCTGCTTATCTTACCCAAACATTTTTCACTCAATTCAATCAGCTACTGGAAGCTGTGATTGCGCTGATGAATGACTGTGTCAATCGGTGCGTGTTTTTTTTTTTTTTTTTTTCCCACTCAAATCGCACATCTGAGAAGGATAAAACTCAGGAGAGAAAAATAGAATAGGAGATGGCTGCTGGGTCACTCTAACTCTAATATTAGCAATAGGGAACAGTGAGACACAATCACATGCACACACACACACACACACATAATTTATTATTTCAGGATGTTTCTGCCATGAGATACCCTGCTGCAAATAGGACTAAGCTGGCTTGTTATTCGGCTGTTGTTCTTACTGTCCTATCCTGTCATCCAAAACCACCATAAAAACCAACAGAACAATCCTATTTCCATTTAGGAAATAGTGAGACTGCTGTTAAGTGCAGTTAAAAGCTTGACTCTCTTTCATCTGAATTAGGTATGACAGAGGCTTCAGTTGCACATAGGGAAGCCAACTCTATGAAAGAGATGGTCACAAATGAGGCCTGACTGTTAAGAACATGCAGCAGGCTACTGTTACACTATCAGACGGCTTGTTCTTGTAAAGCGTAAGGTTTATGGGAACATTCGGTCCTTCTATACGCAAAGGACCAATTAGCTGGGGACCCATCTCTCTCTGGAGGTGGACAGATAAAGACCCCTGGTTCTGGTAGTTCAGCTCCTTCTCAACATGTGTACATTCGTTCCTAAGTGTCTGGGCAAGTGTAGGTCAGTGTGTGTGTGTGTGTTGTCTGTTGATCCTCTCTTTTATTTTGTTCCTTTCATTTCACGGATTTTTGAAACAGGAACAACAAACACAAAACTGGACTATTCGGAGAAAAAAAATAGCAAAGACCATCTAAAAGTGTTTTTGTGTGCTCTCGCACACACACAGACACAGACACAGACACACAGACACACACACCCACACACACCCACACACACACACACAGGTGAAACATATTCATGGTTACTACAGTATGTATTAACTGTGTTCCAGGGGAGCTAAGCTAAGTAACACACACACACAAAACCTCCTTTGTTTACATCCACATGAATGACCATGGACAGGATGTAAAACACTCACACACATCCAGACTGAGTCATTCACACACACACTCACAGCCTCAAGCATTTAACAAACTGGATCAACATGAGCCATTGGCTGGCTGATGAAAACACAGGATCTGCTGCACGTCATGCCACTGTGTCTCTGGTGCTCAGCAGAGAATGACTTAAATCCTACAACATTCAGCATTTTTTATAATAAAAAAAATACAGGGTAATTATTTTTTATCACTACTTTCCCTGTTTTTTTTTTTTTTTTTAGCCATAATCTCGTTTGTGTTCAATCTAAGTTTCTTTTTTATGGTTGTTATTTTGTTATGTTTGTTGTGTTTTCACAATGCAAGTTATGATAATGCAAAGGGAAAGCAAATACCCTCACACTGCATGTATAATAGGCTTAGGTTGCCTCACAGTCGACTTCAGTATTACCCTTTTCTAATCTTTTTGTTAACAGCGAGAAAATACAGCTATCTTCACTAGGTAAGTCTATTTCATAGATGGGGTGGATCATTTTTGGTGTATTACTGTCAGTCTAATCAATATTATGAACTGATAACAGAGCCAGCCTGTGTACTTAGACTACTATCTACTGGCACCGCATCAAATGTTGTTAAAAATAAACTATTAGAATGAACAAGAAAAGAAACAACACAAATAACTGTTTCTTTTTTTTTTGGCATTTCACCTTTCTGACCTGCTTTTCTCTGCCTCCATCACCTGTATGTCAATATGTGGCTGTTCAATCCCCATGGAAACCAAACATCAGCCAGATCTTAATCATAAGTGACTGATTACCAGTCAGTGAGGCGAGGAATGAAACACACACAGACAGAGGCTCTTAGCGTGACCTCTGACCTTACTGCCTCTGGACTTGTCAAGTGGGGAAACTCGTCTGAAATCTCACTCCAACACAAAAACCAATGAATTATTCAAAATTTATAGGGCATTAAAAAAAAACCCTCCCACAGTACTGCACAGTGGTAAAGCTGAACATAAACAAAAACTTTGTGTCCTGCAAAGAGTGAGAGACAGAACTGGAAAAGACAAAGACAAAATAAAAGCAAGAAAATGGAAAAAAGGAACTGCCAACGCTGGTTCTAGTCAAAGAGAGGAACATTATTATAACAAAAGCATTATGGGTCATGAAAATGGTCTTCCAATCACGCCATGTCAGTTTTATTTTGGACAGACATAATGACATGTAGTCCTGAGAGACTCCAGGTAGTGACTGGGGTCCCCCTATAAAGCTTTGAATTGCACTGACAACTATCTAGGCACACACACACACACACACACACACACACACACACACACACACACACACACACACACACACACACACACACACACACGCACGCACACGCACACACACACACGCACACGCACACGCACACACAAACAGGCACCAATGCTAACACACATGCACATTACCTGTCTCTACCATCTGTCACTCAACGGGGTTTCAGTCAGTGGAGAATGTTTTGTGGAAAAAATCCATGCTGTTTAGCATATTTGCCTGAGTGTGTGTGTGTGTGTCCATGTGAGAAGGACTGATAAAGAGCATGTCTATGTCTGTGGGTGGGTGGACTTGGCGTACGTCATTTCAATCGACGCAGATGTCCCCTGGAGGCTTTGTATTTGCCAGGCAACCGAGCAAGAACTATTCACTCACTTACTCACACACACACAAACAAACAGATACAGAGGATGAAAGGGCTTTGTGAAGGGGCGTCATTAGTACTCCGTGTTTATAACAACGTGGAGTAACATCAGCCATAGGTCAGAGGTTAACGACCAAAATCCCAATTAATTAATGATACCTCCAGTCTTTTTCCCCTCAGAGATTGACTGGTGTTAACTGCCATCAAGACTTAATCAATTCTTGCCTTTACTCTTCAGATAATAGAAAGGACAATATCAGCAATTAGCGTTAGGAATAAAAATGTTTCATTAATAACAAAATGAAGTGGTTCGAGGGCAGTGTTATGTCCCAGCAGACAACATTAATTTTAACCTTTAAGGTGACTGGCACAGGTTGACCTTATTACCATTTGTGCCAGTCCTGACCCTGTCCTGTCTCAGCCTGGCTCATATCCACAGTGGCAACGCGCTGAGGACTTTCTTCAGAAGCATGCCGGCCCAGTTTCATGGCTCGCTTTGACATGGCTGTGGATTTGATGATGCCTTTCCCTACGCTCTTTCAAGTTTTCTTCTCTGCCTAAGAGGGATCCTCCTCCCCTCGCTGATGTCCATATAAACGGAGAGGACTGAGGGGATTTCCTGATGTGTGCAGGGGTGTGTGTACGTGTGTGTCTGTGTGTGTGTGTGTGTGCGTGCGTGTGTGTGACACACTTTGCCTTTGCTCTGCAAATGTCCTAGCTAAGTGTCCTGATTAAGTTAGTCAGAGGAAACGTGGGCAAAAAGACAGCAAGATACATGGGGTCATATACGTACAGACACAGACAGAGCAAGATATTTGGTGTTGCTATTAAATATCTGCCTAAATCTTTTATTTATATTATATCAGTAATGGATAGAAGGGCCATTCATTTGCTTATGATTGTGACTGAGCAATAATTTAATATCACTGTCTTAAAAATCTGTTTTTTTTGCCCAAAATATTTTTACAGTGATTTATTTATATTTTTAGCTCAATCTTTTGGTGTTCATTATGTTGTTTTAATGTTCATCAATGAAGAATTTTTATTAATGGTCTATGTCAAAATAAGGAACACGCTCACTCACTGAGATCACTCACAGATAATTGTCTCAGTGTGATGGTCAAGACGCTCAGTGGACGTGCAGCAGACGAGCAGTCGCCATGGCAAAGCATCCTAATGAGGCTGATCAATGTGACCTGCCTACAGCTAGAGATCTGACTACAGCTATGATGTACCAGGTTATAAACGCAAACGCCTCTGCTCTGTTGTGTGTGTGTGTGTGTCACACAGAATGCATCAGAAAATGTCCAACTCTAACCCCCTAACCCGTAAACAGATTAGCATAAACAGATTAAAAGGCTGGCTATTCTATTTTTATTTATTTATTTAGAAAGCTCATAGGCAACAGAGAAATGTGTCATTTTTACCTCATCAAACCTGTCGAAGGAGGCGCCTTCCTGCATGAACTCAGGCAGGTGCTTCTGCCAGTTGAACTCGTAGGACTTTGTCATGGCTGCTCACAAACCTGGGACACAAATGAAGGAGCGATAGACAGATACAGTGAGAAAAAGAAAGAGAGAGAGAGAGATTCACTGTTTTAATATTTGATTGTGGGGTATAACAAATGATCTTTACATTCACAGCAATGTAAGTCCTTTGTGTATAAAGGAAAGAAAGCGGTGCATTCTTCACCTCTCAAACTGTGTTATTATAAGCTATACAGGACTCATTTAGGAAAGAAATACAGCTGTAGTCATTTTGCTATTTAATGCACCAGTTTCACTTTAACAAAAAACACTACAGAAAAATCAACTCATTGAGTTTCTGGTCAGATCTTTCCAGTCCTAAAGCCCGAGCCTCCCCATGCGTTCTCTTGCAACGGAGATGTGGGCTCTGTACATCAGGTAGTGTGATTTAAACTAAGTAACGACTTATAAAGTGACAAGATATTTGGCTAACCTTAGTCTAGAGTGCAAAGACATTTATGAACATTTCTTGAAAGCAGAAACAAATCAATCACCACAGACATTAAATCTGATTTTTTTGGCTCCTAACCACAATCTCTTGGTTGCACAGTTACTGAAAATATTTTGCACCACAACACAGCCTTCCTCCACTACATCTCTAAACACATAACTTATTCAGCCTCAGAGTACAATGTTTTAAGCATACAGCAGACAGACATTGCTGTATGCTCTAGAAACCAACAGACAAAAATCAAAACCATGCAATTCTAGGACCATTTTTTAAAGTTTTAGAATGTTTATCTTAGCTTTGGGCATGGTAAACAAAAATTTGCCTATGTGACATGCAGTGAGACATCTCCTACATAGCTATAATGGGAACAACTGCTGCGAAAGATGCCGAGATACCACATCCTCCACCTGTGGGCTCACTACGTCTTACTGTAAGGGAGCCGTAATACGCACGGGATAAGCAGACAAAGCAGGATGAGGGAACATGGGGTGCACCACATCATCAGAGGATAACCCCCCCTGGGTGGGAGTGAACAACACAGGTTGAGCACATCTGACAGTTGAAAAGTATCACAGGGTGGAATTTTCCACTAAGTCTACTTTTATCTCACACTTGGCCTGAAACGGTCTGGATGTGCACTGTATTCCTCCTCAAACACGAAAAGAAAAATCAGGCTTGATTCATGTGACACACCTGCACGTGTATCATCACGTAAGATATCCAGGCTCAGGGAGGGGAGGGGGTCCTGACAGGAAACTGTAATATTGTTGATGACACCAGCCAAATATAGGCTCGCCTTACGTCAGCCTCAAATGTGTCAGGCAAAACTGAGAGGGAGAAGTGCACTTGAGAACGTGACATGCTATGTATAGTCTAATTGCTCAGCCAGTATTAAGTCATTATGGGAATACTCTGAGGTGTAATTCAATCGTGATTAGGTAGTCTTTTAACTTATAGGGCTAAGATTCCTTTGTGATAACAATTACATACTGTATATACAGAAAATCACATACAACACAACAATCATATACTTTCCATGGATGTAATCCCAAAGATATTCTGAAGTTGTGATTTATTAATGTCTCCACTATAAGTTTTACTGGTGTAAATATCCACCTGAATGTCTGTGTGTGCGTGTAAGCACCCTGCAGAAGGTGCAAGGATTGAAATCCCACATTTCATGCAGAAACCACCCTTTTTCCTCCCAGGGATAAACAGAGGGGAGCTGGATGCTGATGGGTGAGATGACAAAGATGGAGACAGAGGAGGGGGCGATACAGAAAGAGAAAGAAATCGAGACAAACAGAAATACAGTGTTAGAGAAAGATGAGGGGAGAGAAAGCGATAAAGCCACAGGGAAAATGAACAATCAAAGAGACAAATAAGCGAGAGGTAGCAGAAAATAACAGTGCACTAAAAGCAAGAGCCAGATATAAAGCCGGTACAAAGAGGTGAGAGACAGAACGATGGAATATAGTGATGAGAGATGAGGAGAGAGCGCCAGGGGTGGGCAGAGAGAGATGGACGAGCGAAACAGCTGTGTGTGACAGAGGCTGGCTGGAGAGGCTGGGGGGACAGGGTGGTGAGTACAGCAGGAGGGATGTCTGCTTTTGATGTGGGGAACACAGATCAGAGACAACATCAACAGCGGCTACAGAAAACTACTGGCTAGGTGGGCTACAGTCCACCCCCGGCATGACAAATGCAGATGAAGCAAGGGTTTAGAGATGTCTGTAGGCCGTCATTACGAGAACACAGAGTGATTCAGAAAGACTACACAATTATACAGCGGCTAATAAGAGCTAATCTCACCCCGACATGCAGGTTCATTAATTGATAGAATTACTCTTGATACAGTGGGTGGACCCACCAGAATATCTGAAAGCATACTACAATAAGTCCTTTCATTTGTTGCAAAGATTAGCACATTTTTGGTGCCAAATACGTCACAGCGCTATAGGAGATGTAGCTGCCAGGCCAGGTCAAAAAAAACAAAAAAAACAAAAAAAACAAAAAAAAAAAGGGGGGGGGGCCAACACCATCTGTGGTGTCCTACCAGGGGACCATAACACAGACACACACATCCTGTCAGGGGAATGAAAACACAGATGCACACTTCCTGTGGAGATTAAGAACTGAGGGCAGGCAGGGCGCCAATAACACAAGTCACAGAGAGACAGAGAGAAGGCTAGTATAAATAGGCTGCACCCTGTCCAGATTTCTTAATAATATTAAACCCAATCTCAAAGAAATGTTATATGTTCCCAAATCAAAACTATTCAGATAGGACAAATCACATATCCAATTTGGACTAACTGGGTTGTGCTGTCCTGTCTGATGTTAGCCTAGATCTTGCCACTTGCAACAGTATGCATTAGATAACATTTTCCTCAGCGGGATGAAATCTGTCCAATAGCAGAACGGCACGCTGAGGTTCTGTAAGGCCGTGCCAGCGTGCACACTGGGCCTCTGAGCTCCTGGACGTGTGAATGTGCACGTGAGGAGCCGAGGGAAGCTGAAGGAAGCGAGTGAGGTCCGAGCCCCCTGTCCAACCCCTGACAATGAGATAATTACGATAGATAGGAGCCCCGTGAGGCACGCTGTTCCCAGCCTCCTCATCTAAAATGGCAGCTAGGGTAACACCCAGCGGTCCCACACCTCATAAACTAAAATTAGGCTACAGCTACATCAGTCAGCCAGCGGTGGAAGGGTTGACTGGGGACACACTCAAACGGACACAAGTGAACAACACACACGGAGTGGCACATATGACATGGCTGAGACAATAACCAAAATCATCCTTTAGCGCATAATCCACAACAAGTATTAAGCAAAGGGGTTCAACATTAACAATAAACCATTTTGCAGCTCAGTCTACGTGAAACTACAGGAAATTGAGTGGAAAAACAAGCCTTTTCGTAAGGCCTGTTTTTACACTTCATTTGATCTTACAGCACACATCATCACCTGATGTTTTTAATGTGCATTCATGTAAAATCTGACCCCATCCAATCCATCTGAGCTCATGTTTTGGAAAATACTGCCGCAGACATGAGGATCACCAAAGGCTTATAAAAGTACTTCGCCTCTGCAAAATCATCTGGATTTACAAGAGAATCACAGGAGTTTCATTTTCAAATAAACCAGATAAGTTCTTATTCAGAATCTCAGAAACCTGAATTGGCTAAGGGTTAGAGAAGCAAGTATGCAACTGGAAGGTTTGCCAGATCTCAGACGGGTAGGATTAAATCTGGGTGGGAAAAGTGAGAAAGCAGCACTTGCCCCTCCCTCATCGACACCACTGTGGCGCCCCTGAGCAAGGCCTTTAAGCCCAACTGTGCCAGTGGAGCTGCACAGTGGCCAGGCGGCCAGACTGTGGTTGTACTTGGCAGTTTCCAGGTGTGAATGTGTGTAGGAGGGCTTTTCTGTAAAAACAAGGCTGCCCTGAGTATATAAATGCATAAAAAAAATTATGGGCTTCAATACCAACATTATTATTACAATGAAACTTGGAATATAATAATAAATCAAACTTATTCTGCTCATTACTGATTTTTCTTTTACCTTGAATGTGGCCTTGATTAGTATAAAGCCAGAACACTATGTATGTGCAATACTGTAAACCAGTTAGACACTCAAGCATCACTAGTCTATTAGGCTAAAGCTTCCACTGAACCCTGATTCATAACAGCTGAAACAGCACTGAACAGCTGAGCTGAAAAAAGAAATCTACCCCACCCATAGCAGACAAAAACATTAAAACTATTTAAATTCCAGTTAAACATAATTTTCCCACCGTCTTCTCCTTTTGTAGCCTCAGAAGTAGGAAAAACAGTGTTTCTACTCTCAGCATCAGACTCAATGTAAAACAGCTGGTAGGACTTAGAGCAAAAGATAAATGTCATGTATACGGGGGTCCTCATCTTGCAACTTGACAACGATTCCTCAGGTGCTTACCGTCTGACCATATATGGCCTAACTAAAAAAAGTTATGTCATAGATTAAGGCTGGACCATGTGCTATTTGCTTTACTTGTGTACATATGAAAGATACAAAGCCCTAACTTTGTATCTTTCAGGACTGACACAGAATAACCTGGCAGGAGAAGTGAAAGACGATCAAAGGCAAGGCTATCTATTTTTACAGTGTAGCATTAAACACAATTTTGGAACTGTTAAGTGTATTTTATTTTTTTCTACTTTTGACAGAGCTGGACTAACTCTTTCTCTCCACTTTATTTTAGTGCTTTGCTATGCCACACATTTCCTGGATCTCTGTACTAGGCACAGAGATGAAATGGTATCGACCATGGGTATGAAAACAAGCATATTTCCCAAAACATTATACTTTAAAGTGCTTTGCAAAGTGGCATCTTGAGACAGACAAATACATATGATGTATAAGTACATCATATTCTTTTGCTACCCATAATGCCAGACTGCAGGCTAACATCCCTGCCATTTAATAAACTGCAACATTCAACTCATAACCTCCACTTCACTCAAGACCATGCTGGTAACACAGCACTAAACCCATTAGTATTGCTAGTTTAACATCCTTTAAGACCATTATGGGCAGATGTGTTTCAAACTGTATTTTCCTGTCTGTGGCTGTCAGAGCATTAAGGTAGAAAATGGCTAATTAGTGCTAGTGATGTTTACCTGTATTGATTCACCTGACCATTATGAAATAAGATGGAATTATTTTCACTCCAAATGTCATACAAAGCAGCAATGTAGGCAAGAGCCTATGAAAGGTGGTGTTTAATATCAAAAATACTGACAAAACAGAGGCAAAAAAAAACAAGTCCTACTGATCAGTGGCTGGCATTTCACTTTGTCAGCCTCACCAGCTGGAACCTACCACCTGCTCTGGTCTGCACAGGGTGAGCTAGACAAATACACAGCATTCAAAGAGCACACGATGACAAAAGAACACTAATTTTTTTCAGATACTGTTCAGAGTGCAGTTTATCTATGGGCACTCATTTGCACCTATGAGTGCACCAGTTTTAACAAAACATAATTTGCTGCTATCTCACCTCACCCATCCTCCCCCGACTTGACAGTGCCCAGTCACTAACTGATTAGAGCACCTAATAATGCACACCTGCTATCAATACCTCTGATTGATCTACACCAGCATCACATACACAGAAAACACATACACACACAATAAACATGATAAAAGACCACCGTAGCACTAACAGAGCATAACTATGTAAAACAAAAGTATAACTAAACAACAAAATAAACTTGATTTCTGTTATGTGTAAAACCTGACTGAAAAACTGGCAGATTAAGTGAAACACACACACACACACTTTGTTAGTGCTTATAAACAGAGCATAGAGAAAAAGGAAAGAAGCCACATTTTCACTCTAAGATTAAAGATTTGTTCATCGTTGAAAAACAATACAGGGAATCTGTGATACATGTGCATACTGCCTGATTATATTATTTTCACTTGCCTTGGATTCTAGGAACTTAGAAGAGCGTCAGGAGAATTAGGTTTGTTTAAACAACAGCCAAGCTTTGTGTACATACTCTGCACACATACACACACACACACACACACACACACAGTAATGTAATACAGTTTTCAAATACAACTACGGTTCCACACCCACGCTGCTTGGTTGGTTTTAAAATAAAACAAATCATAAAAAGGTGCAAGTCAAACACGTCTGGCATGACAGTAGCATAGTCCTTAATTTTAACGTTTTAAGCTTGGCCTTATGCACAACTCTGTTTTATTGCATGTGTACATATACAGTCACATTACTGCCACACTGGTCTCTAATCTAAAGTGTCCATATGACAAAGTGTCATCATGTCCTCTTATCTATTTGTCTAGGATATTTACCTGATCTTGCATCGATGAGAGTGTGGAGGTGAAGACAGGTAAAACATCACTCTAATCTTCCTGCTTACAGAATTCTCCTAACTTCATAACGACATACTAGTCTAGATAGATGTGCTTCTGTTTTTGCAGTATACCGATACAGAGACACAACTGAAAATACTAAAAAGTATTTGGCTTTTTCATCGCACACACAACACCCATATATGCAGCCTGCTGAGTGGCAAAGAAAGACACAGACGTGGAACATCTCCTGTGCGGACCCCCTTCAACGAAACCATCAATCTTCCTCTCTCACTATTAGGGTCAGAGCAGCCCTCGAGGCTGAAGCCATCTTAGGACACACACATCTACTGACTCACCTACACTGACTCCGTGCAAAACAAATCCACTGCCACAAAGAACTACTTTCTTCATGCCCATCATGTTCAAGAATTGAACTGTCACACAACTGCCAAAGATGGGAACCTGTTTGCTTTGTAGCTCTGACAATCACCTTGTAAGACAGTTAACTAAAAAAACAGAAGTTTGTCAGTCACTCTCTCACTCAAGTTAAAAAAAATCAAAATTCAGAACTGCACAATATATCTGGCATTTTACTTCTGATGCTAGATTTTGTTCTCAGCGGAAGGTCACTCATTCCTGTGCCTCATGTTTTAGAGCACCTTTTCATTTTTGAATACAATAACCGCACATCACATGTGCTGACAGTACAAATGACCATTACTTGCTTCATGACCCAGTACTATCAAACGGAAATAAAATTATAAGTAATATATTCATAATTCTGCTGCATGACATCATATTGCAATTTAAAGTGCATCTTAGGAATGAAAAATTAAACACCACTTTGGCACCACAATTTGGAAAGAAAGCTATGACGCAAGTGACTGTTCCCTACTCCCGCTGTTTTTGGATGAGGGGAGAAAGACAGAGCACGGTTTGGAGAGAGCATGAGAACAGGGAGGAGACTGAACTTTATTTTGTTTCAAGATTTTTCAATGAACTGCATGTCCAGGTTATGGATGTCAAGCATAAATCAGGAGAATAAACTATACTCAGCCAGTCTGATGTGTGCAGAAACACAGATGTCTGTGTGGTTGTTTTACAGCAGCCGGGTGTTTGGTGCACATTACTTAATAAGGTAACCACAGAGCTACCTGCCACAGCCAGTTTCCACTAAGATAAGAACACTTTGCCTTGCTCTGCCTCATCTGTATGCATCGTTCATCTCATTCCACCTCGTCTGCTGCATGAATGCATAAATACCAAAGACAAAGTTCAGCTTAAGGTCTGAAAATTACCAGCATATCACTGTGCTACCGCACAAGTCCCTGTTAAGAGAACAGAGCCCCTTGTGTGCACACATGCAGTAGGGTGCGAGCAAAGGGGAGGAAATGAGAAGAGGCCCAGAGACCAGAGGCATCCCAGCACACTGGTCTTGAGGGGTCATATTTAGGTGAAACCTCAGTGGCCATGTTGTGTTGTGCTGTAATGTAAATGCGACCATCTGTCAGAACAACAGAGGTTGGAAACAGTAACATCCTACCTCTACAACTGCCCTTATAAATTTTAGCTACAATATATCAGAAAGGTTATAGGACACAGTTTGAGGTTTGAGCTTCTGTCATAAAAACTATTAGCTCATCCACACATATTTTTGTTATGTATTATATTGAAGAGGTGCACATAATATTATGTCCATGATACTGTGGCATGTTTCCAGTATTCACACTAAAAGGAAGAGCAAGAGAGAGAAAAAAAAACAGACCTCAGGTCAACTGGTTTAGTTAAACAGTCTATGTTATGACCTCTGGCAAGACAACCACCAACCAGGACACACTGAAAAAAAAAAAAAAAAAAAAAGGACACACATGCACAATATCCTGGAAGCAAACTTCAACAGGCTGCCGCTCTGAGGTGACATTCATTCAAGATCGCAGACACACCACAACATTGTGCTGGTGACAGGCTTGTTCCATTGCATTACCATGGATTAGATTAAACTCTGCCCTATCAAACAGAATCCAGTTCGCAGAAGGGTGTATGTTTGCCCATAGTTTGCTGCACACATCACCCAAACGGTACCCAAGCTGCGAGACACAGGGTAATTTCATAAAAAATACCACTGTTTACACTGGATTAAAAAGTCTTCAATTCAATGAGAGCCATTAGCAAGGAATAAAGTGATTTATAACAGCACCAAGACCTCTGTTTTCTGAGCAAACAGCACATATGGCAGTGAAATCAATGTTGCTATCGCCTGCATCTGTTTTTACATTTCATTTAGTCACTTAACAGACGGGTGGTGTAGAGGGGACAGTGATCGCTGAGTAAACAGGTACTTACCTTAACAAGGATGGAGATCCTGTATGCCTGCGTATGACCTGTGTAAGATCTCCGATTTCACTGACTATTGCTTCTCTCCATGCTCAACTGAAGCCTAATCTAGCAAGCCAACTTGTGGCCAACATGTTACTACACAAAAACCTGGCATGCAGTGAACAGCCTGAGAGATAAGAGTTGCAGGATGCGTGAGTAGAGTGAAAGGAAAAGCTGAATGGTGAAACCAACCGATAATCAGTACTGAAATTCTCTGAAATTCCCTTTTTCGCTCGTTTCAATTGATCCACCTTTGGACTCCACTTTGCTCACTGACTGTTGAGTGTCAGCTGAGGACCCTTTCTGTGGACCCTCCAGCAGTGTGTGACTTTGTGCGTGTGGCTGCACGTCTATGTCTGTGTATGTGTCTCCATGTTTGTCTATGTCCGAGCATGTTTGTGTTTCTAAGTAAGTTTGTGTTTGTCAACCCATATGTGTTTAAGTTTGTTTTCTTTAGCCCACTTTGTCCTCTTAGTCCCAAGAGTAACTAACAGGAAGGTATTTAACTTTTATTCAAAGGATCGTGTTAGCTAACAGGTTACATATGTAGAGTTGTGATGAGGAGACATCATCACAACTCTGGCACATTCAAAATCTTGAAAGAACATTTTTTTCTTATGTCAACAACTGAGAAAAACAAGACTCAGTGGCCTCCCTTTAACTTATTAAAGGCTCCTTGCAGACTTCATTAAAACATGAGTGGATTGCACACAAATCCATCGCAGATGGCACTCGTGTTTATTGTAAATTAACCTGGGAGACACTTCTTCACAGTGAAGAGGTCTGCCGCCTGAAAGGTTTGTTTTTGTCCCGTGACTCATCATAAAGACAAGAAATATTGCAAATGGCTCATGCTTCCTTCGAAAAACGCTACCACAGAAATGCCCTTGAGCAAGGCACACAACACAAGTTAAACAACTGCTTCAGTAGAGCTGTTAATTGCTGGCAAACTGTAGACTGTGTCAGTGTATGAGGCAGCACCCATGTGTGAACGTGTCAAACTGGCAGAAAGCAGCGAGTGAGCATTCTAGTAAATCATGTATGGTGTAAACCTTAACACAATGGATTATGGGAAAATTGCAGGTAAGGAGTGTTCAGTGCTTTTTTTTTTTTTTAACTTTTACACTTCACTCTTTCAGGTTGAGCAGTGTATTAGCAATGCCAGATATAAAGTAACTGCTAGTTAACAGAGAGAAGAAAGAACTTCTAATGTCACTTGGCTAATATATACTTTTCTTGTGAAGTATGTACAAAACTCTGTAATCACCATTTGTTTCTCTGGGACTGTGGATGAGGAAGTATCATGCTGTTGAATGGAAGAATGTCTTTTTCCAAGCCAAATGACCCTCTTCTAACCTCTTTCTTGCCTTTTATAGTTGTGGATCATCCTGCTCACTCAAGCTCCTTGGTCCCGGGTTATATAATTGACTCGAGCCTGGGATGGAAACTGGCCGTCTTTCAGTCACACACACTGACTAGAGTGCCCAACTGTGGTCCGACAGAAGATATTGGCCAATGCAAGCACTTTAGTGTTATTTCCTGAACCCGATGAAGGTCCACAAGCCCAACAGTGGTTAGGGTAGGGACACCCGATGGACTGTCTCCATCTAAATACATTTTCTGTCAAACTTGTGTTCTGCACATATATACTTTTTATTTTTCTACATACATAAATTTTTTGTACATATATGAAATATATGCTTTCTCTATGTCCTTGTAGAGACTATGTCCATGTCACCTCACCATGTGACCAGAATCATGTATTTTTGTCTGATAAAGAGCGGCGGTGCTCGAAATGTCACCAGGTTTTTCGTGGAATCAATTGGAGCCCTGTAGTGTATAAGCCCTTTGTTTTTTATTTTTTCCTCCTTTTCAGCCAAGCACTCACCCTTTTTTTTTTTACTTCAATGTGCATGTACATGTCTAGTTTGCATATACAAGCATGTACAAATAACATTCATAACGTCAGTACCAATAAGACTGTCACGCATTCAAATCGAGCAGTAGGATCTCCCTCACCTAAAAACACAGCCTCTTTGTCAGGTCAGTGGCTAAGGTGCATCCCTAGTAAACAGCAGATGAGGATGTGAATTAGTTCATAAAACACACACCCATAATGGGACACACACATCCACATACTCAAAGAGCTCTATATATAGTCATCCACATCCACCCTCTCCCAAATTGAGTTACACAGAGAATTTAACACATGGCCTAATGGACGGAGCATCCACCTAATAAATGATGGCCTGAAGCCCAAATGATGGATATTAGTTTGTGTGTGTGTGTGTGTGTGTGTGTGTATCAGAGAGAGAGTCTGTTGACCTGAGGGCCAATGACTACCCTCACTGACTCACTGAGGGAACACTGAGGCCCCTCAGAGGGAAAGAGAAGAAGGGAGGGAGGGAGGCGAGAGAGGGGTAAGGGCTGTCCCTGGGTTATCAGCAATCTTAATCAGAGGTATTTAGAGCACTGCATGTTTGACTGTGTGTGTGTGTGTGTGTGTGTGTGTGTGTGTGTGTGTGTGTGTGTGTGTGTGTGTGTGTGTTTAAAAAGGCACTTAGTCAGGGAGTTCCCTGAATGTAATGAGGTAGAGAGGCCCGGCTTACGACACTTAAGCCAACCCTTAGACTAGGACACAGCACTCTGGTCGAAACCTCCCTTGCAATTTCTAAACAGACAGTGTGCTCCTGTTACTTTTGTCTGAGAGTATAATGGGTGCATAAGGAATTTGACGAGGAAGTTAATAAGGGCAGACAAATTACAAGAGAAGAAAACAATACAGGACTAAGACTTTGGCAGTGTGGGGAATCCTCATTTGAGTGATGTAACCTCCGTTTTATAAAGCAGCTGTATGGGAAGAAGAGTCTAAAAATATAACTAGAAATCCTCAATCTTTCCTCTGTGATGAATATGTGTGGCTGAAGCCACCAAATGGAAGATGGAAAAGACCATTTTTCAAGAGCTGATGGTATCCGTGTCTGGTTAATAATAGAAACATCTCACCGGAACACTGGTATTATAAAGACTTGTAGTATATGCAGTCGATTTTGGAGAGTGTGTGGACATGCCATGGGTCAGGAATATAAAAAAAATAGCACAGAGAAAAGTGTATGTGAAATAAGAGCGGGCCTGTGTGGAGCCTAGGTGGACAGCAGCACAAATTGTTGTTCTGATAGACTGATAAAAAAATTCATCTTTAACTCCTCTGAAGTAGACTCAAAAATCTTGTTTCACCTCTATTTTGGTCAAAGTTCTAACTCAAGAAATAACACAGAAAATGTTTTTTTCTGAACACAAGAATTAGGTTTATATTTGCTCCTGTAATCTGAAGAATTTAGGCTTACATTTTCTACTATTTAACATACACTAGTCTGCATTTTCTCCAAACACTGTATGATTCCCTGCTGTGCTGGTCCATAACAGAATCAGTTAATACCGAAAAAGCACTTTTGGCTATTTGACATCCATTTTATAATATTCCCAAAGGCATGTGAGGACAGAGCCAGAATCTAACTTGAGGATTAGTCTAATCTTGGCATAAACGAATTGATGTTTCACTTGGAGGTGATGAAGGTAGACGCAGGGTAAGTTGCAAAAGCTTGTTAATTTGGGCATGGAAGTTAGGTAACTGGCCTTTGCAGAGGGATGCCTGCGGAGGGAAAATACCAAATTATCCCAAAATTACTTTGTTACATCACACACTCTGTGCTGCACTGCTCTGTGTGCCACTGTGCTCTGTGTGTGACGGTCTCATTTAGACCAGATTAGGAGGTCGAAGGTTTGGTTTGCCCAGCTACACATACCCTGTGGAGGGCTGGTCAGGGGTAGGTTTGCCCAAACATGGTCAAAGATACTGAGGATACACATACACACTCAACATGTTCTGGTTGACCTGTTTGAAGTGCTTGAGAAACCTCTGAATTTCATTTGAAAAGGATTCAATTTTCCTCATAAAAACTCAAGCCTCTTGGAATTCACAGTGAAAGTTCCAACGTGTTTGTGCAGGCTACTGCAAAACAGCACAGTGGGGAACTTGGGACCAATGCCTAAAAAAGGATTAAAATGTTCCAAATTAACAAAGCTCAAAAGAAGAAAATCAATTTTGGGGAGTGCACTTTCACATCTGAAATATTAGCCAAAGATTCAGCCCTCCACCCACTCACCATACACTCTATCTCTGAGGGGGGCACAGAGAAATGAGGGATAACCCAGCTATAGAAATGAGTAATAAACAGAAGGTTGAAAGTTTAAGACAAGGAGAACTGGACAAGGGGGGGTGGGGTGAGTAGGGGTTGCTCAAAAAATATGGGATTTCTCCCATTGCCCAAATAAGTAGCTATTAAAAGAGACTTTGTGCCCTGCTGAGCTGCTGATGAAGCAGCCAGGAGAAAGGAGCTATGGAAATAGAACATGTCCATATAGAGAGGGGAGCTGTGGAGAGAGGGAGCAGGGAGGGGGCAGGGGTTAAATGCTTCCCCAGAATCTGAGCTTTCTGCTGGCGTAAACCCAGTGAAAGGAGTCCCTGAGTCCCTGCTGACTGACACAGCCGTGAGGGCCTACTGTGAGCATGATTGAGCATAGGCAGCTGAACCATTGCCCAAGAAATTACAGCTTTTAAAGCGGTTCCACATTCAATTGCAATGTTTACCAATGTTTGAAAACACTAATGATGAGAAACCGGAGGAGTTTTCATCAGGCTCTCCTAACTTCAGTCAGCATTAGTCTTTCACAGGCAGTGAGTTTTAAGCCACTCCACTGCCAGAGAAAGAGAGAAGACAGAGTCAGAAAGAGGAAAACCTGTCTTGACAAACAAACACCCCACAGATGTTGCTCCTCTCTGACACCACTGGTCTCCATAGCAACCCTGCTGGCCAGTAATAGCCTCTAGCTCGCCTGGCTGAAGCGGCGTCATGCAGACGCACACACACAAACAGGCACATTTCAGCCTCTGAATGGGATCCCAGTGTGTATTTATAGAGACAGAGGGACTCACTAGCCCACCCAGCCCAACCATCCCCTCAGGCCTTACCAGAGAGAGCACATCTCTAGACAGAAATCATCTACCCCCATCATTAAAAGCCGCGGCCACACACACGCACGCACACACCCATAAAAACAGATCCACCAAGTCCCTCTATTCTAGTAAACAAGCCCTGTAAGTGGTGATAACAGATAGCTGGGAATTATCCATTAGAGCTTGTTTGTGTTGTTGTTTTCCCCGGGTATGTGCAAAGAGCACTGGCTGAATATTAAGATGCGTGGCCATTTTACCATGGAGAAATTAAGCTTTTCTCTAAATTTTGCTAAGTAACATCATCAACACAGGAGACAGCCTCCTGTGACACAGTTCTGCACAACACTGTTTCAATTTAAAACTGAAGGTTGTTGTCAACAGGTGTCCTTGGCATTAGGACACACCCCGTTAGAGTGGTTATACATGAATTGTCCTCACTTGTGAGACCTGCCTGAGAGGATGAAAGAAAATTATTCCTTGCTTATCCTATATTTGTAGATTAATGTATAAGAAGATAAGGTGCTAAGGTGCTCCCACTGAAGACCTTCACATGGGGATTGTACCTTTGCATGAAGCTCTCTATTCCCCAGTTTACCCAGAATAAATAATAATCTAAACTGAATTTTATTGGACTGACGTGCAACAAGTGTGAGGCTTCTGTAACTCCGCTTGACATTGTAGTGAGATGACAACTGATCTCTCCCGGTTGGCAATATTACCAGGGGAGTCACAGAGATCTGAAAATGGCTATTTGTACAATAATTTGATCTGTCAAGCTGCTCTGTGATCATTTCTCCAAGTATACAGACATATCCAGAATTTTGGTAGGCAGAATAAGAGGAATAAGAAGGTAGGATAAGTAGAACAAAGTGAAATATTACACAGGGAGGAGACAACTTAGCCCTAATCTGAGTCCCTACGCCAGCATATTCTTTAACTCAAACTTTATTCATTGATGTGTTAACCTCTCTGATTTCTGACATTGTGGGTCGGTTGGACTTTTCCTACGCTGTCTAGAGCACACATCTGAGCATAGAGGAAAAGCAACAACGCACCAATACTCATTATATTCATCTAATGTATGTGTATTGTATGCCCACCACATCACTTATATCACATCCCATTACATTAACAAGAAATGATGCTATGTTTTATAAAGGTGGCAGCAATTTGCAGTTCAAGCCAGGCAGTGACCTGATGATTACGTAAAGGACTGAAAATGACTGCAAGCCTCTGTACTGTATGTGTGGGAGGTAAATCTGACAGTACTTACCAGGTAACAGACAGTGGGACAGAAAACTGAGGGGAGGGGAAACACTGGAGGACAGCACTGGACCACTCTGAAAAAGAGATTGATAGAGGAAAAGGGAGAGGGACCAAAAAAAAAAAAAAGAAGAAATTAGTTAAGTGCAGACATCCAACGTCATGCTGATTTCATTGTTCAGCTTCATCATGGACACTTACAGTGATATTACAGATGCTTGTGATGCCTTCAGGGAAGACACTGACACACAAGCACGTTTCTACACGAGCATGTGCGTGCACACCACACTGGGGTATAATCACCCCCCCCGACCGACACACACACACACACACACTCCTCATCCTATTTGGCTTGTGCAGAATTTTAATCATTCCTCTGGCGTCTGCTAAATAAACTTTTAATAGGAAGCCGCTTCCCTTAAGAAAGGCTGCCTTCGTCAGAGAGCGCGGTGGAAATGAGCTGGCAAATAAGACAAACGGCACCACCTCCGCATCTGCTCTGCCACAGCTTTTGAGTGGTAGGTATGTCAGTGTTGATAAGAGAGTCTGCTAAAAGCATAGAATGTAAAGGTAAAGTACAGATTGGGTCAAAGGGACAGACAGAGAGACAGAGCGGAGGAGAGAAACAGGAACTATAGATAGGAATAGGGATAATCCTCCTCTTGGCAGGCCATCTTGTGTCCCTCTGTCCGCAAGAAAGACAAGACAAATTCCTCAACATTTCCTGCACTTAGTTATGACTGCGCTCTGCCCGTGTCTCTCCTCACCTCATCGCCACAGCTCCATCTTGCTTTGACTTGTGCAGGACAGGAAGTATGGCTGTAATGGTTTCTTTATACAATCGCTTTGCAAGATAAACTGTGCCAGATAAGCATAGACAGCCCAGGATAGATTTCAACAACTAAGTGAGGAAAGTTGCTGTTCTGTCAATTTTATTTACATCTGGGATTATCCTAGCTTATTAATGTTGATTTTTGTGAGCCCAATAAAAAAAACGTATCCTGTGACTGGCTCTTTTGCTCCGTTTCACAGAAGGCTTTTCACACAGTACATTTTCCAGCTACATTTTGAAGAAGATGAAACAAAAGTGATTCATTAAACATTTAACATGAAGTACTCAACATGAGTCTCACTCAATATGTTTATATGGACAATCAACAATATTGCAATATTAATGTAATGACTGATTATATATTATGATTTTAATATAATTTCTGGGCATTGTGTGCATGTATTCATGCATGCAATTAGTACAGCCATCCGTCTGTTTGACAACCCATGCGAAAGAGGTTATCCTGGAAAAATCTGTCACCTTGCAATATCCATTGTTTGGTCATTTACACAAGCTCCCTGCCTACTACTTCCTGTATGACCTTTTCCTTTCCCAGGGGAACCATCTTTAGCAATGCTCAATTATATGAATCTCATGTGTACACATAAAACAGAAGGTTAGAAAGCAAATGTGGACTGAAATAGCCACAAGGATATACCACATTAAACATAAAAAATATATTACTGAGGCCAAGTGCTGAAAGGAATTCTGACTGTGTTATGTAACACAAAGGAGGGGTCCTTGATTACTAATCTGGCATAATGTCACAGCGAACAGGATTATGAATGAAATGACTCTATGAGTAGCCCATGTAAACCACAGAGGACCACAAAGGCTAGCTGCAGACTTTCAATGAAAACAATTTACCTCATGGGGGAATAGAACTAAATCAAAAAAAAAGGATTAGTAATAACGAACTGATTTTAAGAGTCAATATTTCTTCAGCAGGTAATCTGCCATTGATCTACTAGGTATTGATCCTGCTCCATCTTTTCTGTCTTTGGAGTCGTCTGCCTGCAATATTTCTCTCTCTCTCTCTCACTCCCTCTCCTCTTCATGTGGATGGGCCTCTCCCACAGTGGCAGCTTATGTGGATCACATATTCTACATGTCAAGTGGCCTCACTGGACAAGAGCTGTTCACAGGCCTCTTCAGCCAGGGGAGAGGATCAGTGGGTACGCTCTGCACCAAAAAAGGGGAAGTCATGTCACATATACAGAGATCAGCATTTATATTATGCTGAGCATTTCGGTGAGAACACGACAGTGAGACACACAGACAAGCAGACAACAGGATCCCCTTGGGCAGGCCATAGCCTGAGGGCTGTCACAGCAAAGGCTCAGTCAGCCCTGGTCTTCAGCCTGGATTGTTGGACAGCTAAGATGTCCCTACCTTGGCTACTAAGGACTTAAGTGCTCTGTAAATTAGCAACGCAATGAAATCCCTTCAAAGTTAATGGTACAAGTATGAATTCAATTGTACAACAAAGAGGCTCTGGTTTGTTGTTGTGGCTTAATTTTGGATACAAAGCTTTTTGTTTGAGACAGGTGAAAAGAAAGTAGTGAACTCCTACACACACTCAGCATTATTTGCTTTATTTGAGATGAAGTACTGTAATGTTGTGGTCCTGTTTGTTTTGTTGTGTTTTTTTTTTTAAATCAGGTATCCTTCATCTATCAAATCCATCAAAGAGTAACAAGTACAACAATAACCATTGACAAAGTCGAAGAAGTGGAAGGAGGAAGAAGAAGAACAGTGTAAAAAGCATCATTTTCTATTCTATATGTGAATCTTTCAAAGTAAGTCTTTCAATTCTCTCTTTCAATTCACAGAAACTGAACTAGCAAGCCAAAGCACAAGAGTGCTACCATGGAAACTCCCAGCAAGCACCACTGCTATTATAGTCCAGTGATGGATACAAAATATCAAACAAAGAATGGATGTACTTTGCTACCTGAGCTTTCTCCTTCTGCCCTTTCTGCATGTGTGTTTAGAGTATGTGTGTATTTTTAGACGGTGCTATTCCAAGTAACATCCAGCGGTGCGGTAATAATTCCTTTGATTAGGGCAACAGGTAAGAGGCTGGTAATCTCACCCCTGCCTGCAAGAGGATTTAAATGGTGTAAACAGTGGCAGCTCTACCATCATCACTCAACCAGTGACAGCTCTACGGGGGAAACACACAGGGGTGCTGATTAAAAGGACAGCACTGTTAACACAGCCAACCACACACACTCCCACAGGTATCACAAGATGGGATATGGCAGGGGAAGTGACATTATCCATGTTACCTGGAATAGTCTAATCTAAAAATAACACACATGCACTTTTACGTTGCTAGGCTAACCCCAGGCTCGTGATACGCCTTCAGCCTAAGGCTAGCCAGCCCATAAACCTTGTGCCTCTCCCTGTGTGTTGCATTTACAAAACTGAAAGAAGTGTGACCTGGACTTCCCTGAGTGTGACGTCAGTTCTGACGTTGCTTATACGGAGAAGACAGCTTCACAAATTAAACTGCCAAAACCTTACCATAATCTTCACACACAAACTTTTACACACACGTACAGGAAAAATGTGGTGATAAAACGAGTGTGACATCACTAAAAAGCTGAAAAGTGGCAAATCTAAAAAATAAGCTTGTATATATAACTTCATATGGTGTGTAAAATGACTGTAATGGTGACAACCATCAAACTGTCTGCTATAAGCTAGCTTAGAGGTGAAAAGGATGACTGGGTGGATCAAGAACTAACAGCTTTCCCGCCTCAGGAAATCGAAACCAACCAGCAGCCTGACACGCAGCTCTCAGTGGGACTCACTGTTGGCTGTTTCGCTGCCATGAACAGCACCTGTCAGGGTATTGAGAATTTAACTCTCATTTTGTTCCCGATGTCACAAAACTTCCTGTTCTACAACGCTCTTCTGAGAGTTGTCATGAAAGGGACATCGGGTAACAGCATCTCTCTGACCGGAGGAGAGCTCTGAGAAAACCCCACCTCCTGTTTTTCATGCAGCTGTGTCCCGTAGGGCGGTGGGGTTCCTGAGAGGGTTGACGGAGGGTCGCCAGATTGGAAAGTGATTCTGTGGCCAGAGCCCTGATGCAGTGAGCCATAAAAATAAGGGAGGTTTATTCTAACACTCCTGTATTTGTTTCATAGCATGATTCTGTCGGATGGAAACACTGACAAACAGGAACACTAAAAAAAATGACTGAAAAGCAGGAACAAAACTGGATGTTTCATTATCGTACAGACATAAGCATGGTTTCAATCCTCTTTGACTTTGTAGTTTTACTGATTGACGATCATTGTGTTTTCTATATCATTTTTACAATGTGAAAAATGGCTGGTGAAGAAACTGAAGTATTGTTAAATACCTATATGTTAAATGCACGCGGCTCCAATAGAATACACAACTTAATCTAGAGATATTTTATAGATACGCTGAAACTACAAACCAGCACTGCCTTGAACTGGATGAATGACTGGAAACAACACTCTTTCTTACTGTCTTCTCAGTAGCATGTGGGTGAAATTGAAATGGAAGGTACAGACAAAAGGAGAGGCGTCCTTAGAGAAGCAGAGAACGGTGGAGGAAGAGAGGGAGGCAGTCAGACAAAGAGAGAGATGCACACACACCAAAACACTTCACATACACTTTGACTTTTCAATTTTTTCTCTTCTGTGTGATGTTGTCAGGAGCCAGCTCCCTGAGGGCCAAGAGAGAGAGAGAGAGAGAGAGAGAGAGAGAGAGAGAGAGAGAGAGAGAGAGAGAGAGAGAGAGAGAGAGAGAGAGAGAGAGAGAGAGACACAGCCAGTGAGAGTAAAATCCAGGCAGAGAGAAAAGGTGAGAGGGAGAGTTTTTCTACTTAGTGAGTCAGAGAGAGAACACAGTGAGAACATCACTCCTTTTGCCTTGGAGAATGATGGACGACTCTTTAACAAGGACAAAATTAGGTCTGGGTCTCTCTGTACATACACACACACTCACATCGAGAGCACTTCTCCCCTTCCACCAATGTGCTGGCTAATTAGTGGATTACATTAGCAGTGATGGAGTCTAAGATCCAAGGTCACTGTCTCAGGGATATTGTCTTTACTACCAATGATAGGAAACCATTCAACCTCAACTGTTATACAGCATAATTTGTCCTAGTGTGACATGAAATACCATATGAATGAAGCCTCTGCAGACTGCAGCAAACCTGCAGCACTTCAGCGTTCCTTTAGCTCTTTTCAGGCAATGAATCTGTAACATTGCCTTCGTCTGTTTATGTGATGCCATTTTGGCTGTCAAACTCAGGCCTTCGTTACATAAATATTCCATCATGATTCTACTCAAACATGACATGATTAATAATAATTAAAAATTATAAAAAATTAAACAAGTGCTAAATACGTCATGTGTTTTTTCAGCAACAGCAATTCAAGGTATTTGTATTCTGTAATTACCACTATGTACAGTAGATTAGTTTTCATTGTTAATGCCAGAGTCTGTCATTCCCGCGCGGGATTCAAACTACGCACAAACCTGCCTGGTTCATAGGAAATGAGGGAAGCATGTAATTAGGCGTTAATGTTTTTAATTTTACCTCACTGATAACAGCCTCGCTGTTTCACGTTCACTCTCGCACAGTGCAGGAGCTGTGTTAAGTTACTGCTAATGCAAACACTTCCTACTGCTGCTAGTGCATCTTAAAAAAAAATTAAGCTGCCAAAACACGGGGAGGCTTTTATTCAGTAGAAGTCACGGAAAGAGCAATATATTTCTCAGTAAGGTTAGCTCTGATTGAAATCATTCATTTAAAAAATTGCAGCTACAAAACATTTTGGCCACTTTTCATCAGACATTTTGAATTTTTGCAAGGGACAAGAAAAATTGTAGTTGCAGAGTTGCACCTCTGCTCTCCTTACACCAGGAGAAAAAAAGAATACAAAAAACAAACATAATGAAGAGCATGTCTGAAAAGAGCTTTTAATTCAAGGTCTCAGGTTAAAATGGTTCACAATTCTTTTCAGTGTGTTGCACTACAATAAAACCAGTCAAACAATTTCTCTTCTCATTGTTGATTCAAACTCTGGCATCAGTGTGTATAAGCAAAATGAGTGAGTCAATTTTAACTGAGACAAGGAGGATAAACATTGTTGTGAAATGATTGACTACCTCTCTGTGAAACACACAACAGCTTTTATGTATGACTGGCCTCTCATTCGTATTTATTTCAGCCTTTATTTTCTGTTCACGAACCAACTCCACTGCTCTCTATGGGATTTCTCAAGTCACACATTCTAGATAAGTGTGGCGTTTTCGTGTAGGAGATGAGATCACAGGAAAGTAAAAATGACTTACTGATGGGGCATGGAAACAAAGCAAGCTGAAGAAGCTCGAGACAGTTTTCCCTGAGTAATTGCCTTCAGGATTAAGTGAGTGCAGCTCGGAAAAACTGTATAAATAACGTGCTACATACGGTATATTTAATTTCCTATTCTTCCTCATGTGCTGTCATAGTGTCATTTAGGGAAAAAAAATGTCTCCCAGCATTTGCCAAAGTTAGATTTACAACACCCCTCTTATGATGTGCTTTGATTGTGACACTTTTGTAAACTTTACATTACTCCCCCAGTTTGTTATGATAGCCATCTAATGGATTTATGTGCTAAGCCCAGAGGTTTGTTTAAATGACATGCGAGAAGTGGCTGATGAGAAATGAACGGGGGCCTTTGACAAATATCTGGCACTGGTCGGAAATCCATGTGAGGGAACTGTTTGCCCGTTATACTGTGTGTTTATACTCAGCCGGAAATTTGTTTGTTTCCCTCAATCTTAGAGTTTTCATTTTGTATTATAATAGTTGTAAACTCATGAGGACGGTTGACAAAAATGCCATTAAAATCCACTTTGTTTCTCAATGCATGAAAACAAATAAAGACATAAATTAGCCCCCATATTAAATACTTCACACTGTTTCTTCTGGGATATCTGCATAAAACCAGGCATCCCCTCGCAGCCATTAGATTATGTAAGTCAATAATAAAACAGAGGCAATTGTGCCGTGCTCTGTATTCTGCATTTTAACTTAGCTGAGAAGGATAAGTGATAAGCTCAGCTGCTAAATGTTACATAATTGCTTGGACTTGTTATCTCATACAGTAATGGGCTGATTAAAGATGCTCTTCTGGCATATACTGTATACACACACACACACACACACACACACACACACACACACACACACACACACACACACAAACACACACACACACACACACACGCACACACTCTCTGCTTTCCCAGTCAGACAAGAACACTCCTGTAGAAAAGAGGAAGAAGCAACATTCCTGCTGTTTATCTAGTCATCTGATCTGGCCAGCGAGTCATGTGTTGGAGCTGTGTTAGAGGCTCGGCAGCATGCTTTAGGCTAACCCTTGCCTAATGTATTCTGCTGTTTTCAGCGTCTCAGCTAATTCTTTCACACTGCTCTTTATCTTCATATGAACAAGCTGTGTCCCCCTCTGAATCTCACAAATGCTGAAGATTTAAAAAAAAAAAAAAAAAATATATATATATATATATATATATATTGTCACTCCTGAGGACGACTTCAGGACCTCTTTACATTTGACACATTTGAAGCTCACTGGTTTTATATTACAGGGAAAATCCTTGTAATATAAAAACAAAATCTGTAATATAAAAACCTATCCTCTGATGACTACAAACGTGGAGCAGCTTTTGGTTTGGGGTTTGATTTTACTTGGTGGCTTCTGTCACAAAAAACAAATAAATGAACTGACAATATGCAAAATCAATCAATAGCTGAGTCTCTAAAGGTTTCTTAATTTCCCCTCTCAAATATTGACAGCGTGATAAATGCAGCAATTATTTTTGCTGACTTCAATGATCCTCGTCAGTGTACTGTAAAGCCCTATTCTCTCTATTATTGGGCCGGCCCGGTAATAATAGCAATCCAGGAGAGGATCGTACAGAATCAAGTTTTGCATTCTGGAGCGAAGGTCGACAGTTTAATTGGAAGTGCAAATTGCGTTCACATGTATCCCCATAGTGGATTGAGCCATGGGTAAAGTGAATGTGCACACCGCGAGTAGGAAGAAGGAAGAAGGAGAAGGGGGGATGGAAGGAGGGAAGAATCAAAGAGTGCACACGTTTAGCCGAGCTACAATTATCATCACTGAAGTGTTGTTTTTACTCCTCGAAGCCTCTTTCACACAAACCAGGATGCTCCCGCTGCCTGCTACTGAATCAGCTTAGTTGATGCTGCCAATTTTTTGTTAAGAAAGAGTAAATATTGACTTGATGACTGCAGCTCCCATCTGCTGGAGAGTAAGTGGCTCCCTCTCTTTCTGTCCGCTTTGCTTTCGCTCTCCATCTCTCTCTCTCTCTCTCTGTGCTGTTGGCTGAGAGTCTGCAGAGAATACCCCTGTCATTATATTCACCCTCCAGCCACACTTACCCTTGTAGTGAAGACACCCTCTCTCATCACTGATCTCTCACTTTCTTTAAGCAGCAAACAGTGCACTCGCATATTAATCTACAACATCTGGACCAGTAAGGGTTGAGGCCAAGTTTTGATCAGCTATGTTGTGTTTGAAGCTGAGGCTGATGGAGAGGAGTTGAGTGGTTTATCAGTGCAGAGAGCAGAGGGCGATGCTGGGATTTACTGAGCCTTTTAGCTGTGTCACAGGCCAGCAGAGCTGCACATCTATAATGATAAGGCGTTTCATGTAGTATCTTAGACAGCTGTCTATGCAAGTGCTCCCTCTGAATCACTTTGTTAGTTACACCCAGTCCTAATAAGACTATGTTTTCTGAAAAGAAAAAGATTGAACTGAGCCCATATCCAGTCTCGTTAGTGTAGCTTAAGTAGATGTAGACATTCTAAGTTTTCTTCACAACTAGCTATACTTGAAGCTATATTCTTGATAAGTGAATTGCATAGTCATATACAATACAATGATTTAAAACATCTGTTACTTCACTTTTATATTGCAAAACAAGCTGCTTCAGCTCATTTACATGAACATGGAAATGTTTTGTTTTGCCATTGTAAAACAGCCATTTAATTCCCACAACAAGATTACATTTAAAGATGTAGTTCCTTTGAAAGTGTCTGCCTGGATGCAGCCTCAGGTCACTGTCACATCCATATTTTCAATGAATTTCAAGGTCTGAAAATGCAGCTAAGGGTAGGATAGTGTTTCTGGGTGCTGGATCCATGCAAACATTTGCAGTGGGAATTGATTTAGGCATGTTGACTCTGCTGCTGCCATCGCTGCTCGTGCAGGCAGTGTTGATGTATGACTGCTGCCTCTACTAATAGCATTTGAGTTTTCATCGTTTAGAAGAATCTGATAGAGGTGCTTTATCAGAGGCACCACTGAATCTAACAATAGATGAACCTGATGTCTTTTACTAATAAATGCTGTCTGATTTTATATATATATGTATATATATGTATATATATATGAGAGAACACAGACCTCTATTATTCTTTGCTCGTTACACACACACATACAGTTTATGCTCCATTACATAAAAACATTCTTATTACTCAAAGGAATTTCTATCAAATGTAATTCAAACAGTATAGGTCATTCAAGCTTTGAGTCTGTGTTGCATTCACATTATTTTATAATATTATCACAAGCTGGGCAATCGATATGTTCTGTTAAAAGATACACCTTAACAGGAGCAAAATGCACTTTCCCTGCTGGACTAAATACCTATTGAAATAAAATGAGCCATGACCACAAAACTGAGACACATGAACCATGTTCATATTGTGCACCATTTTATCCCTCACTGACTACAAAGAGGGAAACTGTGTTCCCATCTCTTACATCTTTGCTAATTTGCAGCCACATTAGGAAAAAATGGAAGGAAATACAAGTGTTACGAGCACTTGAGAATTCTGAGCCACAAAACACCACATTTTCAAAAACCACAACAAGAAAGGAGCCCCAGATCAAAGGCTTGGTCCGGACCAACGCCCTGATCAAGTGAAAAGTCATATACACGTTTCATATTTACAGACTGTGTGTTAAGGGTTCTGTAGTATGTGGGAATCACTGACTACAGACAGCTAAAAGGTGCTACCTCACCTTGAAAAAATAAAACTGCCTATTTATGCTCTTGCTACTGAAAGCTGGTCACTTTTTAAGATTCAAGCTATTAAATTTGACTTGTGTGACCTTTCTAAAATAAATTCTGTCACGTTTTCTGTTTTGAAACATTAGCTCCATCCTTATAATATTATTTTCCTATTCAATGTCATATATCATCAGCTTAAATATTAAATAAGTACTTGCAATGATGCAAATATAATTTAGGGATAATGAAAATGTATACCTCTCCCCTCTAAAACAATAACACTTACAGCATTTGAAAATGAATCAGGCCCAGCAGACAGACAACCTTCATGCTACACATTACATCATTAATAGAGATTACATCATTAATACAGAACATATTATAGAGAGCAATCACCTCTCAGCCCCATTACAGTTTCTAGCTTCTAGCTCTTCTAACAGCAGCAGCAGCCGCGCAACCTGCTTAACAGTGAGTGATGTCTGGCCGTGGATGGGTGATCACTGCACATCAGTCTTGTATGAAAGATACAGTGAAAAATTAGAGCTCTTGCTTTCATCATTCAGCACCAAAGCCAATAAAATGTCTGTCATTTGCAGCACTCAATGCAACTTGTCTACAATGTGGAATGCTTAGGAGGAAAAAGCGTCTGTATTCTCTAATGAGGCCTCAAATACAGAATATCAAAAAGAGTCAAGTGGATATCTGTGCTAAATTGTTGTTTTTTTAGCTTCCCCCTCGGTTTTTTTGTGCATTCGGAAACACATTAGATTACACACCGAGACATCCCGATTACATAACTTGTCAGGTAGGCCTACAGGCAGGATGAGGCCATATGTTTCACACACATTATGCATACACTTTAATCAATTGACTTAATGCAGATTAGGTTATTAATATGCAATCATGAACTGGATGCTCTGGAAAGAAGAAACTAATATTGAAGAGGCAGCCTGGGTTATACTTAATTCTGGGAACAGAGCCTTTTTCGCCAATTGCTACCAGATGGTTACTAGCCGACAGTTCTGAATAAAAATAACAGGGACCGAATAAAAATAACACAAGAAAAATAAATGTGTATTGCTGCAGTGATCTCTGGCAGTGAACAACCCCCGAAACTCACCAGTTCAGCATCAATAATGTTCAGTGGGAGAAGCTCATGTCTTGGCCTGCAGAGACAAAAAAGGACATACGGTAAGAAGGAGAGAGAATTTCATAAATCACAGAGACCTGAATCTGGACTTATTTGGCTGAGGTCTAAAACCCTGTTATACAGTAGGAAGGACAGAACCTGAGACAGAACCACACAGGGAGATGAGCACATACCACATCCCTGTACTCCCCTGCCAAGGAAAACATAAAGTAAATCACAATATCGACAAACAGCTTTAGAACAGCCTTAGCTTGTCAGATTTTAACAATAGGAGCAGACACGTCGAGGGTTGTGATTCAACATGTTTTTAACATAGTACCGCAACACTGGGCCTGTCAAGTTGGAGTGCCAGTCTGCTTCTCTGTTGGCCTATCAATCCATCTGGCTGTCTGTCTGTACTGCCACATTCACAGATCTCTCTGTGAGGCCTTAAAACATCCACGAGGATGACTGACACCTTTGTCAAGGCTGCTGTGAGAAGAAACTGTGCTGCGATAAAAAAACCTGATAGCCCCATCAAAACAAAAGTGATAGAACTGGAGACAGCAGCGCTAATCAAGACCAGACATGTCTAATTAAAAAAAAAGAAAGAAAAAAAAAGAAGCACCAGAATAAATAAAGAGAGGAAGCGAGCAAGGGAGAACACCAGCCCTAAAAAAAGAAACAAGCAATCGAGATGTACAGTAAAGAGGGATGGATTCCAACTTAAGTCCCACTAGAATAAACCTCCAACCCAAAGCAATTCAATATGATGTTGGCAAGTATGCCACTGTGAAAACATACACACAGAGAAAAAGAGATTTTCTCACTTCATTGCCATTTGGACCAAGCCCTACATCTACATTTGAGCCTAGCGCAGAACTACAGGAATCCCAAAAGACAACACAAGGAAATGTGTGCCGCAGACACATTTCATAGCCTTATCACTCTAATATCTGTGGCTGCAACACAGTCACATTTGTAAAACCTGAAACTGTAAGAGTAACGCCAGGCTTGGCATGTGTGTGCCAGGACCTGATGAGACTTGACTTTAGGATATTTTGTTACTTTCCTCCTCCTCCATTATACACTTCCATTTAATCCAAGAATCGAAATCTAGTTTTCTTGTTAGCCCCTCTGTGACTAAGAGCAAAAATATTGTTATTCTGTATGGCTAAATTCACAGAGATATTGAAAAAAAAAAATACTCAATGTACCTTCAGTCCATCCAATTCTGAACAGTAAATTAAATCGCACCCACACCACCTGCACTGCACAGAGTAAAATACATGCTATACATTTCAAGCAGGACGCGCTAGGGTGAGTTCGCTCAGTTTAGACCAAAACAGAATCCAGGTTCACTGTGTAAACGGATACACCTGGGAGATGGAGACTGGCAAGAGGAAAATATTTAATCTGTTGAAGTGAAATTTGTATCAATATTAGCAAGGCAAACTCTCAGAATTCAGCCAGTCAGCGCTCACAAAGTCTACAAATTCTCCAAAGAATAGTACAGAAAATCTGTGACACCAAAATGTCATTAAATTGGGAATGTAGTACTGGTTGTTTTCCAGCATGATAATAAAAGTGCAACAAGTTTCAAAAAAGTGTACTGAATTTTGCTCCTCATATCCTTAAAACTAATAACAGCAGGTGATAATTATGATCACAATTAGGTATTTGCAAAAACTAATAGGGATTATCATTAAAGCCTCAATTATTCTGCCATCCTATTACCAAATACACATACAGAGGGATAGCACTGTGCCACACAGCACCTCCTGAAAATAAGCAGAAATTTCTATCAAAGCTACTGACCACTGAGTGCACCAAAGACATAACACTTACAATGTCATCTGGTCCAAAAAAAGAAAATAATAAAAACACCGGCACACCCTCAGTTAGCCTTTAAGCTTCTTAGTACACCTCTATTCATCAAAACGATTCACAGCCCAGGTTTAAGCCACAGGTAAGGGATTGTTACTGTGTGAGGGAGGGCAATGTTTGCCCCTGTAATCGCCAGTGAAACGTTTATGCGGCAATGTCAATAAGCCAAAGCAGAATTTGTTTTTCTTTACATAATGGTGGCAATCTTTCATGGGCAGCAGAGGACAAACTTTGAAAGAAGGGCTGGGAGACAACCCTCTCTAATTTTACAATAATAGACCCTGACACACTCTGTGGTCCATGTCCAAAAGCCCGTTGAGATAAGATATAGTGGCCAAACAACATTTACAATGCACGATAACACACCTGTGATGCATTTTACAAGAAGAAAAGGTTCCTCTGCAAATATAGCTCATGCCCCATGATGTATATGTATAATGTGAACAGGTGGAATAGCTGATGCAACAAGTTTGTTAAGGCGCAATCTACACACATTTGTCAATTACGCTTGGAGGCTGACAACCCAAGCGAAAGCTTGAACAAAATAATACATTATGGGCTATTTGAACTGCAAATAAGCCCATGGGTTATTCCTGAACAAATAACACTCTCTAGCTCCTGGGTGTATGTGATAAAACAGGTTATGAAAATAGAAACCTGCTCTCTGACTCTGTCAAACTAAGTAATGCTGTCATTTCCACTAGTATCAAAGAAAGACACAATTTTTTTTAAATATCTTTGGCTAAATATAAACGGATGAGAAGTAGCAGACAGCAAACTGACAAGGTAACAACATCAAGATCTAACATTCATCATGTTTTTCGCTCATTCATTTGATGCACATGGAGTGACTACCCTGAAAACAGCCTAAACATAAACATAATTTTGACAGATATAAAATTAAAAAAAAAATCAATTATTTTACCATCTCACTGCTGGTTGGATATGTCATTGCAGATACACTAAAATAGGCACAAAATAAACACAGTTCCCGTTAGAAACAAGCACTGTCTGTTGGCCCTGACAGTCAATCAATGACACCTTGCTGTCTGGGATGTATGCATGGCAGCTGCAGCTCCCAGATTCACCGAGCTCCCTGCCTGACTAGCAGCAGCAGCAGCAGCAGTGTTGTCCGGATGCACCGGTTCAACATATTAAATTAACGTTGCACTAAAATTATCTGGCAGTTCAATAAGCTGTAAACATTACAGCGCAGCGAACCCTTATGTACACACATCTGTGCAAATACAAGACACACACACACACACACACACACACAAAAAGAAAGAGTCTATGTCGGTTAGTCCGTTGAGTTTTATGGCCACAGTGCAGTGTGCAGTGTGTCTGTCATCGGCCGGCTGGCTTCTGCTCTGTCCCGCTACAGCTAGCTCCACTGGCTAACCTCCCAGTCTGTGGAAACATCAACAAACCCTGCATTTCATCCAGTTTTCGAGCCGCGGCGGCTTTCTTTCGTGTCGCATTTACCTGGAAGAGAAGTCATCGCACCAAGCAAAGCGAGAGTGAATTCGCTATCAAATTGCTAAAGGTCCATTTCAACGCGTCTCGCTAGCTAGCTAGCAAAGCCTACTGTCTCCAGCTGTGTGTGTGTGTGTGTGGAGACAGAGAGGCAGAGTGAGGCACAGAGGGAATGTGTGATATCTGAATGATGAGAGCAGGATTTGGCGTGAGCCTCTGGAAGCTAGCGTGATGGAGTTTAAATGAAAGGTCCCGTTTCCACAGCATCCGTCTAACAGCTGAACACATCTACATTCAACACAGTCGAGCCTACGTTCAGCACAGTAACTCTGAATATCCTTACGTGATTTCGGTGTTTTGGAGACGGGGACGGGTTCAGTCAGACGGCGGTAAGAAATGATGCTCTTGCAGAGTCCGGGTCGGGATTTTTCTCTCTGTGTGGCTGCCTGTCTCTGTCTCTGCCTGTGTGTGCGTGTGTCTTCCAGCTGCTGCTGTTGCTGCTGCTGTTGTTCTATCCCGTCTCCTTCCGACTGTCTGCTCTGTCTCCCCGCTGCCGGAGCGTCCCGGTGCTCTTGTACCACTCGCCCTCCAGTGGAGAATGAACGGCCCTGATGCGCTTTGATTAGGAACCCCTCTTCAGCTGCAGCGCGCGTCCAACTCCCCCCTCCCGCCCCTCTCCTCAACAAACGTGCCTGCGCGTGAACTGCCTGAGTGCGTGCGCGCTGTTTTGTGTACGCGTATACGAGTGTGTGCAAATGAGTGAATGAGAGTGCCCTGGGTTGACAGAGTGAGTCATCCAGCAGAACCAGATCCAGCTCCTCCCTGCTTCTCCAACAGCTGACTACTGTAGCCGCCATGCGTTGATAAAGACAAACACTGCCTCCCCCTCCTCCCTTTGTAAAGTCACAGTAATGCTGCACTGTTTTTCTTATAGGGGCTTTTTTTTAAAAACCGTGTGTCTCAGTAGTGAGGGCATCACTTCATGTATTGCAGGGTTGCAGCGCAGGGTTTGTATTTCCGGTTTCTATAATGTGAAATAGAGTTTCCCAGTCTTTTTAGGCTGACATGAATATTTACGACTTAAATTCACAACTAGAATCTGAATCAAGAGAAAGTCATTTATATTAGGAAAAAGTCCTTTGGAGGATTTTTCTCTGTTCTGGACTCCATATAGATCACAGATATGTAGGCAGAAAAAGTATTTCATCCATTTTTCCTTGCCATATAACTTTCGCTGTGATAGATTTTGGGGAAAATTAGCTAGAGGATATGCACATTAAATATAACTGCCAGTGTAAAATGAGAGGACAAGGTCTTTCGGGAGCTATATCTGAATGAAATACATCCTTATCTCTGGAAAATAGTTAAGTATTACAATTTAAAGGGATTTTCCTCACTATTGCACAGTACACAGTCTGAGGAACTGCAAGAGGAAGATAAAAAAAAAAAAAAAAGAATGGCAATACATGCAGAAGAGGTTAAGCTCCAAAAATAGTGGATCCTACAGTTCCCACACCCAGGTCTCTACCTGCAGCTTATAGGTTCAGCCTTCTGTTAGAAAATTGCAGTCTCCACAGGTTAAGTAGTACCACCCATGATGCAAACTAATATTCATGTGTAAAATCATTGGAGTTCTTTAAAAGTCAGTCGCTGTGAAATTAATTAGTTTATCCACAATTGTGCCATAGAATATAAAAGCAACAATAACTGTTGTAACAAAATATATATGTATATCTGTGATACTTTGAATGCTCCAGTGTTTCTGAGCTTCGAGGACTAAATGGTCTAAAAAAGATATGATGGAATGGCTGGTGAGGAGAACCCTGCAAGGCAAGGGCACTGTGCCCTTCTTCATCCATTTCAAGGGGACATTTTAGAATTTAGGACATGGTCTTAGGGATAATATTAGAATTACAGTGTGAGCCAGGCTAGATTAAGGTTAGGTTTAGTGTTAACATGACTTTGAGGTTATGCCTTGCATTTAGGATTAGGTTTGGATCACGATATTTGAGGCAAAGTGGAAAAGGGCTAGGATTAGATTTAAGGTCAAGGACTGAAAGTAGTCAGTGAAGATCCTTTCAGTTAGTGCTAAAATGTGTGTAAATGTCTCTGTGTGTTTATGTGTCTATCTGTGTATGTGTGTGTCTGCTCAGCGTACCTTCTAAGCAGCACCCTGTGGTCCTCTCCTCTTCTGCTGTCCTGGTGTGCCTCATTAAAGCCCAGTTACAGGACACCTCCTCCTCCTCATCCCCGCAGCAGATGGACAGACGCAGGGTGATAATATTCCTGGGAGTTTGGAGGGGCGTCACTGTTTATATAACCCAGAGAATCTTATTAAAAAGCCGCTCTCCTTCCGTCCTGAACTCTGGGTTAATTAGCTCACTTCCTAGTTGCTGGTATGCACGGAGGCCTCTGAATGGTCACAGTGGTTGTTATGGGCGACCAGGCTTGTCTTATCTCCTGTTGCCTGTTGGGATTCTGCTGAGGAGCTGAGACTGAGAAGGACATAGAGTTTATGAAGTCTGGAAAACACAAAACACGCACAAACAAGCGCACGCATATGAACCACACTCTAAAATTCACACGCACAGGCACATGGACACAAGCTGCAACCACAGACATAGCAAGCTTATACAAAGAAAACCACCACAATCGTTAGATATCAACTTGACAGAAAACATACTCTGCAAACATACTGCACACAGCGACTGAGGTGGATTTTTATGGTTGAAACACAGTGATTCATTAAACGTTTTAGGTGCAGGAAGAGTCAAATAGGCACAGGATGTGTAATACAAAACATGCCCACAAGCGTGTACATGCATGTGCACATACTGTATATTCTCACTTGTTTAGTTATGACACGGGCGGTCTTGCATAGTGACCAGTATCACAGCAAAATTTGCATGAATCAGAAGTGGTGTCCTTTGACACAAATACTAACAATTCCGTTTGATTTCAGTGCCTCTCGAGTTTTCAAGTGGCGACCAGTGATTCAGTCACGGAAGTGCTTGAATTCATGTTCCTCTCAGGTGTTATTTCAAAGATATTGTTACCTAGGAGATGATAGGAAGTAGGTCATCAAGGCTTTCTCCCCGCTTCCCCCTGCCCCTGAGTGTGACATACATACACATTTACCTACATACACACAGCACATACATGCCCACTCGCCCCACAGATGCTTCTCAAAGCGCTTTCTATAGTTGGGTTTGGATCATTGACATTCACATGTGGCCTGCTTTCTGCCGTGCAGTTATACACGTTTCAGTCTTCTCTGTTGCACTCTGTTTTTTCTCTCTTTCTCTGCATTATTATCAAGCCTTTGCCTTGTTACAAAGACTGTGGGTTCACAATGAAATCTCTGTTTCAAGTAAAACAATAAGCCATGACAAGACGACGACAAGTGACACATTTGAAGGCAAACAAAATGCAAACAACCCACAATTATGGAACTGGATTAAAAAAAAAATAATAAGACAACATTCCAGCAAAGGAACTGTTTGATAACTGAATACAAGAGGGTGATGGAGAAGCTCAGAAAATAAAGACAATATAATGATAAATGGAGGACAGCACTTTAAAAATATATCATGTCCACAGACATAAAAGTTGAAGATGTAAAACTGAAAACACAAGTACACATATTAGTTTGACCAAAGACAAACGAAAAGACACACAACTCCACTCCGGCAAAGTACAATAATAGCCACATTTATTTTAATTACAGGCAAATTCCCTTTACACTATTTTTTTTTTTTTAAATCAACTTCATGTTTTATCCTTTATGTCAGACATACATTTACATTGCCAGAGTGCATACACTTAAGTTGATGAGAAGGAAGGAGGGGGAGGGGGGACTGTTAAATAAAGTGGTTCAAGACATAAAAGAAGGATGTCTCGCATTTCTTATGAGACACATGTCAAATACTGCTCATCACAAGCATTACTCAGTAGTGGTACTGTACTAAAAAGTGCACACGGTCTATTCAATATCAGACAGCTTCATATAATATAATGGCGATTTAAACAATGATGCATTTCACACATTCAACATCAAACAAGGCAAACCTATTCAAAGGCACAGGACTCTCACATCAATATCATCATTTTAAAAAGTAGTTTAAACTTGTACACGTCAGGTAATCCTTCACTTTCAACATTTTTTTTAAAAGGAAAATCAGCTGAAGTATGATTTTATATCAAATGACACACCCGTCAGTTAAATGGCACTGGACAGTTAGGAAGTAATAAAAAAACACTTCCCTGTGGTTACTGAATGGGCACAGTTCATGTGTTAAAAGAGGAAATAGTTCAGTTATTCATGAGATCATGTTAACGCTGGTGGTCTGCAGATATAAACTGAGCGTTTGGGGTCTGCTTAAAAATAACTGAACTGTTTCCCCACTTCAAACTATAGCTACCAATTGTAGGTGAATATTGAGAATAATGCCAGTGGGCGACATATTTCCTGTTGACCCGTGCATCTGCTCTGTGTACTGGGAAACTGCGCACACATTCCCCTGTAGGTACACAGTGAACCAGTTAAGAGGAAGGCCACTTCTATAAAACTACAGCGGGATCCTCTTCTTCTGTTTGAATGTCCTGGTTTGACTGTTTTAGTTCAAGGGGACAAAGGTAAAGAATACAATGAGCAACCTGTTAACTTGAGCCAAGCTAATTTCGGATCTATAAGAAAGAGGTGTGTCGCTCAGCTTACGCCACAGTGATGTATGAAGCCACATTGGATCCACTGTTTTGCAGGTTTAGTTGAAATGTTTCAGAGAAAATAGATTTACATTTAATAAACATCTCTGCTACAGAGCTACTGTAACGTTTACAGTTGTTCAAATACATGCAGATACTGTACAGCACAATTTCCCTTCACTTCCTCTCCAGGCAGAACTGCCCACAAACAATGCAAACTTGTTAAAAACTAGCCCAAAAGAAAAGAACGACAGATCACTGCATAATATTACCATGCCAAATTTTATACAAACCAAACAATGGTTAAAAAAATGATGGTTTTAAAACAAAATAGCAGCAACACATAGGCTTAGTTCTGTGAGAACAAAATCGAGAACCAGCAAGCCACCAGTGCCTCTGGATTAAAGTAAAAGAGTTACATAGTTATGTCGTGAGCCTTCAGTGCAAATATGGAAGGGTGAATCTAAATCTTATAAAGATGGAAGCTTTAAAGGCGGAATATGCAGTGGTTTCTTTACAGTACAAGTTGACTCCACTTAAATGACATTGTCCACTGTAAGTGAATTCAAGACCTTGGCACCACACACTTCACTGACCACTACTACTGTCAATATCATGAGAATAAAAAATAATAAAAAGAAACTACTCTCTCTGTGCAATAGTTCAAGTAAGTTATTTCCTGCAAATAGTTAGTGCTTTGTAACACATCCTGTGGCCGTACCGAAAGAGACGACAACATACAGGTAACATACAAATACACAAAAAGTACTATTTACATGAAATGGTTTTCTGGACAAGACTGCACTCTACGTCGAAAGGACCTCTACTCACCAATTCAGGCTCAGATTAGATCTAATCCTCCCAGTGGTTAAAATTAGGTTGGGGCAGTCTCATCAAAGATCTGTGGTCACAAACACTTCCACCAATCAGTGTCCCAGTGTGAAGCAAAGCGCCGAGGTTAAACCTCTAAAGGGATGTGTCGTATACTCGTTCCGACGAGCCCTCCTCCATGTCGTCCTCCGACTGCGACGCCTTGTGGTTGAGCTTCTCTGTCGTTGAGGAGGCAACAAGGTTTCCATGGATGCAGTCGTCGCTAAGCTTGGCCTTGCTGCTGTCCTGAACAAATTCTTGGATCTCCACGGGTAACCGGCGGAATTTGTCCTGGTACTCCTGGTCCAGATCGCTCTGTAGCTGCGGAGGAAGAGCATACATATCAGCCAAGAATCCCTAGCACAACTAGCACATTAAACCTCTACTGTGGAGTGTGTTACATTTTACATTTGATGACATTTGCAAAGAGTCTGAGTTTGTCAGGACAGAAAACAACAAAGATTGTGTCAGCAAAACACAACTAACATTTTAGTCATGTGGTCACACTAGCTTGTGACAATAAGAAACTAAATTAGTAATTAATTCCCCCCTTTAATAAGCTATTGCCTATGTTCCCTTGAGCAAGAGTTGACCACCTCCCGCTTCAGTTGGGCTGTTCAACCACCAACAACAGAAGATGGCAATTACACTGGGAAGAATCCAGATCCAGATGAATGTGTAGGACTGTGTACGAAGCATAATCACTTATGTTTCCCTCTGTACAATAAATGAAGGTTATAAGAAGTGGACAATAGTTGCATTAACTCCTCTGCAGGTAAAGGTAAAAGTTCTGAGAAGATGATAAAGTGAACAATCCTAAGTTGCCCAATTGAGGTGTTTTGGCTTCCACCGACTCCAACTGGAAATATATGGCTCTTCAGCAGCTATGTGCTCCACTTACTTTCACTTGGTCTGGGCAAGTATGTACAGTGGTGTTTTCACTAAAAACAGCTGCCTGTTGTGTCTGAATAACATCCGTGATGAGAGTGGTGGGACACATTTTTAATATAAAAATGAAGATTAGAGCAGCTTTAAAGATTTCAGCCTTTCCAGCATCATTAACAATCACTGTGCAGACTGTATTGCATGTGCTAAGGTTCAGTAAACGCTGCAAGGCATTTTTTACATGACTGTTATGTAAATATTATTTTCATAGGAACTCAGCTTTATTCTGTACCATACAATAGAGACCGAAAAGAAAGATTGGAGACAGAGCGACAGGCAGGAGAACCCTGACATTTAGCACTGAATTGTTACCTTGGTCCACTGAGGTAGACGATCCCCCCTGCAACCACGTACTATACACTCCCTCCCCTTACTGAAGAAATAGAAAGGAGAAGCTTTTTTCTCCCAGGCATAGACGCCCCCAATGATTACAGATGACAAGATTGTATTCATTTCATTGTGAGCCAATAATTGCTGTAATGCTGATTTCTCTGTTTAACTACCCGACTGGCTCCCATGGGAGAGCAGTAATTAAAAGAAAAGCCGCTAAGATGAATGGTGTCAGAGTCTCACAGCTCAATACAGTCACGTCAGCATTATGAGAGATCGAAAATACCTGCGAGCTTCGAGCGGATTTATCTGGGATCCATATTTTGTCTGAGAAGCCTCTGTTAATCGAATGAGGGCCCACTTCAAACTCACACCTAAACTTGTAGCTCAAAAGCTAACACAAACAATGTTAATAGAAAATGCATGAAGACTGACTCAGAGCAAAAACCAAGGTCGGCAATGCTGATACTATAATTCTGTAAAAAGTTTGAGAGTCATACGTGCGCTCTTGCAGGAACTTCAGACAGAAAAAGCAACTTAACACAAAGCTGTTCAAGACATGTTCACAGGAAAATTCAAGAATGAGAGAGAACGAGAGAAGAGAGGAGAGGACGAGCGGAGAGGAGAGAAGAGGTGAGGACGAGAGGAGAGGAGAGGGAATGAAGGTCAAGGACTGCCATCATTCTCTCTCAACTTTCCAATTTTCTGCCCTCTCCACTTCACTTTATGAGATGGCACATCAATTTCATTTGAGAGTACTGCATAGCAAAATGAGAAACCCTGCTACAAAGTACTTCACATTCTGACAGCACTTAAATGCACTGATATATTGTAAATGACGCTGATGTTGGGTTATGTAGATTATTAGTATGTATATAAGAGTATGAGCTGGTAGCAAAATGTGTCCATAGTGTCAAATACTGAAAACGGTCAAAAACTGACAAATTAACAGACTTTAGACTTTATTTTACTTAGACCAAACTCTGTCTTTAACACTGCTGAATTTAGACATTTTGTTAAATTAAAAAAAAAGAAAAAACAGCTAAAAATGGCTTAATTCCACCTCTTCTTTTGTTTGTGAGTCTACGGCTCAAGTGGCTGTGGAAATTATGTCAGAAAAAAATAATCAGCTTCACAGTTTGTTGCCAAATTGTCTTTACTTCGAGTTTTCTAATATTAGCATAAGCATTTTCATGAATAATGAATGAATATTGTCATCAAAATTCATGCAACGTTCACTATAACACCTCAGAAATCCACAAGTTACTTTTCCATTGTGTCAGTTGTATTTCCACCTGTTACTTATCTGTGTATCATTATTTCAGCATAAAACCTTCACTTGATTCTCAAATTGAAAATAACTGACACATGCAAGTTATTGCATTTGAACGTTTGTGCAGTAAAACGTGAAAATGAGTGCAGACTCAATCAGCCAGATAACACCAACAGCTACTGTACTCGACGCTGTCTGTCTGTGTGTGAAATGAAGGAGTGTCTTTCTGATGTTTTGAGTGTTACAGTCAAGCCTGCAAAAGCCCCCACCAAGCACGGCACCGCAAGGTCACCTTCTCTGAAACATGCCTCCCTCCTTCTCTCTCTCTCTCTCTCTCTCTTTTTTCCTCTTTTCTTTCTTTCTTTCTTTTTCACTCTCTCTGTGGGTCTCACAGAGCGGACATCACAACCAGATGGCTAAAGATGCACCACAGCTCTCTCTCTCTCTCTCTCTCTCTCTCTCTCTCTCCCTGCTCTGCACTGCGCATGACCTACTTAGAGGTGGGACATTCTGCACACCGCGTGTATGTGTGTGTGTGTGTACATGTGCCGCCTGCCTTTACCCTGCCTGCTGAGGCACAAACACCCTCTGATTAAAGCTGTCATCTTTCTCCCATCTGATGACACCCTGGCACATGTGAAGGAGGTGGGAGCAGGGGGCAGAAGAGTGCGAGGGGCACCAGGCAGTTCTCAGAATGACATGTGCATGTGTCTATCTGGGTGCATCTACGTGTGTGTCCTGCGAATGTAATCAACAGCTCAGAAGCGAACAGTGAGGGCCGTCTGTTAGAGTTTCGGTGCTGAGTGCTAAAGGCGGCACTTTGCTTTCACCAAGCGATGGACTGAGTTATAAAAAATCTCAAAGAATGACAGAAAGATGGACGGATTAGAGAACAGACAGCTAGAGCTGCAATCTTTTGAGTTTTCACGATCTATGGTTTTTATGATCATTAACTTCCATCTGTTATCTTATCAGTTTGAAAATGAAGAAATCTCTTCGCAGGAGTACATGAAATAGAGTAAAGGCACCAGTGAAACTTACTCTTCAGGCTTCCTGCAGCTGGTGGAGAGAAGTTTTAGTTAATTTTTGTCAGGCTAAATTTGACTGAACTAAATTCTTACTTGAGACATCAAACGCATCACATTTTTGAACTGTAATCAGGCCAACTGTGGTGCTTTAAAATGATAAACTCCAGGTCTGGTTGATGGAAGGAGTCCTCTTGAAACTGAATGACGGCCATGACAAAAACAAGATGAGAATAGTGTGCATTTACCTGTTTATTCTGTGTGTTTGCCTGTGGCCTCTGCTGTGTATACTTCCACATTGTGTATACAGCACATATACGTGTGTGTGTGTGTGGTCCAGTTTCTGTTTGGACACCAACCAGCAGTAGCAGTTATCCAGCCAGCTTTTAAATCTGCTTCTCATCTCTGAAGACCTGTCATCTGTCAACAAACCACATGCATGCATGCACACACTCACACACATATACACACAGTCAAATTTCTGCCTTTCTTAAAATACAGCACTCAATGACCTTCTTCACCAGCTGTCCTGGTTTTGAGAAGCTATCGAGGGAAGCGGAGAAGGCCTCCAAAGAGCCAAATTAATTCTTTGCTTTGAGCCGTGACATAACGCCTGCTGCAGCACCATCAAAAAAGCCTTCCACTGGCAACAGACTGCACAGTATCTACAGTATGGTATGTAGCAATGTTAACTGTGCCTCCTCATACAATCCCAATAAGATGGTCTAAGGGAAAAATGTGCTTTTCTGACTTGCTTTTAAATGTATTTCTCAGCCAATTGCTGCTCCTGTTCAAACCATTTCAGTGAAGCTGAAAGTCTTCTGTGACTCCAGCGTTCCCCATACATATGCTCTACTTGGCCGGCCTGTGCAGGTAGATAAAATCACTCTAGAGGCTTCCCTGTGCGCAGCCACCTAGCTAGCATCTACCCATAACCTGCATGTGAGGCGTTTTAGGGGACAACTGTAAATTACAGCTACAGAAAATAACCTGGGTTACACTCTTCACCCTCTAAACTGCATGTGTCAGTCACAGCGCTGAGCCACCACCCACCACCACAAGAAAATTCTCAACCTGTGGGAAACGCTGGCCATGGATCAAAACCACCAAAGCAGAGCCATCACAGAGATTGTGTGATGTGTAGTGGTATGTGTGCCCTGACCTTGAGCTACACTGCATATCCAAACACAGTCCAATTAGGCTAAACCCAAGATCCCATGTCCACGAGATGAGACAGGGTCACCACCCCGTCAGTAATACAGGCTTTTTGAAGAAAAAAGGTGGTTGGCTGCGCTATGCAAGTGTGTGTGTATGTGTGTGTGAAGGGTGAGAGAGCAGCGAGGACATGGAACGCCATTCCTTCATTTACATTCTTTCCACTGTATTGGTCATAACTATGAAAATGAACTGCAGCAGCCCAATGCAAGAGAAAGAACAACATGGGTAATGAGAGAGAGATGGAAGCAGCTGCTACTCGGAATGGGCTGCATACGCTGAATATCTCTTTGTGTGTGTGTGTGTGTGTGCGTGTGCGTGTGTGTGTGTCAGTGCCCTTTCCCGACTCCTCTCAGATAATTCATCTGCTGTTTTGCAGGATTTTTTTTTAGATTATTCTCTTCAGGTTCAGGAATTTAAAAACACCCCTGCATACCTCCACCATGCATGTACAGTAAATGAGTGTTTCCCCTAAAAGGATTGGTTCAAAAGAGAAGCTCAGCTGTGAAACGTGCTTGGAGGTATCATGACGTTCAGATGTGGATGCTACCAAGAAAATGCTACACAAAGTGTTTTTTAAACATTAATATAAGATTGTGAAGTGAAACGTGATAACTTTGTATAATAATTGTGAACAAACGAGTTGGGTGATAAGAACAAGTGGGTTTGTCACTACAAGCAACCCTTTTACACATTACATGTAGTAGTCTCATCCATTGTTAACATAAAAATATTGATTAGTGCAGTTTTAAACCCTGCTGCTTCCTGTAATACTTTTTTTTAAAGTTGCACTCTTTCATTTCAGTGAAGAGGACAAACATATGGGACATTATTTTCTCCTGACTTTTCTCTTGCTCCAGTATCTGTTATTGCAAGGTGCTCTGAAAACAATAAAACCTTATTGCTCTAGAGCTTTAGGTAAATGCTGGATAAGATAACATGTACAAAAAAACACAGTGATACAGGCCAAGCTGTAATTACTGTTTGTAGCCCAAAAACTAGCTGCCATAATATACTTTAACACTTTTATGTAATCACACTCTTTTCTTTTCACATCTTGCCATCCTCTCCACCTGCATTTTTCTCTGCACATTATCAGGTGCCACAGTCTTTGTGCTTCTCTCACCTCTTCTTTCCTTCCTCTCTTAATATATTAAAGGTTGCTCGCTCTGAAGCCAGAAACCTCACAACCATACTCTAGAGAGGAGAGTTTCCAGCAGGAGTTCAGTAGTGAATGTTCCTCAGACAGAGCATAACCCTGGAGAGCTTCATTAGCACATGTGGGCATACATAATGAACACTCGTGCACTGATCTAAAATAGCAGCTAGCATAATAGAGCAGAGGAGTAACCAAGCGTGCAACATGTACGCGCACTCAAACATACACAATGGATTTTACTTCAGTGCCTTCACTGGTTTGCACACAGTGTTCCCTGTGGGTCTGGTGTGTGTGTGTGTGTGTGTGTATGTGTATGAACGGGCACAAGTGCATTATTGATGCAAACCCTCCAGGCGGAGATGATGCAGATCAAAGTCTGTGATAAGGGAACATAGAGGCCACCTCTACATCACCCAGTGAGAGAGTGGGACACTGAAAGTGACCGAAAAGAGAGGGTGGCAGCACACTCGCTCTCTGCCTCTTCACCTCCAGACCTCCATGCCTCCTCCAACCTGTTTGCTGCCCTTCTCTTCATTCAACCCCCCCCTCCCCTCGCTGTCTTCCACTTCCAGTAACCATCTCTGGGATTGCGTCATAAGCACTCAGTTCCAAATTAACAGATTGCAGAGAGTCATGAAGGATAGGAGAGGATATGAGAGGTGGGGAGGGGGGAGAGTGGGGGGTGGGGGACCCGAGTTTCCATGACGACTGCACAGGACTCCTGCTTGTCGAACAGATGAGTGTGTGTGTGAAAATATCCGTGGTTCTGTGTGTGTGTGTGATTTGAGGCTTGCACGGTGGGGAGACACCATTGGATTTTTTTTTCTCCTTTTCATTTAAGTAAGAAAGAATCAGCATGTCTGCTACGTAATAACATAGATTCACACCACACACACAGACACCAACGCACAGTGTGGTGAAACATATTGCCTTATCACTATTTCATATCTTGTTCACAGCCAAAAAATGCGTGAAGGGGATGACTAGTACAGAGGAATTACAGCATGGCTTGGTAAGCCTTCAGTCCAGTCCAGTCATAAAACCTTCAAAGAGGCAGGAATCCTTTTCACTAGATGTCCATCTTACCTAGCTATATTGGCTGAACATATAGTCATGTCATACTTGCTCCTACAGTATGAGAAAAGACTCTGATTCTCTGTGACGTCAGTGGTTTTGTCAAGAAAAGGTTTGAAACAGGTAATTGTAGATTTTCTCACCAATGTCATTCAGCTCACCCACTCTCTGTATTCAGAGCATGCGAGTCAAGTCACAGTCAGCAAACTTAATCAAAAAACTAAAACTCTTAAAATTCAGCAGCACAAGTGAGTCTTTAACCTCCTAAAAGGCCACATCAACTTAATATGTGAATGATAAAAGGTGCAATGTGAACTTGACCCTTATGTCTGTAAGTATGAAGAGAAGATGAGAAGAAGCAACATGACAGGATTTGGGATCTTGACGTGTGCCAAAGCAAGCGTTTGCCATCGTGCTGGGCATCGCTGACTCCTGGGAGGCGTTTTGATTGGATCATTAGCAGGACAGTGACACCTGAGTGCACATGCTGGGAGTGACGACAAACCTCGCCATGGCTTTCTTTTTCTCTCGCTCCTTGCTTTTCAGTTTAGTACATGACCCACACGCTATCATCAACTAGGACTTAAAATCTTACAAACACAAGTCACATGTTCTTAATGACGCTAAAGTCAGAGTAACAGATCTCACACAAAGTTTTATATCCCCTCAGCCTACTTGCATAGCAGAGATACTCTAGCTCGTTTTTTAGGTTGGGTTGGTAAATCACATGCATGTGAGTACACACACATGCACACACAACTACCATTGTAGTAGGCTGCTCAGCTCTCAGGGTCTCCACCAGGGATGGTTATAGCTGTCCATTAGTGGCTGCTCTGAGCCCAGAGGAGAAACTGGGTCAGAACTGTGTGAGAGAGAAAGTATGTTGTATCTTTCTGTCTCTGATTCATAAAGACTAACACACACACACACACACACACACACACACACACACACACACACACACACACACACACACACACACACACACACACACACACACAGACCAAACGTGGAGACACACAACAAAAGTATTTTTATATCTGCCCTGCCCTGGTTATCTATGCCCACATCCATTAGCCCCCATTGGAGCTCTTTGCATCCTGTCTTTCAGTCCTTTTGCTTTCTATGTTTGTGCGTCCATCTCTCTGTTGTTTACATTCATCCGAGGACCTAATGACTAATAAAGGCTTTTCCTGAAAGCTAATTCACCAACCAATACAAGTTGTGCACAATATCTTCCTTTGCCCTAAATATAATTTTGGCAGATTTTAACCGTGGATTGAATGGACTGCATTCACATAGCACCTTTACTATTAAGCACCAAGTGCTTTACACATTCATACACAGATAGTGTCAGAGCTGCCTTGCAAGACCAGTAATCTGCTCATTGGGTGCAGTTTTGCGTCCGGTGACTTACTCAAGGACATGTCCACGTACTGTGAGGCAGAGCTGGAAACCTTAATAAGATTTCACACAGACGAATATAATCAACATTTATGTAAAGAACTGAGAAGCTCTGCCTCCCTAAGGTAATACTGACTGAGACATGTTACTTGTATTGATATTTTTTATGATATTGCTACAGCTTAACAGTGCTGCTTAGTTAGATACACGTTATATTGTAAGTTAATTTATTGAGGTTCAGTCATACAGCAATCCCTGACTGATGTAGTCTCTTCAGCTGCTTTTAAAAGGAAACAGCATTCACGGAGAGGAACCTCGCAGAGTTGAACAGAGTGCAAACTAAGTGCAACATGAAATCAGGCCAGTCCAAAACTGGCACAGTAGGAATAATCATAGCCTCTGTATTTCACTATATGAAAACAACTGTGTTGCTTCATTAAAATTGCCGTAAGTGAGTTATATTGTAAGAGGTAATTTAAAAAAATCCTTCCCTATGATGAGCATAAGACAGAGGGGTTGCCACGGTTGTGAAAACCATCCATTGTGGTGCCTGTTGACATCAGGTTTTCATTGACTACAGTCTGCCTGCCTTAACTTCTGCCTTTTTTTCTTTTAAAGTTCATAAGTTTAACATTGCACTTCAATAATATTGTCAGACTTTTGATGGATGGTTAAAAATGAAAAAGAATCAAATTGATGCGCCAGAACCAGATATATAATCTGTTTTTATTCAAAGTCCTCTTCTTCATTATCAAATCTGGAACCTACATTACCCTCAATGTCACTTGAAGGCCGACGGTGCGGTCGAGGATTTGAGTGTGTTACGCTACTTGGAGCACAAGTGGAGCCTTGAGCCTGATGTAAAGATGAGCTGTGGACTACAGAGGTCTGGTAAGCTCACTTCCCACTAACTTCACACCCCTGGATTGTTTTCCATTCTCAGACTTGTAGTCTTAAACCCTGATCCTGACTCGAGTGACATCACTTGAGGTAATTTATCAGACTTTGCGCTACTCTCTGGGAAGCCACAGAGGGCTTTATATAACTTCTTTTCTCATATAAAGCACATTTCTTGCATATTTTGCGTCCAGATGACAGTCACTGCATGTGAACAGACATTGCAGAGGTGGCTGATCGTTATGTAATAGCCCTCTTCAGGCGAATTAAATTTGCCGTGGTCCGGATGTTGATTTAGAGAAGTGATTGTGACAGCGGGTTAGGTGATAGATAATCAGTTACAATTTTGTGGGAAACAATGATTGCGAACAGGATGAAATCTGATTGCAACACTATAGCGAAAAAAAAAAAAACCCCACAGAGCAGCCTCTGCCTCTCTCTCTCTCTCTCTGAACTGAGGAAAATCTGCTTAATTCAATGCTGATTAGACCCTGATGACACTGGTTCACACAGCTCATATTAAGTAGGTGCTGACATGAAGAAATCATTCTAATCATAGTGTTATTGACAAAGATGCTCAGGCAACTATTAAAAGATGATGACTGTCACCACATGACCATATTAAAAAGAACGTAGTTCAGCAACCTGAGCGAAGTTGATGGTTAACAAGGCAAATACAATCATCTCTGATTCAACCGTCCCCTTCTGTTTTTAACACTTCCCTCTAGCAAACATTTTAGTCTCACTACTTCATTTCTCCCTACTGCAGCTTTGTGGGAAACTGTCGAGAGCTACTGTATGTAAGGCACTGGGGCTGGATCTCTGTACTGCACCTCCCACACTCAACTCGAAGTGGTTTCAAAGGAACAAGGAGCTGTCACTTTGAGAGAGTGGGTGGTTATGGAACTGTCTCCAACGGCAGACATCTGATTTACGCCTGTCTTAAAAAAAAAAAAAAAAGACACTATCTCATGAGGAGATACGGTAAATGTACACTCTGCTGCTCATTTGACAACATGAGTAAAAACATGATCGTAGGATCACAGCAGAGTGTCTCCCTGGCAGGCAGATGCGATCTTGATTATACTGGCAGTGTGCTGTAATAAGCTCATTGAAAGAGATCGAGAAGAGAGGAGAAAACTGCTACAAAAGAAAATGGGTGTTACTTCCTTTTGTTTAGTAGCTGTACTAGTCCTTTATGATATTAGTTACAATCATGACAAACTACATGCCCAGTATTAGTATAAAGGTTTCATATTACAAATAGTAGCACCCCACATATTTATGTGTTTTAACAGAATATACAGTTCATTTGATTTGATATACCATAGCAATAACCCAAACTGGTGAAGCTCTTTCCCGTTTACTCTGATTAGAATAGAGGATCTTGCTCAAGGACACATTGACAGGTGGGATCAAATGTGAGAACTCCAGCTGGGGTGTGATCTCACTATACAGGCCAATCTGCTACCCCTGTTATGAAGTTATGCCACCATGCCATACTGATTACTGCTAAATTATACTAATACAGACACAACATTTTTGCAATAATTCATACAATATCCTGCATTCAACAAATGCTTGGCAGGTCTCAGTCATTACAGAGGTGCAATGCGCATTCACTTGTCGGCAGTCAGCGGCTCAGGTGTATAAAAGCTTGCATATTAATACTGCCACGCTGATGCTATATTAATGCTGAATACTGGGATGCAACAATGGTCTTACCATGCTCTTCAGCTGCAAAGCCATCCTACAAGGACAGTCACAATGACAAGGTTGGGAACTGCGTAACTCATAGATGAAAAGCAGACATGCTTAAACTCCCACAAGCACACTTAAGTGTTCACCTCACAGTAAGTGAGTGCTGTGATGGTATTATATAACAGCAACAGGATACACCATACAGCTACAGCGAAGGAGCTCTGTGTTACAAGGCAATCAGCCACTCCTCAATGATATACAACAACAACAACCCTTTCACATCGGCAAGTACAGTAGGCACTGGCATTTAAATCTAGGGTGACGTACTCTGATATCAGCATTAAGGCTTAAGGGGGATAAAAAAATATAACTATTATTGTGAAATCAGACTCCAACAACAATCTTCTTCATTTTACATTTTTGCTCAAAAGTGCCAGACATTGCAGCATCTCACTAAACCTGGCTCAGGTTGCCACCTAGTGGTTAAAGTGAGCAGCTAGTTATTGGTTAGAGGGTCTGGTTCTATGTAATTACATTTAGCCCAAGTCATTTTTCCTCTTTGAAAAATAAAAACAAACAAACACACAAGAAAACTTCAATGTAAAAAGCAAAATACCTCGCTCAGATTTGCTTTTTATACATTTGTTTTTAGATTTTGTTTGAAAATCTGTGCTGCTGGATTCCCAATTTGTTCAATTATCACCACACATATTTATAACATAATGCAAGCACTTGTACTAAATAGTAGTATATAGTACTTGTACTATACTAGGACCCAAAGAAATGCTGGTCCCCCGGCCCTGCACCCCCAGCACCCTGATGCTGGATTCAGTAATTCAGTAATTTGTGATGGCATTGGAAATATCAGTGTTCAGTGGATCTCAAGTGAATATTTCATTCACAATGAAGTTATATTGAACTACTTCTTAGTAAATGTCTTACCTTTGGCTTTTCATCCAGGATTTGCTGGCGGATGTCCTTGTGCTTCTCTAGTAGTCTCTCCTGTCTTTTACTCTGTGCATCTTCCAACTACACACACACACACACACACACACACACACACACACACACACACACAAAACCTATAAAGTCTTTGCATGGCATCAGCAATATTAATTAACTGTATGGCACTTAATGAAGCAACTACATCGATATTCTTTAATGCAAGTCCTCTGTCACATCATAACCACACATCCTCTTACCCGTTTGATGTACTGCACCACCTCATTGACAAACGATCTGTTGATCTCCAGCTTCTCTCTGTGGGGAGAATTTTATCAAGTCAAACCAAGTGACCATTCACACTGAAACTAAATCTTTAGTGTTCAGTGACATCTAGTGGTCATACAAGTGTAACATCCAAACATACAAGGACACATTATTATTATTATTATTATTATTTCTGTTCCAATACAGATACTTACTCCTCTGTCACATTCTTGTCTTTAGATTTGGCTTCATTGATTTTCTCTTGCCTTTTCTTGTCCATTTTCTTCTTAAGATCCTTCTTTTCTCTGTATGTGATGAAGCACAGAGGGGACGATTGAGCGACAATGAGACTGTTAATGGGACTTCTGTGTGTTTGTGTGAATGTGTGTACACTGAACACAGTCTTACTTCTCACAGATGTCTCTGAGCTTCTTGAGCTGAGCGCTCTGGCACTCTTCTGCTATCGTGGTCAACTTCTCCACCAGCTAGAGACAAAGACATGGAGACGAAGACTGAGTGAAAACACTGAGAACGAAACATTGTAAAGTGAGTGAGACAGGAAATGTATGCTTTTAATTCCTGATTGTTGTGGTTGACATTTCACTTTAAGTTAAACTAAATTTGTTGACATTCTGATCCCAATCAAACTGCGTTCAGATCAGGGAAACAACACAGTCTCCGTTATGCTTATTGTCTTTTGCTTGGATAAACCTTTCTGACACCTCAGCTGTGCTCACTGTGCAGGTGTACTGGAGCAGAAGACATTCATGTTTCCACACCGTACAACAGAACATGTGCAGAGGCAGCAGAATGATGGCTGTAATTCTCCGGGGGGGAGGGGTTTGCGGTACTGCAGTATTCATTTATTCCTTTGTTTGATATGGTTAATCTACATTAGCCTTTCTGAGCTTTAGGACAGCAGGAGACAGTCAGCGCTTTATCAAGACCAACACAAGTCAGGGCAAGCTCCCATAGGTGTGTGGGCATACATTATATGTGTCTGTTTATCCTACTGTCACATACAGTGTGTACTTGTTTATATTTTGTATGTCTATGTGTGCTGTTTGGGCAAGAACTCTGACTACCCTGACTGGTATGGGTACATTCTGGGAAAGTACATATAAGGAAATGGCTTACATAAACGTTTTTATACTGCAATCAATCTCTCACTCTACAAGAGCTTAATAAGGGCACACAAGGGAAATACACAGTGAGTAGTGATAGTAAATGAGGACACTGGTGGGTAGATATGTTATCTCTTGAAATTAAAGTGAAAACAGATGTTATGAGAAAGATTTGTTGCAATCCTGTAACCAAGTACTTAATCACAAGCCAAAAACAGCTGTCCTCGCATCTATATATAGTATGTGTGTATTTGTTGGGTGTGTTTGAGAGTACCTGTTTGATGTGTTCTCGTTTCTGGTACTTCTCGCTGTAGTACTGCTCCTGGCGAAGTGTGAGGAGCTGTTGCTGCTGCTGCTCCTTCAGCTCTGCCAGCTTCTGGTTGCACTCCTGGTCCAGCTCACACAGCTCCTGGTCCAGGGTCGACAGAGAGTGTTCGGACCGGCTGGACGAATACATGCAAACACACAGCCACACACAAACAGAACATCTGCAGATTAACATACTTGCTTTGATGTCATTAAAGTGGTCTTTATTTAATAAGTAAGTATAAGTAGAGATAGTAAATAAATGCACGTCATGTGCACATTTATATAAAATTAAACTGCTATGATCATAAGAGTGAATTCTGACATGGATCCCTTCATCAGTGTGTCTACAGGACATTTAAATAACATCCTCTACATGTCTGCAGAACTTCCTTTGGCAGTGGTGCTAAGAAGATCGGTGTTAGTGTTTGAAGTAATGTCAAACATTAGGAAGGACGCTTATCTCAAAGTAACTCAGCTGAAATGTGTTATCTTTCTCTTGCAGTGGGCCTCTCAGGTCCTGTGTGCTCTGAGTTCTGATTCGCCAGTATGTGATGGACTCCTGTGGGCCCTGACTTTGTCTCTAAGGCTTCCAGGATGTCTTATGCGCTCATTATTATTCTAAGCACAGTTAGAATTAACTTGTGATGTAGTGTTGTAATTTTCTTTTCACTTTTGCAAAACTTGCCTCATGTATCTCTGCTTCAGATGGCAATTTACTGCATTTTCCAGAATGACTTTTAATATCCCAAGAGAAGCACCTTGTCAAAGCTGCCAGCTACACATACACACACTGCAAAGTGTGTGCAGATGGAGATAGTTACAACAATATGCTCACACAAAAAAAGTTGCCTTTACAACTCAAAAGCACAGAAGCCCTTGTGAGTTGATGATGCTAAAACCTCGCCTTTTCTTTTTGTGTGTCGTGAAAATGTTTGCAGCTTTGATGGAAGTCTCTCACTGTGACGCTGTGCCTACATTAGCTTTGCTTTTCTTTGCTGCGTAGATGCGATTTCGGAGGATTCCCTTTGAACACAGATGGAGCAGAAGGGAAAGACTTCAAAGAAGAGAGGTGAAAGAGTCAACCATCAGTAGGACAGTTTGAACAGGAGAAGAAGAGCGCTACCTACCTTTTCTTACCGTCTCGTTTGTGGCTCTTCTGCAGGGCGGAGCGCCGGCGCTGATGCTGGCTCTGTAGCTCAGACACACGAGCTGTGTGCTCCTTGATCAGCTCGCTGGTCTTGCGATGGTGTTTCCGAACCAGCTCCTTCATCTCCTTGTACTGTTTCCTCTGCTCCCGAACAAAGCCCTTCTGTTGTTTCAACTCCTCCAGTGTCTGAGCCTCCAGTTCTGAAGACAAAGGACATAGGACCACAGACGAGCAGGATAAAAGTGAGCAAGATAAAGAGTCAAGCGCAAATGTTTCTGGCAAAAAAAAGAAAAAAGAAATCATTTTTTGAAAAATACCAGTGTTCTCAAATTTACTATGATTTCTATGGGTTGAAGTACAGTTGGTCTCAGTAATACACTCTAAAAAGTACTTTTATTTTGCAAACTTGCAGAGAATTGAAAACTATATCTTCAGAAAACAAACCAACAAATAAACAAACAAAAAACTAAATGATTTCACATGAAGTAAGGAATATATTTTTATATAAATAAATAAATAAATAAAATGAACAACCGATTTAAAAGTAAGTGTTCAGGGGTGAGGTTTGAAAACTTTATCTTACCAGTGAGAACACTCTGAATGATGTCTTCAGTCTTCACTGATGGTTTCAGTGAGCCTGGTTCCCAAAGACAAGGTCACAGGTTAGTTTTACAAATGAAGCTGCCACAAATTATCTCGGAACTTGAATGAAATGTATGTTTTTTTTTATTTAGATATATGGAATAATATGGTCTGGGGGATAAGTAACAGTTATATGAACAGGAGAACCTGAACGTTTCAACAAAAGGAACCATATATTGCATTTGCTAAAAATAAAGACATGATTTGCATCATAATTCTATTTTAATGTTTAAATTAAATGTAATTTGAAGCAAAGTATTCTCTCAAGTGGATGTAATGTTTAAAGTAATGTAAAAGTAAAGCACATCCAACTTTCAATATACCTACAGTGGACTTGAAACTTTAGCTAGTGCACATGTGCTGATAGGAGGCTGGTTACATATACAGCACCTGCAGACTGAGTCTGGCCGACCAGCGAAGGGGGTTTCGGGGCGATGATGGGCGTGTGGCTCAGTCCGTTCTCTGCAGGCGACGTTACCCTCTGGTCCACCTTAGATTCTGAGGGGGCATCGCTTCCTGCCTCCACCTTTTCAAAACATAAAAGATTTAACATTTGGATTAATTACATTACACTGCCCACCACTGACACCACTGCAGATAAATTTCATGGAGAACACCAAACAAAACCAAACGAGTATTACAGTTTACATTAAGACTGTTTTTCCAATTAACAAGGTGAACTTATTTGAATAAACTGGAGCTTCTTAAATATGAACTACAATAAAATGGAAAGTGCATCCATCAGAGTTTGAAGGGTAGTGTAACACACACACGTACCTCTTGCCACACAAGAAAAATTTGCCATTACAACACATCTTTGCTGCTGTCCTGTGAAAAATTTGCTGTTACACCATTTTTTTTGCTTCTTCATTACTTAAACTTGATTAAAAAGACTATCTCTTTCTTCAGTGTGACAGAGCATCAAAAGCTTACCACCTCAAACGGTGGTATCTGTTTTCAGAAATCTCTTGATGTACCTGTGTCCTGAAGGATAGTTTGTAGACATAGCTTTGGTAACCCACTCTCAGCATTGCTTCCTGTGCCGAGGCTCAGCAGCTCTTAATTTCCCCTAGGCTCGGCTGAATCTCCAACTATATGCTCTTATCTCTGAAAGGTTAATGCAATTTTAAATAATCTCTGTTCTAGTCACACCGTCCAGATCGGCTCCTTTCTTCCCCAGCTCTCTCTACATTCATCTCCTCACACTGTGCTCTGCCTTTCCGCGCTCTGCCTCTTTTGGTGACTGTTGCCATGGTCACAGCATGAAACTCTGTCAGGCATCCTCGTGGGAAATCGTATCAGCTGGCAAATCAGATAAAAGAAGCCCCTCAGGAACAACCCTTCTTTCCAGTCCCCTTTCCTAATAACCTCAGATAACCCTGTGTCCAGCCTTGACTCTCATCCTAAATTTATCCTGATTTCAGTCTCAGAAATTGTGCACTTCTCTCCTCAGATATCATCCCTTTGGCTGTTCCCTGTTGCACAGCACCTACATTACTCCTTGGCTACTTGTACTCTCCATCACTCTTGCAACTTTACCCCTTTAATGTGCCATTTACAAGTTAACAAATTCAGAAAAATCCTTTCTCCTGCTGTTACCGTAGTGCTGATGGCCCATTAGCGTGAGATGTTTGTAGTGCAATCTTTCCTTGGTTGTCACTTGGAACAAAGCAGAAGGTCACATTTTCTAAAGCAGCCATGATTTGTCAAAACTCTCTGAGCTGCATGGCATTTAGGTTATGTTCAAGCTGAAGCCTGTACTAAAGTTAAAGGTCACTGCCAATTCTAGTTTAGATTCATCTAGTTGGCATATTTCCAGTGTACTGTGAATCACATCACATCAGTCCAGTAGTTAGTAAGTAGTGAAAAGTAGTTTCTGTGAGACTCAGACCTAAACTGACATTTTTTGATGACTTGGGGGCAGCACAGCAAGATGTAACCACAGCGCTGATGTGTCACCATTTTATAAAGTTGATACAGCCAATGTGTTAGCAAGCTGTTGCCACATCCATCGCTAATGAAGCAAGATTAACATTCATTTGGAGCTGTGTTTCTGGCCAGGTGGCAAATTTAAGTCCAATCTTCTTTTATTTCTGTTTTGGTTTCCTTCAGCTCCTGAGGGATATATCTGGCTCATTAGCTGCTACATGCTCCAATATATTTACCAGACAGTCACTAATTTTGTCTTATTTTTGGTGATGTGCAGGTACAGTTGGATTATCAAACTTGTCGCTGAAAACTGCTGTTGTTGAATCTAGGAACAAGGTTGATCAGAGCGATGAGATTGAACCAAAACAGTAAAGCTGCACGATGAACTGAAAGATGCTAAAGAGTTTGGTGATAACTTTTGTTATCCATTGCCACTGCCAAAGGAAGTTCTGTAGACATGTAGAGGATGTTAACCATTTGTTGCTCTAAGCAAACTGCTTTTACATTCATTAGCCAGTTCATAAACTGTTATTGTAGATACGTTGTTGAGCTTCCGCTTGTTGTCTCTGGACAGCAGAGAATCAAAATAGTCTTAAAACTACAGAACTCAAGAGGGGACTTGTCATTTGCATCTTTTGGCACATCTGCCATACTATATTAAAGAGAGTCAGTTGTTGGACACTAGTCTTGTTTGGTTTGGGAACCTCAAATCAATAATGATAACAGCATATACCTTTAAGCATAAAAATGAAAGTACAGACACAAAGCAGACCTCCCCCTAAAAGAAGCCTCGTATCAGAGCCTGCAGGTGGATGCTGGAAGAGACTTGATGAAATACAGCAACAATAATGCTACAGCTGTGGCTGCAGCACAGTTTATCATGGAGGGACTGGAAAAGAAATAATGGCCCAAACAAAGCGTGTTGATAATATCTATGGGGATCTGTGCTGAAAACATGCTGTGGTTCATAATCCATCCTCTTATGCGATGGTGCTGGTAGATGGCTGTGGGTTTTAAGGTACTTTGTGGTGTTATTAAAAAAAAAACCTCCTCATACTGAGGCTTTCTGAAGAAAGGAAACTCTACTTCCCCCCTCATCTCCCCATTCTCATTCCACCATATGTCTTGAATTTCTAAACCAGTTAGTTCGTCACACTGACAGGAGCAGCCAGCTGGCCAAGGGACCGCTCATCTCAGTCAGCAACTGTTCAGAAGCACAAAGCTTTCCATACATAAACACAAACACTTGTGATGAAGCAAGTAGTATAAACACACACCTCTTTGTCGCCCTCCTCCTCTCCTCCTTCCTCCAAAGTGAGAGCAGCCAGCTGATTGGCTCTCTGCTCCATCAGGTTGACATAGCGGATGGGATTGGACAAGGCTTCAATGACATCTGAGGAGCAGGAAGAAAACAGAGCAGCCTGAACACTCACAGACTGTGACTTTGAACCTGCGGTGTTTCCTGTGCAAAACATTTGACTTTTTGTTTTAAGTATGTTCACCTGACTTACCTGCAAACGTGTCTGGGACATAGTCCTTTACTTCTACATACACAAACAGAGAAGGCAGCGTCAGGGACTGGTTCTTCTCATTCCTTAGGCTGATGTAGTGATAGCCTGCAGGGTTTGAGTGAGATAAATGTCTGTCAGTACACAAACAACAGTTCAGAAGATGAACCTATTTGGCAGCAAATGCATACAAATGGTTGAACACATTTCAGGGAACAACAACAACTTATGTAAACACGTCATCTTCTGGTCAATAATTCACACTAACTTTACATATACTGTATTTATTTTGATGCTATTTCTAGTTCTTTCCTCTTATCATGTCTTCACACTCTTAAATATATATTTTACAGGTTTAAATTCTAATATACCCTTGCATCTCCGTATTTGCTTTGTATTTTCAAAATCATTTTTAGAATGATGGTAGATAAAGATGGAGGGAGCATCAAAACAAAAGTCACCTGGACGGATGGCTGATACAGGAATGATACGATGGCCGATGAACTTCCCCCCCTCTTCAAACACAGCTATCCTTAATGAAGCAAGTGTGGGCAGGACGACCTGAGGAAATGTATAAAATACACCCATATCACTCACTCCTCTGAGACTGTGAAAACAAGCTGCACTAAGCAACTTTTACTTTAATTTCACCAGAAAATATTGTATAATTTTAAACATCTTTGCTGTTCTCTTGTACAAATATATTCACATTCCTGCATATATGCATATATCCATATGCATAGGTTTTGCATTAGTACCTGAGTTAGCTTCAAGCTGATCAAAATGACATTAAATTCATAAAAATCTTTATTGAAATAGTCTCAGTTTCAATCTTTGTATTTGTATTCTTCTGTACATTTATGTCTCACCTTCTTGAAGACAATGGCCTCCTCCTCCCAGACAGGGTTGATGGCATTGCCCTGAGACGTCTTGGTCCTGAAAGCTTTCCTCTTGGTGTCCACTGGTAAGCCGAACATGTCGATCTCCACGTAAGTGCCTACTTTCTTATCTGACAGGAACTGGCCTGAGATGATCTGGAAGGAAGGAGAAGGAAATAAATCAAGAGGGCAAGAGAGAGAGAGAAAAAAAAATGACTGAAACACACATACACACACACAGAGCTGCACAAACACAAAAAGAACAACACAAACCAACACCCACCTTGACTGACAGTGTGTTGGCTACTATCCCATCCACCGTGCTCTCAGTGAAAGGGTCAAAGTGTTTGTCAGGCCGTCTCATAAACTCTGGTTTCAGTCTGTATCCACATTTCCCATTGTACTCATACATGCCCAGATTCAGCTGCATGGACAAATCTGTGAAGAGTGAAGACAGAATGATCACTGGTTGTTTGCATGGGTCGATAACATAAAGGATTTACACAATATGGAAAAAGAACATTTTTCTTTCCTCACCGATGGTTTGGAAATTGAGAGCCACCAGCTGACAGCCAGCGTTCCAGAAGAGCTGAGGGTTGTAGTTGGATGAATCCACTCGAGTGCCTTTAGGGTAGATCCTGCTCAGCTGCAGCTTGTTGTATCTGAACAGAGCTGTGTTAAGGATGAGGCTGCATCAGAAAATGCAAAGGGTACTACTGCAGCTATCACCATTTCTTCTACGGTTTACTGCAAAGAATAGTGAGACTAAACATACAAAAACCTAAATTATTATTGTGTGAGTTGTATTAGGCAGTGCAGAGTGTTAATAAAACTGAGAAGGATACTCCACAAACTCAACAGGAGATTTGGTCAGTTGCTCCAAAGCTTTGGTCTCTACGAAGGATGACATCTGGTAGCTGCGATTGATCTCTACGGGCAGAGATGGTGATGTATTGCACAGAGTTATGTCACTCAACAGATTGAAAACATCGATGCCTAAATCTTTCTCCCAAAAGAAAACATACTCATACTTTGAGACATTGTGAGAACAGTGTTCAGGAAACACATATAATCTTGCTCGTTTTTCGATACCTGCTAAATCAATATTAATGTATGTTGTTCATTTTAAGTGTTTGTTGCTTTTACATACTTTTGGAAGCCTCGAAGCTGTTGAACTTTACTGGTTGGATGTAGATGACCAGGTTGGACATTTCCTCTGTGGCAAATGCCTCACTGCCAGCTGTACCCTGTACATGAAAAGACACACACACACACACACACACACAAAATCAGCACAATGCCTCAACAGAAGGTCTGTTATGAACGTTGAAAACAAGAAGCAGAGCTGTGAAGGCCCATCACTCGGAATAAAATGCACTATCAAATATGTACACTAGAAGGCAGCCTTTACACATGACATGCACACATGAGCTGACTGCTGAGTGTCATTTGCAAGAGATGCACACCTCATCCATTGAGCCCTTTTTACAGTCATCATCATCATCATCTTCATCTTCGCTTTCCGCCTCCACCTCACCTGAAACACGTGTCACAGATTTGATCACAGAACATTACAATAAATACAGTTAAATGAAGCAAAGTTTAATGTGTGGAAACATTTATATTTCTACAAATTCACATGCAAAATATCAGACCTGTTGCCTCAATTACATTTAAAGCAGCGACACAAACAAGGCTTACACTGACAAGCTGAACGCGGACAGCTCATGATCTGAGGAAATTAATTTCAATATTGTTTTGGTGGAGCTGACACAGCCTCTGCGCCCACATAATGAGAGATCTGCTAAAGATTTCCCACTGAATCTGAGGTCACACTGACTGAGGAAATTAATTCTAACATCATAATGGTCGAACTGACCTATAGCTCCTGCGCCAGCCTAATGAGAGCTCTGCTAAAGATTTCCCTCCGAGTCTGAGGTCATGCACTATGTATGACTCACCGATAGACTTTCTGCCCTGTGGCCTCAGGCTGAGCTCAGCACCCTCAGAGGGCTGTGAGGAATCTGCCATCTCCTCTTTGGTTGAACCTGTGCGAAAAAAAAAAAACAAGCTCATCAACAACAGCACACCCATCCTACAATAATACAAGGTCAAACTACTGTATAAACACGAACATGAAGCTTAATTTAAACTGTAGATAATGTAGTGTTGAGCAAACCATTGTCATAACCAGGTAATATTTGACAATCAATGACAATATAAATCTTGGTGCTGCTTCAGCCACACTCATCTAAGGGTGTAATTTCAGTTTGATATTCAAAGTTTGATATAAAATCTCTCTAATTAATGTCCTCTCACTGTCGACGTATGACTCACCAATGAAGTTTGTACTTTCTTAGCTTTGGTCACATATGGGCTGCCCAAAACTTCTGATTAGTTGGACTTGTACACAGGGAGGCTCTGCAGACACTACTCAGGACTCCAAAAACTACTCACTTTCCTTACACCTTTTATGGGGTGACAACATGTGATTATATTCTAATTAAAAGATGCTACTATTGGATAGCATTTCCTCCATTTGTGGTTTGAGATGTAAATACAGCATTGTCTAAGCTCTTCATCTGTTAAAATTAACATAACTTTTCTTCTTACTGCGTTAATAATACAGAAGTTTAGGCCACATTTTTGTCTTGTGGAAGATCAATTTTATTATGTTAATGTAACAGCATGTAAATAAATAGTTGTGAGTCTGTTCGAAGAATCACAGACTCACAGTTCCCTTCCCATCTCTGAGAATCTGAAATCAAACCTCCACCCTTTGCCATGATCTCTGATTGTCTCATAATGTGTCAGAGCAGATGAACCAGCTCAAATTCCCCGTGCACACCAGTTACCCTCATGACACTCAATCACTTGTGTTGCTTATTTTCTTACACCAGGGGGCAGTGTGGGTCAGTGTACGAATGCAGCTCACAGCTCAGCAATCAAAGAAACCTGAAGGTGATGGATTGCAAGGTCTGTTATAGTTCACAGCTGAACAATGTACTGAACACACAAGTAAAAAGGGGAGTAAAAGAAAAAGAGAAAACACTGAAGCATCTATGTGCACATACACACACACATATAAATGACACATGAGAAAAGCAGACAGCCCCCGTGCACATATGAATGATTAGGGAAAACTCAAACTAGAGAAAAGCTGTGAAAATATAAATATCCATGAATTGAGATATAATGTTCACCACAGTTATCTATAATGTACACACAGCTGCATGAACACACGCTGGCACATTAAAGGCCACCACTGGCCAGTGTTTAAGACGCCCCAGTGACTAGCAGTGTATATGCCTGACAGCGAGTGTATGCAACAGCCAATAATACCTTCAGCTGATGTAGAGGGCCATGAAAATGATAAATGATAAACAATAGCGCTGTTTCGCTCCAGTGACTCAGTTTCTGGACAGCACAGAGGTGTCGGTCCATAGCGCAGATGGACCCAGGCGGTTAGGCTACGTTTAACTTCTGAAGCATCATAACTCAGCTGTCCCAGTGTGGCTTGATGGCTCTGTTAGTAGGTATGTTCTTGTGTGTTTAAAGGGAGTGCTGTACCTGCGCTAGGGGAAGAGGGCTCGCACACACTGGAAGAATCGCTGTAGGTGTTAGAAACCTGCTCCGACAGTTTTTTCTTGGTGCTCCCGTCTGTCTTGTGGTGTTTCTTCTTGTTCTTCACCAAGATTTTCCCCATCAGCTCCATTGGGCTGGGCAGTGGCACACTGGACTCCAGCTGGACAGGGTGTAGAGAGAGATGGAGAAAGGGAGGTTAAGTAAATAAATAAAGAGACAGGCACACAAGAAGTTAATGAAAGCTTTTCAGTGTAAGAATGTAATATCTTATTGTCTGATTGCTGAAGGATGCAGGGCTGTGGATTACGGTTTCAAAATGTTGCTATATGCCTAGAGACTGCTCCATTACAGCCATATTTTACCACAGTTTGGAGACAAATTAGCTAATTACAGGGAAAAAAGTTGTTTACTGGAGTGAGTCATTTAACATGTAAATTCATGGCAGTTTTAGAAAAACAAATCTTGTTCTGCTCAAAATTCACTATGGAAGATAGCGCTGAGTAGAGCTTGTTAGTGACCGCGAGGATCAGCGTGGAGCATTACAAAGTCTGTTGATGTAACAACTCCAAAGTTTACACTTCCAACACTAAAAGCAGCTTCCGGGGGGGAAACTGAGCATTAACACAAACACACACTCTCTCAAGGGAGCTGGCTAGAAGTAGGCAGATATCTGATTTATTTATGGGGTACACTGCTTTTAGATCACAGTGTTTAGGGATATTAATAATGCATTATCGAGAAAGTTAGCAGTGTTGAATAAACACACAAGCAATAAACATAAGCAAACTTCAAATGTTTCTTACTTTCACTTGACCTCTTTCATGTGCAAGAAAACAGTGATTGGTACATCAAAAGCAAACTAAGACTTTCTGTCTTGGTTTGCTTCCTCAGCTGCCCCGCACGTCCATTTGCACCTTTCAACAGTTGTTGTTGGGAAGTGATAAAATAAAGATTAGACGTCCTGTTTGCCTTGGCTTCACTCAAACAGTTCCACTTACACAGAACCAGTTCAGCACTGGATGTGGAATGTAATCTTGACTCAGCTCAAATGCACAGAGCTAAACCTGTCTGAGTAAACCACAGTTTACTAGCATGGATTCAGTTCTCCCCAAATCCCCTAAACCTTTTATTTGCCCCACTGTAACGAGGGAGTGAAACGAGGGAATCGATAGACGTAGTTGAGGCAGAAAACATTTTAATTGCTTAAATATTCACTCACACTTGCACTAGTTTCCTGGAGTATATACTTATATTTACTTTCAGGACCTGATGTCTGACTAATACTGAAATGTAACTAAAAACTACTCAAGTACAGTACAATTTCTAGGTACATGTATTTAACTTAAGTATTTCCATGTGCTACATCATAATTCTATTCCATTATACTTCAGAGGGAAATGTTAGTAGAAAGTAATGTTTAGTAAACTACATTTATTTTACAGCTTTGGTTATTAGTTAGATTGAATCGGGATTTTACAATAATCAACTTAATATTAGCTTGGTGCAGTGATATGAAACTAACAGGCTGTTCAGTCGCTAAAACTAGTTCCAGCTACAACAGTAAAATGCTGCTTACACATTAACAGATCAGTGATAATGAAACAATAACATACACAGTTATTTTCACATGGAGGCAATTTTCTGCAAAATTAATACTTCTCATACATTTATCAGTTTTTGATGCAGGATGCTTTAATTTGTAAAGGAGTATTTATACACTGAGGTACTGCCACTTTTCCTTAACAGTAAGTAAAGAATTTGAACACTGCTTCTAAATTCCACTACGTGTTTCAGGTGTCTGTGCAGCGCAGCCTCTTGCTGTCTGAGGCCAGCTGAGAGAGATTCAGATAACTGAACTTCAACTTGTAAAATTGCAAGAATCTTTAGTGTCAAACCCATTTTAGAAAAGGAGGGGTAGACCTTTACTTCAGGCAGTATTGTCTGTTTATATACTTGTTTGTACAAGTGCATGCTGAAATAATACAAGTAGCAGAGTAGGGAGGGATGCTGAATGGTTTGATTACATACAAAGGCAGTGACTGAGGGTAATAGCAATTAAAGTGTTTGAGAAAAAGACATGATCTTCAACGTGTGGTCGTTGCTATTAGCCTCCTATGCAATGTCCAACAGCTTACGCTTGCTACTCTGTCCACATTATTCTTCCAGCTATCCAGCTCGCCTTTCACCAGCGTGAGTACATTTCACGTTGCCAAACACGGTTTGTTCACAGCTTAAATATCAGCTGCAACAAGACTGAACAACCTGCAAAAAAATAGCTTTATTTCCTCAACATATTTCACATTTTGTCGGGAGTTATAATGAAAATGTTTTGGCAACACAGCCTTCATCAGCATAATGAATGCAGTGATGAGAGCCATACAACAAACAAGAAAACATGTTCATGGCAAATCCAATTTTTAAGTAATTTCAGCTCATTTTTTTGGGAGAAGACTGATCTCAGCTTAATTGAAAAAACAAAAAAAACAAAACACTGTCACCAGTCTCTCCTTTTTCACAGCAAATGACAGTTTTGTGGAGTGGAGATACAGTAGGTGCTCGAGTTTCTACAAAAACTGTAATCCTCTTTATTCTCACCCTAGGCTCAGCTGGAACCAATCTAGCTATATTACCCTTTCTGCCCCTGACCCTATGGATTAACGGAGCTGATATCCCATTCGATACGCTATATACACGGCTGTCTCACTGCCAGAGGGGAGTGGTTGTCATTGCACTCACCTTTGCCAGTTATTACATGCTCAGTGGTAGAAATCTGATTCCTCAACAGCACTTTCTCTTTCTGTCTCTCTCTCTAACTTCTCCCTTGGTGTCTGTCTCCTTGTATCTCTCTCCTTCTCCTTCCCTCTGCCACTCCATTCGAAAGGCTTCTCCCTGATAATACTTCAATGTCAAATCCAGTCAGAAGGCTGTAATTCTCAGCGGGCTGTGTCTTTGGCAGGCAGCGGTGCTGGAGGAGCTCCCTGTGTGCGTGAGATAATGCTGCATCTGACTGCTGAGAACTTCAGATGCTCTTTAGTGTTATACCACCAGGGACAAGGCATCCCTGGTGAATAGCAGTAGAGGAGTAAGTGGTATGTTTAAGAGATGCACATACGTGTGCAGGATTGTAAATGCAGCAGACACCATGAGAGGTGTTTGAGTGTCTGTGAGAGAGTTTGAGCGACAAGTGTCTCCATTTGCCTCACGTAAGTGCCTGCGTCATTACACACAAAGACGCCTTTGGGAAAAAAAAAAAAGAGTTTGGCCACAAAGGGACAAAGCAAGCTTTTGACTGGTAGCCATGGCAACAGAGGAGAGACAGATAAAGGGCTGCCAAGAAAAGCCACGTTTAGATTACAGCGTAAAACACTTCCATTTAATCTTACACGGCTGTCATTTGCAGTCTCCCCCATGATAACGGCGAGGTAAAATAAAAAGAATTGTGGGATGAATCATTAAAAGTTGGCTTCCGTGGCACATAAATAGCCACAGGTATGTATGCGTCTGTGATTGAAAATGAGACTGAAAACCGGAGAGAGAGAGAGAGAGAGAGAGAGAGAGAGACAGAGTTAAGTCTAGGAGGCCATTTAGGAGTGTGCCTGGAGTGACAGAAAGAGGAAAAACAGTGACAACACATTTTGCCAGGTGCTAGAGGGCATGTCGATATGTTGCTGGATGTGAGAAAGACAGAGAGAAGAAAAAAAGATATATTAACACAGAGGAATAGTAATGTGTGTGTGATTGAATGAATCATACGTGTGTGTGCAGTAATTCATGACTTTTTTTCTCTCCTGAATGTAAATGTGCATGTGGGTAGCATGTTGGGCAGCAATGTTCAAGGACACGTCTTTGGTGCACTCATCTGTGTGATAATATCTGATGAATCCCTCGCTGCTAGCCATGTCATACACGCGTGTGTGTGTGTGTATCACGAATGTGTATGTGTGCACATGCATGTGTGTGTGTCTTGTTTGTATGAGCATCTTATGTACTCACAGGATATTTCTCCAGAGGTTCTGTCAGTAGTGCGTCTCCAAATATTGACCGGCAGTACTCTGCCATCTTAGCCTGCTGCTTTGGTCTGGGAGTCATCACACACAAACATACACACACACACACGCACACACACACACACACACACACACACACACACACACACACACACACACACACACACACACACACACACACACACACATCATTATGATTTCTCTAATAAAAGCCATTAAAAGTCAAATCAACCAATGAGAACCTTCTCCCTAAAACTGATGTTCAAGCTAAAATGGCTCAAACTAAATGGCTGATTGGGCTTATTGATGTTAAACTATTGATAGGAAACACTCATCAGGAAGGTCAACAGTCGTAGTGAAGCCTTTACACCTCTGACATGAAATAATCTTCTGACTTACGAGTCCACGTGGTTCTCAAAAGACAGGATGACAGGGAAGGGCGAGGTCTTGAAGGCACACTCTGCGATGGCCTCGATCACCTCCTAAAAACATAAACAGGAAAAAATAATTGATAATATATCTATAAATTATGTTGAACGCACAGCCTTAAGGCAGAATGTTATTTTAATGTTGAATTATTATTTGAGTAATGTAATACACATTAAAAACAACAAATGCCATTGATGGTTAATGCGGTAATATACTGTAGAGTCACAGCTTTTCATTTCAAAATACTCCTCAGCTCATACACCAGTCAGAATAATCTCCGTTTACAATTTTATGATTCCCTGTATTTCCCAGAATGCCTGAGAGCTGCCCCAAGGGAACATGCCCAAACCTGGTGAAGCCAATAACTATAGGAGAAAGCAACAATGATAAGATAGGAAGATTCATTCCAAATCCAACATGTCTCCTGGCTGCAAGGCATTATGGTCTATTGTGGATACCAGAGCTGGAAGAATTATCTTTGTGGCTCTGTGTATCAAAGGCATGTATCAGTGTAGAATCAGAGCAGGGGATTTCTTTTGTAACACTGTATTGTAATCGTGCAGGGTGTCAACATGTTGGTATATTTTATGGATGATAATGTTAAAAAAATCCTGCAACGTATATCGCAAACTACTGCTTCCTCACTCATTCACGTCCCCACAGATTTCAGCATGGATATGACCACAGAAATGAGAGCGGAGCCATGAGGTGGTTCAAAGTCTGATATCAGATTTCCAAGCCACTGATTTTCTAAGTCAATTACACCATCATTAACAACGGTGTCAGTTCAGTTAGTGCTTTCATTTCCATCTCCATTGCTCCATCTCCGCCAATAAAAATCTTCGTCTGTGGCTCAACCCTCTCCATCTGTAGCTTTCTTCTTCTCCTCTGTCTTTCACAATTCTAATACACAACTCCGTATTTCACTCTCAGTCTAATTCCATTAAGCTTCTTCTACTTCTTCTGTTACACTCATTAGGTCTAAATTCCCTCTTTCAATCAATCCACCCACCTCTTTCTTCTTTTTCGCCTGACATCCCCTCTGCCCTGAGATTTTCACACCCTCCTTCTGCTATAAAAGCATTTTTTTTCTTTTTGTCTTCTCATCTTCAGAGACCTCAATTACACGCCCCTCAGTGCTTCTCTTTAGGGCCATTCAGTGCATCTCCTGTCCCTTACAGTTTGCTATCTGCTGCACGCATGCCCCACTTTTTGTTTTCCCCACTTCTTCGCCCACTGTGCTTTCCTCTATACTCACTTTTATCTTATGTGTCCAACTCTGTGCCTGTATGCTTCTTTGTTTGTGTATTTCATTCCATGCTTTATAAAATAATATTAGTTAGAATCAAAATGAAATCAAACTCCATTTTTTTACTCTATTTATGGTCAACGTTTACTGTATTTACATTCAGCCATTATGCTGCAGTTTTTGTTGGTACTGGCAGAGTCTGCCATTCCTGATTGCCTACTTAAGCATGAGGGATGAGGGATTCACTGGAAATCCAAACCAATTTTATCTCACTGATAGCCTATCTGTTTACTGTTCATTCTATTTACACTGTGTCAGATCTGAGTCAAGTCACTACAAACTCAATATTTCCCACTGCTGCTGCTTCACATTAAAAATGTTCCACTGCTGAAACATGGGGCTTTTATTGTGAAGCAGCCACAGGAAATGCAGGAAACGCTTTCTGTATTTAGCCACAAACAAGTTTTTGCCTTTTGGTAAAAATGCAAACTTGCATGTGTGAAGATGTTCACATAGGTGGCTGCCAACACACAAGTGACTAAGTAACAAAAACACAACAGATGTGAGTGTTGACCCAACTCATAGACCAATCAGTGTTTGAGACAATGAGTGGATCATGTGCTCAGAATGTGGATTACATCCGAGAGCTCTGTTTACCCAAAATTCCCCTCTCTGGGTCTGTAGAAAAAGACATTAAAATGTATCTTCACAGAAGAATGTTTCAGCCTCCTCTACCTCCTCCTCTGCTCCCCACTCCCCCACCCAATCCCTTGCCTACACCGCTATCACTCTGCTCTCCTTGTGTTACCTTGAAGGAGATTTCAGTTGTCATGGTGAAGCCGTGAGTGATGACGGGCTCTTCTTCTGTGGTGCGCCCCTTCCAGCAGTCCAGTTCAATGCAGCGGCACCCTGACAGGAGAACCTGCTTGTACATCTCAACTGAAGAGTTTCCTGCGAGCTGGCCGGCTGCATCCAACACACAAGGAAACACACACACGTATAAATATATGAACACACAAACACCACTTCAGGTAACTGTTATATTGATCCCCCAAATGAATGAACCAGAAGGTCTACAAAATCATGTCCCCCCACGTTTCAAGAGCTCATTAACCACATTAGTTGCTAGCATGCACTAAAAACAATTCAGCTGTCGTTATCTGAAGCAGGCAAATCTCATCACCCTGTCACCATTAGCGAAGCAATTATGTCTTCACATTAACAGCATGCTTTCCTGCAACACCAGTGGAATGGTGTCAAAGTGAGAGGCAGATCTGTGGTGTCACTTCAGGTTGAATCACTCATTTCCTGACTTTTTTTTCATCCCTTTTCTCATTTTTCTTCTCACTTTTATTTTTCTCTTCATCTGGTAGACTACCCTGATCCGAACCCAATCGGGAAAGACTTTCTTTACTAAATGAGTTCATGCATTGTACGCTGCATGAAACATTGCTTTAATTTACCAGGGATCAATAGGATGGAAATACATCAGCATGAATGAATAAGTTGCACAAGCTCTTGTCAGCATAATTATCTCGTGTGGATCTTTCTTGTAAAGTTGTTAAACATAAATACTGCAAGGAAAGAAACGCATTCTGCATTGCCGCACATCTTTCCTGTTATAATGAGAGAAGAGAGAATCAAGAACCTGTTGTTTGTTTTTCCCATTTCTTCATTTCGCAGGCTATGAGGCTGGTCTATTACAGAAATTCACTTTTTTCCATTTCTGGAGAAATCTGATCCACTTGAAAGATTCAATGCTCTCCAGTTCCCCCCGGAATAGATTTGAATAGATGAATTCTAATATCCATTGAAGAGAAAATGGCCTCTGTATTGTGCCTGCCATGCTTGCACACCGCTGGGAGCCAGTTACTGTGACTACCAGTCTAAAGAAATATTTAACTCATGAATATCAATGAATTGAGTCTCATGGCATGACTTGATTGGATAACCTCTTGAGAGGTAATGCAGGAAAGGGGGCCTGATATGCACCGGAGCATTTGATTGACTGACCTGCGAGGTATAAAGTAGGGTGTATATACTTGTGCGACCATAATTGTATTTCTAAATGAACGAGGGATCTGTTCATGTGTAGAAGAATAAAGGATGCGTGTGAGCAATCAGTCCGGAGTGTGTGCACTTAGGTGTAAAACAGTCAGATGGACACACAGAGCTGCTTACATACACAACAGCTTTTTGACTTGTGACTGGATATATTGTGTGCACCTGTGAGGTATGTGTTGTGTGAGGAGTTGATGAAATAGTGGGAGAGGGGAAAGGTCATGTCTTCACTCTGGTCCAGCTTCTCAGGGGGGATGATGCTGTTCTCCTCCCCATTCAGATACCTGGCAAAGCCTTCCACCGAGACCTGACCTGCAGGAACATAACACAGTACACAGACATATTAGTCAAAAAATTTGAAAACTTTTTTTTTTCTTTGGCACAGACAGAAACCTAAACTTTCAATTCATTTTTTCCAGTTGTCAACATTTCTCATAAAAGGACTAAAACCAATAATAAATTGATCTGACAAACCAGTGTACAATAGCGTTTTTCTCTGTGCCACAGATCTCCATTACTGTCAAAGAAAAAATATTAAAAACACATCAAAGTGCCACATTGTTGCACTGGCTGACAGGTTCCTTCAGTACAATGAACACAGCACTGTTAATTGCTTATTTTGAGCTGAGCCCACATACATCCTGCTGCTGTAAACACTCACTAGTGCCCTGTGTATTAATCTGGAAAGAGTCCCCCAAAAATGCACAAGTTTCTCTAGTTTAAATTGTGTTTGCTAAGAACTACAATGCCCTGCAGTTCCAGAAAAATACCGAACCATCTTTAAAAATGAAATGATATATTTGTGGCCTATTTTTTTTTAAAGATTTATATCTTCAGTATGTATAAATGCGCTTAGGGCTGAGTGCACAGATAGGGGCAGGTGTAGGGAAGTTGTAAGGCATTCCCAGTTGGAAAAAGGCACTGTTGGTTTTGATCTTTTCAAAGCATTTGTTGACAATAACAAATAAAATATCTCCTGCCTGATAAACAAATAAATGCCACTTTAGAAATAAAGATCCTGAATAATTTTTTGAGACACCATCTTATATGAAATACGTAACATGAATAATGTCTGTGTGAGTATTTGTTTGTACACCACACTGCATACACATACTGCAGATGCATTCAAATAAGCAGCTGGAAGACTGTGTTCAAATGTTTCATTACAATAATGTTCATAATCACTAATTACATCCACCCTGAGATTACATTAGTTCTTTAATTTAGCAGGAAGACTAAGTCACCGTTTGCCCAAAGCCTTTGTGGTTAATCGTTAAAGCCTGTGCCTCATTGTCTCTGTTTCTTACATTGCAGGTGTAAACTGTAAGTTATTAGCCTGTTTTACAAATATTAAAGGTTCCAAGGTGGATAAACACATGAAAAATCTTCAGGTTTCACAAGGTAGTTCACAATACAAACGTGATTTTCTACATTTCAGGCTTCACTTGCTTCCCTGTGCATTGCTGATGTTCATACAATGTCATACAGGGATCTGTAAAAGCTGAACTGCCCTTGACATTGTTCTTTCCTTGTTTTGATTGCTTGCCAAGGTCACTCATGCAAAGCTTTGCATTTCTGCTGTCATCAAGGCAATAACGCCGAATAAATAAGCAATAAGCCACATATGAAAAGCTCAGATCTCCAGCCATCCAGATACAAGATTAAAATTTTCATACGCATTACCATACACACCATACTCATTGTGCTGCTGGGATGTCAGTGTTCCTCTCGAACGCCCAAGACACATTTCTCCAAAGGGAGACAATAGATGCTAATCCCATTCTATCCTATCACATACTACACCTGCATGGATTAGATTTTGTGCAACATATAGCGAGCGCTCAAAGTGAAACCAAAACACTTGCAACCCCTTCCACCCACATACGCACACACACTCACTTGACGTTATGCTAAATATGCTAAGTGATGCAAGCTCGACGGGTGCAGCAGGTCCCTCCGGCCACTTTATGCTAATTAATGCGGTGCCGCCCTCTGCAGAGTTGCTGGACTAATTAACGCTGGCTGCTGTCTGTGACATCTGAGCTCAGTCGCACTCGTAGCGTCTTACTCCCTGCTGACTACCAGGACCTCCCTTTGCCAGGCTGAGGCTCACCTCTGCATGACACACACTCTTACAGACACAGACACGGCGTTTCCCAAGACATTTGTAGGTCAAACAGGGAAAAAAGGTGTTAACATGGCTGGGATTAGAGGTGTACTTGAGTGAGAACCTACAGGTGTAACTCCAAAAGGTGTGATTTGAAAGGTGAAGTTAGATCTGAAAGGAAGACAGTGTGAAAGGCCACGTTCAAGCCAAATTAAAAACTCTGGCTTTTGGCCACAATAAGGACCCTGTTGAGCAGAGAGGAAACTGCAGCTGAAATGTATTCTGATTTTAATGATTGGCTGTAAGAGAAGAGTGGACACCAACTGACAAAATCTAGCTGACAAAGAGCTTCCTGCCCACAATCACGGAAGATGAATATGCGATGATATGCCACCATCCACTCTGGATGCAAGAGACTTGAAGTGCCTTGTTTCATTTAGCATTTTATTCATCTGCCTTCAAACAAAGTCGGAGCACTGACAATGATAGAGCACTGAGGAGATTAACGGCAGGTACAATGTTCACCAGTCTAAGCTGTAAAACAGAGGAAGAAGAAAGAGGAAGAGCAACAAAGAGTTAGAGCAGGAAAAAAAAACTGTTTTCTCACTCTCCTTAATTATAGCTTTTTTGGGGGGGGCAGACCTAAGGCCTTTGATTCACTATCTGCAACAAGGGTGTAAGCATCTCTGCATGCCCACTGTATCTTCCTGCACTCCACATAATGCTTTGTCAGTGCAATCGCAAAGAGCGTTTAGTATGCACATAGTTGCCCATGATTTAACATACGTTTCTGCATATACGAGTGTCCTTGAGAAGAAGAAAAAGTGTGTATGACTGTGTGTGTGAAGGTAGCATGTGGAGCTCTGGACCCCTCTGCAGAGCAGATGGCTGCACTTCCTCCGGCTAGATAAATACTTCACATGGGGAAATCTGTCACTGGGACAGAGAAGGGCACGCTTCCAGAGAGGCTGGGGCAGGATGAAAACACAACATCACAGTAAGAGCACATCAGTGTGATCAGAGTCAAACACTGGGCGGCCAGATATTTGAATGTGGTTTAAACAATGACTTCAACTAACTTAGGCACCTGTGTTTCATTTCGTCATACATTTGAAAAAAAAGTAAGTAAAGTAGGTACTTTACTCAGTGGAGATCATTAAAGTGGCACTCGTGCTCTGCTTGAGTCAGTTAGGGTCAATTTAGTTTCAGTGTAATCAGTAATAAAATGTGCAAATGAGATTGGAATAATGATGATATACTAACAACAACAACAATAATAATAATACTTCATTTTATTTAAGGGTGCCTTTCAAAGCACACAAGGCACAGTTAAAAAAATACGCAATGATGCATCAACATCATAAAATCAAACAAAGCTGTGATAAGCTCATATAATAAACGGGTATAAAATCATGCCTAAGCCATAGAGAAGATTAGACCTAATATGCCAGTTTGAAGTGGTGTGTCTTGGGACGGGATTTGAAAGAGGTGAGAGAGTCAGTGAGAAGTGTGAAAGTCAAGTGGGAGAGAACTCCAGAGGTGAGGGCCAGAGCAACTGAAGGCTCTAAAGATCTAAGAGTACGATGGGGTGAGCAGATATGAACAAGTTCAGAGAGATGTGAAGGTGCTAGGTTATCAAGGTCCTTATAGGTGAGAAGCAGAATCTTGAAGTCAATGCTGTTTTTAACGGGGAGCCAGTGAAGCTGCTGGAGAACAGGAGTGATATGTTCTAAGGAGAGCTGCATTCTGGACCAACTGGAGATGAAGGCAATTAATACTGCACAGATGGAAGTATGCAGAACAAGTAACTGTTAATCTGAGCTTTGAAAGATAATGTGCTGTCTGACACCCAGACTCTTAACCTGAGGGGAAGGAGAAATTATAGAATTGTCAATATTAAAAGAGAAAATGTCAGGTTTAGCCAAAGTAGAACTATTACCAATGAGGAGAACCTCAGTTTTATCACTAGTGAGTTTGAGAATGATGATTTAGAGATTAAATTTCTTGACCCAGAGGTAAAACGTAAATAATAAACAGGAAAAAAAGAGCCCTGGGGAACACCACGAGTGACTAGACTAGACTGGGATGTAAGATTTTTAAACTGAGTGTGGTCAGAGAGATATGATCTAATCCAAGAAAGACAGGTGCCAGTGATTCCAAGAAAAACATTTCTTTTAGGAGGATGTTATGTGAGATGGTATCAAAGGCTGCACTCAAATTGTGAAGGATGAGCCCAGTTAGGAGCCCAGAGTCAGCTGCCATCAAGAGATCACTGGTGATTTTCACCAAGGTTGTCTCAGTACTGTGAAAAAGGCAGAAACCAGACTGAAACTGTTCATACAGATTATTGTTAGTCAATTGAGTGTGGACCTGAGTTGCAACTGTTCATTCAAGTATTTAAGAGAGAAATGGTTGGAGAAATGGATTTGAAATTGGGGGAAAAAAAAAAGATGGGGTCTGTGCTGTGTTTCTTGTGTATTGGAGTTATTGCAGCCTTTTTGAGAGATGAGGGAACGAGACCAGAAATAAGAGAGAAATATATGATGTCAGTTATTAAAGAGGACAGAGAAGGCAGACAGGCTTTTACTAAGTGAGTAGGAAGGGGGTCTAGCTGGCAGGTAGATGATTTAGATTTACGAATGAGACCACATATTTCTGCTACAGCTGGGAGTTTGAAACTAGCTAATGAAGAACTGAGGGGAACACAGGAAGGCTAATAAAGTGAACTGTACTTGTTCGAAGAGGTCAATTGGTGGTGAATATTTATTAAAAAATATATATTAAAAAAGGTCATGAAGGTGTTACATTGAGCAACTGAATACAGGTGAGGTGCAAGAGTGTCCAGTGGCCGTAAAAAATTGTTTACCCTGGAAAATAGGTCAGGTGAAGGGCTCTAGTGTTCCCTTCCCCTGACCTAATTTGATTTGTGTAATAGGTAGATTTAGCTGTGGAAAGAACATGTGGTTGGAAATATGTGGTCGTCGCATATGACAGTCACATACTTCTTTTGTTTCTGGCACCAAAGATCTGCGTTTTTTAAATTTTAAAACAGAAACTCTCATAACAGCTTCCAGACTAAATAATTTCTTCTCCAAATATTCATAAATATATTCAGCGTTGTACTAAACTTCAGATCTGCAGCACAGTTACAAAGGTTTTTGATGAACAGCCCGAGGCAGATATAAAATCTAATGATCTATTGTACTATGAAGATTGCTGCTTGGGAAACACACCCAAGGAACTAACATTTTAAAAATCACTATCATGCTGTGCTTTTGTTGAACACAGATGTAGTATTGATTGGGAAGTTGAAGACAAACGGTGTGTCATGTAATCAATAAGCCCCATTTGTTTAAATGTTTATGCTTCTGATCTAATCTTTAACTTTAACAGAAAGTTAACAGAGAAGAGCAGATCTTTATTACAGTTTTTGGTGCTTTCTAGGCCATGAAGGAGGAAATTAACTGACACTGGGTAAAAACAAAATATAAATTATTCATGTAAAGGTGGTATTTTCAACATTTACTATGATGTTTTCAAAATGGCTTGGAAAAAATCTACCCAGTGATTTGTTTGATAATAAACAGAATACAGTGCAATGTAAGTCACCCATTTTGGCATACGTGTAATAACACGTGTAGCTTTCCAGCAGAGATAAAATTTGAATTGGCACATACCCGACCTTGATGCCTGATATCTGGAGTGGGATGTTCTCCAGTTTTGGCAGCTCCCTGCCCACTGACACTTCAGACAACATGAAAGCACAACATGTCCAGGAGTGTTGGATCCCTTATGCTCATCCATCTTGGCTGTTCATGAATTATTCTGTGCCACTCCTGATGCTCTAATACTACACCTAAAACTGCCTCTTTAGTTTTTTTTTTTTTTTTTTACAGGAAGGCAGCTTTGTGTTGATTGTGATCTTTATTTTTATTCCTGTTTTAACAAGTAGATTGATGGTTTGAACAGAAGACACTGATGAATGCTACCCACAATATAATTCAGTGGATGTGACACATTCATATAGACACAACACTAGCAAGTAACAAAAACATGCCCCCCCCTTTGGACAGAACATATGTCACGTCAAGCAAATTGGGACATGCATTCAGCAACGCAGGATACAGTAAGGACTCCAAGGACAGTAAATACAGAAACGCTACAAGTTGCCAAACTACGACTACGCTAGTTGCCTGGCAACTGCGCCGTGCCAAGAAATAGTCGGGTGCATACTCCTGTAAAACGACAAGTTTTTTTTACACTTTTTTTTTTTTAACCCATTTCAGTGGACGTTCCAATGGATGGGTTAATCTGTGCTTGATAATCTGGAACTTTTGTCTGTGATGTGATGTCTGCATCTATGATTACTGTTATCTGACTCCACCCAATTGCAGAAACTTATGCCCCATGTTTGCAATGTATGCAGTGTGTTTTAAAGAATAACTCTATTCACTGATATGAGATAACCGTACATGTAAATTAAATAAACAGTGTTCCAGTGTTCCAACAGTCAAAAGACTGCTGGAACACTTGAGTCAGCACAGACTAAAGTAAGACTTTTAAGACTATTTCTTGTGTTCAGATTCTCAGTCCATTGGAATGGACGGAATGGACGTTTTTTTTGTGTTTGGAACACAATTTGGTTCTGAATGGGTTAAATGGCCATGGTATGACCTGTTAATTAGTTGCTGTGCTGAGCTAAGCTAACCTACTTCTGGCTGTAGCTTTACATTAGATAAACGGATATGACATTGATATCAAACTTCTCTAATAGGCAACCAGGAAGAAAATAAATGTATGTTTCCCTAATGTCGAACTATGCCTGTAAGTTGCAGTTCACTGAGCTTTTTTTTTTTTGCTTTTGTTTTGGGCATTTTATTTTTAGAAATGGATTTGCAGCAAGAGACAAAAGGAAGATTTGTGAAGCATAATAAGAAGAACAGATGCAGTAAACTGCTGTGATAAATGAAAGTAAAGAGAAAGATTATGACTCCCAAACAGTGCTCATGTGTGTGAAAGCATATCTGAATGTACATTTGTGTTCAACAGTGCCACATATGTTCTTTGCTGCTCTCCACTTGCTATTTGTCCAAGCTCTGCTAAAGCACAAACACACTCCAGTAACACTCCCTCACTCCGTCTTTTCACTCTTTCTCTTTCACACACTTTCTCTCTCTCTGTGTCCTCAAGGTTTCTACCCATGTGATCCTATACTTGTAAATAAAATGTCAAGGAATATCTTCTGTTTGTGTGTGAGTGTGTGTGTGTGTGTGTGTGTGTGTGTGTGTGTGTGTGGTATTTACAAAATTCTAACATTCTGTTCCTTGGCACCCCCCTACATCCCCTCACTTTTTGAGCTTTTGGACACCAGGCAGCAGGGCTGTCGCTATGGTAACGCCCCTGCCAAATTTATTGGTGGTAGGGGGCTGAAGTGGGGGGTTTGGGGGTGGGTGGAGTTTTAGTTGGGTTGGAAGAAGCTGGGAGCTTTAACTAGTCACTTTGTGTATCTGGGTTGAATTTCTCTGTGTTTTCCAAATCATCATTAATTTATCTCTTATATTTTTTTCACAGTAAAACACTTGTGCAGTAAAACGTGCCGCTTAGTGTGTTACGTGCATTTATGTGTCCACATATGCATGTTAATGTTCCTGTATTTGTATTGACAGACATTTGAGCCACTGACCTTTCTGTGCCAGCGAAGCATTAGGTTCATATTTGTCCACAAGCAGCTGGACCTGCTCTGGTTTGAGAGGAGGGTAGAGGATCTCATTCAGACGAGGGTCTCGCTGTTTATTGTTAATGAACTCTGTCATTTGCTCCACTGTGAGGTATGGACGACTCTTTGCCCCCCTGAGGAGAGGAGGAGACATGAGACATCAGAGTGACTAGTGGGAATACAAAAAGAGAAAAGTGGAGAAACCATGGGAAAGGTTACTAAGACAGATGTGAGAGAAAGAACATAATTCAAAAAACTGAGATATGAGAAAATGTAATGAGGAGAAGATGATGGAGGGGAGGAGCAGTAATTAAAACAGCAAAGACGTGGGGAGAGAGAGCAACCGACGTGCAAAGGAGCAGAGGAGAAAATGTTGTGTTGAGTAAATTATGAGATTTGATTAAAACGCCTTTCATATCTATGCCTGTTCCATTAAATTATCATCTCCATATCCTCCTGGCTCACATGCCATCCCACTTAAGAGTGATTAAAATCTAGATTTACGACCTGGAGTTGCCACAGTCGTGCTGGCACACTGGCTGGGCTGATGGTCTGAGTCCCCCTGGACCAAGGGGCCAGCTCTGCTTCTGCAGCACGTGGGGGCCACACAGCCAGGCCAGGAGAGTCACACCCCATGCCATTACAATATACTTTCCTGTACTAATTAACTACTTTAATGGCCAAAAGCAGGTGTCTTCAACCTGCAAAGCCATAGTGCTCAATGAGGGCTGGCAGCCATTACCTAGCTGCTGGTCCGAAAAGAGCAACAGATGGTTGGGAAAAAAAATCTAATCAATCACTATCACATTGCTTCAAGTTTTTAAAACAACTTTGCTTCTCAACTGGCACTTCCTATATTCGTCGGAGCTTGCAAAGACTCTTATTTCCTGGAAAGACTTTCTAAAACACAACAAAGGGAAGCAGGGTTCTTACACATCAGAGAAGATGTGGTCCAGCTCAGGCCGGGAGCAGATGTTGCTCACAAACATGTTATACACCTCTGGAGTGAAGTCTTCCTGGGGCATGGAGTCATTCTGCAGAAGACAACAGCAACATGGTCAGATAAAGTGAAGATGCAATACAAATGTGTTGAGCAGCAGGTGGCCTGATAGTGGGTAGAGACACTGTGGACAAACTACAGGTAGACAGCATCTGTACTGCTGCGCTGTGGTATCAAATACTATTATCAGTTCTTTTTGGCGTGATTCCATCGTCACTTCTTGTGATTTTATTGCTTAAACATAATTCATATGTAAAAAATATGAAAACTCTGTTTTCAGTGTGATGCACAGGTGCTAAACCTTCAAAACTGTTACATATAGGCACCTGAAAAGTTTGTAAAAAAAAAAAAAAAAAAGGGCCTCACACAAGAACATGTTTATATTCTTATCTCACAAGACAGATTTAATACCTCATGTTCATGACTCAAGACAAGTCAATTTTATCTTTATGGCCAAAAATCACAACTTTGTCTCAAAGATCTTAATAGTCTGTGCAGTATATGACAAACCTTAGACCTTGGCACTGATAAGGAAAAACAAGCCCCCCCAAAAAAACTCTTTAGAGTTGGAGAAAAGGAAGAAATGTCAAGAAGAACAACAGATAATGATTTGATAAGAATAAAGACTCTTTCAATGCTTTGGGGGCTTAGTTCCTGCAGGAGGCTGACTCATTCATATAAAAAATGTTATTTCAAGGTGAGCCTTTCTATAGTGTGCCAACCAAAACGTGTCTGCACATTAATTAATATTAATTAATAAAATTTCTATTATTCATGATGTGCAGAGTTTAAAGTTGCCTTCTGTTTAACCAATATACATCTATCCACCCCACTGGTGTGACACATCTTTCATCCCATGAGATGTTCTTTTGCCGACCCGACCTCTCGTCTCCTTTGCATATTACAAATTTGCACCTAGACTTAAACAAAAAAAAAAAAAGCCACAAGTCCACAAGGACTCCTTATAGAGCTATCAGAGCCAAACAGCTCCGATAAAGACACAGTGCTCAACACAGCAGCAGGCAGTGGCATTGTGCCTGCAAGAAACAGAGCAGAACCAAACACTCTTAGAGAGGAGCAGGAGAAAAGAAGATCAGGTAGGATGCACCGGGGGAGGGGGATGCAGGTCAAGCCCCGCCGAAACTCAGTGACTCATTCTAAAGACCTTGATGAGAGCTACGTGTGTGTGTGTACTTTTTCCTGTGAGTGTGTGTGTGTGTGTTTGAGGGATTAACAGGACTACCATTTAGCTGTAATTACTTGCGCATTGGAACAACAGCAAATCCCACCAGGCCTTCATAGAGCAACATGTTTTTACCTCCTGCTCTCTCTCCCTGTGCTAATTATGTATAGCTTATTCTGTGTGTGTGTGCGTGTGTGTGTGCGTGTGTGTGCGTGTGTGTTTGTAGTTTTTCATGCGCTCATTCTGTTTGTATTCAGAAGCCATTCATTACAGCTACGATGCGTCTGTCCTGCTGTATGTGCATATGTCTCAGCATGTGTCCAGAACCGCATTAAATAGCATTTCCCCACTTCCAAACATGCAAATTGCTTGCCACTGCTGGAGTACAGAGATTGTTTGCTGTTTTGGGGGGACTGCTTACACCTCTATGCATGAGGGGGCAGCGTCTCTCTGGTGATATCTGAGAGAGGTAAAGATAAAACAGCTTTTGTCATCTCTATTGCTCCCACTGGGTCTATTTGTTTCATTACAACCAAGTCTAAATCAGTTGTGAGTGGGAAGTCATGCATACATCCAGAAAATAAGACTCCAAACAAATGAGCAAAGCAGCAATCAGCTGCTGTTTCGAGAGAATAGAGAATGAGCCGAATGGTGAGAGGACAGACTGATGGATGGATGGAGAAGATGAAAGAGCTTGGTGACTAAGATAAGAGAGACAGACGGAATCAGAGAAGGAGGGACACGAATGGGAGCAGGTTCAAAGACTGAGGAAATACAGGGAGATAGCAACAGAGGGAGCTTCGGTATTTTGGTGTCTCACTCTGCCAGAAGGGAGGTTACAGTTTTCCAGGGCTGTCTCCACTCGCTTCCTGTCTGTTGAGAACATCCTGAAGATACTGTGGGGACACAAAAACACACCCTTATGACTAATCGCAGAAAATGCCACACAAAACCGAAGAGTTTTCACTCTGATCACCAGCGTTAAACTATTAAATTCACCACAGCTTCCTCACAGGATATCCTGCAAGAAAGTTCTGTTGGAGCAGCAAACAGTGAGAGGAAGGAATGAAAAAAAAAAAAAAAGAATAACATATAGTAGGTGTGAGGGAATATAACCACAAACTCCAGGGAGTAATTACAAGTTGAGAGACAAAAGAGACACAGTCCATGACTATATGAAAAATAAAAATGTAATATATGCAGAATAAGAAGGTAAAGATACGGAAAGGCAAACCAAGATAAACCTAATGCAGTCTTGCCTTGAGGTGTTTCTAATATTGTGTACACACACATCTCAGCAGAGGTGATTCATGTGCACACATGCTCTGCGACAGTCACTGCAAGAACTTTTCATTATCAAATATGAATGCTATGTACAACACACAGTGAGTTGGTTTGATTACTGCTGTTCAAACACATCTACATTCCAGATGGCAACAACATATGTACATAAAAATCGATAATGTTGGTAATTCTTCATAAAAACAATAAATCCCCCCAAACATATTTACGCAGATGAGCACATAAAGTTCCATCAACAACGTTGTCATTTCTTATTATCATTATCATTATCGTCATCACATCACAGTCTCTCAGACAGTGCTCGTAATTCCACAAATCATAACTCACCAGTTGCAAAAACCAGTGTTTTCTCTGGTGTAAATAAACAAATGACAAGTGCAATTGTTTCCAACACAGCTAACACGTCGCTGTCCTGTGAAAACCAAGTATCTCCAGTGCCACATTTTCACGAGGAAAGAAAAACAGCAGTGTTTTCAGGTTTGTGCTGCTACGTTTTTCAGATAATCCTGGGGGCTTTTGAATGATTTATTTTTCTTTTGGAGATACGTGGTTTTCAGAATATGCTGTCCTGCCTCATCTGTCATTTTGAGTGCAGAGAGAGGCAGTGCTGCTGTGTGGCAGGGCTGCCGTTCTCTGTTTTATTCTAGTGTATATAAGACAATAAACGTGATTCACTAGAATGAAATCCGGCGTCGTTACAGCCACCGCTGGCTGTTTAGGTCTGTTGGCCATAGCCTGTTTTAATTACATGCAGAGGTATCCATGAGCACATACTGTATGCTCGGTGGGAGAGCAGAGTCAAGCTGACATTAGTCAAGCTGACATGTCCTCCCAGCTAGGAGGTTAATTCCCTAAACGGCAAGGAGTGTCTCTCTCTGCCTCTCTGCGCCGACACCCACTGCTTTCCTCTGCAGCTCTGAAGGAGGTTATCTCAGAAGTTCACTGTTGCCTGCCTGAAAGCTCAACTTGACTAATGGAGATGGAGAGAGCTGGATTTTCAATGAGCTGATGACAAACGGCCAGATGGATGAAACAGAAACTAAAATTCACAAAACTGAAATAGAGGAATAGGAAATTAAAAGGAAACACACTGGCACAATTTGAGCTGAAGTTAATGATATATAGAAATGGGGCTCACCCAAGACATGCTACACACACACACACACACACACACACACACACGCACAAACCAATAAGGGCAGGCTTTTGAAAAATAGAAGAAAGGACAGCGGTTGACATTATGGAGCAAATTTTACTGCAGAGCTGAAGAGTCGTGGAAAGAATAATAGAAGGATATTGTGACAACAGAAGGGAGGGGTAAAATATTCAAATAAATGCACACACACACACACACACACACAGAATGTGTGTATACTTAAGCGTACACATGCTGAGAGTAATGAGAGAGGGCAGAGGAAGCTATGCATCGATCAAAAGAGCAGAGAGGTGGCAGGGAAGAGAAGCATGAATCAGAGAGACTTACTTCTTGACGGGGATTCGCCCCTCAGGGTTGAGCTGCAGCTTCAGCCGAGTGTATCTGCATTGGACAGAGCACACGCCTTACACAACATGTAATCAGCAGTTTGTCTGTGTGAGTAATGCGCTCGCTCAAATTTAATTTCTGTGTGTGTTTTCTTGAGGCAACATGTGCGACTGACCCGTGCATCACTGCGGCGAAAGACAGACATGTTATCAATACAACAGCCAGCGACAGACAGCATGTGTAGAGTTCTCTGTGCACACCATGAATATTTGGCTGCGTTCACATGACAGGTTAGAATTGTGGCTAATCCCTGGAAGTCTTGCATTGGCAGCACAGAGCCATGCAACAGCAACACAGGCAGCGCAGTCCGGGCTATAAATAGCATAGCTGCAACAGGAGCCATCATTACAGGCTGGGCTTTAAGTGGCTGCTGGCTAATAATTAATATCCATTACAGTGTCCACTTCATAGGGCAGGCCGGCTGGCACAGGCAAAGTCACCACTGACTGTAATAGTTAACAGGGCCTGAAGCATTTCTTTTTCAGAAAGGGAGGGAAATGTGAGGTGAGAAAAGGTAAGTGTCGGCCAAGAGAGAGCGAGCTGACAAAAGCTGACATCACTGAAGCTACATGAGGGTGAGTTTTGAAAAAGGCGCAGAAAAGGAGAGAGAGGGATAAAGGAAAGGCAAAGAAGGAAGAAAAGCACGGGAGTAAGGAAAGAAGGAGAGAACAGTGAGGTGTTTCTTGATGCCTTCATCTGCCTGTATTATTCATCAAGACGAGTGGGGAGAAAACAGATTACTTGCATCTGTCTCCTTTCATGTTTACCTCACTGCTTTCTCTTTCTCCACTCTCTCTTTCTTTCCATTTCACCTACCTTTCACCTCCACTTTTGCAAAACATAAACAACAAACTGGCAAATTCCCTGTTTTCTAACACCATCACAGGTCCTCTCACTATGTGAAATGCAATTCTAACGCTAATTGTTGATGCTCAAGGCAGCGTAAGCTAAGGAGTGTCCTTAGTTCTGTTGTATTGATCTAAAAAGAACATCTTGTAGGGAGCAGCCATTTGAAGACACGCTGGGTTCTGTTTTGTTTCCTGTTGCTGGGAACGCTGCCTGTCTACACTGTCCCCCCACCCCTCCCCCCCTCAAAAAAAAAAATAAAAATGTATCACAGCTTTTAGAGCCAGTGATGAGAATTAACCACATGCAGAGGAACATCAACATCACTTCAGGGATGAGGTCTCCTCATGCTGCAGCAGTGGTATGACAAAGAATCGCCTTATTCGTGAGCAAGCAGGGCACAACAACTGCTGCTGTGAGCAACTAGCACGACCGCAAAACCTGCTCTATTCAATTCTATTCAACTCTCTGTGTACTATGTGATCGATGGCCACTTTTATTGTCTCATAAGTCAATTAATCTCCTCAGGGGTGTGAGTTAATGGCTTCTGTTCACTGATAAACATCAGACAGCTGGGACTTGTCACCAAGCACAGCCCAGCATATCCTCTCAAAACAATACTGCAGATTCATATTTAAGTCCCCCCCCACCCCACATCAGCCTCACTCAGTCACTCACTGCACAAATAAATCAGCTGTGGGCCACAGAGCAGTGTGTTTTCTCCAATCAGATCAATACAAATGTGGTGCTGTAAGCCGTTAGACGCAGTTATTATACAGGATCAGAGGTGGTGTGAGGGTGACTGATGATAAAAACTCTCCTACCGGACAGAAAGCCGTTGATGAGGGCAAGAGGGGATTTACATAATAGGCTGGAACCGACGAATGCAGCTCCTATTTAACATTTCGACTCCACCACAGCTCAGGTCAGAGAGTTGGCCTGTTTGAGGATCCACTGTGGCCGGTTGACCATTATGTCATTAATGCAAGCAAAACGTGAACGACAGCACCATATGAATGCACATTCACTCACATTTCATGCAGTCACATATGCACTCTTGCACTGGGAAGCGGATAAGCCGACTGAGATGCACGGAGTCGAGTTCATGAACTTATACATATTTCCAGCTGTTTTATTTATCCTCCTTCCTTCCTTCCTGTCTGTTTTTTCTCTCTTTACTCTCTCCATCGATGTGAGGTGAAGTGACCTTTATAAACTCAAGCCCTCAGGCTGCCTGGTGGAGCTGCGAAAAGCAACTTCATACCTCCTGTGTGTGAGTACAGCACATATTTATATGTGGAGGTGTCTGGGTGCATGTTGCAGGGTTTACCATGTTTTATATGTGCTGTGTATGGGAGAGTGGGGGAACTCATCTGGCTTTACAGTCACTCACATGTCTCTTTTACACAAGATACCTCATTTGCTTTTTCCTGCTGTTTCTGTTTATGTAAAATATAACACATGCAGAGGTATCCATGATGACTGACATTTTTTGTTTCTAGCAGACCTGATTTTCATATTTATCTTGGGGAGTGGAGATTTCCATTTTTTGTGTGACTGTGTGTGTCTGTGTGTGTGTGCATGTGTGCGTGCGTGCGTGCGTGCGTGTGTGACATACGCTTTCTCAAGGCAGGCCTCTCTGGACATGTTCTGTACCAAGAGGTTAGATGCCAGGTTGAATAGCTCTTCCGCCCATTCCTGAAGGAAATAAAACACACACACGCACACACACACACACACACACAGTCAGTGCAATCTGATGTTGATATCTTCTGATGAATGAAATGTGTCTTTTACTACTTCAATGCACTGGAAACAAATGAAGACAGTCCATACACGCAGGTGTACTGGTAATTTTCATTTGAATTCAGAAAACACACTGTCACAGTGATAATTTACTTTCACTTTAAGTCTCAACCCTGATCCACCAAGGGACACTGCCTTCCTCCACAGTCTAACAAGAATACAAGAACAAATAATAAATGGGAACTTGTTTTAATCCTGCATATTCATCACCACCTAAAAAGATAAGGAACTCGAGATACTGATCATATTCCTGTTGAACAGCGTTTTTATCAATTTAATTAACCTTTGTGCCATTTCATGTTTTATTTCATTTTCATATTAACAAATGCATTTTTCCCCTTGCAGATCATTTTCAGGGAAATGTTTCATAAACACTGATCCCACAGACATAATTGGGCACAATGGAACACCCCGATTAAAACAAAGAAATTATCAAAGTTGGAGGATCAAGGTTTTCACACAATAACAACAACATATATTGCATTTAATAGCTGCTTTTACCTGTATCCTTATACAAAACATCTTTCGTTGTTGTTCTTATGCACAGTTCTTACCTTAGCTATCTCCTCTTGGAAAGCCATGAAGTTCAGGTAGGTGATGTTGACCATGTCAGGGCCACTCACCACTGTCAGCATCCTGTTCTCCATCTTCCCCACCAGGGTGCTGACATCCAGTAGCTCACGTAGCTTAGCTTCCTTAACAAAGACAAACACACACACACGGACAAAACATGTCAGGACCAAACTCAAATCAAAATATAATTCATCAGGCTTTAGGCAGCTGCATACACACTGTGAACAACCCCACCTTTACAACAGTGGACCACACTTGAGCCAAACCTGCATCCAAAACCCAGCAGCCCCAACAAAACCGACATCAGTGGAAAAGCAAATGACATTAAACAGACCATGGAAAAAGACAAGCTATGCTTTTCTTTTATTTGAGGAAGTTAGAGACAGTACTGTTTTGTGTCAAGGTGTTTTGGTTTACTTTCACAACAAAAATCACCCTCTCAAATGCACTGAACTGAAACAAGACCTGTCAGTATTTTGGAGTTCACACCTCGTCTGACGGCTGATTTGTGTGATTAATGAGAGGTCTGCTGTCAGAGGCAGACAGTGTGAGGAGCGAGGTGGGAGGCTGCAGTCCCCAGTGGATCTTAATGTGACTTGCAAGTTCCATATTAGAGGCTATAAAAGCAGCAAAAAAAAAAAGGTGGGTTAAGCAGCACTATGACAGGAGGGCTTTCCATTTGTAAACTAATTAACAGGGCTGCAGGTGTTGAACTGAAATAAAAAGAATGTAGATTTTTAGTAAGAAGCACAAAAGAAGCACAAAATATCTGAAGGGGATTTGTGGAGTCGTTTACTATCAATGACCTCGCAACAACTCGCCAAATCCCGAGAGCTTACTGATTTTCAAACCTTGCTCCAGCTTGTTTTTAGTGTGGAAAACATCCTCCCACCTCATCAGATTCTCAGCTCAACTGTGGGATGTGGTAGTAAGAAGAGCAGCCGATGCACATCTTTACCTTGTGACCAGACATAACATCACGGGATGAAATGTTTCATTAAAAATCCTCAGCGGATTCACTTTCTGAAGGCAAGCACACTGTTCTCGCTTAGAAAAGTTCTCATTCAAATTCATGAGAAGAAATTACCTCCACCTTGATCTCCACCTTGAAGAAGCCTGAAACGTTCGTGCAGCTCTCAGAAACACCACAACCTGGCTGACTGAGCATCCTTCATCTATTCAATTTTCAGATTTAACTTGAATTTCCTGCAACCCAGCTCCATCCAACAGATTCAGCAGGTTAAATGAGTCTGTTGTCTGTAACAAAACATTGGGTGCGAGCAGCGCTCCAGTTCACACAGAGAAAAACTCTGAAGAATTTGTATTCAGAGGGGGTAATTGTCTGTGGAAAACTAAACCAAACTCATTTTAGCAAATATACATTCAAGGAGCTCATCTTTGGTGCAAATCATATAAAAAACAAACTACAATGCCTCCGAGGTGCAAGAGAGGAATAACAATGATCTTCTTCTCTCCTTTGCGGCCCAGTATGCTAGCAGCATACAAAATGGTTGCTCCGGCTTAATTAACACAACAAAAAAGCCCTGTAAAGGATTTTGCAGTGAAAGCAAATGAGCTCCCACTAATTTAACCAATCAAACAAAGAGCATTGTGTCCTGTGTCACGCTGATAAATGTCCTCTACACTTCCCTCACGCCCCCCAATCAAATTGCGCGGCTTAGAGGCGCCCATTATTATCACGCTGAACTCTTCTGAGGCGATAAATTTTCCCTATTGAAGAATCTCTCCCCTCTGACAGCCTTGTCTGTCTGTCTGCCTTTCATTTAAGCATCCACAGTTTTATGTGGCAGCATGGAGAACTACTTTCTGGAAAAATATGCCTCGCTATAATTTCAAAAAGAGAGGATCTGCCATAAATAACTGTACATGCTGCACAATGAAATATCACAGGTTTTCAGTCATTGTGTGATTTCCAGATGATTCGCACTCAGACGTTTTTAGTTACAAGATCCTGGCCTTGACCACCAATCAGCTGGACACAAAGTGCTTATTTATGGGAATCCATCACTCTCCACTTACGTATTCTGAACGCCACCAGTCCCATCAATCATAGCATAAAAAGGCACTTTCAATGTGCTAAAACACACAATGCTAAAGTACCCTTTGAGGGATGCTTTGGCCGTCTGCCCGAGATGAAAGGCCTCCGAGAATAGATGAGACGACAGTAAGATGCATATTTCATTTATTACAGCGCTGGAACGTCAGTACAATTTGATACTGTTTTGATGTTACTTGTAGCCATTAGCTGAACATACAGCTCATCTCCTTGTAAGCAGTCAGCACAGGGCTGAACTGGGAGGGAGCTGCAGGCACTCACAGCACATCAGCTGGAGAAACATCAGCAGTTATGTTGGAAAAGGACTTTGTTTGAGAGAAATGAGCTGATGTCAAGGAGGAGAGCCCTGCTGGACAGGAGGAGGAGGAGGGGGAGGAAGAGGTGAGGAGAGGACAGGAGAGGAGAGGAGAGGAGAGGAGAGGAGAGGAGAGGGGAATGGAAAAATATGAGAAAAAGAAGTAAATGCCATGAACGGGAGGAACAAAGAAGAGAGGAGGGGGCACAGCCTTGTGAGTGAAATGTAATTTGTGCTGGTGCATTGTGGGACCTATTGGAGGCATGCCTGAGGTCCTGGTTACCACAAAGATGGGAGCCAAACAAGTGGAGGGTGGGGGTGGGATGGGACTTGGAATGATGATGTGGTTGAAGAGAGTGGAGGGTTTTGTGTTTCACAACATACTTCACTGCAAGAGCCCAGCCTCTGTGCAACACCGTCATGGACCACTGATGTGAATGTCTACTGTTTCCAGTGTGTTTCCACTGCATTCACATGCAGTCAATGCGTGTCATGTATGTGTGTATCCGTGCTTGTGAGTATGTGCTTATTCAGGCATAGATGGTGCGTGTTAGCAGCTGCAGTCTGTCAGTGCAGGAAGTCTTCTCAGTCACTTAGCATTCACGTGGAGCTGCAGCCTGAGGTAATACACGGACTCCCACTTCCTGCCTTATAGTTTGTCACAAGGCTGTACCTGTCACCAGCCATGCACTCAAACTGTGTCACACTCTGCTGGGCACAAGGGAAAGCATTCAGATTGGCAACTGGAAGTCTGCCACACCTCAGGTCATTAAACCTGCAGCAGAGCACCTTCCTAAACTCTCACACACATACACATACTTTGGACTTGGCCACACACAATTGTAAATGCACACACATCCACGTAAGATTAAACATGCATAACACTGTACTCGAGCGAGCACAAATCATAACACACAAACACATGTGCATAAATACACACACAGGGACATCAGATCAAAGGAAATGTCAATATGAATGATTGATGATGACCCAACTACCTACACACAGGCCACTCAACACTTACCTTTAATATACTGCATCACAGATTTCTAACAGTGATGCAGAACATCTAAAACTAAAGTAGCAGAAGCAAATTGTACTAAAGCAGAAGCATATGATGCTTCACAAAGGTAGCACTGTGATTCTTATTTTTGGACAAGAAGTAGAGGGAATATTATCATGTTTTTATGAAGTGATTCCCTTAGAAAAATAAGTGCTGGGGCTGTTGAAATAATTGTTTAGGTGTCACGCACAGCTGCTTAGTGGAACAGTGCCTCCTTCAAAGAAGGTGCTGCTGGTGTACAATTTGATGTTCCAGTTTTCTTCAGAATGTGAAAAATCACTTTTTTTTTCTCCTTAATGTACCAAGTCTCACAAGACACACAGTTCACAGCACAGTGATAAAAAAAAAAGACATTTTGGTTGGTTTCTTGAGGGTGGCTGCACTTTAGTTGACCCTGCCAGGCTGTGTAGCTTGCTGCAGTTCACACTGCATATTTTAAAGCATCTGCACATGTTAAACGCAGTTTAAGAAAAGCAAAGAAGAAATTATTTTAGAGTGTACACATAGATATTGATGTAGATACTGGTGGGAACTTACATAAATATTATTTGATTTATATAAGAAACATTTGGCATTTGGAAACTGCTGTAAAAAGTCATCAACTATTGTGTGTTATCCCCTCTGACCTCATACATCTACACATTCCTCACGAATTACTAATCCATTCATCTAACAAAACACCCAATTACGGACCTTGTAACCTCAGAGAACAGCATTTAGACCTAAACATGGCCTCACATGAGAGGGAGTGCTTAAAAGTTACAAATGCGACTGTTACATAAGGATTCAGAGGAGCACATCCTAATGTATGGAACTGTGACACTGCAGGGCGGCGCTGCAGGTTACGAGCAGGGCACCAGTTTTCCTGCTGCCGGCTAGCCTTGTTAACTAACAGAGCGGCAAGATGCTGCTGGTGGGGCAGTAAAAAGCCTCAGGCATTAGGCAGGAAATTATGGGATATCAAGCTGGGGGTGATGTGCTCATTCTGCCACACAAATACTGCGCAGACGTGCCTTTTTTTTTATGGTGTTTATGGTGGCTGGATGATGATCTGCCTTAAGTCAATTACCTTTATGTCAATTTAATGTTTTGTGAAGGGTTTGTGTAAGTGAGTGTATGTGTGCGCCTATCGTTGTTACATGTGCTTTCTTGTTTATCAGTCAGTGTGAGTAATCCTAAGACGACTCCCTCTCCTGGCGATGCAGTCATTTATTTAAGAGGGTCACGCTGCATCTGCAGAGCATGTTTAAAACATTAGCCACATCATAACTTACACAGACAGAAAGCACTGAAACATTGATCCCATTAGAAGAAAGAGCCCCCATCCTCCTCGCCAAGCTAAAGCTCTTTCCCGCAAATGGCCTTCCTAATCGTCCGCACGCATGCATGCGCACACACAGACACAAACGTACAGTACAGTCACAAAAATGTAAGACGTCACATTCTTTGAGCAGATACAGATAACTCGAGCTGCAGTCTGCACACTCAGACAGACACCGTAGTCTTTGCCCTGCAAACGATGTGCTGTACATGCTGCTTGGGCCTTAATATAATTAGATCACATTACTCTGAATACATATTTTTTACCAATGTTCTTTCATCAGAATGGTCAATAAGCAGAAAAAACAAACAAAAAAAAAAAGCTCAGCAACAGTTACAGGTTTTCAGTGCTAAACATCTGTACAGCTAAATGGATTGTGTAAGATGAACGCAAAGACACACATACACACAAACAAGAGACATACAAACAAAGACAGCTTTAGTTGTTTAGAAGAAATGTTACATTTCACACCGTCACAGTGGGGAAGTGCAATATGTAGCTGAGCTTTGAGCTGCTCACATTACAGCTCAGCAGCTTCATGCTTTAAATTTCCTCAGCTTGAAAGCTGCCTCACTAATTTTTCTGGCTCGGGGTGAAAGTCAGTTACTATACAGCTGCATTGTATGCAGACCGAGGATAAGCCACAGATAAACCTCTCACAAACAGCTGCATTGTGAACGCGACCAAAAGGACATGAATGAGAGCAGGAGAGGATGAGACGGAAGGTGTGAGGGAATAAGAGAGGGATCAGGAGAGAGTCTTTGATTCTCGGGGCATCCATCTCCCTCTCTGCCACTATCTGCATCCTGCTCTCCTCCCCTCATCTGTGAGGCTCACCGTCTCTGCTTCTTTTTATTATTCTCCCACATGGTCATAATTCATTTGAGCACTCAAGTGTCAGTGGATGCGGACCACCACAGTTTCACGAGGCGGAGAATTGCCCACAAGGCCAGGAGTAAAAGGTCAACGCTTCATCAATCAGCTGTCAGGTGATGCATCGCTGACCGCAGAAAGGAACCACACATTTCGGCTGTGTGTGTGTGCGTGCCTTGCAAATGTAAACCACAACAGACCTTCTCAAAAATCTTGGGTAAGGCTTTGCTGCTGGTTGAATGTGCCAAATTGATGCTAATTTCTTAAAACGATACTTATTTTCCTTTAAGCCATCTGGCTCTCTTGCCTGTAATGCAGCTGTACTGGCAACTGTCCATCAGTGAAGCATCAGTAAACACAGCCATGTGAGTTCAAGGATACTGAGCAGCGTGTACGAGCCTGTGTAAAAGATGAAAAACATAATGGTTTTAAGTGTAATATTTTGAGAAGATGTTAACCCTCTTACGCTAAATATTTTCTTTTTATATTGCATGTGTTTGATTGAGGGGTATAATGGTTAAGAAGGGAATTAAAATAAAAATAACATCCTGATTAGTGGAAGGATTGCAAAGCTTTAGCTCGTCATTAGCTCTCCACTGGAATACATTTGTCGGCGGTGTCATGTCGTTGGCGCTCGTGCGTCGAGGCACAGGTTGAGAAAATACGTGGGAGGAGTGAAAGCTCATACGAACTTAACAATCCCTCATTCCAGCTCTTCAACAGGGGCATTTCATTAACCCCCGAAAGCAGTGAGACATGAAACGAGAGACGGAGGGGTGGACGGAGGGGAGATGCAGAGCACATATCACACCGTTTTCCAAAATGCCAGCACTTCAGCAATAACTTGTGCTGACAGGCACCCATTTTTACGTCTTGGGAAAGTGGCCTAATATTCACACCCAGTGCTAATCATCTCATGACACACAGTGGGACTGAGCATCGCAGACTTTGAGGGGAAAGTGAAAAATGCATTTTTAAAAAGAGCAGTTATACAATCACTGTATTTCTTATTTTATTATGAATAATCTAATCACGGACTGCACGAACTTATTACAGTAATTCCTCTTACTGATCAGACTTCATTCTACTGCACAGTTAGACTTCTGTCAAACTTTCATTATGCCTGCAGGGCAGCCGGACTCAACACTTCAGGCAGAAATGTATTAGAAAGAAATTTCGCTGAACTACTCCTAACTCCACTCAGTCACTAACGAAAACAATTTATTGAACTTATTTATATCGCCTGTGGCAGCAACCATTCTGACCAAGAACAATGTGCGGCTGGCTATTGTGTATCAGTGTTTTGTATAAATAAAAAACAAAGATTCTTGACCAAAACACCAAAATCATCCACCTGCAAAAGATTTTGAAGAAGTTTGAAAGGAAGACAAAAGTCATCTGCCCACTATCACAGTGTTTAAATGGAATAAAACTACTGATGTCTGACAGCTGTTGACAGCTGTGCCTGCAGCCTGGGCCAGAAAATGGCAGAAACTCCTAATTCAGTCTGCCACCCCCGCATATAAAAACTCTTGACATCTCATTCAGGATGCCGTGACATTGAGGAGAAACACATTCTTCATTGGAAACATAAGGAATGCTTGACAGGATTTGACTGCAAATCACAGACCCCTCGATAACTAAATCATCTGACAGCGACAGACACCGTCACAAAGAATGGGCCACCGAGTTCTCACCGCTTCTGACGTTCCCTCCGCCACATCTTTTTTCAATAACTCATCTCCTCAGCATGCGTCTGTGTGTGCGTTTGTGTTTGTGTGTGAACCACCTACAAGAAAATGTCTCAACAATTAACACAACATAACTGAAATACCTTCAGTGCTGCATGATATCGCTGTGATATCATTTCATATCACTTCATTTTTGAAATAATCTCTGGTATTCCAGCACGTCAGACAAATGCTTTTCATTTTATGGTCAACATGACCACAATCTTTCCAAAATACAAAATAAGAAAAGAATCTCTGTTGACTGCACATCTTGACCACGGGGGCTTTGAAGAGAATGATGCTCCAGAAATGGGGAGGAAATTGGACAATGTTGCTGAGAAATCTGCTTTTCTCTGGCACCAAGTTAACATGAGAAGCATAACTGTATTTATGTATTTTTTTCTCTTGTCCATGAAAAATAAATACTTTTGCAGATTTTGAGGTTTTACCTTTAACTAGATATAAGTTAAAGTTTTCAAGCCCAAAGTGGGCAGCACATGGAAGCCATAGAGAAAGTAGACTCAACTTCAAGGTTGATATTTGTTATTCTGTAAACTCGCTACAGAATGACTTCATTATAAAAAAAAAAGTCCTTCAACAGCTGTTTCAATCTTTACGTGCATGTTCACAGAAACCCAATCATGACTCACCTAACACCTGGACTCGCCATCAGAGAATACAAGATTATACTGCCATTAATGGCCAAAAACAGACTTTCGCAGCAGATGCCTCAGTAACAGGGGGAGAGAGAGACCTGTAGGGAAGCAAACTGCCAGCATGGATTAAAAGGGAACATAAAAGCTTGGGGGGCAGGACATAAGGATAATTATACAGAGGAGACTAACCACATCTTTGTCACAGAGTCCCTTTGCACCTCAGTTCCTGGGAATGTAACCTGCATAATAATCTCTTACAAGGGCACACCTTCTGTATGCAGCAGCAAAATGAGGTTGTAAATTTTACATGTGTCCGTACACTTGAGCGTGTGTGCACTTCTAAGAGTAGGCTGGCGACTGGGGGGAGAGATAGTTAGAAGGAGAGAGGGAGAATAAACAGAGAAAAAGAGGCTAGAGGACGATTCACGCTGTGTGTGAATCATTGTGAGGGAAAGACGGAGAGACAGAAGGGGCAAGGGGCAGGTTTGATGAGGTGGAAGTAGTCTACCTGGCATGCACTCTTCCTCTCTCTGGCTGAGCTCACATTGGGCAGACAGGAAGGCAGAGGCACAGACAGGAGGGAGCTGACCTCAGATACACCGCATGAACTTCAGCAGGAGAAAAATAATCAACCGCTGTGACTCACCGGCTCAGCACCTCTCATTAGAACAAGCACCCAACGAAACCGCAAACTTGGTGGCACACAAGTCAAATAGCTGAGCTGGCAATCAGATCGACAAAACAAAGCTCACTTGGCTGAAGTATTTAGTAAAGTATGACAAGTGTGTTGTGCAATAAAACACTGTCAGAAACAAGACGAGAAATTTAATGAACAGACAAATGTTCCCAGATTTCAAATGCTGCGTTATTTTTCCACCAAAAACATTTAGCCAAGTTACATTAAACAGTCGTCATGGGTAAAAAAAAAAAAAAAATTAAACCCAAGACCAAAACAAACAAACAAACAAAAAAACAAAACAAAAACAAGCAAATAAATGACACGTAAGGTAAACTGAGGATAAAATGCCCATTTGATTTCACCCAAAGTAAGTGGTGTAAGACTCAAAACTTTGTGTGCTATTTTTTTTCTTTGTGCTACCTAAAAGTAGTTGTTCCATCTCAGGGTGCCCCAGGTATTCTGGTCATTACTCCAACCCACTCTCTGTGACTCATTTGAATCAATTTGTGAGGTGGATGAACCCCATTCTGTTCAAGCTGTCCATCAAGTGGCAGTCTTTCAGGGGTGGCACTAAAAACAGCTCCTGGGCACCACAAACTGGCAGGTACATAACTACAGTAATTATCCTGCAGTCATACAGAAGCTCTAATTTGGTACGGACGGACCTCTGGAAATGCAGAGAAAATGCTTACAGCCCCAACAGCAATCAGTACATGCAGTGTATCCACGCATGGAAGAGACACATCCATGTGCACTGGCTTCTCAAGAAGGCACAGATGCATACACACCCACACAAAGACTAATAAACATGGTTGGTGCAAAAATAGACATGGAACAAAAACAGTCAAGACTGGTGGAACAAGCAGACACATTTTTGATGCATCCTCAGGCTAGACACTGATTTTCCACCTGCTGTATTCTCTAAGTGACCCTGAACCCTTGTCTCCCCGTGGAGTGAAAAACCTAGAAGGGTTCATTCAGTTTTCAAAATTATGAGTATTTGTGTAAACAGACAGAAAGTAGGCACATTTCTTCATTCCTCATTGGATAAAGATGTGTAACTCTGAATCACACGGTTACAAACATTCCTAGAGCCGTGCATGATTTTGCCGGCTAGCATGAAAATATGATACGTGACCTTTTAAAACAACCTGAGAAAAGTAACAGGACTCCCAACAGGCCAAATAATTTATACCAAATCCACAGGTACATCAAAAAAAGAAAAAAAAAAGAAAACAAAAATACACTCGGGGCTGACAGGTCTTTTTCAGAAGGTGTACTATTTTGTCTTTCCCACTGTTTCTAAGATGAACCTAGACCAATTTCACTCCTCTATAAACAAAACAAAACAAAAAAAACAACCTCCCCTCAAAGCAGCCTGCAAAGATTCACAATACATGATGCTGTTTGAAAAGAGGGTCATTTCCAGCCTTCAGTCCTCCCTCTGGCACCCCGCTCAGGCCCTCCAAGAGCCAGGGGCCCCATGGAGAGAGGCCCCGCAGGGGAAATGTCCACAATGGGGTCCAGGAGTAAATAATTCATATGTCCCTGTTGGCACAGCGCATTCAGGCTGTAGATACTCTTCCACTGCTTCTGCTGTAAGGAGGCAGCATATGTCCTCCCCCTCTAGCTGTTTCCATTCTTGCCCCCCTCCCTACCCTTACTTCCTTCTCGACAACACACCCCAATATGCTGGGCTCCTCACTGCGTAGAGGACATTAAGCAGATTCCAGCCCCAGTGACATCTTTAATAATTCTGACCAGAACCAATTGGGTTTATTGGGGGACATTCCTGGAGGACTAAAGGGAGAGGGGGAGCTGTGCAGCATCAGAAGTAGTCATGCTGTATAAAGTATAAAGTAATAATAGTGAAGCAGAAGAGAAGGGGCTGTGCTTCGTCTTTCTGCTGATGGAGATGCACACAGAGACCTGGCTTTATTCATCCCAGAGACGTGGCTTTGTCCTGATTTGTTAGGGTAATATGAATGACGCACAGGAGTCTTGCAATAATACAATACATGGCCTACAGTTGTTAGGAAGTGCACTGGCTGCTTGAATGAGGCTACAGAGCACAGACACACAAAATGTAGAGCCAGTGTCCTGCAGGCAACTTCACTCTCGCATCATGAGTATTTCTTGCTTTTGCATCGTCTAATAAGTTGAGCTGAGTTAAGTCACAGCCTGGGTGATAACATGGTCTTTATGCAACATAAAATGGCAGCAGTTCACTGGAAGTATACAAACAAATAAAATAAGGCTAAAGGGAAGTGGAGGTAAGGGTAATAAAGTTCTCATGGGCTAGAAAGTTTTTTTATTCTTTTTTTTTTTATTACTTTATTGATCCCTCCTGGGGAAATTACTCTCTGCATTTTACCCACACCAAGTGAACGAAACATGCACATGCACTAGAGATGCTGGGGTGGATCGGTGCCTTGCTCAGGGGCACCACAGCCATAATGGCAGATCAGTGAAACTGAACACTCCTCACATCAAAGCTCATTATTTTTTTCTGTGAAATCACAGCAGAATTATTTCATGAAAACTTCTTTCAGCAGTGAGGAGGTCAGGCGTTATGTGCTTCAGACAGCATGGTATGCTGGGTCATTCAGGCTCTCACAGAAAAGCCTGAGGAAACAGTTGCTTAGCACCACGCTGTCCAGCTGGCTCACACGCTACAGTTCCACACATGGAGAGCAAAATTTTACTGGGTGACATAATTCTGCGCATAAACATCTCTAATTGGACCTTCAAATCCCGCTGCAAACATTCGAGGATCCTTGGTAAGCATCGTGCAGTGATAATTGTGATTTATCCTCTGTCTGTAGTCATCATTTAGCCTTTTGCCATCATTAGCTACGCTGTGACACAGAGAGCCTGCTGTCCCGACATCCTCAGACCATCTGCCGGGCCGGGCCATGCCACCTACCACCCTCGCATAACGCCCCATTTGGTATGGCATCTGTGTACTCCACTGATCTGCCAACAAAGGATTAATGAATGTTTAAACAAGCCCGTGGATATTTAACAATATTCAAATGGCCATTTAACCTATGGTCGATGTTTGGGCTAACGCACAGCGTTGACAGCGATCTGGGGACAGCCCATTTCAAGATGGCACGGTGCAAATGACACACATGATGAGAAAAATCAGCACTCCGTGCGGAACTAGCCTCCATATCTGATTGGCTCTGATTCTTTGACCCATCTCTGATAGAAGATGATGATCAGTCCACGCTTGTTCTGTACCAGACACCTATGGCGCCTCTAAGCCTAATTAGCCAGTCTTGGTTTCTAATATCAGACCAGGAGATGTGTCTAGACAAAAACAGACTGTTGCCTGTTAACAAGACAAACAATCCAAAAACAACTGATTATCGGAGAAACCTTTGACTTGTAATCCAGTGCTAACAGTGAGTGCTAAGAAAGTTTTGGATTTTCTTCTGCATGAGAGAGAAAAAGAGAGAAACAGCAAAAGCCTCGGCCTTCATTTAAGTCACTGCTGCATTTTGTTTCTTGGCTGTCCTTCAGGAAAAGAAACAGAGGAAATTATGGAAATAAGATAGAGGGGCTTTGGATAAAAATTGTGTTTGTCAATCCTCTTATTCACTGCAGAAACTTGACAACTGACAGCCATACCAAACTGTATGAGCACAGTACCTTCACAAAGTAATGCAACAGGAACATGAACAAACTTACATTTTTTTACTGGGATATTATTCTAATTAAAAAGGCACATATTAACTGTTCACTGTCAATAACAGATGCTTGCACAACAGGCAGGCCAAACATAATCTCACTGCCTTTTTTATCATGCCAAGCCGAACCATTTCAACCAAATCAAATCAGACATCCATCCTCTTCCACACTGTTTTGCACCCTGAAGTAGAGTTTATGAAACCTGGCATCAAGTTTGGTGGACATAATTACAACTGATTCCCATTATTAAGAGTGCACATGGAAAAATGTCCTGAAGATAGCTTAGAAATATCATCAATATGCACAGGACCAATTGGCACAGGAAGTCTGTGCCCATGACAATATTTACTGGCAGAGACCATTATATCCTACTCCAGCTAAATGCCTGCCAGTTGCTTTATATAGTAATGCTTCCTGCTATACAACGTGTAACAATGGGCCTTTGAACTCAATAGACTGGCTGGGAGAAATGTTCCCATAATTGCAGTACTTTACATTACACAGTTGGATAAAATAATTCCACCTGTTTTATGCAGAAGGCCTTAGATGAACTTCTTTGTGAATAAAGTGTGGTTTTCCTGATGCTAATGGGTTGGCCTGCCTTACACTGAATGTTAACAAAAGCTAATGTTTGAAAGGTAATGAAACGCAATAAAAAGCTGGTATAGTGAAGTTTGTAAACAGAAATTGAATTGGATTATCCTACCAGAAGAATTTTCACTTGCTTTTAGGAAAATCAGATCCACAATACTTGTTAAGTGGACATGTTTTTCCACAAGAGTGTTGTCAGCATCTCTGGTAAGCGTTACACTTGTGAAACAGCACCTGCAGTCTGTCAGCTACCAAACCATGTGGTGTCCAGAATGGAAGCGGGGGACTGTTTGGGCCAAACAAATGGCTACAACAAATGTAATACAACTTCCTGTGGAAAGAAATGTCCAGAAAGTGAAATCATTCAAGAAGAAGAAAAAGAAAAAACAAGACAAAGTATCCAGGCTCTCGGATCCAAACTTTGTTTATCCCAACATCATTCAAAGGAGAAAAACAAAAAAAAAAACATCTGCTCTGGTCCTTTGGAAAAGAAATAGTTCGAGAGAGCTGTGTGGTTTCTGGAGCAGCAGCATTAAGAATCAGACATTTTCTTTACTAACCCTCCTGAGATTTACTATCGAAAACCAATTAAGTCTTTTGAATGCTTGGAAGGGATCGTTGCAGGGAGTGAGAAAGGTCGCCTGTCTCTTTATGCCCTGGCGTTGGAAAGGTCCCTAAAAAAAAAAAAAAAACACACACACACACACACACACACGAATACAGCCACAGAAACGGTCACACAAGCAAACCCATGTGCAGTATGTCCACCAGTCTCACCTACGTGATTAATGGCATTAGGAGCTGACTAGTGTGACCGAGGCGGCAATTAACAGAATTCCCAAGAGCTGCTCGCTCGTCTCATCCATCCTCCATAATGTCTTCACCACCATATCTGTTATGATAAGATGGAAGATAACAGTAAGGTGGGAAACTTGGAGGAGCAATTGATCACCCCAATTAAATCTGAACAAATTAGAGAGGAAAGAGGAGAAACTCGCTTCTGCCCGCAGGCATGTCTGGAAGTTTATTTAACTACGCAACTGCAGAGTCTGTTTCCAAAATGAGATGTGTAGACTTTCAAATGATCAATGATCATTAACATTGCTTCATTAGTGCCGCTTCATTAGCTTTCCTGATCATTAGCAAAGTAAGGCAGATTATAGTTTTCAATTAAAGTTATGAGTCATTTGAGACGTTTGCTTCCAACATCATCAACTTTTCTAAGGTAGACTCATTTCTCCAAAAATCTTTCAAGGAAATTACTATGAAAATGGTTCCAAAGCTGTGCCAGTGAAGCTTCAACACTCCCAGTCCAACAAATGGCTTACTGCAGATCTGTGAACATTTCAAGGACTACAGAATAGCAAGCCTTAAGCATCCCATTAGCTGAAATAGACTCAAGTGTTCAGTCAAGCAGGAAAAACTTTTTTTTTTTTTTTTCCAATTCTTGTCCCTCAATCAAAAGTCACAAGAATCACAAGTCTGGAACAACTAACAGATCTCGGCGAATGTTGCTCCAATTAATGCAGTTAAACAAACTCCCTAGAATGACAGAGACATATGCTTTTCAGACGAAACAGACTGAATGAGAAGAGAAGAGAGTTAATTAGTGGTTGATGTGAACGTCCCTATTCTCTCCTGTCAAACGGCAGGAAGTTACCATGTGTCAGAGCACCTTTCCTGCCCTTGTTAGCTCCGTGTTAGTCCTTTTCTCCTTGTGGTTTCCATGGTAACAGACCCATCAGACTGGTCATAACCCTCATATTTCAAACTCACCTGCAAGGTGGGCAGTGTACACTGGTGCGCATGCGTGTACTCGCCCTCTGTGTGTGTGTACAGACAGTGCGAAAGCCACTGAATGTCTCCACTTAAAGTTAATTCCTGTGTTTGGTCAATGCCTTTTCACCAAGTATTATGGATAGAATTTTCTCAGATACTTACACTCATATACAGAGACTTATTGATTGAGATAATCATATCACTCTGTATATACAATAACATTTTATGCTAAAAACCAACAAACCAATCCTTTGAGACAATAATGCGTGCCTGGGAATGATTTAAAATAAGGTGCAAAGTTAGCGTTAATCTACACAATGTAGTCAAACATCAGCATGCTAAGTAATGACCCGGATCCCTACTTAATCCCTGGAAAAGAGCAACTGGTTCAATACATCGACAGTGACACACAGATTGTCGTGCATGGAAGACGAGCTAAATCGAGACGGAGATTAGTCGATAGTAGGACTGCTAATAGCCACTGACTGTAGACTCGTACTAAGTCATCTGTCAGCGGCAGGTCAAACAAGTTACGGTTAAGATTTATGGCTGCTATGCTTTAGCAGTAATTCCCAACCGGCCCCAGGGGTAGGTACCTCTGCATTTGCCAGAAACTGTGATTTGATTTAAAAAAGTAGATCCACATATTAGTGTTAAGGAGGAAAACAACCAACAAAACAGGATTACAAACTGGTGGCGCAACAACTAGTAGGCTACCAGTTACAATAGGAATAGAAATGTGTTAAAACCTTAAAGCCCCTGAGTTGGCAGGGTAGCAGAGATCCATTTTAAACTCAGTTCATCAATGTGCGGGTACATCTATCTACCTAGACTGTAAGTGTGGACTGACCTTCCCCAGCCTGTAGGAACTAAAATGAAAGACGAATGGGGTGCCTGCGTTAATGCTGGCTTTTCTTCACAAACTAAAATGCTGACTTTCTGCTGGCAGCAGCTGTGCTCTCTAGTCTGAGAGCTCTCGCCCTCGACTGGTACTTATTTGATCAGCTCCAGTTCCACTGGGACGACCTTTGCTGGGTTAACAAAATGTCACGTCTGATTTCACTGCTGGCATCAAGTGACTTGGAGACGAGTGCCAAGTTCCAAGGGAATAGACTGAAACCAGCACAGTGACTAAAGAAAGGGGTCATCGTAAGGCAACAGTCTAGTTATTTACTTGTTTCCATGTTGATATTTTTCAGCAGTTTTGTATTTAGGGACTTTTGGACCTTCAGTGAAGCTGCTGGGTGCTCAGCTGTGATATAACTTTTAATTTTTTCTTCCAATGATACAGATCAATGCAACCTTTTTATGTACAGTATATAGAATGATGGCTTTTAGTCATTTGGCATCTTGTGATTACTTAATTTGTGTTTAATAGTTACACAATTTTTTTTTGTTTTTGTTTAACATTGCTTTTGTCTTTCTTTGCTGTTGCTGTGTGTCTGAAATGCTTCATAATTTAATGGCACTTGCACCTAACCAGTGGTCTTCTCTTTGAATTTCTTTGATACAAAGCACAGTGCACAGAGTTGACCTAACTAAATTCAATAACAGGAACAACTGACAAATACAAGACTATGAATGTCACATATTATTGAATGTTACAACGTTGTTTGTGAAGCTTAGAGTAAAAAACAGATTATTTGTGTTGGCTGGTCCATAAAGCAGACAGCCAAACTCATATCCCTTGTTTTCTCTTTTGTTCTCTTCACTTCCAAGCTAAAATAATACAAAGAAAAGGAAAATATAAATAAATTCAGGACAGACTTCTCTTTTCCTGAGTCAATAGTTTGAGACATTCCATCTGGGGTTCCTCTAAAGGTGGGAACTTTACCTTCACAGGTGCACCATTGTGCTCCTTTTGGCCGTTTTTTTTTTCCACCAAGATAGTCATCTCTGGACCCGCTTGGGTGACTCTCCCTCTGCACTGACACAGCCCGCTCTGTTCATCATTACAGTCTCTATTTCATCTGGTCTTTCATTCAGTCGTCCTTTTCCTCATTCATCTTGGTCCAGCAGCTCAGTCTCATGTTAGCTGGGAACAGAAGCGGCTTCTGTGGTCGTCCAAAGAGAGAGTAAGCATCACCTTCGATTTCTCCATGAGTGGTAATGAGATGGCCTGCTTCGCACCAGGGGAATTCATCTGTGTGCAGGGATCACCTAAGTAATTGACTGAAGAATAAAACCCACACCCATCAGGGTCCACCATGCTAAGCTTTTATTTTCTTCTTCTTTTTTTCTTTTTTTGTCTCTGCCCCCTTTCTCATTCCCTACTGCTGCTTCTTCCCTGGAGGTTACATCGATGTGTGACGCTGATCAATTGCTTGTCTTTGACTGATGACAAATGGTGCTGCAGTTTCTTTTATGAAAATCAATGAGTCCATATACCCGTTTACTTTAATCACCTTTTACTGCAAGCTGCCATTTGCCCCGCAGCCAATCCCACTGATGAAAACGATAGTCAGGAGCAACAGTATCCAATCTCTTCTTCACATATTGGCACTGACTGAATTGACTGTCTGATTGAGAGTGCCAGACTGACGACGAAGAGAGAGAGAGAGAGAAAGAGAAAGAGAAAGAGAAAGAGAAAGAGAGGGAGAGTTCAGTAAGGGAGGGGATGATACATGCTTGGTTAGTATGATGGCATTTTTATTTCATTGACCACCAGCACAAAGTGTCATGAGTGCGATTGCGTGTGTGCTTGAGTGTTGTGTGTATGTGTGCATGAATCATGTCTAAAATGGGAATGTGTGGGAGTTTTCTCTCCAGACCTGTCAACTGACAAACAGTTTCATGCCTCTGTGCACTAAAATGTCTCTCAGCAGAGCCCGCTGGGAGAAGAAGGAACGAGCCGTACTTACATTCATTCATTTACCGCACATAAATCTCACCCTTTTTTCTTCTAAATAATTACACTGCATAGGTCTGTTCTACTCTACCACACGAGCATTCTCAAATTTTGTCCATCAAAATGTCCTAAAGGTTACGGTGATTATTTGTTTTGTCTGACCTAAAGTTAAAAACTGAAAAGAAAAAGTAGCAGAGGATGTTTGGCATTTTTCCTTAATGAGTAATCGACCTGACTGATTAATTAACTGATTAATCTTAATGAATCCCCAAACTATAGAGTGAGCTTCAGCTCTGCACTGCTAACGCTAAAACCAGACACACCATATGTCCTCAATCACTCTATTTCTCACTGTCTGTCGAACATGCACACGCATGCATATGTGTATATACACACACACACACACTCCCTCTCTGTTTGTCTCAGCCTTTCTAACAAAGGTCTTTAGAAAGACTTACTATCATTGATTATCCCAAAGTTTCCTTTTACATTCAGCTGTTCATTTCTCAAACAGCCGGTGCTCATTTACACATTTGTCAATCTTAAGGATTTGATCATTAATACACAGCAAAACACTTAATGATCTCAAGTACAACATTTCTACACACTGCCATATGACACTAATCTACAGGCTATCAGTGTGAGCAAGATGTGCCGCCAGCATCCCTCTGACTAAATCTCATAGGTTAACGCTGATCCGTGCATGTCAGCCTGTAAGCAGGGATCAACTATCATTTCTCTTTTACTGAAGGGGACTGTGTAGTTGTGCAGCAGGTGAAACCAGGGTTTGAATTACAGTTGGTCTCCCTGGGTTGTGGGAGAGACGATGGTTGTGAGGCTTTGCACATATATTGCTGTGTTATGTCTGCAGCACAGGCTCATGCACATATCATTACATCACTGGGGTATACTAAAAATAACACCTCTACATAGCACAGATAAGTAAATCAATCATTGGCTCAGTGATAAGCTGAAACACGACTCAGCTGGACTTGCTATAAATGTTGAACATCACAATGCACAATATGCCACTGCCAGCAGAGGATAGCATCTGAATACATATCAAAGCTGTTATTAGGCGATATTTGTTGAGAGATTTTATACTTAAATTTGAACTTTTATTGCTTCTGGGGGAATCTCCTCTGCCACTGTAAATCAAACTCTGAGTGACAGCCTCTGCAGACCGCTGTGAAAAGTTTCACATATCAGCAGAAGTCATATATCTTCACTGTCTGTCATTCATGCTATTACAACTGCAGACACTTGTACTGACACAATACAGCGTACAGTACAGAACACAGGATACCGATTTTTCTCAGCTATTCATCTTGTCATGCTAGCTGTGTCCAGGGTCAGACAAAGGCCTTGCCCACTCTTACATCAATAGATTTGAAGTTGCTGTGATTGCTGCGGCTGGAGCACGTACTGTGACCCCATCCTTCATCGTTACACAAACCACACAGAACAGATGAAGGAAGTAAACACTGTCACAACAAAAGCCTTTATGCCATGAAAAAAATGCTGTAAAACGGAGATTCAAAAAGCCTTCCTGACTCGTAAATCTATACTTAAACAACCTATTAATATAAATTTAGTTTCACATTTATTCTTGTTTTAACTGAGCCAGTGCTTTGCTTTCCAAAAAGTGTGATGTTATTAGTGATGCGGCATCAGAAACGGCACTTTGAAAACAAAAAGTGCACTCAGCTCAGGATGTGGGGCTGCTTTTGGTAATGAAAAAGAAAAAGAATTAGGTAAGGAACTGTTCCACAGTGCCAGAAATAAATGCCAAGACATTGATACTGCATGCTCTGTTTCACGTTTACTCCCTAGACTACGTAATCACAGCCTTAAACATCCTGATAAAACAGCTGATTTGAATATGCACAGCATAAGTGTATTACAGGGGGCGGATCTAAAACCTGCAGTAGCTTGCTGTGTACTCAGAGGAGCTGTTAAGCACTTACTGCTGTGGGAGATAGAGCTTTAGCTGACTTTGTTGACCAGACAGAGCGGTGGTGATAATGGCCTGCTGGCCTCTCCCAGATCCTGTTACACTGCTGGGGACACACAAGCTGCTCTGTATTTAGCAGCGGTCCTCTCTGCTGCGAGCTTAGAATGTAACCGTGCTGGTGGCTGCTCCCTCTCACCTCACAATAAAAGTCTGAAGGAACAAATAGCTCTGGGCCAAATGGACACTGCAGCCTTAAATCTACTGCTGACATTAGCAAATTTATGACACTTTAATTCACTATCCAAACAACAAGGAAAGCCATAAAAGAAATTAAAAGCATTTAAAAAAAGAAACTACTGTGTTGTTGTAGACGTGCTGTGGCAGCACAGTTACGGTTGTTTTCTAGCTTTGTCTTGTGGTTGTGAATGATTGCCATATGTGTCTCAGCTGATAGCTGTGGCTGCATCTGTGCAGACGATCCACCTTTGTAAACTATCCTCTGTGACAACAACTCCAGAAATCAGTTTGTTCCCCTCTCAGTTGACTGTAATTAACCCTTTAGTGAAAGCCTCCATAAGCAGGCAAACCCGTGTATGTGTGAAACTTACCAGTACTACAACTAAAAAAAAAAAAATTGTTGAGAACTTCTCTGCCCACGTGCGACCATGTGAGAGTCTATACAACCATCTGCTACGCTCAGTCAGTCAGACGTACCTCAGTCTGATCATGCATGCACATTAAGGGATGGATAAGCTACGAAGTCCTTGTGTCTTTTTAAACAAACAAACAACAAAATAATCACCAGCACATGGCAGACACGGGCTGGGGTGAGATAAGGATATCTGAATTATCAGACCACAGTCTGTCTGCACATTCTACCCTCCCACAGTGTAACCAGCGGCTGTGCTTGATGTCTTATTTCCATTATAAAAAAACAAAAAACAAAAACAAAAGGAAAGATCTGAGAATGAAGTCTGCTGTATAGAACACAAAATCATTAAAGCTTTCCATTTTCAAGATGTGTATTACAGCCTGAACTACACAGGCACTGAGTAAAGGCAGGACATTTCATAGACAGATATCTGTTTGCTTGTCGAAGAGACAGAGAGAAAGCATGTAATTTCATCTGTCAGACACCTACTGTAAGCAGCATAGAGAGATGCTGATTACATTTTCCTCTTGGCAGTTCTGCTAAGAAAGAACAATTCAGATAGAGAAAAAAAACTTCCAGGAAAAGCAGAAGGACAGAGAGAGACTCAGAATGTGCCCCTCACACTGTGCAAGGAGGCAGAATGATGTACAAGTGGAAAGGGGAAGTCATCTGAACAGTTGTGTAGAAGTTAGCTGGACGGTAAAGTGTTCACCAGAGATGGCAGATGTGACTGGTTTTAGTGGTTGGGTGGGTACTGAGGAGCGGGAACATGCTGTGCAGGAACAAGCTAATCTGCTGATTTAATAAAGAGACAATATGAATGGACGGTTTGGAACAGTGAGGCCTGCTACAAGAACCACACATGGCTTTAACACATGTAAAACAATAAACCTAATTAAAAGAACATGAACTTGTGTCAGTCTTCTGGTTAGCTGTTTCTACAATTCCCATTTCCCTCCAATTGCATATAATATTCTTGCTGGCACAAACGTATGAAATAAATAAATGATTTTGCAGGTAAATAATGTATTTTTCATTTTCACAAAACAAGTACTGAGATCATATTGTCAGAATATAACCTGTATAAATCTGCTGTATACCATGTAAATGAATTACCCCTTTTTTAAAATGGTCTATATAGAGTAGACAGGTGAGGGATGCTGTTGCACTTTGTCCAGCAAGTTACATTTCAGGAAGTAATATTGGATTTTTCAAACAAACAATTTGAGACGGCCAAAAATGTGACAAGATAATACCAAATACTTTGCACAAAGTAAAAGGAAGAACAAATCCACATTCATCCAGCTGATAACAGCGTTGCAGGTGCCTTTGCCAAAATGAAACAGGTACCACTTCCTTATCACCACAGTTTGAATATTCTGTGATATCCACCCAAGCGTGTAAAAATAACAAAACGGATTTAGAAGCAATAGCACATGTTTTTGTCAGCTTTACATGGAATATGGAAAATCGACCTATTTGTGGCTATATGAAGTGGATGATTATTAGTGCTGTGCTTTGCCCACCAGACCTAAGGGTGTGTGATTTATTTCTGGAGCCAACCGTCAAACAAAGGTTGCCTCTTGTCATTTTGACAAGCGGCCAATCTAATCAGCCTGAATGATGACGGGGTGGACACATGCTAATTAGCATCAGCAGCCTGAGCAGCGCAGAACAAAGGACACTGCTTTTGTCATGCATTTGCTGTTGTACTCAGCACGTGTGTTTGTGTTTCTATGTGGGATTTGTATCTACGCAGTTTGCATACAATGAATATAGTTAAGGGTGCGGCATGTAAAAATGATAGTAAGCATTCCTCTGAATTACATTTGTGTTTTGCGGATGTGTGTGTGAGTGTGTGTGTGTGTGTGTGTCTTCACAGGGAAAACGCATGAATCATAACTGGAGCTGGAGCCTGTGGGCAGGGTGGCATAGGTTCATCAGGGGTCAGACGAGCCGCCCACATACTGCGAGCCGATGAGCACAGCAGCGTGCTCCAAATCCTAATGACGTTCAGACAGAAATTCCAATGCCACTAAAAGACAGTATGAAGTAACTTGAGCCGTAGTAGAAACACGAGCCTCAAAAGAGGCGAGCCAAACCAGCCTTTCCATCTGGAGCCCATTTCAAGCCAGTCTGTTGAGAATGATTGTATCTGAGTCCGACAATATTCGGCTGAGACGCAGGACTCTTGAGCGGCACAATGAAAGCACTTCTGAAGCTTTTTACCGACATGTCATCATGAGTCCAACATCTCATCTCGTCTTTGTAAGTGTCTTGGTTTCCTGCAATTTGCATGAATGAATGAACGCCACTAAGGGAGCCCTTGAGTGAGAGCAGAAGGAGCAGTACAAGCTTCAAACAGTAGAGTGCATATAAATATAAAACCAACAGACGCAACAACAACACAGGAAAAATGGGAATTTTTTAAGTGGTATGACTTGCACAGTTTCAAGTTTAAACTTGAAATGTTGATTAAAAAAAAAAAAGAATTCCTCTGTGGGTCCAGTTCCTCCTTATTTGACCCCCTCATGTGCTTAGATGCAGCCCTGAACAGAGTGCACTGATACAACACTGGTATTGATCTGTTTCATTGATTCTCATTGGAAGGCAGCATTTTGAAACAGGGTTGATTCAAATCTACTTTAAATGTTATTTTGCCATGGAAGCCATTATGGTGTATTTTTAAGAATATATACTGTATGGTTCTGTCCCACACCAGCTGTGTAATTTACTTTTCAACCACTCTGCATAACCATTACCTTCATTTTCCACAAGAATTTTGTTTGACAAGAAAAACATCCTTTCAGCTTTTGTGCATTTCTCTCAAGCTTAAGCTCACTGTCCGGTGTTCTTTGCAAACTCCTCATCATTCTGACCAGATCCTTCAGAACTGCGAGGGAGAGACGCTTGAGAAGAAAGCCATGAAAAGTGTTGTCCACTTACAGCAACTGCTGTGTGGTATTATCTGTGCTTCTCACCTGACATCTTCCTTTGACCTCACATTATCTCTGTGTCCTTCCTCCATTCCTCTCATTCTTTCCCTCGCCTTCTGCACTTTTTCTGTAAAAAGAAAAAAGAAAACTCTCCTTGCCTTTTCCTTCTCCTCTCTCGGCTTTCTTTCCTCTCCTCCCTGCAGTCTCTGCAACCCACCCACTCCCCCCTTTCCTCCCTTCCTCTCCTCATCTCATCAAGTCCTCAGACACTGTGTCTCACTGGCGCTCCCATTACAATGCCCAGGGTGCATCACTGCTCCATCTCCCAGTAATGGATTTCCAATGCTTCGACCATCTTACCTGTCACGTGGTTATGTTTCCTCCCTGGGTAGCATCACTCTGTAAGCTGTTCAGAAATGCATGAATCCTCTCTGTGTTATTGTACTCATTCCATCATTACTCACTCCCCAGACAGAGCAGCAGCGTGTGACCCCCACCTGCCTCTCATGCTGCACCGAGTCAAACTGATGAAGACAGCTACTGTCATGTAACCACATCACAAGATTTACTAGGTCCAAAAGCCACATAAAACTGACTTATCATGCCGAGATATATATTAAGAAAGTGGTTAAAAATTCAGATTATTGAACTAATCCTGGCTTTGTAAGTGGAAAACTGCGAGAAATTAGTTTGGCTTTATAATCGCACCACAATGTGCCAAAATCCTTGACAGCTACATTGTGCCAGATTTCAAAAATGTGTGTACAAATTCTCATACTTGCATTCAACAACATTTTAATTAGCTGTGAAACAGCAAATTGGATATCCTGGACTGGCATAATATCCTGGGAAACCATCCATGTACTGTTGCTGTGTGGGTCTGAATTGAAGTCTTGAGTGTCACTTGTCCTCACTTCCTCATTTTTGTTTTCACATCTCTCTGTAAAAACTATACTAAATACATGCAGATGGATTGTGAACAGTCCCCACAGAGTCACACACACAGAGACAGCTACACACAAATAGATACCAACCAATAGTCATATGTAAGACAATTACATTAATTACACCTCCAACACAAAAATCAGCTGCCATTTCAGTGCATATACATGCAGGCTTGACCACAGACGCTTCATTGTTAAACATCCGTCATTACAACCACCTGAACCAATTTCAGTCTGCTCCACCACAGAGTTCTTGGCTAGATGGATGCAGATTGTGTCTGATTCATGGTCGGGCTCACACCCACTCATGCCTTTCATTTCTGTGCAAAAATAAACACTTACAAAGCATATCATCACCCAAAACAAGCCCCCCTCTGTCCTTTCAGTACACTGTTAATTGTGTTCCCAGAGCCTCAGAAGACAAAAACAAATAGAATATTGAAGCTATTGTTCTTGAATCAGTACATATTATTACACAGACCAAAAAAAAAAAAAAACCTAGAAGGCTAAATCAATATATTTTCACATTCATCTTCAAGTATATGGGCTGAGTAACCAACTCAAATTAAAAAAACTGTGGGCTTACCTTTGGCGTTTTGGTACACTTTCCATTTCTGGCATCTTTTATGTAGGCTATATCCAGTAGGTCTGTATCCTGTAAACAAGGGGAAGCACAGCTAAATCAGTATCAGTGTCAATCAAGTGTTAGTTCAAAGGCTTCAAGGGCAGTTTAGGGACACAGAGACATTCAGTGCCCAGGGGAGTGGCCCCTTCCATTTCCAAACTTGCCACCTGTGGCTCAAGGCAGTGTGTGGTGTGTTGTACATGTGTGAAAGACCACAAGTGTATAGGGACAACATTAGCCTCAATACCAGATGTCACGTGGGAGTCATTTAGTGTAGATAGATGCAAGCCTAATGACATTTTTGCCCTGCAAATGTGTCATTGTAGTGTTGTGCACGAAATTAGGCCAGACGTGTAAAGTTGCCATGTTGACAGATGATCTGGTAAAATGAGGACGCACAAATACTCAAAATAGTTTCTGGGGACTTTCCTCGTAAAATCAGGTACTGAGCTAATGCAACATGCATGAAACCAGAGAAGAAGGTACTGATTGTGTTTCATGGCAGATTGTATCCTCATCTTCTGTTGGCAAGGAAAAAAACTGGCTGGATGCAAAACACTCCACACACCCAGAATCTTCTGCTGCCGCATGATGCTGCGCCATAACACCTTGCCACAGCTTGGCCAGGCTCAGCTGTGCGTGCGGTAGTCAAATAGACAAAGCAAAGCACTATAATAAAGTGGGTCTTCAAACGTGATGATAACACTGTGAATATCATCATTATGATTTAACTAAAAAGTTAAGTAAGGCTGTAACAGCATTTTAAGTAAATGGAAACCTTGGCTCCATTGTTGATTCATTATTGATAGAGCAGTGCGGGAAGCTATGTCAGAGCTTCTTACTGCATCAGCTCCAACATTTCACATCACACTGATGCAGAGACAAAGTGGGACAGGCTTCAAGTCCACTGAAATATTGACACCATAAAGTTATGTGCAACCATGTAAAACCTGTTACCACAATGCATAAAAGTACACTTTCTTTTTTTTTGAACAACAGACATCTTTTTTTTTTTATTTTTTTTTATCATTTTATTAATGTCAGAACTTGATTTTGAAGAACTCCCTCTTGTTCTGAACTTGGTATTTTGCTCTCCCATTAACTATCATGCCAACTTCAGGAAACAAACCTATGCTCATCACTAATGCATCTACCCTGTCCGTTCATACATCCACAAAATCAATCGACCAACTGCTTCATGCTTATTTGCAAGTATGTTGTCCCTTAAATAGTCTATAACATGGTTAGCAGTAAATATACACAAAATGCAATTGTACAGAAGGCCCCTGCTGCCTTCCTTCAGTCACCACATCCCTTTATCAGTCTGGATTATCTCTCTCTCCATCTCTCTGAGAGGGAGCCAGGACATGAGGTAGAAAATTAACCGGAGTGAACTGTGTGTCCACTCAGCATTATCTAGGGAGACGAGGCACGACGGGGGCTTGACTCAATCTCCAGCCGCAAAATAAGCCGGTATCTGACTATCTCAAGGCCACGAGGCTGGTGGAAAATTGCACCCAGATTTCCTTATCTACAAATCCATACCTACCTTGGTGGCCACCCAGGATTATTTTCTTTTTTAATTTCTAAATATAACTTTAGTATATGTTAGTTCTGTGTTGTCTTCAGTCTCCTTCGAATTCTCCTACCTGTAAAAGCTGAAAATTGTTATTTATCCTTATACCAGAAATTATGCTACTTTTCTACAGTACAAGATGCACAGCCACTGTCTGTCTCCATTTAAGAGGCAGAAATTAAAACACTTTGTTCTATAGCTGTAGTACACGAGGACAAATTATTCCTTTTCTCCAATGTGTATCATCAATTAGACTGTCCCTGTTTGTGCAGAAAGAGCCTCTGAGTCAAAGGTCAGTGCCTACATCGGGTCTGTAAATGCCTGCCTTTGAAGTCACTTTAGAGAGACGGAGCTCCGCATGGGGGCCTGGTGGAACAGTGGGGCTCCAGGAAGCAGCTCGCTGATGGGGTCCTTTTTTTAGTGCCCTCTGGCCCTGCACAGTTAACACGGCTCTAAGCTGGTTCAACGGCATCGCTTATGTGTCAACCTATAGAGCGTCTTTAAAGGTAAAGCAAACGGGCTGTGTGTGTAACAAGCTGCTCACATAGTGCGCAGCTCAGGCAATACATGTGTAGCCAAAGCAATACATGTGTAGTCATTACTGTAACATCCAAAGGTCTGAGTCAGCGTTTTCAGCAGTGAGCAGTGGCTTACTCATTGTGCTGATGTAAATAAAAGTTGATGGCGATGACATTTTATTAATACTGACTTGGATTTATGATTACAGACATTGCACAGTTAGTTAATTAAAGTACTTTCTTTCAGTCTAGCAGCCCAGCCATAATTTCTCCTGCTTAATTTCTCTCATTCATTTCCTATGACATATGCTCTTTATCTGTTCATTTCTGTCATCTCCCTTTATTGATCACATTGCCTTTTGCTTTCTTTCTCTTGTTTCCCTCCCTCTCTCAGGGCATTTCTCCTTGCATCAAAACAGTGAGCAGGGATCCCTCACTTTGCTAAAGCCTATTAAGATCTACTGCACGTCCAGGAAGCAAGCAGAGCCGGCGGGAGAGAAACTACAGAAATTAATGAACATGCTTAACCTGCACTGGCCCCGGGCCCTGTTTTCTGTGCCTGTTTGTCTAGCTCTGCCGTGGAGCCGCTGTTCACGCAACATCTGCAACATGCTGCCTTCCTTTTAAAATTAAACCCATCCCTTTTCCAAGTATCGAGGAGGGAGGGAGGTATTTATCTGAAACTTCAGGAAATTCATCATTGATCTGTGAGTCATTTTGTTGTCACATGCACCTCTGCTTCAGGCATTTTGTTCATCTTGTAGGGCATTTTGTAGGAGCAACAGCTTATCAATTGAATAAATGATCAGAAATAATACATTAAGTAATAGGATTTAATTTATATTAAATCCACCTCAGGGTACCACCTCTAAAGGGAAGGACAGCCAATTCACTGATTCAGTCTCATAAAATATAATAATTAACTTAACTTTAAAAGTAAAAACACACAATATGTAACCTAATGAACGATACTATACACAGGTGAGACCTTGTGTGTCTGTGGGAAAATAGATGAAACAAAATGGCTGACTCAAACAAACGAGTGTATCCTCTGTTTCCTCTGCATGTGTCTATATTTAAGGCCAATTCATGTGTTGAAGAGGGGTTAGTTGGCTACATGCAAAACCAAATCAAAGCTTGTATGGCTTTCTGGTGGGATACAGGTCGGTCTTGCTGCTGGCGCCTGTGTTGCTGAGGAGGTCACTGGCCACTCCTTTGTTCTCCTCACAGAGTTAACCGCTTGATGCTAATTCTGCTTTGTGGTTCCTGTTACTTGTAAAATCAGCAGGAAGTCTCTGTGTGTCGGCTGCTGGCACGAAATTGAACTTGTTCAGTACTGGTTAGTCTTAGGCAGGCTCTCATGCCGCTGCCATTGAGGAAAGGGTTCAGTGCAGCAGTCTGCTCCGAGCAGGCCTCAGGTCAGAGGTCAGAGAGTGGCTCATACATACTGCAGGGAGGACAGGGACAGCCGAGCAGCTGTTGCTGCCTCCACAGCAGCGGTGAAGAGAAGAGAGGGAGACAAAGGAGTGCTGAGGTTTTTGTTTACCTGCTGACATTATGAGCCATTGGCAACACAGTGACCAATAGCTAGCTGATTGTTGGATCCATGAGCCAAAGTCAGGTATAGGTGTTCTGGGAATTGTGGGAAGTTGAAATCACACAATGAATTAATTCATTTGTGGAATCCAAAACTTGACTTGAAGCTAAATGGAAAGAAACCCTGTTACAAGGTGGTTTGAATAAAACAGCTCTTACTGAGTACCTACAATGGGGTAGGCAGAATCTTAAATCAACAGGCAACAGGAGGGATGTGCTGGTGTGAGAAGAAAAAAGAGAGAAGGTTAAGGAAACATGGACTGGAAGGTAGAAAAGAAGGAAAGAATAAGTGGATGTGGGGAAGCTGACAGTCACAGGTTAGCTTGCTCATTTACCAACAGCATGCTTGACAGACTCCGGGTTCAAAAGGGATGTGCGCTCCACAGGGCTCGGGGCCTCTGCTGAGCAACGGAGACAAGGAGCAAAGAAAGTGAAGGCAGGAGGTAAATGAAGGGGGATGTATCTGAGAGGGGACCAGCGGCCAGTGTGGGGAAAACATACAGGTTAGCCAATGCTATTTGTGACCATCAATCCACTAGGAAGCATTTAATGGTTAATTCATCTATGCCATGTTTAATCTACAATCCTGCATGCCCATGTCTTGAGGCCGGTTGTAGCCAGTTAGATGTGGCTTGTTTACTGGACTGCTGACTGGCTGTTTCTTTGTGTCATGAGGTCACACAGGCTGCACAGTTATGACATGTCAGGGTGTCCCCCTAAGCCCCTAGTGCCATCGCCTGGACCAAAATAAACTGTTTAAAATACCGCATGTATCCCAAGACTGTTTGGAAGCCTAGGGAGGCTCTGTCCATCCATTCAGCACAGACAACTCAGGATGTAACAGAAGAGATGAAATTGGGGTGAAATTCTGGGTTTTATGTGGTGGAGAGCAAAATAAGACCATTGCATAATCAATTAAACTGTTGCAATCTCTATGCATAAGAGTCTTCAAAGGCCCCACTGACTCCTCTAATCATAAACAGAGCTATTACTTATGTGGAACAAAACACACTGAAGCCGCACAGGTGCTGCGCCTGTCCCTGTAAGTGGCCCTCCAGTAACACTCGGCTGCCAGGAAACACGTACTGTTATGAGGGAAAATGGTTCTGGGAGAGCTGTGCTTGAACTTGGTTGAGAGTCACATCCACTCTGCTGCTCCGCTCTTAGGTTCCTATAGAGCGACTCTAACAGCCCTACAGTGCCAAAGTCACAAACCTGCTCACCTTAAATGGCTGAACTACAGAGAGGGAGTGAAAAAGCTGTAAGCAGTCAGACAAAAGAGCACAAAGCTTGTGTGCAGAAGGAATGCAATTTTGTCTACTTTTTGCATAAGCATCTGTAAAGATAAACGTGTGTCCAGCCTCTAAGGACCTTGCACTGGAAGGTTTTCTGGTACCTCTCCTACCAGTAGTCTAAAATGGCTTAGTATCTAAAACTCACAAGAGGACCCATTACATTTTAAATTATTTCCACGGATTAAACACTTTATTAGGTAGTATGAAGAGGAGAAGGACAGCAGAAGCGGGGGAGAAATGAGGTATGGCATGTGACAAAAAGCCTCGAGCCAAATTGGAGAGTCTGGCATTTCCACCAGGCTGCCCGGGGGCCTATTTAAACTAAGCAACAGTTCACTCTGTTTTTCATCCATCCCCACTGTCCCATGTCTCCAACTCTCTCCAGTTCTTCTATTCCTCTGCAACATCAAAAAAAAAGAAAGAAAGAAAATATTTCAAATGAATCAGAGCAACCAATAAATGAGAATTTCTCTTTACAATGTGAAAAAGATGAACTGCTGGATATGTGGTTATACATGGTGTAAAATGTCTCGTACTAAAAAAGTACCGCAGCTCTGTAAAATGGATATTGAACTCACATAGGCTCAAGGTCAACTGTCATTCATGGATGGACTAATTTTTTGCACAGTTGATGGTGCTGCTAATGTATCCGCTCAGAGAGATGCTCCAAACATTGGGCTAGTTTATCTCTAACCCTTACTGCTGCAAAATGTGCATTTTCCAAAGGGTGCAGTCCTCTATCTCAGCCTACAGCTTTTTTTTTTTTTTTTTCCCACCGCAGTTTGTCTGGGTATTATCGCAAATTCTGCAGAAATGTCTCCAGCTTCTCTCAAGCTTTGACTAACACGTGTACTCCCTTGGTCCAGTGAATGCCAGCATGCTTTTGAGCAGCTTAAAGCAATGATGTGTCGTACTCCAGCTTTAGCTGCCCCCAATTTCACTGTGACATTTAAAGCATGTGAATGCGTTTGGAGATTTTGTCACAAGAGAGATTGTGTGAAGATGTAGATGTAGATGTAGATGTAGTTGACACGCAGTTGTAGAATCTAAAGTATTTTATATAGATAGATGTATTAGTCACTTCTTTTGTATATATGTCTCTTGCACCTGCCATCTTTAACAGGTGTTAATTGTTCATTTGTTCATTTGACTAGACAATGGACAGCATAGAGGTGACCAAAAACTAGGGGGGACAGAAATGGGGGAGGACATGCAACAAAGGTCTCTTTGGTCTCAGTCTGCCTAAATATGTTGAGCTAGAATGAAGAGAGCAGCAGAGTGCATTTTTCTAAAATATTTACTTGCACCTTAAGAGATCTTTAAATTATCCATCAAGTCCAAATTAGGATTAAACTCCAAACACGTTTATCCACCATGTACGTCTACAAATTTATCTTGTTGGATTTACAGCTCAGCTGATTCCAATATACCCTGTCACGTACATAAAAATATCAATTTAAATGTGCCTTCTTAAAGGGTTGAATGGGGACAGCTCGAAATGCACGCATAAAGTTAAGTCATAAAAATGTGAGCTGAGTCATTAATATGTGGGATCACATGACTTTGATAATCCGTTTGAGTTAGGTTCATGGTCAGGCAGATGGGGAGAGGACACAGGGATTAGAGGTCAGTGGGAATGAGGGGGAAAAAAAGGAGGAATGGCGGTGGAGAAGGAGTGAGAGAGGAGAGGCAATGTAGGAAAAAACACTGAAGCATGGTTGCAGCTGATAGTGGCTATCAGCAGACGACACGCTCCACAAAACAACCAGCACTGAGATAAAGGCCGCAGGAATCTTTGTTCTATACATCACCTAATGCACACCCTCACAAGCACAACTCTATAGGCATACACACGCTTGTGCACATGTGCACACTAACTCTGACTCATCACTATCATCAATCTGCAGCGTCTGTGGTGTTCAGTCATTATAAGGACTGAGGGGACTGAGAGCGATCGCCGGCTCTTCAGCTAACACCGGCTCATACTGGTCACCGTTTTCCTTGGAGCGTGCTAGACCAATCAAATCACGGACACACAGACACACACTCGCATGCACAGTGACGGATGGAGTGTTGTGAGGGATACTAGAGGGAGTGTGCTCTTCTCTGATAGATAGCAGAAATGAGTGGGATGACAGAGAAAGCAAAGCTGCTTCCCTCATCTGTCCATCATCCTCTGTCTCTCTCTGCCTTTGTTATGCTTCTGGCTGGAATTCTGCCTCCCACCCCTTCCCTCACGTACTCTGTCCTCTCTTGTCCATCTCTGCCTCCGCTGTCTTGGACATGTGCCCCTCTTTCTCACTCATCTCACCTCTTCTCTCCTTGGACATCTGCCTCCTCTGCTCCTCCTCACCCCCCCACCCCCCCGCCCCATCTTTACAGCAGCTCTCGTGTTGATGACGGTTCACATCTTGTCTTGTCTGATCTCCCGCCGACACACACACACACACTGACAGAGGCACGCTAACGCACCACCCCCGTCCCTTCCTCCATCGTCTTCTTCAATCCTCACTCCTCCACACCATTTAAGTCTGCTCCTCTATCTGTGTGGCTTCCTCCAGGCACACTGTGGATGGCTCTTATCTGCTGCAGTGGAACATCTGAGATCCTCTCCAGAGTCCTGGAGCGAGTGGCGCACACACACACTTGTGTGCATGGAGGAATGCATAATCACACACACACACACATAAAAACAAGCATAAAATACCCAGAAAGGATGAATTAAGGTAATTAAAGGCTAGACAAGACACAAACAGTACAGTACATACACGTGAAGACTAACTCTCTCTCTCTCTCTCTCTCTCTCTCTCTCTCTCTCTCTCCTTGTCCTTGTACAACTACAAAATACTTGTCAGTTTCTTAACCTAGTTTCTATTCAGTTATGAAAGTAGTTTCCTCTGGGCATCTGTGCATTTGATATATATTATATGTATATGTTAAATATATGCAAATGCAAATCCTCGCGTTCGAGCAATGGATGAAAGGTACGTTCAACGACACCACATCTCTGTATTCAGGTCTATGGGCTGGAAGTGATCACTGTGTGTGTGTGTGTGTGTGTGCTTGTGCCGGGGCTCTCCACTGAAGTCCTTTGAGAATCACTGCCAGTGGCAGATACAGTGCAGTTCTGGCTCTCATCTTTCACATCACCTCATTTAGACACCTCCTAAGAGCAATCCATGGGCCCTTTGAAGTCAGGACAAAGCAGACGGTTAAGAGAAATGCATTTTTCACTTTCTTTCTAGAGGCAAAGCTCTTTGTCTCTCTCCCTCTCCGAGTCTGCGTCTCTTCTTCTCCAAAATCTTTCCTTAAACACTCTCTGGTTGTCCTTTCTCCTTCCATGCTTTTCATCTTATCTTAAACTTGAACAGTTTGATCAGAACAAGTACAAGCAAACGCTAAATACAGTGGGGGAGGATGAGGGAACATAGAGGACAGAACACTGGCTTAAGTGCAAAACCAAAAACTTTCCAAAATATATTTGACTCAGTCGCCAGTGTAAACACAGTAAAAAACTCCTTTTTTGAAGTTGTGCTGTATTACTTGTTAGAGACATTCTGTATCATTTCCATGACATCAGCTGAACAGTTTGAGCAAGAACCAACTAAAAGCATAAAATAACATGTTAACAAAACCAAAAATTACTGAGAACCTATGAAACCTATGAAAGCTCTCGAGCCTAGAGCCAATATAAAACAGTAACATTAAAGCAACCAGTATTTGTTTGCTTAACGACATGATTCTGATAAGGATCCTCTAAATTTGGTTACCAAAGAACTTAGATATGTGATGAGTGGCACATTTTTAGAAAAATAAACTTCTCTTTAATGGACAAACTATGCGGTGATACTGTTTCTAAATTACTTCAAACATATCTTATATCTGATGTTTCTGTACTGCAATTTCTCGATGCTTTGGCCTTCAAAGTATGAGCAGATACCAATATATCTGTGACAAAATTCAGTTACCCTTTAGACTAATGGGTTGTAGGCAGAAGTAAACATGATGCCATTACTGAGGTTTTTATTTCTAACAGCTTTTGCCAAAAATATGTCCAAGATCCTCTGTAGAACCTGTTATGTACTGGCAATGTAATCACTGCAATTTAAGTTAAAAGTCATAATCATTTTCAATAATCTAATTATTAAAGTTATAATCTAATTTTGTTTTTATAGAGGGCGCGGATGTCTTTTCACCCACTAATCACCAAAACCGCACTTACCGGGCCGTGCTGTTATCTACTGCTCCAACAATAAAAATCCACAAGAACCACTAACACCACTGTTGGTGATGCATGCACTCAGCCAGCTGAAACAGTATCCCTGCAGAGCACTGTCAATTTTACAATTTCACATTTCATGTGATTGTAATGCAAGAAAACACAGATCACGGATTGGGAGACAGCAGCATTAGGAGCAACTTTTTTTTTATGAAGAGGAGAAGGCTGTGACAGATGTAAGCCCGTTTCACATATAACCTCTGGGCAATGTTGTTGCCCTTTCAAACATGGAGCACATAACTGCAGACTGTCCATGCGAAATGTGTTCTCACCTACTGAAAATACTTGGTTTGGTTTCGGCGAGGGGTGGAGCCTGTGTAGAGCATGCAGGAGGCAGGACAGAGACGTCATCACGCCCACTTGCAGTGACCTGCTCTACTCACACATCGGTTAAATTGGAGATTACATGGACTTTGTACTAAGTAACTGGCAGGGTGAAGTCTGTTTAATGTCCTGGCCAACTGATTCGGACATTTGAGTTCACAGATACGGCTCCTCTGGGCAATGTCTAGAAAAGTTCAGGGTTGCAGTGCATGTGTGAAAGCAGCTAATGAATGATATCCCTCCTTCTTGAAGTATAAATAAGGCTTAGTGATAATTAGGTCCTCCTAGACATAAGACCAAAACATTTCAGAGGTACAACCTGTGCCATGACACACACTTTTTTTTTTTTTTTTTAACACAAGTGTCTCTCCATCAATGGGACAACTTCCTCATTAACACAGACTGCTCATCTGTCAGAGGAGACGACTGCCAACTGGTTAATCCAAACGTCTCCAGCTTCCAGTGTCTGCCAAAGTGTGTCGATTTCAACTGTATCACCACAGTAATGGCAGCATCATTAGAGAACAAAACATATAGATCAGCCCGCAAATTAGTGTATGACATCAGCCAGGTCTATGTGTCGGCCAGGCTCTGATCACAACCCACTGCTACTCTGAGGCCTTTTTATCCTCTTTCCTGTCAAGAAAACCACAGGCAATTATGTGTTTGTCAACAGGCCCTAAAAGCGTTTGATACAACTAATAGAGTGAATGTGAATCTGCTAATGTATTGATGAAAAGTAATTCTCCATGTCCCTCTCTTCCTCTCTTCCTCTCCTCTAATGGGCCAGGTGTTGTTCCTCTCTCTGCCGTCATGTAACTCTCTCGAGGAAGACTCTTGGAGAGGAGCTGGTATTTTAAGTATGGCAGACCGCTGCGCTTCTTGCCTTGCCCCAGAGCACCTCCAAGCTGTTTAAATCTGATACCTTCTTATCATTCCACCAAATTGAATTGACTTTAGTGGGGAAAGAAAGGCGACTGACCCACATTTGTGACACACTTAGTTGCTCGAGTGGAAATGGAACAGCGAGAGGAAGAAGGGACTCAGAGGGAAAATTTGGGGATGGACAACACAGTGATTGCTTGGCAGAAAACTTTCGAAATTTGTGTTTAGCGTTCAAAGAAAACATTGAGGTGACAGGTCATGTCTGCAATGTAAGATACACATAACACTGTGATAAAGCCTGAATAAAGCATTTACAGAGCCTAAAGTCAGTCAGAGAGGGCTGTGGTTTGAAATGTTATGCCTTCTGTTCAGGTTGGACTTTATATTTGGTTTTTTCAAGATTTCTTTGATTTTCTTTTTTTTTTTTTTTTTTATTACAAACTTCCATTCACTTTGAATATGTCTGTGTAAAGATGTTCATAATCTACAGTAAAGGCCAAAATGAGTTTCTCAGTGTGGAGTTAATAAGCTTTCTGACGCGAACGTTTGGAAATGGAGAGACAGCAGCCAGATAATTGCTACAGAGTACAAAGGAATTCAGCTTAAAATGAAAAGCAGCAGGGTGGCACAAAAACCCAGAAAACCCTAGCTAGAGGGAATTACAGCCCCTCTTAAACATCAGAAGCACATCTAATGTAATTATTTCGATTAGTCTGCATCAAAGAAATCAATAACACAAAGTAAAATCTGTCTGAGAGAGCTGTCCAAACATGAGAAAAGTATAATTCAGGGTTTCTGAGAGCGAACACATGATATGCAGCCCTCTCTAACATGCTTGTGAATGATTAACAAAATCAACTGGCAGGAAAAAAAAAAACGTACTATTTGCACTCTGTGATTATCTACGCTTACTGTCCCATTGACCACTCTGCGTCTGTCTCTTTGAAATGGAGTTAAAAACCTCTTCTTTCCAGTTGCCCACTTGAGCAATTGGTCATTCGTTTATGCGCAGGAAGTACTGGAAATTATTCGAAAGCAAAAAGCCTGTAATTGCCTTATGAGCAAATGGGACTTGAGTGTAAGCCATCCACTGCCCTGATTCCTCCAGCAAAATGAATTAAATAAAATTTATTGAGGCCTTTCAATGAATATGGAAAACCCAGTTTGAAACATTAGTTGAGATGAAGAGAGAGAAAGAAAGGGGGGTGACAAATGACAGCTCTTTATATATTAACAGGGTTAAAAAATGAATGCAGTGTGCTTAATGTGCAGTGTTATGGGAATGAATAAGCATGAGGCCAGAAGAGGCTCATCACGCTGAACCGTAATTCTAACCCTGAGACATTGAAGCCTTTTGTGATTTTACTATTAACGCGCTGAAACTCACACGCTACTTGAAGTCTCTTTCAGCATTCCTGAACGGGTAACTGATAATCTCGTTGACTGTTCGAGATAGTGCAACAATCTACACACTGATAAAATGTTCTATATTTTCTGATTTGGGAAGAAAACAGTACGATGACAGCAAAGTGACTTTATAGCAATGATTACCTGCCCGTCAGACATGGTGCATTTGTGCATCATGTGTGCATTTGACTGTGAGATCTTTATATTTTATTTCATTTCGATTTCTTTTATTCATTTATTCATTAATATTAAAAAAATTACATGACCAAACTATAGTATTTTTGTGACAGCTACGGTATTATATACATAGTATATTATTTATGTTATATCTGTGGTAATATTACTGAATATGATGATAAACGTTTGTGCTCTATTATATTTCTGACCGACATATCTGCTTTACAGTGCCTAATTTCTGTGCCCTACTGTCTACAGACATTTTGTGCTCTTAGTGGCTGTTTTGTTTGCTTTTCATGTGATATCCTACTCCTCTGTGTTGTTCGTTAATGGCTTTTTAAAGAAAATGTTTTCATGATTGTTTAGTGGATGTTTTCTTTAACTTTTTAACAGCAACCTTCCCACTGTCAGTAGATGAAAAGTAGTCATTTTGTTAATGCAGGTATGAAAGAGCAGCAACAGTAAGTGTTCCACCTCTTAAAAATAACTAAAACAAAAATGAATTTGCCATCAAAGCTAACTTTTCCTTTTGTCAATTTTACAACATTCTTTGGGGGAGAAAGGAATAATTTAAGACGTGCAATGCTGACTTCAATATTCTTTTAATTTCAGATCTCATCATCTCTGTTCTCAGCCACAGTGCAGATGAAAGAGAAGAGAAAGAGAATGGGAGAACTACATTACTGGGTGAACTCCTGACCTGCACTGCACAGTCAGAGACTGAAATTTAAAGAGAAATCAAATTGCTTTACAAAAGAGTAGATGTATATTCTTACTCCATCTAGCCTTGGAATCAAATCCCAGCATGAAAAAGGAAGATGTATACTTGCTTTGTCTTGGTTTCTTTGCCTTAGCATGCATTTTTAAAGGTTTTAAAGGCTAAAAGTAAATTTTCGTTCATTTACTGTTTTGAAATGGCACTATTATGTAACATACAAAGGTCTACTGCGTAAGAGTGACTGATTTTTGAATCAAAAAAGGTGGTATGGTAGCTCAATGTTTAGCACTTGAACATTTTATACCTGCCTCTGCGGAGTTTGATCAGTTTTCTTTTTGCCTGACTTTACTCCAACAGAACCAAGGCCAGTACAATAAGTCCAGCACACTGGAGACTCTACTCCTAGATTAATTGTGAATGTGAACATGTGTCTGTCTCCTCCTGTATTAAACTTGATTGAGTACGATCTGTTCAGGGTCTTTCTCTGCAAGTTTTCAGTAATGCCATCTGGTCAGACATTTCCAACATTTCCTTCTACTCCCTTAATTTGACAAGCAAAAAACTCAGTAGTGTTTTATTTGGAGAGGAAATAAATTGGACTGAAGATTATAAGTTATAGTCAATTTTTTTTGCAGCATTAGTGCCACAACTGATGAGCAACATGAGGTTGTGCTCCATCTAAGCTTTCCTGGGATGAAACAGGAAGGAAGTGTGTTCTCTTATTGAGAGCTTGTCTACAGTGGGACTTCAAAGTCTTTTGGCTGAATGCCTTTATTTGAAAGGGCTCCCTGAGGAAAGCAGCCACCTGGCTTGGTACAGCGATGGCAGTCAAATCACAGCAGCAGGGGGGTTTTGAGTACTTTGCAGCATCAAAAAACAAGCTGCATGGATTGGATTGTCATGGCAACTGGGCTGGGTTAGTGTTTGAAGTGGAAGGAAGGGAATGGAAGAAGAAAATGGAGAGCGAGGGAGTGCTGCTGTCACCCACACAACAAGGACTACAGCAGCACCTGGACCTCCTGGAGAAGTAAGTACTGTCAGAACTGGCCCCTGACAGTCAACTTTAGCAAATCCAAAAGAAGCCCCAGATCTCAGGAAACCAGATATCAATTCAATCTAGGAAACACTCACCTATAGATCTCACCCTGTATTATTGATTAGATACACCAATTAGAATTTGGATTAAACTATTTGCCAGTGTAATCCAACCAGTCGCCCTCTGTGGTAGTTCAGTCCAGGGACCACTCAGTCATCAGGGCTATGCTAGATGGGAAAAGCATCAAGAAGTCCCCTCTGTCAACTGGTCTTGAGACTTATTGATCAAATAACACCTAATACTGTTCAACCTCAGACCAGCACTGCTCTCCAACCACTAATCAGAGTAAACCAAATTACGGAATTAACAAAAGATGCCTATCTGGAACACTGGGTGAACCAAACCAAAACTCAAAGCAAACTTAATTGTTTTCTGGCCCTAAACCATGAATATAACTTGGCAGAGTGTCTCTTCACTGTCAGAGACACAAAGCAGACCAGACAGATCCAGACCAAATACCATTTCTCTAACCAAAGAGAAGGGACGAGACGAGGTCCTGGCTACCAACGGAGGACAGACTCAGTGGTAACTGCACAACAGGTGAGGCAGAGATTACTCTTTTTTAAATCTATTTATTTATATTTATTTTATTCTTCTTATTGAATTATATACTTTTTTCCCTTATCTCATTATTTAATTGTATTATCCTTGACTTGGCTTTGGCAATTTTGTTCACCTGACGTTCATGCCAATAAAGCATAGTGAATTGCATTGAAATTGAGACAGAGCGAGTCGGTCTCTCTGTGTACGAGGAGACTCGTAAAACACAGCCCTCCCAAATTTTCAATGTCATTTTACCAGAAGCACCAGTGTTTCAATGCCTCAGCTATAAATTCTCTACTGCAATTTCTCTAGCATAATTACAATCAAACAAGATTTCATTCATCCCCTCTGATCTGTGATGGTAGCGCTCAGTGCTTCATAAACTGCTGTAGCCAACTGTGACCTCTGATTTCTGACCCACAATCCAAATGTCAGGTCATCCCATCGCAGCATACCGACCACAGCTCTCCACTGATCTACACATTTTATTGACTGGTGACCATAACAATCAATGTCCAGCCATCGTTTCATTAGGAAATGCCCCAGTGAGCCAAGCAAAATCATTCACAGTGGTGTTAATTAGGGATAAGAGAAAAAGAAAAAAACAAACTGTGTTCATGTGACAATGTTTATACAATCATGTCTCCATATTCTAAGAATTCTAAGTACTTGGCTGAGTTAACACATTCACTTTTTAAAAAAAAAATAAGCATATACTTTGTTTATTAGTAGGTCAAATTACAAGCACATAAAGAAAAATGCAAAAATGGAGGATCATCACACACAAACCACAAGGTTAGGCAAAAGGCGTGTAACATTTAAGATTGCATGATTTAAGAGATAAACCAAAGACTGATATGACCGAAGGCCTCGGTGCGCTTCAAGCTAAGTGCTTGTCAGATCATCTACCAGCGTCTGAAACCTGCTGAATCGACATGTCCGGCAGTTTTTGGAACTTCCCCAAACAGACGATCCAACAAGACGATTCATCTTACACAGCAGCTGGCCAGATGTGCAGAAGCATGACAGTAATCAGGGTTTGCTCTCTTTTGCCACTTTCTGTGTGTTCAACTGGGCACAACACCGTGAATGGCTTTGAGGACAGACTGCCTGAAAGTGTGAACCATTATCCCCATTTGTACGATTCCTTGAGTATAGTTCCTCTCTATGATGGAAGCTCCCTCAACATGAGGCAGCAGAGAAAAGGACAAACAGTAATAGTGGTTAATCTTAATCTGACATTATGCACTTCTTTCTGACTGCGGTGCACTACATGCAGCTGTTACTGGTTCAGCTTGGTGGCACTGACAGACCCGTGTGGTGGAAAATTTAAAATAATAACAATAAATAAACAGAAACAAGCTGACTGACTGATTCAGCTGTGTTGTGATGCAGAGCTCAACCAAACAGTTCAGCTCTGTCTCAGCCATGCAAATATCTGAGACAGCAATACTGACAGCTACAACAGCAGCCTGGCCTCCGCTGCACATTTAAATCTATTCAAATCATGGCAATGTCAGAATGACAGTTCCAAACTCCAGCAAAAGCTGCTGCCTGGGGGCCTATAAGATACAAAGCCTTACTTCTGACATTTCACAGTAAAGGTTCTAATGTTCAAGGTTCACATTTGTCTCAGCTTATTTACTGCTGGGGATAGAATTGCTCACATTCAAGGACGATAACGCGAATTAGTGTATAGAATATATACAGTAAATATTTGAGTTTTATTCCTTGCATGCAGCAAGATGTCAGAGAAAGCAATCCGGTGGGCGCTGGCAAAGACGAGCTATTTATCGGCTTTTAAGAACAATTGTTAATACAATAGTGCGGCAGCTGTCATTTCATCAAGAGAAAAAAATTACTGGTGTGAAATAGGGGTGGCTACCCTTAGCGCACCGCATCTTATTATTGCAGCAAAACCAATATATGAACCGGGCAGGTAGTAATGAAGAGGTAATCAGCATGTCCAAAGACGGTAATGACAGGGAAAGACAGAGAGAAGTAGAGACGGTGGCAGAGATGGAACTGAACAAAAAAACAGGGAGAGTGGGAATGAAGCAGACCTTTCAGCTGACTGCAGTCTATTGAGCAGAGATAAAGTCAATTTACCGCCATCACCGTTAACCATACATCTCAGCGCTCCACATCAAAATTTCATTAAGCCCTTTTCTTTGGCACCGGAAAGGCGTCCTTAAATTTTTTACGCTTGAAATAAGAGAGTTTTTTTGTTTTGCTTTGTTTTGTTTTGTTTTTTTTTGACAATGTTCTAGTGAGTGGAACAAGACAGCTAAAGAGAAAGACAGAGTAATTATTTAAGTCATCCTCATCCGAGGTAAGACCCTCTTTCTTCATTTACTCTTCCTGCTCCTCTGACAGCACCTCCATCAAACATATGCTGAGCACTCAGTGTCAAACTGCATTCTGTGTGAACTGTGTCAGATGAAAAGAATCAACACAATAGAGATCATTTTTTGAATAAGTGGCCCAGAAATAGGCCAGCATAAATGATATAAATACCTGGACCCATGAGGCAATGGGAAGCTTAATCATCCTCTTCACTCTGCTGTCAGACAGAGCACCTTTGATTAGGCCAACACGAGCTGTTTGTTGGCAGTAACTCACACTGTACGAGAGCACTTAGTCTAACAACAAGTGTACTATACAAACTATTTTGGAATAAATTCCATTAAATCTTTTAAGTTAAATTTAAGCTTCAGATTTTGATGATTTTTTTTAAGATAACTCATTGCCTGCCTATAATGCAACTGTTTAAAGTTAATCCAGAGTGCTCTACTCTTTCCCCACAATTCAGCAGTGAAGTGAACACAAAAAGAGGCAAATACACACAATGATTTCTCCACGTTTAGCATCTGAACAATGATACAGTTTGCACACAATTGCAAAAACAATATTATTTAAAGTGACACTATGAAGCCGATGTGTGAGCTGCTTGCAATGGATTAAAAAATAGGTACAGTCTTTGACCTCTGGTACAGTAGGTAAGGAAAACTTAAACTTACAGTGGAACAGACAGCGGTAGCCTCTGACTGTGGCAAGAACACAACAGGTTTACGATTCATGGGAACTAATAACAGTGATAGGAGAATACTGAAATTATACTGCTGTTGTCCTTTAAATATCAGTCTGAGCAAAGTCAGCATTTAGTTTAGATGGTTGCTGCACTGTAAGTGCATGGGTGAGCGAAATAACAAAATAAGAGAAAAGTCTTATCATACAATGAACTCCAATGCAAAACAGAATGGAGTCTCACAAAGGACATATTTAATATATAGGATTATCTATTTATAATATCGGATTGCATTACATTTCAGGGTATTTCTGTTATTTTGTCTAACCCCGGTACATCCCGAGCTGTTACCGACTGCGGGCTTGTATTAACTGTTATCCCTCAGTTGCTGCTTCACCATCATCATCATTCGCAAGCCATGTGATTGGTTAAGCTTATCACTTGAACCCAGAGTGTCTTAGCTCCTCTTCTGAGCTGCCCAGTCAGAGCTGCTGCCCTCGCTAAGTCACCTCCATTACCTTGGCAGACTCAGCTGAAGCACAGAGATTCACGCTGAACGGTGTTGGCACCAGCAGAGTCTTTAATCAGCCAAAAGGCTCTAAATGAACAAAAAAGCACTCTTTCCGGACCCGCGGGCCACCAAGTTTTCTGAACGGGCTCCAGTTGTTCAGGAGAGGAAATGAACAGAACCATGTCCCTCCTCTACCTACTCCTCAGTGTTGCTTTGTGTGTGTGTGTGTGTGTGCTTGAATGTTTGAGCATGAGCATTGTTTACTCACAGACCAGCACAGTGCCGTGCAAAAGAAGTCCTAACCGGAATTCAAAGTGAAAAACAGAGCTAACTGAGGCGCAAACAAAGCCCTCTGAAGTCACCCAGGAACTGCTAATTCACAAGAGTTTGGCAACGCTTTTCTTCTTTCAACACTTTTCTTTTTCTGCTTTTGTTTCACTCTGCAACGTCAAGTCCACACATACGTATGCAGGCCACTGTTTTCCTACGTTAAAGCTCTGCCCAGCTAAGCAGACGAGCCAACAGTTTACATTCCCTTTTTTTTTTTTTTTTAGGGTCTCAGGGTTTGAGCCAAGCTGTTGTTCACACCACCTAATAAAAACTGCAAGATGGAAAAAGCTATCCTTGTTTTACATTTTGTTGTAGAAACATTTGCTCTTCCCAAATAACATCGTATAGAGCGTGTGGCTTTACTGTCATAATATTTAAATGCTGCAATGACATCGGTGACAGCGGTTTTTCTCCCACGCTTGAAAACCAATAAATAACATCTATAAAGCCACTGTACAGAGACATATAAGGCTGATATCAATAACTCTGACCTGACCTTTTGCTGGAAGCCATTCGGTGTTGATTGCAAATCCCGGCCCTCACTGTGTGGCTGATATCCACTGCAGGTAATAGTACACTCACCAAAAGCCTTGCTATTTGAAGCAATACACTAATTAGTTAGATTAGTTAGATCTCAGTGTCTTAGTGTGAGGGCAATTATCAGCATTATTACCTAACACTGCCGTTCCCAGTAGTGCTATAGTTAACTTTACATGTGTCATCTGAAAATCATCACTTTGTATCACCTGTGCAGCACAGAGACATCAGACATTTGAGCCAGAGCTCAATCCCGCTTTGTTACCTGCACGTATCCTGGATGTAACCCAACAACTGGAAAGGCAAATTTGTCAAGTCAAAATGCAACGACACATGCAAAATGCCAGTGAATATGTGTATAGTATAGAGCTGATAAACATCTCCCTTTGTTGATTAAAACTGTCACTTGCATAAAGTCATGTTTCCATGAGGGTGGAATGATAGCTGTAACTTATAATTTCATACTTTTCATCTGCTATATATTATGCCTACCCAGATTTTCTGGATTCAACACTTTGCCGCCATTTTAACCTGTGTATGTTGGTTGTCACTAACAGTACACTTGACAAAGGGTGGTTCCCCCTGGGCAGCAGCTAAATCCTGGCTTAGTGGTCACGTCTAATTAATATTCAACAATGCAAAGGTATAATGATGAGAGCCACTGATTGAAGAAGTAGGCCATATGAACGAAAGATGAGCACAGAAGATGAATGAACTGCACACAGAATGAAATAAGAGCCTTCTGCCGGCATGATGTCATTGAACTAAAATAGATATTAAGTTACAAGTCCTGTAATTTCTATTGATTTTTAAAAATAAGTCTGCGAGGTTTATCAAAGTTTCTAGACTGTTTAACAATGGTACGGCAATATTACATCAGCAAAGGTCCAATCCCCTTAAAGCCAATCAGAATTGAAATGTCAACATAAATTATGTCGCCAAAATGCTAATGTGCCTTTAATGTGATAACTCATCTAAGAAAGCGGGACATAACATCAGCCATTTTCTTCATCACGATCATAATTTTCTTACTGTTTCTGTTTTTCTGTCTGCCTCCCTCCGTCTCCTTCCCTCACTACAGGTACAGATGAAATAGGGCCTCTGCGTACCAAGCTATAACTTGGCAGAGGTCACAATTCACTTTCAGTAGATTGGCTGCAGATTTATGCCTTGTCTCTCGCTCCTATATAGTGCTGACAGAGGTGGAGGAGCAGCAGCAGCCCGTAATCACAGAAAATTGCTGTGTCGGGGGAAACAGATGTGTGAACTCCACAGTGACAGAGCAGAGAGAAGGAGGTGTGTGTGTGTGTTTGTGTTTGTGCATCGGGTGTGTATTTGGTTTAACATTAACCCAAAACAGCCTTACTCATGCTCTGGATTAGGTCAGTTCGAGGCTCATTCACAAATGTCCCACACACAGCAGCTGCCAACTGTGTGAGTCTGGTTTTGGCCTGGGGTGAACTGTCTTTCACCTCTGAACATCATTCAATGCCATATGCTGAGTGCTTGTCCTGTGAATGTCCTGAAATTGGCACACTGCTGAAACATAAATCCCCCCGAGAGAAAGCATTTAACCTTTTGTTACAACCACAGGCTGCTCAGGAGAGCACACACAAACGCAGACACACGCAAACACACACACACATATAAGGAAACAATGATATCAGTTTTCAAAGCAGCAACATTCTCCAGAATATAAGCGGGGGCCGAAAGAGAATGTGACATTTCCAAGGTGTGTGCTGTCGCATGGCAACCATGGCAACTAAACCAAAAGGCTGTTAATTTGACTGAGTCAGTCCACCTCTCACTGTTGCATAGCTCCTCCCCTTGAAAGCAGGCGCAACCAACAGCAGCAGAAATTATTTTTAACCCACTAAAGATGCACCTGTTCCTGGTTGGACATTACAGGAATGTTAGTGTGTGTGTGTGTGTGTGTGTAGGTAATTACACACATGACTGTGTGTGGGTGTGTTGAGTCAGGTGCATCAACAAGTGTTGACGTATGAGAGTTTGTTACTTGAAGAATTATATATATATTAATGTAAATGTGGACAAATGAACTGGGTATAAATACCTCAAGCTGATCTCTTATGTCACAAAAGCTATTTCAAGGATCAGTGTGTAGGATTTAGTGGCATCCAAATCCTACATACTTACAGTCGTAAGGTTCAACCAACTGAAGACCCCTCCCCTGGCCTTCAGGCAAACATGAAAGGCCCTCTCCAGAACCAGTGTTTGGTTGGTTCGCTCTGGGCTCCTGTAGAGCTACAGAGGACTTGCTCCCTAAGTGGATATGAAGGGGTCATTCTAAGCTAAAGAAAATCCTTAGTTCCAGGTGATTATACACTAATGAAAACATTTTGCCAGTGGATCCCCCTGAATCCTACACACTGCTTCTTTAACTGCAATTTTCAAAGCCTCTATGTTTTATATTTCTGTTATTTTGAAACTCTGAACAAGGAACCTAAAAATATATTCAAGTACTTTTCCTTGAATAAGGGAAAGCACCTCAGCTAGATGTTTTCTAGACTTAAAGGACTGATACCTCATAGCTATGGGAAATGTGCCAGCGCTTGCTGAGTCACTATGATGAGACCTGCAGGAACTTTTCATAGAATATCTATGATTCTGTCGTTAATGAATTTCTAATGTAGGGTGGGAATATGTTGACATAAGGTCACATGGTTTTCATTTGCACTGGCTTGAAACAAACTGCAGTTTTGCTATTATTCTCATTGTTGTTGATGTTGTCATTGTCACTATCATTATTATCAACAGCATCATCGTTGTCAGTGCCATCATCATCATTGTTGTCAGCGTCAGATCTTTCTTTCTCCATCTGTGAGTGTGTGTGTGTATTCAAAACAGTGGGTCTTCCAAGGTGAAGGAGAGAGCATGCAGAAACATAAAAAGCCAGCCAAATGGACTCTGAACCAAACACATACAAACATAGGAGAGTTATGACTGCAGGAGTTTACATAGCAGTGCCTTGTTTAAAAATACAGCAATGTGCAGAAATGGAGACAGAGCTCACATCGCACCAGAATCCACACAGTTTGCACCTGTTTCTATCCACACAGTGAAAGGAGAGATTGTGTAATAACCCTAAACTATATCAGACCATATTAACTTTAACAACGTCTGCAGCTTCTAATCTTCAACAAGAGTAGCATTGTTCAAGGTCCTCTTTTGGCAAGCATCCACCACGGACGGACGGAAGCAAAAAAAAAAAAAATCAAATTAAGCTCATCTCTGGATCCAGGACGTCTTAGCTTGTCTCCTGAGTTGCTGCCTTTGTTAAGTCAGCTTGATTACCCTGACAGATTCAACCAAGAATCAATAAAAGTATCTTGCTTCAGTTTCAGACAAGTCTTCCACAGCATACTATCTTTCTGAAGCTGAGGCTGGTGAGCACAACTTTCTGTGACTTAAACAAAAGCATCAAGATGAAACTAGAGGAATCCTTAAGTCTTGAGTCATCAAATAAAAGGCAAGCCAGAAAGAAACAGCAAAGAATAGCACAACTAAACAGATCTGACTTTGGATTTCTGCTGCCGTCAAAACTAAACTTTGCCTTTCTGACCTTAAAACATGGCTGAAATCCACTGCTGGATCAGACTCTGACAGAAGGACTCAGCGCTAGATGGAAAAGACAAACTTTGGGATTAACAGCACAGTCCTCCTATCACCTTTCACCTCTCTCTGTCTCAATATCTCCCACACATGCCAACACAGTCATTGTCTTGCAAGTCACAACTAAACCTCGAGTTTCTACTATGAAGCCCTAAGTCCAAGGTTAAGACCAACAAGTCCCAAGCCAAGTCTTGATTTCATACTTGCTTTCATACAGTTTGATTTCACACACAGTTAACTAATTACTGCTTGCTCTTAGTTAACCTTAGCTTAAGACATAGCTGGCCACAGAGCACTCAACTGACCATTTTTCTGTTTAGGCTCAAATTTCAAACAAAGTTAAATGAGTTTCCATCTGTGACTTTTGAGCTGCACGAGCTTAATCTGAATGTGTACTCTCTGTATCTGCGGTATCATCTTTTCTCTATCTGCTGACACCTTTCCCTCCTGCTCGTGCTATGTAACTGGCTTCTGTTGGACTGATTCAAAGAACATCTGTTGTCAGGAAAATGGTGAGCTGATTTTATGCATGTTTTTTTCACAATATCATTTTTAATCACTGGGCTTCGGGAGGATTTCCTAGTCATTCTAAACCAAGGGACAAATGTCCAAGTGAAGTAACAAGTCTGGGATTAAAGTCAAGGCTGAGCGGCAAGTCTGTTTTGACTTTGTCAAATCAAATCTAAAGTAATCAGATTTATGAGCTGAGCCTGATTCAAAATGCTATTTTACGCAGCATGAGTCAATAAATAATTCAGAGTGAATAAATAATACACTGAATAAAAAGTGTTTTTATGTATGAAGGAGAAAAAAACTTTTATTTTCTTTAGTAGCATTAAACAAGTCCTAGTGCAAGGAAGGCCTCCAGGAAATAGTAAAACTGAAAATATACAGTAGTATATAGTAAAACCTGTATCCATCAGTGACAATGTGTGTTTGAAAGTAAGCACAGTAGGCACACTGAGTACAGTTCTGCTGTGCTCCTGAAGAATCTGAGGAATGCTTTTACTCTGCAGGCCATCAGGCTGAGTCGCTAACAAACACACACATAACAACTGGACAGAGCATCGAAGCTTGTTTAAATTGGTCTGTCGAACAGATGTTCAGTACAGTCATGAGTAAACGTGAGTGAAAACACGAGACAAGACATCTTTATAAACACATACACACTTTTGTGTTGATTGTGGCACTGAGGAATATAGCGGGTGCCTTTCTTTATGCCCTAATAGAGTTTTGTCCGGGCTGTGCTTGCTATCAATTTGAGTTATTATGTGTGCGGCAGGACTGCTCTCAACACTGAGAGACAGAACAGACACCCACACACGTAAACACACACACACACACAAAAGCCTCATCATTCAAAATCTTTGGCTTATGACAGAGGCACAGGAAATAATGATGAATTGATGCCAAAGAGCCTCTCTCAGTTCTCTTAGTGGAGAATCACACTCAACGCTTGTTATCTCTGACCATGGACACACACTTTTCCACATACACAAGCAAGCCAGACATCAAAAGTGGTCCTCGGATTGTTTTTCTATCCGTCTGTCTCTGTCTCTCTTTCATAAAGTCTTTCCTCATTGATTGTTTAGTAGAACTATACATATGCCCTGAAGGTATCCCCTCTTTTTCCACGTATAGTGCATTAATTTATAATAGCTTGCCAACACGATAGGCTCCTTTCTCTGTTACCAAACAGCAGAAGTGGTGCACTTATAAACGGCGTGTGTATGTGTGTGTTTGTGTACAGAGGTGTTTGTGTACTGAGGTAAAGTCTCGGTCAGCACTCCTGTCCATGCTCTTGTATGGCTCCAGTGAAATACCCTCATCTGGGCAAACATAAAATCAATGGTAGCTATTAATTAGTCTACCTCTGACTGCCGGTGCTGATACAGTGATACGCACAAATAGAACCGGAGCACATTACGCCCGTCGAGCTGTTAGGAGCTGGACTGGTTTTTAAAGAACAGAGGCGCTGGTTAGACAGACATGTACTCAAGCTGTGAATATCAAAAAGAGAGCAAACAACATCTTGACCAAACTGAAACAGGCTCTGTAAATTATGTACACACTTTCAAGGTTAAACTGAGAGGAAGTGCTTGATAAGATTACTGAGTGTGATAGTATCTAGTGTCTTAAATTTCACAACCTATTTCCTGGTTATTGTGAAAGCCATAACTGCATACCAGAAAAAACCCCCACAAAGCACTATGGAATATTCTCACAGGTGTCAAGTTAAGCACTGCAGGTGTATCAGTTCAGATTTCCGTCTCTTTTCCAGCACTAGTCTCTTCCTGGTGTACTAGTGAGATTATGAATGGAAGATGCGTCAGTGTTGTTAACTACAAATTTGAAAATGGCAACCAGTAAGAGCCAAGCTAAGTGTAAACCACTCATACCCTTTAACTCAAACATGTCCTGCAAAAGAAAACAAGGAACAGCAAATCAAAGACACAATAAAATCCTGAAATGTCGGCACAGCTACAGAGACAATTTGCAAGCGTTTAAATGCTTCTCAGGGAGCTTCTGATCCTTTTCTAATAATCCTAGGTGTACCATGATAATTACAACTGGAACTACTAAAGTGGCCACCACAAATTGTACTGGTGTTGCCATGGTAATGAGCACTGGCTCGTGCAATGACAGTAGTACATGATATAGTTGGATAGTTTCAAGCAGCTGTCTGTGAAACGTGTGGACAAATCATACCTTTGCTGTGGTGATATAACAGCTATCCTGAAGCACTGTAACTTTCCATGGCATCACAATTCATACACTGTAGAAATTAGTTTTCTGACAGCTAACCCACATTATGAGGCAAGATTATGTATACAGTTTGTAAACAGAGGTCCGCTTTATTTTTTTCAATTTTGCCTGCAGATACACACTCTATGTCTACTGCTGACACCTGCCAAACAAAATGGGAAGCGTGGTTAGCTTCCATTTTCACTACAGATAACAAAAAACAGAAGGCACTTTGATGTTTCTGTACTTTCCCCTTCTCAGTCATGTGGATGTTAACAAGTTGGTGAACACTAAGGATCACGGCACTTAAATATATCCTGGTATTTACTTTCTTTGCTACTCACTGAAAGCATTCAGAGCGGAAAAAAAGTATTGCATCAAAAAATCCAAGCTTCCTGTCTGATTCCAGAAAGACTAGTGTTGCTGCATCAGGTGCTCCAGGCCACAGAGGGCCCTGGGATACACATGTATGGAGAACAGCAGTCCCGGCTTTACTGTTACCACAGTGCAATGCAAACTATCCGGCAATGCACTGTGCCGGCCAATCAGATATGTGCAAGCACACAGTCTAGGTGGAATACCTTGTATTGCGTAACTCATTGCATTGTGCTTATTTGATGTTTAACGTTTCAGAACTGACATGGAGGAAAACAATTATTTCTGCTGTGATAACAAATCTGACAATGAATCTGGACTCAAAGGAGCATAAACTGCCTTGTGGTGTGCCGCTGCTAAATAAGCTTTAAATTTTGGCTTTGTGGTTTGAATATTATCTTTTATCTGTATGCTTACTAAAGCGGCCTGTTATTATGTGTGTTATTATATCGTAGGAAAGCAAAAAGGGTTTCAAGTGACCTTTACAAGTGCAAGTTTCAAGGTTAGGCCAGAGCAAAACAGTTAAGTCAGAGCTGTAGGTGTGGTGCCTCACCTTGTTCTGGTCGGTCCAATACAGGAAGTAACCTTTGGGGTCCACTGTTAGAGTGACCGGGGTCACAGTGGTAGAATCCTGGAGGAAAACAAAGAAAAAGACATCTGGAGTCAATGTGTGTCTGCTCACGTCTGTGTACCCCTGTCTGTGTTTTTACATGAGTGCATGCTATAGTGTGTGTGTGTGTGCAGAATATTCTCAGGGTAAACCAATTAATTCATTTTTCTGGATCAAAGCGTAGTTTTTTTGTAATATCACATGCATACCAGAATCTGCAATGACATTAAAAGTGCTGTTTATGTTGTCAGCACGAACACAATCCTTTCCTTCTACGGTATTTTCCCCACCCTGACCTGGCATCACCACAAATGACCAAGTAGCCTGTTGTGTGAGAGTGTGTGTGTGTGTGTGTGTGTGTGTATTTGACACAGTTGCAAACATGAACTGCTGGTTGTTTCACAGCTGATGTTTCCATCTTTCCTCCTCTTGTAACAGACAAATGCTTTCCCACAGTACCCACATACAGACAGTTCCAAGCCTCACACATACACACACACACACACACACACACACACACACACACACACACACACACACACACACACACACACACACACACAGAGTTTGACCCTGAGGCATACATGGCAACGCCAGATATTATTGGATGCTTCTATAAAAAGAAAAAGCCTTTGCTTTTTTTTTTCTGTGTCCACAGTGGCCGTGGTTCAGCTGAACAGTAGCATATTGTCCTCCTCAATCAGCCATGGCTGTGAGATCAGAGTGATGGAAACCACATTTGCTGTACAGAGCAACAAAATCTTCAAAGTGTCTTCATGAGGCTTCTAATGATGTCCCTATCACAGCATTGAGAGACAGAGCTAATGGTCTGCATCTGCTACACGTCTGTCATATCTGGGTGCGACCCTAAGCAACAGTGCAGTGCAGGATATCATGAAAGGGTTGAGCTAGGAGCTGGTAGACAGCGGAGGAGTCTGTGCTGAGGTGTAAAGAACCCATTAGTACTCTGAAATCATGTCATACTGTCTAAATAAGACAATCACAGTTTATGGAGCCTGGCACACCTGCTCCATGACAGACCAATACCATCCCTTTATGAACCTATGGAGAAATTGAAAAGACAGCGAGAAAGAGAAAGAAAAAAAAAGAGGAAGTGAGCGGAAAGTAAACGAAACAACTCATTCGACGCTGGCAATGGTAAGCTGCCGCATCTGAGGCATTTTGCTATAGTGACGTTTGCTATGGCAACCCACCATTCCCGTGAAATCTATTAGAGACTCAAGAGGAATCGTTTTGGTTCTGTTCACATGACTGCACAATCTTTGCAGGCTTGATTGAATGACAAAAGACGCAGCTCATACCACTGAACGCACGCAGCATACACTCGCACATATAGCACTTTCAGCCTGAGGGCAAGGAAAAAAAAAAAGCCTCGTGTTTGCAGTTCTTAGATATAGCATCTCATAACAACCACAGCCTCATATCTCTGCCCCATATCTCTGAGCTCTACTCAAGTTACAATCCACAGCCCAGTTTCTTCTTCTTCTTCAGTTTAGTTCTTAGAGATAAACATCCCTCTCCCATCCCTCGTTGAGTATATTGGTTACACCTGCAGAACATTATAAAAATGACAATGAGTTGGATCAATAATTTTAAAGCACAGTGTTTACGTTTCCAAAAAAAAAAAAACCACCTGAGTTGGCAACATGTGGTGACTGATGTGCTGTGATGTGTAAGGGAGAAGGGAAGACGATGGCTTGAGAGCACTGGGAATCTGCCTAATGATGTGAGAGCAGTTATTTTCACCAGCTTCTTTCTTAATGTCCTAACGCTCCATGGTCACCACTACAAACACATTAAGTCATTATGGACTCAAAGATTCCCCTCATGGTTCTGCACATTTTCAAGAAAAAAAAAAACAAAACATAACTATCTATAACATTGTGGATTAGACTTTAGAGATTACTACCTCTGGAGTGGTACTGCTCATGCTTTTTCTTGTCATTGGATGTTAAAGGGAGGACATTAGGCGCCGGTGGCCTTGTTCTTTGCTGAATTAAGATGAAATTAGTGACTGACTTGTGAAAGTGCAAACACCCCGAGGGAACCGATCCCAGGCCGGAGATGCCGCCTTTATTTTCAATGAAGAGTCTGTATCATTAGCCATCACTTGAGGGGGTGTGTGAAGAGAGGAGATTTGAACTCAGCATATTTTTGCTCTATATGCTAATGGCATATCTTATGACTTTTAAGGGATTTTAGGCTCCCCTTGGTGCCTGATAATGTCTTATTCAATACACATCAGACCAAAAGGGCCTGATACAAGCGAAGTCTCTGTTTACACTGGCCCAGCATCATCTTTTGCATATTTCAGGTATTGCCTGTCTCTGTCAGTGATGTTTACAATAAATGGTCAAAGGATTTGGATGTCTGCCTATCCTCCACTGTCTCTTAACAGAAAGCAGCCACAGGTGCTGAATGTGCCATTGGTACTGACGCACAAATAATAACACAATCCTAAAGGCAATGTTTGAAACCACAACCACGTATTTCGTGTGCTACGGCAGCAGCCAGTTGTCTGCAAGTGGCAGCAACAAAAGTACAAGGTGTGTATGTGCATGTCTGTGTGAGGCAGGTTGGAGAGGTCTGGGGACTTTGAGACTTTCGCAACCATTTCGAGAGGGTTTCTGATTGCTCGTCTATTCTTCTTCCACAGCCAAACACCAAGCACCGTGCGCTGAAGTCTGCAGTGCTTCTCTTTACCCGTTTAAGACGCTCACGGCTGTCATTCACACAGCACAACATGCCATCCTTACACAGTAAACAAAACTTTACACCAGATTTATCTCCACTGAGTGTTGAGCAGTTCAACAAAATCTGTGATTTTCACTAAAACTAAAAAGAAAAACATCCACTGGAGTAAAGCAGAACCTTAAAACTCATACACATTCTAGTACTGGAACTGTCTGTTGTTTGTACAGTTTCTTGTTGAGAGAAGTTAGAATAGAGTCCAATATTCAAAGCAATGATAAGAAAAATTATTCAGTTCAATCCTTTTCTTTCACTGACAACTTACTCTAGCTGCTTTTCTTTCAGCCTATCTCTGTATTACTCTGTGATTTTTTCCATGAAATGATACAGAGAGGAAGGAAGGAGTGTGTGGGAAATAAAACAGAGCACGTATCCGTGCGTACGTCTGTGTTTGAGGGTGTGTGTTTTCGCAGGAAAGGCCTGGTGGGCAGTTGGTTCTGGAGATATGGCCCTCATGTACAAACAGCAATACATAAACACGGCTGTTAGGGGAAACTGACACACACCATGCACACCCCTTCCCACAACATGCTAACCACAGGGCTGAGGGGGGGGGGGGGGGGGGTACTCATTAATAATTACAAGTTAAGGAAACACTAAAGTTGTCCTATTTAAGCTTAACACTGATGATTGACAGAGCGGTAGGTTTGCGAGTGTGCATAATTTCCTCTCTGTCATCTGTACTGACCACATTCACACTCCTATAACACTGCTCCACTAATGCCATCTGTGCTGTGCTTTGAATCACCTGAGCTCAGTGAATATGAATATTTCCACTTATGTGCATTTGTTAGGATGATCTCATGAAATTATATCTCAAAATGTCCCTTACATAAAACTGGCATGACTTCCTGTGATGATTGACATGTAGGATTTACATGCAGTGTGATCTTTAACAAACATTTGATTCTCCTTTCACACAAGTAGTACACAGTAGTTCCCTCAGCAGTTACAGGTGGGCACATCTGTGCATTTTTAATTGCAGGAACAGTGTTTCCCAGAATGAATCATGACTGTGCTCACACAATTGACATGCATCAAGGCTGGGGAAACCAGAGGAATGCAAGCAGTTATTCAAATGAGAGAGGCTGTGGAAAGATGTGCAACAAATGTAACCGAAAGTCCCTTTCAGAATAAAACGAGCTGCTACGCTGACAGCAAATGAGATGAAAACAACCAATAAATACAATAAGGTCCAACCATTCAAACTCAGTTTTAAGAGGAACCGCTATATGCTGATTCTCTGTTGTGTTTGTTATTAGGGGAAGGTGCAGTGCAGCCATAGCTGTCTGTTGAAAAAGCTACTACTGTCATGTTTTCGCTGGCTACTCAACAGCAGTGTGCAATCAGTTTTAATCAAGGTCATCTCACTACAGCTTGACTGCCAGTAGTATGGAAGAATAAAGACAAATAAAAAAAAGAAGAAAAAAAGAAAATGAAAAAAAGACAATCCTTATTCAAGTCTTGCCTGGTGGTTCGGTCCTGATACACTAATTATTTGTAGTTAATTGATAAAACGGTACCAGTGAATGGGGGGGAGGGGCGAGCTTAGTTCAAATGTTTAAATTAATGTGCCGCACATTCTCACGCTGTCGTGCACGCGCGCACTCACTCACTCACTCGCACACACGCGCAACATACGCATACTGTAAATTGGGAAATATAAACATGGCACATGTCAGCTGAGGTCTACAGCTGTTGCATTTCTGTAGCGTTAACCAGCAAGCCAAAGGCAGGCAGCCCCTGTCAGTCACCGAGGTCTCCGCTGGCAATTAAATCAGTCGGCTACTGTTGCATGAGTAGCCTATAGATTTTGTAACACATCCTAGTGGTGGAACATTCATGCAAACAAAGCGTGCAGAAATAACAGTGAAAAAAATAACAGAAAAGAAAAATAGAAACGAAAATTCACAGCCGGTCTCTCTCGCCATTACTTACATCATCCCATTTCATAAATTTGTTGCCCTTTCTTAGGCTCTCGGGCACGGACACTGGCTTGAGCTGCAGCGCATGAACTCCAGGCTGTGCCCCTGCCATTGACTCATCTACTCTTCTCGACGCACGGCAGGGGTAGAAATGAGTCACTTCACTCTCTTCTACTCTTATTTGTCCTCCTCTCTTTTTGTAATCTGCTTAAAAGCAGGCTGACGAAAGCCCACTACTGCTGCCAGTATGTCATGCCCGCATTGACGGCGGCGGTGGCGCGTCTCGGTTTTGGAGAGCAGTGGAGGCGGACGCAGGCGCAGCGGACCGGGGCCACTTACTGACTGACTGAGCGACATGCAGCTAAAGCGAAGACGAGGAAAGAGAGAGAGAGAGAGAGAGAGAGGGGGAGAGAGAGAGGGAGAGGGAGAGAGAGAGAGAGGGAAGGAGGGGGGATCTGAATGAGTCGCACGTCTGGTTTGAAATTGTAGAAGTCAATGCAGGGACAGGATCGATGCTTGAAGTGATCTAGCGCCTCCGTGCGTCCTGGGCAGTTTGATGGGCATAAATGGCCCCAACCTTTGTGCAGATCAGACGCCAGGGATGCGATAAAACTAGACTGATGTCATGCTCAGAGCAGGTGCATGCAACAGTTTTGTTTGGTTACTGCTGTCTTGCGAAATTATTAAATGCATAACGAAAGATAATATTTTCTTTCCATTTGTTTGGGAAGCCCTCTATTAAAAACAACACTGTTACTCTCACATGTAAGTTGTTATGATATGCAGGGTATAGGACTGAACTGCTGTAGGAATGTCTCATCATTATTAATCCTTTTGGTGCAGAGGACCATCAGCCTTTTCTTATGAGGTTGTACAATGCGTCATCACGGACAGAGCTGAAGACAACCAACCCAGCAGCACTCAGGGCCATTGAGGACGCCAAGGACACATCCTTTGGAATGGTATCAGATAAGTTTATATTGATAATCCTAACATCTGAGAAGGATTACAGTGCAAGGTGCAAGGTAATTTGTAGGTATGAACTTTGTATTTATAAAATCCCGGCTTTGCTCCTGGTATCATGTTAATGTTATTTGTCCTCCAACAGATGCTTTCTTTAATTTAGGAAATCAGTCCAAACCCATCAGCCAGAATGGACAATGATTTCTGTTTCAGTGCCCATACATGGCTGTGGGCCTTTTTTTACTTCTTCATGACTAAACTTCTTCAAAGTTCTATGAGTCAAGAATGTGTCACCGCCTTTAGGACTTTTTTTTAGTTTAAATTTCTTATTAAATAAAACACAGAACCCCTCTGGGCTTTGTACCACCCACACTGTTTATTTTCTGCCATTTCCAAAAAGGGACTGCAGACTAGTGGAGTCCTCCGAGCAGTTTTCCCTCTGTATTTCCCTCTGTGTGTCTCTGTGGTCAGTCAGTGGCCGGTGCCGACGGTTAGACATGTCAAACTAGTCAAACCTGTCACATTCTGACTGGCACTTTTCATGTCAGTCCTAATAGGAGTTTGTTTGAGTTTGCCTCCTGTCATTAATGATTGATTAACAGTGACAGTTTGGGGACCAGGCCCCCGAATAGTGTCATAGTGACTAGAGCTTAGGAAAGTGAGAGAAGGATTCAAGTGTGTGTGAGAGAGAGAGAAAAAGGGAGAGAGGGCGAGGGAAGAAACAAAATAAAAAATAAAAACAATAATAGAAAATCACATTTAAAGACAATGATTTCTGGTGAGTCACAGTTGCAAAGCTCTTATTTCAGGAAGAAAAATAAATGTACAGGATACTGTCACACCAATGCAGTGACACAAACGTTTTTATACTGCAAATGAGTCGTTGTTATCCTTCATGCCTCAGACCCTGGTATCCGTCATCTGTCTTGCTATCAGCCCTGAGGTTCCAACCAACTCTATAATCAGCCACAGCGCTCTCGTGTGAAAGATAAAGGCCTACAGTGAGGAAAAATAATTGGATTGTCAGTATATAAAAGCACTTAAGACACAAATTTCCTATTACTTTCATTCCCAGAAACACTGAGCTTTTAAAATGGAGGCATCGATAGTGTTTCTCTCTTTCCTTTTCGCTGAAACTAATAATGTGGATGTCACTAGACGAAAGGCAATCAGTGATGTGTCAGGGAGATGATAAATTAAGAAGGACTTCATTAAATAAGCACAGCGGCAGGGGACCCAACACTACACACACACATCATCATCATTTGTGTTTTAAAAATGTTCTTGGACAAGTGACAGCAGCAGCCTGGTCGGTGGAGGGGATCAATCTCAGCTTTCAGAACCGATGCTTGTCCCCTGGAAGCGGCCGTAGAGATTAATTTCATTTCAAAACGAACAGTTTCTTCTTAAAATGACCTTCTCCGGTGCAGGGCTGGACTGACCTGTTAGGGGCCTCAGAGCAACAGTGAGCTATGGGCCCCAGTGGAGCATCCCTAGACACGTTCCTCCACTGTACAGTAACAGAAAACATCAGACAGAAATTTGAGCATTATACAATAAGCATGATATCAATTGAAATGTTAATTGTATTAACTCCAGATTTTGATACAGGGCCCCTGAGCATGTGGTTTTGATCATCAGAACAATGTATTGGTCCAACAAGGACCCTCTGACCTTCATTCGTCTAAGGGTGAAGGGTTTTCTTTAGGGAATGTGACAGATGTGTTGGCCTGTCCAGGTGGTGCTGTATAGGCGAGACACTTTCATGTTGGGAATCTCCAGCATGATGGTACTAGATCTGTCAGGTGTAAAGATGAATTGTGTTCTGCTGAAAGGACAACTGCCCTAAAAACCAGTAATACATGGACCTGTAGTTTGTGCTCTTAAAATACCTTTTCTTACATTGATCTTTTGTAGTTGCAAAGTAGAAAACACTGGATCTCTGAGTTTATGTCTACATTTGAGGAGAGAATTGGCTGAGAGTGTAATCCTCATGTTCAAGGTTGCTAATCTATTTTTATATAGGGCAAGAGCAGTGGTTGGCTGCCTACTTGCTAATGAAGGACCTGCAACGTTTTTGTATTCAAGAAAAGACCTGGGGCTCTGTAGCATTCAAGATGTGTTTGAGGTCAATAGCGTTGTCATCTGCACACGGAATATCCAACAAGCTGCTCTGACCTTGCTTTTAAACCCTCGAGAGAGGGTCAAGAGCAAGGCAGCCCCTGCCTTCATCAGGGGTGTGGTGAGAGGGGTGATTTGCTTCATGTCCCGTCACAAGAGAGGATGATCCATGGCAGTGGCAGCGTTTCTACATGCGCATGATGAGATGCACGTGTTCTCAAATGACTGACTTTCACTGTCAATATTAACTCAAGATCTCTCCTAAGCAGCACATTCAGCATACCATTAACTACGCTAAAGTATGGGCCAAAGCCCAACACATCACGCCTGCATGTCCTTTGGCCTTCAGACGTCAACTGTTTATAATGCTTGTGTCATTTAGCTTAAGATGCCAAGACTGGCTCAATGTTTAAACTGTATAATCATGTACAAAAAAATCCTTTTTTAGTAAGCATCTGTTTATGAAATAACCCGAGCTGTCAAAGTACAAACTAACTATCACTTCATTATTAACATTAGTAGCTCAAATGGGGCTAATTGGCTGTTTTGCCAATGAGCTGATTGGATCTGACAGGATGCAAACAATGTTTCTGTTTCTGCCACAAAGTCAAACCAAATAAATCTGAGATGAGTTTTAATATTTGAATCATTGTTTTGAAATGTGTTATCTGGTCTTTCAGATGTGACGGTGCAAGAGTACTGAGGACGACAGTATATGAATGTCTAAACAAAGCCTGTGGGAATGGCAGAGGGTCTGTTTAAGTTGATGCCTGCATTGTCCTCTCTATGAACCCAAACAGAATCGGGCAGTACAAACACAGGACATTAGCAGCATCTTCTGGATCTTGCTCGCCAGTGCACTTTGTGATAACATGCTTCACACTAGTCTACTCCACATATGATGTTTCATATGAATCAATTAGGCAGAACTCAGAATAATGTATGTTAAATATATATTTGAATAAATATGAGAAGTGTTTATCATACAGTAAAGAGCTTTAACCCATGGGTTATAAACAGGCTTCTGTAAAGTTAAAACGTAAATGTAATTTATGAACTAGAATATAACATGACTGAAATTGTATTTTCTAATTTATTTTCATGATGTTCTTTCAAGCATATTTTCAATTTGTAGCAGTAAAAACTTCTTCTATCACAGACAAAGCTGTTTAAGAGACACTTTACTGAAACTGGGAGTGGGCAATATGAATAAAATATTCATTAGTAATGCATCTAATTAATCAGTAAATAATTATATATTATGATATAGTATATTTTATTTTAAAAAATGAGTTGAGAATGAAGTGTAATTCAAGTTTTAATATATACATTAAAATAACCTGACAGAAATGTCTGTTTCTGTCTTCTGACCAGTCAAATCACGGAACTTCATCATGGATCAAATCATATAGGAAAAAATAAATAAATTCAATATTGCCCTTGAACTTTTGTGCTGTGTCTCATAATTTGTATTGGAGCTAAACACTAAAAACTTTGCACGACATCTTATGTGTGTTCAACATATATATACAATAATACTGACTATCAAATTGGGACTTCAGTGGTTACAATGTTACTCACTAATGTTACCTCATACAGGATGTGTCTACAGCCTCTGATGCACATTGACGTCCTGAGCAAACAAATTTGGATGTGTGCAGACCGCCATGTGCGTGTGCAGTATCAACATACTCCTATGCTGGGTACCAACTACAGAGGCAGGGGTTAATTATTATGAAGCCAAGTGGTTTTGACTATTTCTCTTATGCACCTGTGCAAGGGAAAACACTCAACAGTTTTTCATGGGCATCCCTGCTAATTATGTGACTATAGTCTATTTACTTGTGGATTATAAAACCATCAGCCTTGGGATTCTAAATGGGTACAGTTCAAAGGGTTCCTCTACCACTCGTACTTATAAAATAGTGAGTAAGTACTGGCACGCCTAACTACTACTTAGTGAATACGAGCTCTTCAAAGGCACTGGGGATGTGGTTTCTTGCCTATAAAAAGACCAAAGCCATGCAGGGACTTCCAAGGCTCCTAATGGGACAATTCATCAAGTTCACCAACAGAGAGCGCTGTGGCATAACTTTATGTTACTCTGACGGCTCTCCTCTGCTTACGATTAAAAATAATCCTTCTCTCAAGGTTCAGGAACTTCATTGTCCATTCAATCCAAATTCCTGGTAACTAACATAACACGGAACATGTGCAGTGAAAAACGATATGTTAAAAACTTAACAGCTTGCAGAGGGGGCCCAGGGCCTGTGGTTCAGGTCAAATTATGAGTTTAAAGCAAAATGCTGAAGCTCTTTTGCTCCCTAACCTGACTCTACTGACACAAAAATGTGTTTTTTTGACATTATTCACACCTGGAGCGTTGCAGCGACCTTGTGGGCGAGACAGGGGAGGTTTAAATATGTCTCATTCCTCGCTCCGTTTCTGCGTGTAACCAAACACCTCTACTACTTCTATTGTCTTATCTGAGATTGAAGAGGGGAAAAAACCGACAGGTGTTCTTCCCCTCGGGCCACAGACTTCTGAAATGAGGAAAATAGAGGGTGGGAGTCGGAATGAAAGGGAACACACAGACATGCATGTATACATGCACACGCACACAACAATACACACACATGCACAAGGATATACTTTGACACACATGTCTGAGTGTGTTGCAAGATCACACAGCCAGTGCTTTTACATGTAGTGTAAACATGTCTGAGGGTGTGTATTAAATACTCATTACAGAGGACTGGGTAAGCTCTGGGAGAGACTGGGAGAGAAAACAAACAAACCCTACGGGGTGGCTGAGAGGGGTGGTGAGGGGCCGAGGGGAGGCCTCTCCCAGTGTAATTCAAGTTCAATAACTGACCCTTAACCTCACTCTAACTCAGGTTACACAGTTCTGGTGAGACAGATTATAGGCACAGTTACCTCACAGCTGTGGATACAATATACCTCGACAGAAGCTTTACGCGCACACGCACACACACACACACACACACACACACACACACACACACACACACACACACACACACACACACACACACACACACACACACACACACACACAGAACCAAAAACAAAAAAAGGTCAGTTGGTAATGTCAACAATCAACTGAGTATTCTTGAATATCAAATGGCAACATGGATGACAGGTTCCCACTCCGCACACGTTTTGGTATGATGTAAAGAAACCAGGACCACACAGAGCCCTTTCACAGCCAGGAAGCAGAAGACATCGTTCACCTGCAGAGCTGCAGCTGGGCCAGTTTCACTCTGTCAGAAAGAACTAATTAACCGCATGTCAAAATGATCCCAGAAGGAAAACACAGCTACTCCAAACCACTGACAAATACTAGTAATTGTTTGGTTTACACCTATGCAGGTATGGAGCGTTCACCGGAGTTTCAGTGGACTGATTTTTCTACAAGGATCCTGCTGTAAATTGGCTGTGGGTGACCAGAATTCAGAGAGAAGGAATGGAGAAGATGAAGGACTTGCATTTTGCTTGTTTTTGTGTCTTACAATGTTTATGTTCTGGTGGTAGGTTAGCCACACTCTTTGGCATGAGGGTGTCTGCCTGGTAGCAGTTGTCATGTTTTTGTTTTATTTACATTACTGTGCTTTCAATAAAAGGAACTAAACATACAGTCGTGACAGTTGTCATTAAATAACAGACATTGCTACACTCCAGGTTTGCAAACAAAACTCCTGCTTTTCCATGTTGGAATTAATATTTACTTAAATATCATCTGCCACATGAATCCTGATTTTGCAACTTCCAGATGAGGCCAGTGGAAGGGCTGCAGATGCCATGGTTGTGGCCACAGCCTAAAAATGGTTCACATCTCATGCTGTGTTAGCATAACCACGGTCACATGTTTGAGGCAGAGACTGAGCGAGCGAAGGAGAAAGAGACGTAGCTACTGAAATCTCGTTTTTACAGCACAGTTCTGAACAATAACAACACATGACAAACAAAAAAGACACTGTCTGGCCAAAATTGATTGCCGTCCATTTGACCACTTCCCTCCCAGCTGGGCATTGCTTTGGTTAAGAGACATGCTCACCCCAGACATCTGTGTGCTCCTGAGCAACTTTAACTCCTATTGTGTGGTGCAACAGTAGATGGGGCTGCAGGTCTGTAACACTACAATAGAGTCCAGCTATTTAATCCAAACTCCTTGTTTCTTGTCTTTTTCTTTTCTTTTCTTTCCACCAATCCCTGTGGACTCAATATTTATGGTTTGGTAAAACCAACATGGAACGGGAAGTTGACCAACATATCAAGTGTCAAGGTCTTGTCAGAAAGGCCCTAAATTTGCATCATTACAGCTCGTCCTCTGGGGAGATGGTGGGGGCTAATTCAAACCATCTCCACACAGCTTGGAAGAGAGAGGTGGGCTCTCTTCTGGAGAGAGATAAAATGATGGAGAGAGACATTTCTTTCATGTCTCTTCAGCCATTTATTATTTTCACAGTCATAGCTTGCCCATATGGTATTCCCCTAATCATCTTTAAGTTACACAATGTCCAATTGTCATTTCATAACTGACATCTTGAGACAAAGCAAAAGACATCATTGTGTCTAAATGAAAACCAGGATTTATCAGACCTCTGTGCCTCCCACTGTGACTTTACCATTTAGTGTGTTTGTTATGAGTAGATCTGCCAATCAGCAATGCACAAAGGGTCTATTGTCCATGGCCCACTATGGCACAGTTCCAGAGAGGGCGTAAAACTCCTGTCTGCTCTGATAGCAATCTGTAGCTAAAGCCTCTCTCCCAATCCCTACACGCAGCAACAACCCAGTGTTGACAAAGCCTAGGCCACACTAAGATGCTGATCTAAGGTCAGTTGTGTGCCCCACAAATGGTTTTAAATGGAGGATTAGGGTGGAGGTAAGCTGGTCATAGGTCTGTGCCTAAGGCCAGGTGTGGAGTTAGGGATCAGGCTTTGTGCTGTGGTAGAGCTTTTTCCCTTCAAGTGTGTCTAAATCCTTTTAAGAAAGAAAATGTTGATGTTTACATCCTAGCTGTGACCCCCTCTTGGCCTCTCCACTCAAGCATTCCTGCCATAGCTGTGACATCTAGCTAAGCTTTAGGACACCAGAGGGATAGTGAAAACATCGCTTAATCACAGTCATAGGGCACCTGCATGATAACAAAGCAACCCCTTAACCCCTCTGTGTTTGTGTGTGTTCCTTAATGCATGTATGCATACGTGTGTGTGTGTGTGTGTGTGTGTCGTTGCTGCTGTGCTCGGACAGCTTGGCCAAAGGGTGGCCTTGTTCTTAACTCAGGGATTCAGGGTCCACAAATTCTGAATGAATCACCTTCTTGATTTTCTCAGCAGTCAGCAGAGGGACTTGGGCAGAAAGCCTGTTCATATAATCACTTGTAATTCCACACAGATCAGGCATATTTACTGTACACCTGGAGGGGGATTCCAAATATATGCTCAGAATGGAGTTGTTAAAAAACAAAAAACAAAACATAATGCCCCAAAGTTCAAAGTTCAGAAATTCACAAAGTCAGGATCACCAACACCAACAGGGCATGTAACAAGAGAGTATAAACTGTTAATCTGATGTATTTTCAATTCCTGATGAACCTCGCTTGTACCTTTGAAATAAAACAGTCATACTACACTGGAAATAGAAAAAATACAAGACTCTAAGACTGGAGAAACCGATTTGTGCAATCACCACAGATTTTATCAGTTTGTCTGATTTTCTGAATGTCCATGCATGCACACATTCCCTGTCAGTACCACAGAATAACAGTAGTTTGGATAATGTTTTCATTTGTGTGTTATAAAGCTGGACAGTAAATTTTGTTTTGTTGGTGGATGGCTGCGGGTCCAAGGCAGGGCTCTGGCTGCAGAGTGTTGAGCTTGAGGAGATAGGTCAACACAGGTCAACCGAGTCCAGCTAAACAAACATACGCTATCAAAGAGGAAATTTCCTGTCCAATCTGCAAGTTTTCTCTTCACAGTGTACATTCACCAGATGATCCCGAGGGATGAGACAACGGGTGTGTGTAAGTGAAGTGAGTGTCAGTACAAAGGGACTCTGCTGATTGGTCACCTTAATGCACATGCAGTGGTTATCCTGAGATCATCACAGAAAAACTAAAAATCTTCAAACTTTTGCAATCCCAGTTTGCCATTTTTACGAGAACCTTGAGAAATTCTTGTTATAAAAAGATACTTGATTTGCTTTGTTACACTGTAAACACTGCATTCAAAGATATGAGCATTACATTTTCATTTCACACTAAGTTAGACCCAGCAGAAGGGACTGCATGCGGCTGTGTCACACAGCAATTAACCACCAGTGAGGGTTTGGCTCTAAAGCCTTGCAACGTTTCAAATTGCTTCCCAGCCATAATTCCTCCATCCTCTTTGACTCAATTACCTGTCACCTCTCCAGACAAAGGACACACTATGGAGGGCTATTTCTTATGCAGACATACACGTACGTATACGCATGCACTCACACCACATGCGCGCTTGCACACACACACGCACACACACACACACAGACGCACACACTTACACCGCAGGGACAATACAATAGTTCTTATGGTTGCTAGGTGCTGTTGTAATTTATGGCGGGATAGGGTTGCAGGCTTAGCCCCGCATCAGTGTCTTCCTACCAGGTGATGAGCGTTTGCAGACAGGGCTTTAGTCCTACCCCTCCTCTAACGAGTGGAGATTTTCAGCATAATACACAGCTGAGAGAAGAGACCTCAGCACTTGCTGAATGTTTGGAGTATAAACAAGACAGAGAAATTTTTTAAGTAAGTTGGTGGGTGGTGTTTTTCTGTTGAGGCTAGCACAAAATTTTCTGGACCAATTCAGATTTTGAATGGAATTTAATATAAATTTTAAGGAGAAAGCTGCCAAACAACTAGTATCCCGCTTGCCAACAATATCACATATTTTCTGAGACTGTCAAAACTTTTCTCTCAGTGTGCAGATAATTTTTTTTTATACATTACCTTAACATTTCTTTTCAAATGTAGAAACCTGATTTTGTACCAAAATGTATATTTTCACACGACAGACCACGACAGAAGGAGTACTGCTCGGGCTCATCAGAATAACTTCCAGCATTACTCTGATATTTCATGGTGTATAATCCCTCTTTCTCTAACTGAAAAAGTCCTTCATATCCTCCAGAAGTGTTTGTGTGTATGTGTGCGCCTTGTGTTGCTGCGCCTCTGTGGTTGTGTACAACAGTTACTGAAAGTACAAGACCATGTGCGTGTGTCAGTGTGTGTTCATGCTGTAATAATGTGTGTGAGTGTGTGTATGGTGCATGTGTGTGTTACTGAGTGGACCTCCCCCGCCATACTGCAGAAATTTTTCATCACATGAAAGCCAACAGGGGGTGGTATGCATGCAGGGCGAGTCGCTTCCATCTGCCCTGTCCACTTAAATTAGTGGGGCCTCGCATCCAGCAGCATCTGGTTCCAATATGGAGCCAGGCGGAAGGGTGGGTGCCTCACTGTGCGGCGGAAAATACAGCCTACTGTACCTTTAAATAGCCCTCAGGAGGCTAGGGACGGATGCTGGCCCTATCGCCCTATCCCAAGATTCTTTGTATCTGGCCTAACACTTCTTCCCTTTGAAAGAGGACAAATGTACAATTAGGCAGGAATGCCTGCAATGCTGTTTTCCAAGCGTGTGTTCGCAGAGCTGGCTGGAGCAAATGGCGGATCGACTGGTGAGAGGTTACGCGCCGTCAACCTCCCTCACTGTTCCGTGGTGAGATGCACCGTCTGACCCTGCCCAGGCTGGGTTTCTCCGGTTCTGCTGGTCCGTGTTTGGGTTAGCCTCTTGTTGTTCTGGTTCTGCTGCAGTTTGCCGAGCCAGGTCTCTGTCAGCACTCCTCTGTGGCACAAGTCTGTAAAGATCCCTCCTCCTCCTCCTTCTCCTCCTCCTCCTCTTCGTCTTTCCCTGGACGAGAGGCACTTCAGAGCTTACCCATAATTCAAAGGTTTCCATCTCAACCATAATTCACACTGCGCTACCCTAACTAAAGGGGCTGTCTGTAACTACGGTGATTGCATGTTTGTCAAACGAATTGTCAGTGCAGCAGACTCAGGAGGAGGAAGAGCGTAGGGCCAGAAACATGATGATGACACGCTTACACACAGGAACGTGCACAGTAGTATTATCCTATAGTCCTATATGATCTGTAGGATGAACATAAAAGAGCGACGAAGACACCGCTGTCCAAACAAACATCGCAAAGATGTGAATTGCTGCTGGATGGGTGGTAGTTTACTAGTTACAGAGTTTATAGAATGTTGAAGAAGATCAGTCACACCCTGCTTCCAGTTTTGGACGGGTTAATGCTACTAACTGCTATTTTCGTATGGAACACGCCTTACTATGATCATGTAAAGTTACTATCACAATATGATAGAAGTAAATAGTGACTAGGATAATGATTTGAAGTCTAAAATGTTTAGCAAAAAGTTGTAAAACAGTTGCAAAACAAATGCATCCATCAGCAAAAGGATAGTCAATGTAATACGGTACATGTATATATCCTGCAATGACCGAAAACATACTGACGGCAAAATTATTTTTGTGTTCAAAGCACCTTTTAAAATGATTAAAGCTAATTTATAATGCTAAAAAGTCATCCTATTATATTTGCATGACTTCCACTTCCACTGTCTGGAGCACAGGAAATTTTTTTTTTATAAAAATACAGTTACTATAGAGAAACCCACAAATTGTTTAAGAGGCTCTCTGGAGGCCCTCCCTTGAATTTCCTGAGCACAGGGAGTCTGTGTTTCCATTAGCCATGAGGGAGGAGAACATGGAGCGAGAAACACAGTGCCATCAGATAAGACTGATGACAAGGCAGAGAGAATCGATGACAAACTTTTGACAGCTTTGGCCCATGTCTTCAGACCTAGCCCGCCTGCTGAAATATAGATCGCAGTGTGCCTCCAACACACACACATACACTGTCAGGTCTGGAGATACTTGTGTAATGTGTGAGTGATTTGCCAGGCAAACCACAGGAAAGCATTACAGTGCCCATGTCAGAGCAAAGATGGCCATCTGAAACATTTGGATTTTTTTTTTTTTTATGCTGCTTGAACCAGTGAAATATCCCCTCTGTGTATCTCAGAGTTCACACTCACTGCTATTGTTGCAAAGTCCTTGCCCTTTGACCTCACGCGTTGGAGTGCACACATGCGCAGAGCAACAATCAAAGGGCATATCCAAAACAGCAAGAGGTTCAACTTTATCTGGCTGCCTCTCCAACCAATATTGAGAGATTGTCAATAAGACGTACGACATAAGGAAAACAGTCCACCACCCAAAGACAAATGCCACACCGAAACAAGTGCTAACCACTAGGTAATTTTATTAAGTTGTGACTTCCTTTTTTTTCCTTCCTTACATCAGGAGTTCAGAGGTCAAGAGGATCTGTCAGCAGTGACAGAGAGGATTATGGGTGTAGGCATTCCATTGGCAGTCATTACTGCCCTCAGTCAGCACCCGGTACTCTCTCTCCCCCTTTTTTCTCATCCTCTGTCTTTCTGTCTCTTCTCTCTCTTGTCCTCTGACAGACTAAGAAGCAATTAGTGTCACATTAGCAATATCCAAGGTATAATTCGTATTCATGCCAAAGCTGCTGTGTTCGTTCGTGCATCTTTTCTTCTTTTTTTTTTTTAAATGAACAGATGCTTCGTTTGATTTGCTGTACTTTGTTTCAAACTTTTGTTTTTAAATCTTAAAAAATGTTCTGACTTTTTGGGTTGTATCCGAAGCTCTTGTTCATGAGTAAAATCTAAGCTTTGTGCACAGCTATCCCCAGAACTGTTACTCTACATTCCTGCTACATTACAGTCACCTATCCAAATACAATACAAAAAGAGAAGGAAAAATGTGTGTGAGCAGCAATGTGAGGTTTGGACCCCTGCACTAGAACCCCAGCCCAGTAGGATTCCTCACATTCCAGCCCGTGCTGGAGCTGGAGCTGGTAATAGATCTGAGCAGGCCTGCTGGGCTCAGCGCATTGTGGCCTGTCCTCCCTTCCTCAGCTTTCTGCTTTGGAACAAGACAGCGATTTTCCTTGTAGGACACCTTCCTGAGAACAGCCTCAGGTACTGACTTTCCCTCCCACTGTCATCAAAAAAGCGCATATGAATACATTTCTTCCCTTCCTTTCTGCCATCCCTCCAGCTTCCCCTCATGTCAACTGTAACTGGATAGCAGGAGTTTACATCATGGCAGAGTGAGGGGCTGGGCCTTTTTGACAGTAATGCAGGGGACACTTGTTTACCTAACCTTATGGGTCACAGTGCAGTTTAGCAGGGAATGAATGACTTCATTTTTAGGTTTTAAATTAAAGGGTTCCTCCTCTCTTGAACTTAAAACAGATTTGTGCATGCCTTGGAATGAACAAAGTACTCGCTCACTCAGTACACAGACCTTTCTACTCTGGCTGTAACGATACAACAAAAAAAGGCAAAGAATTACAGTGATGGCAGGAATGTAGTACAGTACAGCTCCTGAGGTTGCACGCATTTGCATACAGTTATAACATTCCTTAATACCATTTTCACTATCTTAGATCTTGCTAATGCTTCATACGTGTTGTAAAAAATTCTTTCATTCGCCCTGACATGGTGTCAGTTTCTTCAACAGTTATGGGGCTACGCCATATTTGAGGGAAATTGCTACCTTATGCGCCTTTAAAAAAAAAAAAACCACTGGGTTTTGAATGGGACCTTTTAAAAAAGGGGGTAGTGTTTCATTTAGAGTTGGTGGTCATTTTGGCAATGTGATTTTACCACCAGGGAGCCTTGGAACCATTTACACTCACACATGGCATCAAGGCCTGCTGTGGTGGTGATCAAGTGCTTTGGAGATGCCTGGACACCATAAAAACACAAATTAGAGCCCATCTCTCCCGTACTTCCCCCACACCAAACTGTTCAGAGCTATAGGAGCACGCTCTCTCCCTCTCACTACAGCCTTTCATGCCGCTTGCTCGTCAAAGGAGAATTGATTAAAGGCCCTTTTAAATGACTTCCTTTTCAGAGCTATTATTTCCCAATAACCAAAGAGAGCAGATTGAGATCAGTAGTCTAATCTGTTGTTTCCCTCTCTTTCTTATTGGTGTTTTTGTTAGAGCCCAGCAAAAGAGCTCACCCCATTTTTCCTGTCAGTCATCGGGTTGTAATACTGGGGATCATGGCTGTAACTTTAGACTGCTCAAGCACTCACGCACAGGCCTTTTTTCAGAGAACAGAGTGAAACAAGTCACTCTCCAAACCCTCTGACAAATAACCCACGCCACAAAGAGCCTGTAACTCTGCCGCCCAGGGAAAAATGCTTTGAAGCTGCAATAGAAAGGAGGACTTCTTCGCTGCGGCCAGTGCAGCAACTGGGTGCAGCAGCTGAACTTCACAACAAGAGGAGGCAACAGCGATATCTGGAACAATAGAAATCCTTGAACTCTTTATTCTACACACAGAAACACAGCTACTGACCTGGAGGTGACTGTGATGGATTCTTTCCCAGGAGCCAAACGGCGGCTATTGTGCTGTCACTGGTAGTATAACAAGGCAAAGCAAGAATATGTTTGGAATGGCAATATGTCATGCTTCCCCAGCGCCAAATTGAGTTGAAAGTCGCGCTTAGCTATAAAAACACATAACAGATGGGAAGAAGAAATGAAAAGATAAGAAGGGATAAGGACATTTCATTCTGTGTCAGCAGAAACACCTACAGTGTCCATCTTCCTCAGGGCTCTAATCGGAATACACCATCTCCCTTCAACTTCAAACATTCCTGTAAACACCTGCTTGTATCTCGCCTTAGCATCTGTGTGGGTAAATACCACCCATTCTTGTTCGCCTATGTACAGACAAGACCTCCACTAGCTACCTCGGGACAGTTATTTCTTCTGTAGCCATGCATCACACCTCCTCTCAAGATGAAGAGCTTGTGGAGATGAAAAGCAGACTCCCAGACTCTCTGGGGGGGAAACCCGTTGTAAAGAAGAGGCCTTCAGGTGAGACATATGCGGTTTTGGCAAACAAAAATTACACTCATCCAGGTGGTCCCAGACGCCCTATCCAAACAGAGGTCTCGGACTGAACGGCATCAAGGTTGTGTAAAAACAATGCCACGGTATGCTCGTATCTCTCACTTTAATGATTAATCTGATCACGCCAACTTTTCATCTGTCGACGCCAATGTTCTCGGAGCTCTTTTGACTTGTCATCTGGACAAGTAATAACAAGAAGTGTTGTGTCTCGCAGCAGGCTCACAATCACCTTTCAACAGCTGAGATGCCTGTCTCTCAGACGGTTGTGATATACTGTACGGCATTATATTAATGGTTAATCTGCTTCAGGATCATCATCATGATAATGCTGTTGTTTGCCAATTCCCCATGTAAAGCTGCTGCATATAAGAAAGATCAACTGAAAACTGAGGTTTAAACTTTAACAGGGATTCCCCTGTCCACTGCTTTCACATAAAGACAGACAATTTCAAACATTTCGCACACAGATCCAAGAACGGCCTCTAATACTCTGCATTTTTAAACGTACACTCCTTCATTATGGCTTGGATTGGAGGCTTAGCGCTCACTTTTCACTTCATTCCTGTGCAGGCTACTCTCTGCCTGCTCTCTCTCACCTTCGCCTGTTTCACGCAACTCTGCCTTGACATGCTCTGCTTGCTCCACAAGTCACCAATTGGCCGAATGTAAACGTAAACCCTTAGCTTCCCGTGCCACTGAGCCGCGAGATGTTACTTTTTCTCCACAAAATGCTGCTTTCAGCATTGAGTCCAAGCGTCAAAGCAACCAGGAACCACAGATGACTTTTCTAATGGTGAAACAAAGCTGGCTTTTGTGCCTTGGTTCTGGGAGGCCGCTCACTCTTGTCATGTACATGTGAAATTAATTAGGAGGAAATACTAAAACACTTGGGTGGAAATTGCTTTTCACCAGATGTTCTACATATGAGGATCGATTTAGTATTCTTAGCATAGCAAAATGACTATATAACTTCTTTGCTAGCCTCTTTGATGAAAGCCAATCTGTCACTCAAGGCACATAAAAAGAAGTCGGGGTTATATGCTACTGTTTGTTCCACTTTATGGAGTCTTAGGTAATGTGATTACTTAACCAGGTTAGGAAAATAGAATGTTTCATTCTGGGGTAAAATTCGACATACTGACAAGAGGCCCAGTGTTCCTCAATGATCCATGCACAAACCAAAAGAGTGGTCTTTCCTTGTCCCATTCCCCAAACCCAGAGAGGCCAAATAATAAGAGATAAATCACTGTCGGATGTGAGATAGCCATCATAACAGAGGTGTTTAGGTATGTCAGCCGCTGACATCTCATATGTCATGCATATGTTTTTAGTGCGCTTTGGAAAAGAACCAGCCCTCACATATGTCTGTTTGTGGTGCTGTGGCAAAACTCCACGATACGGATATAAAAAGCACAGCGTGCAATGACAAGGCAAGAGCCAGGATGAATTGGGAGATCAGAAACTCTCATTTTTTTTGCCTTCTGTTTACTTTGCCTGCTCCACTGCACAATGTTAAAGATGTGTGAGGAACAAGGGAACTACTTTGATATAGCTCACTACACTGCCAGCCTGACAAATTTAAACATCAAGGGGGAACGGTGCAGAGAAAAAAAAACCTTTCAGGGTGGTTGCATTTGTTCAGGTTTAGTCATCTACTCGTATTGTGACTGATAAAACACACACTAATCTCCAATCCCTTCTTTAAATCATTGTCCTCATTTCCCTGTCTCACATTACACTACCAGTCAAAAGTTTTAGAACACCTCCCTTTTCCCAGCTGCTATTCAAATTTACATAATTCAATGTCTCAGTGGTTCTGAATCGAAAGCACATAACAAATAAACAATTGAAGATTTTAAACACAAAGAATCATTGAATCTTCTCGTAGAACTTAGTTTAAATTTTTGCTTTGCTTTGCTTTGACCTTCTGTCCAGTTTATCTAAAACCAGCTCCATAGGGTTAAAGTCTGAAGACTGGTCTTCATCTTGTGAAGCCACCACCTAGTTCTTTTCTTCAAATAATTTGGGTTAATTCTTACAGGTGACTCACCTGTAGGTGACTCACCTGTAGGAACGATTTGATTTAACTTTCAAGGCTTCATTTACTTCCATTGCTGCAGGAAAGCTGTAAGGTTAACTCATTTCTTAATCCCTTTTCTATGAAATTTACATGATTTGTCAATTTTTGGTGGCCTAAACTTTTTTTTCTTTTTACTTTGTGCAGTTTACCACTTATCTTTGTGCCAATTAAGGTTATTCACCGGCCCTGAACTGCTGAAATGTCAATAAAAACTGTAAAAATGGGGGTTCTCTAAAACTTTAGTGTGTGAGACTGAGTGAGCAAGTTTTACAGGATATAATACGCCAGCCAGTGAAAGCGAGCTGGCCTGGCCATCTGAGGCAATGTGACTCCAACACACCAAAATACAGCAGCTCTCCCCATAGCTTCTGTTGCTCTGTGTATATTCAAGAGAATCCAAGCCATCTGGAGTCTGTTTATTGTATTACAAATGACACATAATGGTAATCTGGCATGTGATGAGAGAGCGTGAATTACAGACAAGGGGCACGAAACGGATATTAACCTTCATTTGATTTCCTTTAAGGAGGACATTTAATTTAAGGACACATTTTATCTACCTGATTATTCATTACAATAAGCTCAACCATAAGCGTATGAAACAGGATAAACAGAGGAAACCGCCAATTAAATCACATTCCAGGGAAGATTGGGGGGCTTACTGTATACAGAACAGTTAGTTTAGTGACATAAATATTTACACAAACTGCCACGAATTAAGACAAATGTTACCAGGAAATAGGCTACATTGTGAGGGGCCAGAGCAAGGGTTTGTCTAAATTTATTGGCCTCTGCTGAGTCCCTATTTTTTCGAAAACTGTTTCCCCAGTTTTTCAAAGTGAAAAAGACAACTGTCGCAGCTCCGTGCGAGTGCACACAGTAAATCTTCCCGCTAAGCTTGTTCTCTTGTAACATGATGTGCTTTTCTTTCAAATGTTGAAAGCTTAATGTGATGTGAACATTCATTTTCCATTGACATTTACAGCAAATACTAACATGGATCATGTATCTCAAGCAGACAGAGAGAGAGAGAAGGGGGGGGGGGGGGGTGGGCGGAGATATGAATAGTTGCATCAGACTGGCCCTAGTAGAAGTTAAAGATACATACTGCATGCCCAGGGAGTGGATGTCAGTTAAATGTTTATACAGCTGCTCTGAAGATTATTATTATCATGAAACCACACAGCTATAATGTCATTCTGTGGATGCCAGAGTACAATCAGGTCCTCCCTATAGCCTACTAGCCTCCTCTCTCTCCCCCTGTCAGACAACCCTGCTGCTCTGCTCCCTCCAGGCTTTATGGCTGGGATCAGACACAGCACGACACCATGATAATGAAATGTGACAATGAAATGGGTTTGTTCCGGACTAACTTCAGCCATGTGAAAGCCAGTGCATTTTGCTACAGCTGTATATATGTGTATATAACTATAACTACTGTGTGTGTGTGTGTGTGTGTGTCTATATATATACAGTATATATACTTATATATACTATCACGGTATAGGTGTTCAAATCAAGGATTAAGGGTATGAAAAGAAATTATTCATCTTCTAGATAACTGCACTTTTTGCCAACCCCAGCTTGGTAGCAGATGTGGATTACAATCTGTCCGTTTTCTATCTCAGGAGTGACCTATTAAGCTTTAAAAGAAAACAGTATTGAAGACTAGAAAAAGGCAGGGATAAAACATTAGCAGCAGCACTGCCAGCGTGTGATAACTTGTCATTCTCTGCTCTTATAAGGTCACTAACATATCTGTGAAAAACCAGTTTCTCTCATCTTGTCCTTAAACCTGTATGAAGTGCTTTTTTGACCACTTGGGGGCAGCAGAAACAATCTGTAAACACAACAAACATATAATCTCCTTTTAAGTTCATATGACAAATGTGTTAGCAAACTGTAGTGGCTTTCAGCACAACATTAGCATTCATTTGGAGCTGTGTTTCTAGATGCTGTGCCTGGGAAATTGAAGGCCAGTGCTCACACTTTTAGCTCTGTTTTGGTCTCTGCCAGCTATTTAGCTGCAAAATGCTTGGCTATATTCACAAGTTTATTGCTGACTTTGTATGCTGGCTCCTTGATTTTCTTTACTAGCAGTAATGGCCTGTTCCTCTTTACCTATCTTTTGGTGTTTGACATCTTTGTGAATATTTACCCACAGAAATGGTGACATATTGGCCTTGCTCTGATGTAAGATTCAGGCTACTTCTTCTCTTCAACTTCAATTGAAATGGTTTGGGTGAAAGTGAGGAACATCTGAAGCTACATTGCATGTTATTGCTTATGTCTTGAGACTGCGGATGAAATATATGAGGAGTGTTGCTCTTTCATCTTATCCAGTGAGTGATTGAAAACGCTGTCAGTTTGTGTTTGCCTGTGAAGGTCACAACACTTCTATCAGGATGTTTCTATTTGTCTTTTTGGTTTCCTGAGCCTCTGAAGGACCTGCGATTGCATGGAAACAAGCTTCATTTCACACTGCAGTTTAACTTAGCTGCATACACATATTAACGTGTTTAAAACTCAGAATCAGTAGCGTTAAGAGTACAAAAAGCAATCAACTGTTCCAACTAAGTATTGCATTAGATCTACATAAACAACTGCTAATCGAAACCATCTTTGCTGGAGATGTGTCAGCTCCTGATTCCCTCTCATGTATAGATACTTGCTAAGTGTTTTCCTTCCTTCCCCGGCCTGTAAACAGCTGCTTGTGCTTAAGCAGTAAAATGTAAATCTTGACGCTGGCTGTTTATGTAGCCCAACCTTCTAATCAAGCAGACGTATAATTGAGTGACGCGTGGTGTCTTTATGAGTGGAGCTGCATTCAAAGGGCAGATCCCTGTATTTATGTCTCTCTCTCTCTCTCTCTAAAATGGAAGTAGCTGCCTCTCACCCCAACTAGTTTGCCAAATGGAGCATGTGTTTATATGATTTCTATTGTAAGTTGTTAAAGTGTGAGGTCTGCACAGACCTAAATGTTTCTTACTGATATATTGATTTTATAGCAGCATGGTGTTATTGCTGTTGTATAGTCAAAGGTATCATGCATCAAACTGTTTTCACATTCTTCATTATGTGTAAGAACAAACAATCAGGACATGGTTTTGGCATGTCCTGTAAATAAAAGTCCATGTGTACATTTTTCTGATAGAGGACCTAAAACCTAAATATGGTTTCTCTTGCAAAAGTAATTTCACAATTTGATAATTATAATGATATCTACACCAGTGATACTGATAATTACAAAATGCATGTCTGGATAAAGGAGCAACCCTCACTGCCTGATCAAAGCTCTCTCGTCCCCTATTTACACAGGAAATTAAAACACAAACAAATAAACAGCGTGCCAATTTGCCAAATTACGTGCAGCTTCTAGTCAGCGACCAACCTCAACGTGCTTCTCAATATTTGAAACATGCGAGCAAGGTTTGGACCCTCTCTTGTGATCTCTGAGAGCCCATATAATCTGGAGGTGGACTTGTTGCTCAAATTAGTGGGTAGAGAAGTGTGCCACATGTTCAGTATCCATAAATATTGACTCTGGCTTTCTAGCTGGCCGTCTCTGACCTTGGTGGGTTTCCATTTCGGGACCAACCAACCAAGCAGTCGTGCTTCTGCTGTCAAACACATGTGGATTGATGGAGATTTTATTGGTTTCCAAATTAAAAAGACAACTCTGCTTGAGTGTGGAATTAGAGGTGAGTCACAGCAACAAATTGTTCCCTGGTTTCGAGCAACATCTCTGAAGATTATCTCCTTGTAGGCATGTTACTGTGTGTTAAGACTACAGCTGGCTCAAGACAGAGGAATGCAGGCCCTGCGTCTAGCCAAGTTGCTGTTAACAGCGGGTGAAAGGCTAATAGTTGGATCTGCAGTGTCATCTCAGGGCTTCGTCTGCCCCCTGACTCCTGGAATGTACGTGATGACAAGAGAAGGCCGCACCATCCACATCCAGCCTAACATGTGTACAGATACTGTGGCATGCAAAGAAATGAGCACGTACAGGACCCTGGTGAGCAGAGGACAATAAACTATGTCTTCTTCTCCCTTCTCAGGATGTACGTATTAAAACAACAAAACACATTCTGTCCTAATATCCCTCAAATAACCTCAAACATTCCCCCTTGAATAGATTCATTATACTTTTGTCATAAGTGTTATGTATTGCACATTGTTCTCCCTTAAGGGGGGTTTCCATTCAAGAAAAGGATACATCTATTAGCTGGAGCAAAAGTACATGATAGTGGTTTACTGTATATTATTCTTTTGGTTACTGAAGATGATTTCTGCAAAGGTGAAGCATGAATGGAACATACCAAGGAAGAAATCTGACTTTCAGATGATTAGAAAAGTATATAATATGCAGGGTGAGTGTTTCATAATACAAAAAAAAACCCAAACAAAAACTACTCCTGATGACAGGACAGTCAGAACATAACATGAAGAAGAAGAGAGAGTCAAACAGCAACTAGAGGTGGGACAAAGTAGAGGGATTCACAGCTGAGTGTTCAGTGGTCTTACTGCTGTGAGGCCTCAGGGGTCGGATCAGACACTGGTCGTATTAGTCCTTACCACTGGGACAAAATTATTTCCAAGAACTCCACTTTAAGCTGATAACTACAGCCTATAGCTAAATAATTGTTATGAGGATGTACAGACGCTCTAATGCATTGTTTTAAAACCCACCTGTGGATCACAGGAGACTTCAGATGGATCAACACTGGATCACAAAATATTTAACTCATGTCAGCTGAGGATTCTTGCTAAAACTTATTCCCTGCTTTTTTTTTTTTCCCCTGTAGCCCAAAAAGTTAAATGTTGCTTTTAAGGAGTATGTGTGTATAGTTCATTGAAATAGGGTCCATTAAAACTATACTAAAACTTGTATGTACTGAACATTAAAGAAATATTATGGAATGGAGGTTAAACATAAGTGTGGGAAGCTCTGTACAGTGCATGTGCTTGTTTTGACAAAACTGCATTTTCACTTGAATAATGTTTCCTCTTCCTATGAGCTGTGAGTCCACAGAGTAGAGCATCTAGAAATACCGCTGGGAAAAAAAAACACTGTCACAATGGGCAGAGTAGTTCTTCTAATGTTATAACAGTCAAATGTGCGAGTAACTCTGTTTTTATGCTGCACCTTTCAGAGCCTATTTACTGCTATCACAAACAAACAAACGTGTGCTGAAAAGGAAATAATGACACTAGTGATGGTGGTGGTCGCGCTGGGTCAACGCTGCCCGGCCTTGAGTCGCAGTTTAACCTCTCAGAGCCCTCCTCAGCAGGTCGTTCATTTGTGCTTCAGATAGCATATCTCTACCTTCCCTGTTTGGCCGCTAGGGTTTTGCTCAGTGATGTTGTCCTTTCAATCAGCATGTAATTGGATCAGCGGCAGCGATTAGATAAGCATGATGTATCTGGCTCAAAACAATGATATATACAGTATCAAAGCCTCATGATCTTCTCAAACCACTCTGGCCGTCACTGATCACGTCCCTCAACAGCCTTGGCTAGACACATTCCTCAGTGCTGGCCTGACACAACTTATGCCAAGACACACACACACGCGCTTACAAAGTACATGCACTCAAAACACCCACAACACACACACACACCATCACATGCCCACTCTTTAAAACCACACACACACACTTATATATACAGAAAGAAAGAAAAAGAGGGGGAAAGCATCACATAAAGCCCTTTCTTTCTAATCCTCTCACTCGGGTAATTAAAGATACTCACGGCTTACTGTGTGAGGCCTTATCCCTCAATCTACAGCATCTAAATGCCGAGCAGCTTTTACCTGGGTTTGAGTTTAGAGCACTAGGTTCACCAAGTGGTGTTTTGGCAACAGAAGAAGCCCAACTATCACTGCCAACAGATTAACACCACAATGGAGCAAATCTAAGCAGTATGAATGAATTAACATGTTCTCCCACACCCTGACTTTATGAATGAAGGGAAGAATAAATGAATGAATGAATGAATGAATGAATGAGGTGGAGTAGAATAACTTAAATTGGAAAACACTGGAAGAAATTATATGACGCTATAAGTCACCTTTAATTGATTCTCGTAATCAAAAATAAAAAGCAAAAACAAAATAAAGATAAGAGATTCACCAAAAACAGTATAAAATCCAAAGTGCTTGGATCCAGCTAAGGGAAGGTGAAGAACGTGCACACTGCCAGTCATGTAATGGCATGCACCTACGGGCTCTCTGTATTTTAATTGCTAAGTGGATGATCTGGGATTATCCCTCATAAAATGTTATTGTCCTGAAAGGAGACAAAGATATCTTGTGATCGCTGTGGGATTTAATCTATTGCCATCTCTGCAAAGAAAACAGGCCCTGGTGCTTTGCCCCAAACACAGCCGCCTGCCCCACCATCATCACCTAATGGAAGTCACTAGAAGGAATCAGCGGGGGCTTTTCTTATGGAGATGACCCAAACATTAATGCTGTTGACTACACCCCACAGGCTAAAAAAACAACACAGCAAAGTTTCTCTCACCCCACTGTAGCGCTGAGAGCTTGCACTGTACAAATGCAGCAGGTATTTTCATAAGCCTACATTTTACACACATTTTAAAAAAAGATGAGATATAGCATCTGTATTGGACCAAGAAGACATGAGACATCAAAGTGTGGAGTTTTACCAAAAGTAAGAAAAAAATATATATTGCCTTCCCAGGAAACTGATGGGGTTTCTGCTGAGACTACCTCACTTCACTCTCACACACTATTGTAGATATGAGACACAAATATGTTGCTGCCAAAATCTGCCACTGATATACTGATAAACTGCTGTGAATTGGAATGAAATGAAAAGATTAATCCAGCCAGGAGGAAGCATGAATAAATCAGCTCTGATGTCAGACACACATGAACACGCACCCACACACACACAGTGCAGTTCAGCAGGAGGATGTGATAGTCCCTCCGCAGGGTCTAATCCTTTAAAACCACAAAAGCAACACACTGTGATGCCATTATCTATTAGCCTTATTCCTAAAGCTAAACATGTTTGATCCTGCTATTAACACCTCTCGATCAATTATCTAGAAAAAAGAAAATGCATGGGTTGACATGTTCTTTGCTCTGTGTGGTCGAGCTCACGGGAATATGACACCTCCCAGGAACTGTAACAAGTCATTTTGATGTTATTTAAAAGCATTAAGCAAACAACAGGCGTTTGCTATTCCTATGTATGGAAAATCACCCACGAACACACACCTAAAAGCAACAGTATGGTTTTAAGTGTTGACTTTACAACTATTTTTATGGTGTGAATTTCCAGGATATGTAAAGATGCAAGAGAAAAAGAGTCGCTTGTAATAAGGATGGAGATTTTTTTTAAAAATATATATATTTGCATGCTGATGTTCTTAAAGGTTTAGGAAGACACAGGGGTTATTGAGAAGGGAGCCAAAGGTGCCCCCAGCATTTCATGGAATAATTTAATTTCACTGTAAAATGAAATGGCAAGCATTTATTCTTACTGCAGTCTGTACAAAAGTGAGTGTTCCAACAGTTTTCACTCTACTGACCCAAACGATTACAAAACAAACTGTTCCTGTGACCAAATCTTATCAAAAATGGGGTTCCGTGGATCTACGGTGTGCCTATTTGACATGGTAAGACCTGAAAAAGTCTGGAGCCTCCGGGTTATTGGTCCGCAGGAGGTGCTTTATAGTGGACAAATGATTGACAGCCCCTCGGTGACATCACTGTAAGACAAAAAGAGTCGCTGGGGGAAGAGAAGGCACCAATCAATTGAACCACTACACTGTGGCGCAAAGAGGAGAGGCGACGCGCTCCCCGGCTCTCAGCAACAAGGTCCAAAGGAGCGACACTTTGAGTGCGCTTATCTCTGCAGAGAGAGAGAGAGAAAAAAGACGAGAGAGACAGCTCCGCTCAACTTTTCGTCTCTGCGAATTGTTCTCGTTTGAAGATGTTCAACCAAGATGCTTTATACTTAGATCGGTCCTGCCTTCGCGAGCCCGCTTCCTCATAGACTTAACCTATTTTTTTCCCCCCCTTTCCGTACTGACCAAGACCTAACCCGATCTGCAGCTGGTGAGAATATGTGCGAGAGGCGATCGGCGAAGGGCATGGGCTGTCTTTGGTCCCCCAAGGAGAAGCAGCGTGGATTAAACACGAATTAATGTGGAATTTATCGGAGCCCAAAGGTGGAACGACGACCGGACACAGCGCTTCCTCGTCAGGTAAAAGAAGGCCGGTTGTTTTTTTTTTGTTTTGTTTTGTTTTTATTTGTTTTGTTAAACTGTTGAAATATTCCCTAGAAGCGAAATCTAAATAATGTCAGCAGGTATAAAATAACTTGCGTCATGAGGAAACGTTTACTTTACAGCTGCAAAGCGTCAGTTCTCCCACTATACAGGCTTGTAGGGTGTGTGCGTAAAAGTTAAAGCGTTCCCATTTTGAACCTCGAGGAAAACAGAGAAAAGAAGAATACAGTAAAAAAAAAAAAAAAGAAAGAAAAAAGTTGTTTCGTTGGAGGTTGTGCTTCTCAATAGATACTTTTTTTTTTGATGTTTTTGATGTTCTCGTCCCGGGCTACATCTGGCCCCTGGTACGCACGTCAGATCTAACACCTGCGAGCCTCTTGAAGTAACTCTATCCCTTATGATTATACATGACCGTCAAAGACTCTGCAAATAGAGGCTTGTAGCACCGTCTGCCTGCCTCTCCTGCTGCTGTGTATTCTCTTTTTCCTCACTACATTCTTTCATGCTTCTTCTGATCTTTCGGAACAGACTTGAATTTTCTTTCCTTTCATATCATTTCACTAAACATGATTTCTTATCTTTTCTAACTGGAGACTTTTTGTCTGCAGTCTCTCTCTCTCTCTCTCTCTCTCTCCCCCACCTCCCGCAACAACTTTCTTTTGATTTGTCTTTCTCGTGTCATTCCCCCCCTCTTTTTTCCTTTGCTCGCCTCTTTCATAACTTCCTCACCTTGATATTTTCATGTTTCTGTTCATGTTAAGATCAATGTTCTGTTACAGTTAAACGCGCTATATTGCCGAAGGGCTTGCCACCCACCCCCCCTCTTTTTTTTTTTTTTTTTTTTTTTGCTCCACTTCAAAGTGAAGAGGTGTCTTCCCTTTTTAACCTGCTCTCCTTCAATCACTCCTACTGTATGGAGGGATCACGCACAGTCTGGGAAATGCTGCAGTGAAGCCCCTGCTGTGTCTACCTCATGTCAATACCTCAGCGCCAGTGTATTGACAGAAACCAACTTTCTCCACAGGGACTGACTGATCATGGTCGCCGTGGTCCGCTCTCTCATGGTACTGCTGCTAGCTCAGGTGTTGCTGGAAGGTGCTACGGGACTTATCCCCGAGGTCGGCCGGAGGAAATACAGCGAATCCGGGAAGCAGACCCCGGAGCAGTCGGAGAGCTTCCTCAACGAGTTTGAGCTTCGCCTTCTCAATATGTTTGGACTGAGGCGCAGGCCGACCCCAAGCAAGCAAGCCGTGGTGCCGCAGTACATGGTGGACCTTTACCGCATGCACTCAGCAAACGGAGACCACAGCACTAAACGACCCAAGAGCATGGGGAAACACGCAGATAGAGCCGCCAGCAAGGCCAACACGATTAGAAGCTTTCACCATGAAGGTATGTATTAGTGACATACCTTTACCTGTCAGCCGGAGAGCTCATCGGCTCTCTCAGACAACCCAAACCTATATTTAAACATGAGTCAGTGCCTCAAGACTGAACTTCAGAGTCTTCACTGTTTTATGGAGGGTTAGTCATTTACAGGTGACACGCGTCTAACTTATTTGTAACTCTTAAATAAGTTTGGAGTAGCTTCAAACTCGCTGACACGATTTACAAACAAGCATCCCATGCACAATTAAATGAACTCTCATATAAGTAGTGATGCAACCTTTAACCAAACATTCCCCTGCCGGAGCTGTCACAGGCTTCAGAAACATCAAGGTGCGGTGGTATCCCTGGGGTAATTTGTTTCTTAATAATTGATGGTGTTTGCGTGGGCTCTGAAAACAGTTTTTCCAGACACGCACCACAGGAGCAGGATAAAAGGCGGTGCGCCTTTGCGCAGGTGATAGTCATCACCCCGTTACTTCAATAACACACGACATGACATTATACTAACACGCATTATGACAAAGTCATCGTGTCAGACTGAATTCTGAGTCATTTTTAACAGGACTGAAATTAGTCCCTTCGGTGGAGGAGGGGGATGAGGGGAGGGTTGCGCGCCTTATTCTTTCCAAATCACTCCTCTCTGCGCGCTGTGCGCCATTACGCACGTTCTAAGAACACAATAATTGCTCACTTAGTTTATATGCTGGAGACCCACTGATTGTTGAATTCAGGGTTTCAGTTTAACTGCATTTTACTTCCAAGGCAGCATATGCTGCTCAGATGAATAATGGTCACGCACCGACAGTTTATAGGGGCCTGGGTAAAGTGTATTAGTTCACTAGTCATACACCATGTGTTTATACAATATTATTGATGAAGCAGCTTATTCTAAACCGTCTTAAATAGTTTAACAGGTGAAATTTAAACATGACTAATGCTTTATTTATATATAAAGTCCACCTGTTAAGCAGCTGAGAGGTATAACTATCCATGATATTAACATTATTTATGTATAATAATAAAAAAAAAGATTAACTTTTCACTGTCAAACATATCCCAACTGCATCAACCATTCAATTTCCTATGGCCATGTTCCAGTTTTTACAACATACAAGTTACTGAGTCCATAGGGTCTCTACACAAAGTTCTTATACAGAGTCCTAAGTGTTTGAGTGGTGAAGTTTCCATCAGGAGTGAGTCAGAGGGGTGGCTGAGTGGTTGCTTGGGTGCTCTCCAGAGGCCCAGTGCAATGACACCCAGTGGCTACACTGACACACTAAAAACAAGCCTGGCCCGGGCAGTCAGGCTGAGTGACTGCTCCCTGCCCACTACTGGAAACCTCTGCACCCAGCCAGCACACACCTTGACACCACTGGCCATTACAAATGTGTTCAGACTGTGTTTACATGCACTGCCCTGGCCCTTTCATCCTATGCTAACAGAGCTGCAGGGTTTTTAGTCTTCCCACGTCAAGAGACGTGCAACAGATGGTTACTCCTTATAATAAGCATGTATCTACAGATGTAAGTGCAGCATATCAAAGCAAACGGCTCTAATCATTCATCACATCTGCCTGCTGATATTAATTTCACTCAGATAATTTGTTTTACTGCTATCGGTTTTCAAAAATGACCATTTTCCATGCCAAATAGAACATTTCCACCATTACACAGGAAGTGGCTGTCAGAGACAGGACCGTGATGAATGACCCGACATTAGCCGTTATCTTTTGTTTTGGCATGCAGCGCAAAAAGAAATTAGGAATGTTGATACACTCATATCTGTGGTTCACACGTTTTTGACAAGCCTCAACTAGTTCACGCAGCCGTTCTTCTAAGGAGAGAGACAGACAGGGAGAGAGTGAGAGCGCTGCTGCAGAAAGAAAGAGAAAGAGTGACAGAGAGAGAGAGACATTGAAAAGAGGATTTGGGGCTAAGAGAACAGAGGGAGAAGGGGATTTGGGAGCTGAGGAAGGGAAGAAAGAGGGGGATTGGGGACAGACGAGAGGGAACGAGAGACAGGGGGCTTTCCCACACCAAATGAGGAGTGAAAAGCCTAATTGAGGTCTTTGTGCTTCTGGAGGGAGGTTTAGGATGAGATGGTGGAATTTCCTAAATGCCTCCTTTGAAAAAGCACAGAGTTCAAAGTTTGTGTTTATTTTACCACACCAAATAGATTAAAAAGTGTGTCTATACATCGTCTGTGATCTCCATAAAGCAAGAGTTCAAAGCGGGGCTGCATTAAAGAAAATTGCAGCTTTTTACTCAGATTTCTGTCATTTACTGCACACAGTAAAGGGGAATACCCTTTATATATATATGTATATATGTATATATCTGTACCTATACATCAAACATTGTATATTCACCTTTTCCTTTGTGGTCTATGGATTTCTTTTAGTAACAAAAGACAGACTTTTTAACACTGTGACATTTATCGGTGATGTCTCAGAGCTGGCCAGTTCTGTAAAAGGTTAATGCAAAAGTTGGCATTTACGTTCGTGCTTATCTAATCAATTTTAAACTGATTTCCATTTTACTCTTTAGTCCATACTGATCTTTGATGATACTTTAATGTATGGGTACAACTTTTTTTTCTTCATGTCCACTGATAGCGGGTATTGCATGCAGCAGCCAGTTCATGTCGGGCAAATGTGCCATTTGAAGTCAGGCTTACGAACACGTTTGATCTTATCAATAGATGGAAGCGCGCTACTTTCATCTTCTGACATTTAACCAGGTAAATTTATGAGCATTGACTCTAATGACGCCATTACAGCGCCATGAGAATTTGCCTGCTATTACACTGAGTCACACATGCAAAGTGTTGATGTATGTGTTATGCCTGCGTGACAATGGCCCACACCCACTCACTATAACCACGTGGCAGCTTGGCTGGCTGCACAGAAAGAAGGCTGCAAGTTGTGTGTGGGTGTACGTGTGTCTGAGTGAGTGAGAGGGAGCAAAAGAAACCATGTGGGAAACCATCCTTTCATACTTTCCAATCTTTCCCTGCTCACAGTGGATCCATGAAGCCAACTAGGTTTTAATCATAGAGGTTGCTTTTCATTCTTGTACCATGCACAAATTCTTTGTTTTATCCTTGGCATGCATTTTCACACCCCTATCATCTTACACTGAATTTGTCTCTCTTCTGTCTTTTGTAGAGTCTATGGAGGCCCTGGCCAGCCTGAAAGGCAAAACAACCCAGCAGTTTCACTTCAACCTCACTTCTATCCCTGATGAGGAGCTCATCACCTCTGCAGAGCTACGCATCTACAGGGATCAGGTCATGGGAGCTGCAACCCCTAACAACAGCTCCAGAAACAACAGCACTAGTGATAGTGGCCTTGCCGGTGGCTTCCATCGTATCAACATTTATGAGATATTCGGAGTTCCTGCCACTCACGGTGGGGAACCTCTGGTACGTCTGCTGGACACTCGGCTAGTGCAGGACTCTTTAAGCCGCTGGGAAAGCTTTGATGTCAGCCCCGCTGTATCTCAGTGGACCTCCAGCAAAGGCCACAACCATGGCTTCATGGTGGAGATACTTCACCCAGGGGATGGGGAGATGGATGGGGAGCATGCCCAGAGACGTAGTAATCATGTCAGGGTGAGCCGGTCCCTGCACCAGGACCAGGACTCTTGGCCTCAGGCTCGGCCCTTGCTGGTGACATATGGCCATGACGGCCGTGGGGACTCCGTACTCCACACACGAGAAAAACGTCAGGCGGCACTCCGCAAACAACGCAGAAAGCAGCAGCACAAGGCGAGCTGCAAGAGGCATGCCCTGTACGTGGACTTCAGTGATGTGGGGTGGAACGAGTGGATAGTGGCACCCCCGGGTTACCACGCCTTTTATTGCCATGGGGAATGTCCGTTCCCCCTTGCAGACCACCTCAATTCTACCAATCATGCCATTGTGCAGACGCTGGTCAACTCAGTCAACTCAAACATCCCCAGAGCCTGTTGTGTGCCCACTGACCTCAGCCCCATCTCCCTGCTCTACCTGGATGAATATGAGAAGGTCATCCTGAAAAACTACCAGGACATGGTAGTGGAGGGATGTGGCTGCCGGTGAGCAAGTGACAGTGAGGTGGACAGAAAGAGAGAGAGTGGGCAAGAAAGACTGAAAGAGACATCAGAGGTTATTATGGACACCCGGTTTCCCAATGAAGACATTTATTTATATAAAAGAAAGACAAACAGAGCTATTGTGGAAGAAGAAAAAAAAACTATATATGAATATATTTATGTCTACGTAAAGTTGGGAAAAATAAATATTATAATCAGAGGAATATTCCTTTACTGGTTTTGAAAATGTATTTCTGATGTACATTTCGAAATGGGTGCAATACCACATGAAGTATAATGCTCAGATTTTTATTTTGTATTTATTTCTATTATAACCACTTTATTTGTAAATAAATAATGTGTATTTATCGTGAAAAAAACAACAACATGGTCGCTCCAGTTTTCCAAGATCAGCTACAGTGAACCAGCCAGTGTTGATGTTTCTGTGTCAGGGGCCAACGTGCGTGGCTGACATGAATAACAAAGTTTCAAATTCTGACAGAAATTAGCTGCGAAAATATAACACAGAACAAGAAGCTCACACTACACTGATTGCAAACCAAGCATTGAACTCTTCTGGTAAATGTAACTGGAGACCAACAACAATAGAAGTGTGGAGACGAAAGTGACAGGGGCCAGGTCAGGGTGCCCCTGCTGTAATGAACTGTAGCGGGGTGTAAGGTCACGGGACGGGAGTGACAAGTTACAAGCCCACAAATGTGATAGACTCCCATGGGAGGATTAGAAAAACACCAGAGCATGTTTTCATGCATTACATGTCACTGCAAAGATCCATGAGAGGGAGCTAGCTTGTTTTTTTTCTGTTCCCATCCAATATTACAGATGAAAAAAAAAAAAAAAGGGATTCTGCAGCACTTCTATGAAAGGTCTGGCAGGGTGTAAAGTTTGTTTATTGTGAGATTTGAAACTGAGAGATTGCAAACGATGGCAGACAGACAACAGGCCCTCAGCGAGAAAAGAGCCTACTGGCACTTTAATTATTAAAGACAAACACACACCTGCACCTGTCTACATATTGCACATGCTCAGACAGATTCTGCCCCACTTAAGAGTTTGGATGCCTTCCTTTGTCGTCTCTGAGTCATAAGTATCTGATGTATTTCAGCACTAAAGAAAAAAAAAATCCAGGAATGTTTCATAAAACGACTCAGCAGCAGCAGCGGATAATGAATTGCCACAGAAACAATACCATACACTGACACCAAAAACAGCTTAAGAGTCATGTTTTATTCACTAAGACAGTGGGGATGGCTGACTGGCAAAAACAAAACATATCATATGTTGCAGTAAGACAGCTTGAAGTAAGAACACCTGAGTCAATATCTCTATTCTCCAATGTTTTTGGTGGAAACAATGTAATACGTAGACCAAACTGAATTGACTAAAACTGCTCCAGAAGGACACGGATGAAAATTTATAGTGTAGCCACAATAGCAGATCAGATAATGAGAGGGAGAAGAGAAACAGAGAGGGAGAGTTCTGCGGAGTTTGACTGACTGCATTTTCTGCTGTGTTTGCATTAGAAAGGGCTTGGAGGGATCACAAGGCAGCTCAAAATGCTCTAAATAGAATGTTTTTTATGTGAGCGCACATTGGGACCATGGAATGTTGGTTTTCAATCTCAGACGCATGCATACGCTTGCATGGAAAACCAACGTGGTTGTTTTTTCAATCATCTATTCAAGGGTTTCCTGGTGGGCTTTTTCTCTTCAAAAACAAATGTGCATTGAACAAAGATACGCTTGTTACTTATATAGGAAATGTAAATCAAAACATTTAGAAGGAGCCATGAGACTTTATTCACGGGCAGTAAAAACACTGAAATGTCACATTTTTTTCACGGGCCTCAGATCACGTCTGTTTACCCATTCTTATCCTGCAAGGGTGTATAACACCCGTTTACTCCAGATGATGCAACTATCCAATTATTTTATACCCTCCCAACATGCACACACAAACACACACGCAAACACACACTCATACACACACACACACACACCTCCTCCTCCTCCTCCTCCTCTCCTAGTACAGTTCAGTTTCAATCTGCATGTGTTATTTTATTCTACCTTGCATCTCCACCCCCCTTGGTCCCATCTGGTGTCCATTTCTGCTCTGTGGATCCCACCATACCACAGCACATGGGCTGCACATACCTCTGTCAGTAGCAGCACCATTTTAATGGACTTCAGGAGGAAGTCACTTCGCTGGCACATAATGAACATTTGATAAAATTCAACAATTAAAAAAAAAAAAAAACTTAACCCCAAAAAATTTCTGGCAAGAGTTTCAGGAGTAATTTCAAGGGTGGGATGGGGGAATTTTTTTGCATTTAAAAAAGTGTGAGACTTAGTGGTTTGCCTTTATAGTTCCAGTCCATAAACCTTTCATTGGGTTGGGTGGAAATACTGCTCCCAAGGAGGGTGACACATGGGTAGTGCTCCTAAAACTCCCCTCCTGCACCCCATCTCAGCTGAACTGGGTTCCTTTTATACTGTGAGTTGGCCACTGTTCCTCCAGACGTCTGGGGCTTCTTATTTTAGAGCCACATTATTATCAGACAGCTCCTCAGGGACCACTCCTAAACTTCTCACTAAGAACAGGGGGTCAGGGGTCAAAGTAATAAGGACCTATTATCTCCACCATTACTGACTGACTTCCAGGCTCATCACGTCATCTCAGACTAGCGGCTTCAAGTGTGGTCAGCCACTGGTTGGGACTGAGAACATGTTTGCATTTCAAAATCCATTCTGTTTATCCGACTTGTGAACAACACGGATTGCAAAACAACTTATTTTAATGGCGTGAAGGAACTGATGATGAGCTAAAAATTTTGTCTGCGTGTGAATGTGTATTCCATGATTTAGTTACAAAAGAAAAAACTGAGAGATATGTGTTCCTGGCAAGAGTCTCTTCACCTGCTACACAGACCTCTGCAAAGTCGCTCTCCGAAAACAGATTTCCCCCTTCCTTCTCGGTGAACATCTGGTAAATCAGTTAAAGGTGTCCTACGCTGTCTTTGTTTACGCACAAACACACAACAGAGCAGCCGCACAACTGATGAGCATAACACTGGAAGCTGGGACCTACTAGCGTGGCAGGGCGCATTCGTTTTGTTTGGTGCGTAGCAGACCACACCAAAACCCTGAATCTGCAGCTCCAAACAACCCAAATCATAAGGGTTATAAAATCAGATTTCCAGATTTCTGGCTGGCCCAGAATTGGAAAGTATGTGGCATGCCGTGTATCTTTGATGAAACAGAGGACTCAGTCGCTATGGGAGATCTCAGCTGGCTCCGTGCCAAGGTGGGACACGAAAATGTAGAGAAGTGAAGAGAGAGACAGCGGCCACTTTAGAGTCTTTTCTAACTTCGGATCTTTTCTCCTTCATGTGCTGCACACGCTAATTTTAGAGGTGGTGCACATGGTGTTTTTTCTGTATTCCGAGAACAGCCAGTGAGATGACGTCCAGCATAGCTAAGACTGTGGCATCTGTGCTGCAGCTCTGAACACATCAAACAGACGGGCGTCTACAGATTCAGGAGCAGAGCAAATATGGAAATAACTTTTTCAGAATGACTACGAAGACGATAGTACTTTTACATGCATATATATATATATACACACAGTCACAGCCTTTCACTCCTCCATGTGCATATGTTTGCAAGTACAAGCATGTATGAATTAAAGCATACCTGTGAGCACATATGCCACAAATGCACTAGTTCTGACTTCTTGAATTTTGGTACATGCATTTTACAAAAAGCAAAGGAAGTGGAAGCAATATTACTAAAAGCTAAGTAGCAAGTAACTTGCTTCTGAAATATGTTCTGCTACTGCCATTACTGTAAGAACTAATCATCCATGCAATCACAGTGGAGTCTGGCCTGGAGTGACATGCTGGAATCATTACCTCTGGCTGGGGCTCAATGGAAGAGACCATTATATAGCCTTATATTCACAGCAGAAAAGTCTTGCTGTTAAGCTATAGAACAGAGTTAAAAGGCTGTCTGCCATTAATATACCCTCGAGAACAAGGCAATGAAACCTTAGAGGATGGACAAGAGCTTAAGCCAAACACAGTTTTATCGATGGCCGATCGGGGGCAGCAGCAGGGGAAAACGACCTGGTAACATCAGAGCTGCTCGTGGCGCATCCAAGAACTCACACGTTCCTCATGATACCTGGACACAGCGTGCAGTTCTCTCCCTCTCCTGTTTGCTCTCTCTTTGTTTTGATTATGTAAATAACATGAAATGAAGTGAGAGAAAATACTGGATTTTTTGGTTAAACTTTCACTAAGATAATTTTCCCTTTGTTTTTAACTGTTATTCAGTGATTAAATAGGAATGGACTTCAGGATGTGTACCTTCGCACTTTGCGGACTAAAACATTTCCACAGAGGATACAGGAAGGAGTTCCATGTGGACCACATATGGGCTTCTAAAACAGGCTGGAGGATGGATTTGCCTCTAGACACTGATCTAAGGTCAGTGTCATGTTTACTCCTCTGATGGTTACAGTTAGGTTCGAGTGGGGGGGGGGGGTTGAACCAGACTGATCCTGGAACCTTGCCGAAGGGCGTCTCCTACACCCTGAGCTTGAAAGGGGCTGTGTGGTTACGGGAGCGGCCTCCATCTTTGTAGCAGGAAGTGAAGAGATCAATCAAAGGGAGCTACATGACATCCCCCAGCATGCCTGTTAAATAAATGTCAATCTCTGACACAGTAAATCTCATGCATTACCACGCATACAACTTCGAATCAGCAATGTTCTCATTCGTGAGCTGGCAATGATAAAGAAGCTCTAAACTCATCTGTTTTGTTTGATGACAGATAGTAGACAAAAGCTCGTACTACACAGTGAATAATGTCGAATAGCTACAATATAAAACAGAACACACACAGTCTCTCTCTCATTCTTTCTCTCTTGCTCACATACACACATAACAATATCTCTACTGTTTCTATATCTCAATATATATCTACAATACATGTACTGCATGGCCTAGATCTTGATCACTCTTCTTTATCACCCGTGATAGAAAACATCCTGCACATGTGACTTAAAACTGATCACCCACGCTGTCTGGGTGACACCACAAAGCCTCCTCTACCCCCCTCTGTTTGCCCGGCAGCAATGGAGATAAGAAAGGTAATGTAAATTTGACTCTATGATCACAGTACATGTCTCCACAGTGTAGGATTACGAGATTCTAACACTAATATCGTTGCCACAAGTTGCAAAGTGTCGATGCAGCACCTTGAGGTGCTCCAGGCCCGGAATCTAGTCCACCAAGCATCAGTTGATCCCCAGATATGAAAGGAGACCTGTTATGGAATTGGGGGCCTCACTTGGTGGTCTATGAGAACAAGCTGGTGCTGAACCTTTTGTGCTTAGAGCAGATTACCAGGAGGCTGCTTCCAGATGCAGTGCACCGGGGGAAACAGGCTCTCCTTCCCTGGGTGGTATGGGACAAATCCATTCCCCACACTTTTCTCATTAGTGTAATAAGCTTTGTATAAACCAGTGGTCTGCCATTGTCAAGGACACACGCACCATCTCCTCCATCCATCCATCTATACAGTACATCTGTCACACATCTCTCTGCTGGAGCAGTGCAGGTTGGAAAATGTGCAGATGGGATGCTTGCAAACACTTTCTGAACATTGTCCAACCTGTATACATACGACGTCTAGCCAATGAGCATGTGCTCATCAGAGTATAATGTGCTGTGTACAAATTGTACAGTATTTGAAAGCAAAATAATATAATTATAATATTCCCTGTGCTCAACAAGAACCTTCTGATCAGTCGCAGCATGCATAAATGCAGCTCTATAAACCAAAAAGAAAAGAACTGCAGAAAAATCATGCAATTTCTACAAAGGAGCTAAAAAGCAAAATATTATGTACTGTATTTGTAACACTACTTGTATAGCAGTACACAGGAAAAATAATTTTCCACACGCAGCGCTTATTTTCAAAGGAGGCTGATTATAGGGAGATGAGAGAAGCGTGTTTATGTAAAGACCAGGTCCACAACCTGAGGGCCCCAGCCAGCTCTGCTACGAGGTTTAAGTCACACTCCCTCACCCCGCTCTCCCACAGCCTGTCAGTGGCATGGCAAAGTCTGCCTCACCAAAGCTTCCTCTGACTCACTTCCTGTCCTGGCCCTGCACCTGCTCTCCCCTGGGTGATGTCATGGCAGGTTTTCCTTTTGGAGTCTCACTACTGAGCACACTCCCCATCTGGCACAATGCGCGTATGCATGCGTGTGTGTGTTTATGTGCGTACATCCATTGACATGCCCGCTCAGACATCAGTCAGTGGTCCGGCAGTGAATGTGGCCCTTCATAGCTTTAGTGATGACCTCTTTCGTGAGGCAAACGGCTTTGCGGAGCAGAAAGGCTCATCAAACAGACAGGGGAGGAAGAGGACAGTAGTGGATGGAACATGGGTTCATTCCCAAAGCTGGATTATCGTGATTTTTTTTCCCCTTCTTTGCTTCCTTCTTCTTCAAGATACAAATGTGTCCTTTTGTTGCCTCCTTGTGTCTGTGCATTCAATTACTTGTAAGAATCCTTCTGTGAATCCGTACTGAGCTTCACGTAATGAAAACTTGACCTTTATGAGAAAGGAGTAGTTCTGTTTTCCAGTGAGGAGAAACAACCTCTAGATGTCCTCAATATCTGTAGGAATAATTACAGTCGGCCTTTCTACCATCGGTGACCGCAGTGAAAATGATAGATTGAGGGGAACACACTACTTGGACAGGCCCATGAGTAAATGGAAATATTGTATGAGAATGAGTGCATAGTTTTTTCCCTTATCCTGGGCCGTAAGAAGTGATGTTTTTTTTTTTTTTTTCAACCAAACCAACCCATTTTTTTCCCTTTTCTCCCTCAGATTGAAATTGAATGAGCATGGATGTGAATGGGCAGGAAATGCCTTACAGGTCCAGTCAGCAGAGGAGAAACCCGTTAGAGGTCAAGGGTCGCAAGAGGAAGGCAGCAGCCATATATCAATATTCATTTCCTTTTCTGGTACATTTACAGACCTCTTGCTAGTTTCACTCCTTTATAGAGTGTGTTATGGATCATTAGTTCTTGCTAGCTGGCTGTTGACAACATTAGCTGCTGTAATGGTCATCTGTGAGAAACTCAGCGCTGCGTCCTCCTTTTTCGTGTGTGCGTCACATCCATCTGGCTGTGATGCTGATAGATGGTACAGACCAGGAAGAGGCCAGTGCCAGAGTAAAGGACGACTCAGGCCCAATCTGGTTTTCTTTAACATCCACAAAAGTTCCTTGTGACTAGATTCATATAAACTATCCCCATTAGGACAGAGCAGTCTTGGTGAAAATGCAGTTGTGATGTCCTGTGTGACTGCGGAAATTGATAAAGTATACTTAGAAATGTCTTTTCCTCATTAGAATGGGCAGCATTTAGAGAGCCACAGTTTACCAACATTCAGGGGTTGACATTGGACTGAATCTCTGTACTGTCACTGTGCAAACAGCGGGCGTTCTGTTGACTGGGACATAAAATAGTGCTGTTGGGTTTTGGGTTTCCAGAGTGGGATCAGGGCTGCAGTATATTGAGTCCATGTGGGGAGTGCGTTTTTAATCTGAGCCTTACCCACAGTCCTTCCTGTTTCTAATTTGGCGCTGCAGCGGTTTTGTCCTGAGGCCAAGAGCCTCTCTTCCACAGAGTGTCTATTTCCTCTGAAGTGAATAGTAGCAGGTGTGCTGGCCCGAGATTCCTTGGAGAAGTCTGCTTATGAATGGCCCACATCTCACTCTTTCTCACCTGTCTTTGTTTTCTTTTTTCTTCCTTTCATTCTTATTTTTCATTCTGTCTCACATTCTTTTGCTCTCTTTCTCGTACTATCTTTCTTTCTTTGCTGTTATGTCTTCACCGCTCTGTGGTCACTCATTTGTCTCCCTCATCTCTTCTGCTTTTCTTTCATTCATCCCCTTTGCTCTCTTTGCTTCAAGATCAAGGTGTAGTGCTCTGATAAGTCATAAAGCGGCAGCTTATGCTGATGAAAACAATAAAAGACCACCGCAAGAACAAGGGCAGCGCAATCACATATCAACCCCGCCAGACATCGGACATAACAAATCACATAAAACTGTGAAACTGTCAAAACATCTAAATTAGGTTTAGAACTCGGTTTATTGGAATTGCCTTTCTTGCGACAGACATAAAACCACAAATCCTTTAGCAGTTCCAGCAGTTATTTGGAATAAACTTAACTTAGCCAATAAATAAATGTGCACTCAGAGTGCAAATCCCCTAAATAATGAACACAATACATATTATATGCAGGAGGAGGAGGAGGAAAATGTGTCTGTGTGAGCAAGAGACTTAATCTTCCACATGCTGTCATCAGGCCAGTCTGATAGCCAAGAACTCATCCAATCTGTGAGCAGAGGAGACATGCTGTCACGCTGTTTCAAGGAGGCACTGCGATTGGAATTAACCTATAGTGACCTTCACTTCTCCTCCCCCCTTCCCCAAAACACACTCCCTAATGAGTTGGGCTTGAAGGGGTGCAGCCTTTGCTGTAAAGCAAATAAATCCTATCAGGGCAAAGTCATATTCTCACTTATCTCCGAGGAAAACAAGGCAAAAGCTATCATGTTGGTTGCCAATGATTTGTGACTTAACACAGGGGTGAAATGCAGCTGCAAAGCCATTAAGGAAATGAGAGTCTAACAAAAGGGTTGTTTAACTGGAACACATGAACTTTTAATGATGTTTGTGTTTATTTAATTTTGCTTCCACATCATTTGCCAAAGTAGAAATTGGTGTAAAGGTTATGAGCAACAGTTGCAGATTCTGTTCCCAGACGTTGTGAGTCTTGTAAGATTTACACAAGCATTCTAGATGCATTTTATGTATTGACAATAATAATCTAATTCAAAAGGATCTGTACCTTTGGGGTGATGCTTATCTGCAAATTATCAAATTACAGAAATTCTTTTAATTCTTGTCACTGTGTCACCCACAATCAACCACACCAATTTAATGTACTCATTTGTGCAATGGATAAGTAGCCTTTGACCCTCTAGTAACAATGGAAGTTCTCCAGCCTATGTTCAGGCCTCATTCCCCCTTCTGCTCTTCTGATTCTCTGCCAAAGTCAACCATGGGCATTTACGTTTCCAGCCGTGGTGTTTCCGGCATCTGCACACGCTTGTGTTTACACAGGATGTTCAAACTTGATGCAGATTAAACAAATCCAATTTGGAGGCTGAGTTCAATCACCTCCTTTATTTCAACATTAAGTAGATGAAGCTGGGGGCCAGATCACCACTACCATTTCCAAGAGGATTGGGTGGGGGGAACGATCTGTAGACCAATAAGTCCAGAAAGTATTTTGAGAGTATTTATATGCGGATAGATGTCATCCGCTAGTTCCCACAGGCTTGCATGTGGTTGGATTTGCTCAGTGTGGTGTAGGGTATTTTTTTTCTAAAATCTCCAGCTCTCCCTGGCAGAGTGTTGTGGGTCTTCTAAGGGCCCATGGGTAGTTTGGCATTGGTTCTGTTCCCACACTTATGGTGTAAGCGGAGGCCTGGCTTTGTGCTCACATGCCCAGACCAGGCACACGTAGCACAATTCAGTGTTATGAACATTTAATTTTGCCAGGATCTTTTTCATCTTGCATCAGATAATCGCTGATTACTCAGGAAACAAAGTATAGGTCAGGCGCCAATCATGCCAAGTTTACTTTCTCATATGGGAGTGCAGACAGCTTCCAAGTTTGGTTGAGGGCGGTCTACAAGCTTGCTGGCCCAGTCCACTGTTTGAGCCAGGCTTCAGCTCCAAGGGTTCAGGATTGGGATGAGAAATGCTACTGAACACTGGATGGTCTCTGACCTTTTCACAAGTACAAAGGGACCTTCTTTGTGTCCAGAACAGCAGTCATTTGTTCAACAGGATTTTTAATTGCTGCTCACTCCAAATAAAGCCCTGGGTTTGGCTGGTGTTTGTGTCCTCACCTGGGTCCTCTTTCGCTTTTGTGAGGGGTTTTGACCTTCCGTGGCACCTGTTTGGCTAGCGTCCGGCTGCCCATCTGCTCCTAGCTAATGCAGTCATCCCACTTCTACGGAGCAACTCCTTTCAGGATGGCTAGCTGTCCACCTAATTGTATCACATTCTGCAGGCTTTGTCCTGGCATTCCCTTGCCAGCTAAAGGTTGCCGAAATCTCATCCGCCACATCAGAGGAGCCCTATTAACCCCTGACCCCTGGTTGGTGTGTGTGGACAAGGTCGCTCCTCACACCCAACGTCGGGCCCATTAACACGTCGCCCCACAGCAGAAAAACTATTTTGACGGGCTGTAATTGGCGCTAAGTGATGGCGGACAAAGGCCCCCTCTGTGCTGCCTGCTGGACTGAGCGGTACTGACCACTCTCAGAGCTTCACGCTTGACATTTCTTTTCTGAGTCCAATGTGAGAAGAGAGGTATTGGGGAAGCCCCTTCCTGCACCACCACCTCCTCCATTTCTCCGTCCCTTCAGCCCCTTCTGCTATTTGCCATGGCGCTCCTTTGAAAACGTGAGATAATGAGGTTCTAGTGGGGAGAGCTGGCTGGAGCAGAAATGCATGGTCCAGATCTGTGGAGGCTGATTAATCCAATGGCGGGCCATTCCTTTCAGAGCCAGCCTAATTAGTTTATGTTAGCTGGACAAGGTCAGGGGACGTGTTTGACTGAGGCCTTTTCTTTAAATGCCACAATGGTGTGATGATCTGTGGATGCAGGTGCAGCAGTCGGCTGCTTTGATGTTGGTTTACAGCTTTGGGTACTGGTTCTATGGTTGAGCTGCAAATGGGCAAAGACAGGGATGTCTTCTGAGTATATGGCATTTTCAAACCAGTCTCCAGCCATCGGCATTGGCCTTCCAAGTTCATTAGTCATGAACTCAAATGTTATAACACTCTACAAATAACCAGGGAAAAACCCTCAGTATTGTATGTGGGACAGTGGTTAAAAACTGAAAAGATGGCTAGCCAGAACTTCCGAATAACTAAAGACTATGAAGAATAATTTAACTGGTAGTCTTGGCTCGCGTTTTTGTATTGCTAACCCAGAGTCCACCCAGTGAATTACAAACCACTTAGAATGAGTCATTATGTTAGTATATGGAAGTCCCTCCTCTTTCAATCTTATCACCATTTACCTTGACTGAATTCATATTTATGGCAGATGTAAATCCCTTTAATGATTGACTGTAATCCCAAATTCCCCCCTTGCTGTATGGCTTGTGTCCTTAGCAACACTCCAAGGGAACCCTGCCAGGTTTCTCTCACACAAAGCTGTATACTTAAGACAGGTCTAACTCCCTTCCCCATAGGCCATGCCATGCTCTCATCCCCGTATTTAACAGCCTGACGTCAGACAGGAGCAGAGGAGGCTGCAGAGGAGACTTTAATACTAAATCTCTCCCCCTGTCATTACCGGCCTGTGTGACCGCCTATCAGAGGCCCTTGAGTGATGTGGGAAACCCTGGGCCCTGTCCTCCCAACCCCTGTAGGCCAGGCCGCCTGTTCTGTCCAAACCAAACTGAAAACTACAGGACAGGCACAGCTCGGGTTGACATCAATGAGGCGCCGGGCTCTTTATGCTCACTCTGTGGTCAGGAGGAGAGAAGCCTGGATATTAATCTCTCTCTCGTCTTTACTCGCATGCTTTCTTCCTCTTTCCCCTTCTCACCACGCAAGCCGTATTTCTGGGCTCTCCGTCCCATTAAGGCTAAATCAAATGAAGGCAGAGACTGTTCCATTTGATAGCCGTCGCAACTGCAGTTGCAGCTGGAGGAAGCAACCTCTCAAACACTGACATGGATGTTAGGTAGAAAGAAATTAATGATCTAGCCTTAGCCCAGTCCAGAGTGATGGATTGTACCAGCAGCTCAAGTTGAGGTCTGGGTTATTTTTTAATGTTAATCTCTCCATTAATAATTGCCTGGACTGTTTTGCTTTAACCTGAATGAGTCAACCACACCTTCCTTGGCAGTCAAGACCACTGAAGCCAACCACATTCTTCTGAAATCTGCACAGTTTAAAGTACTGACTGCTTATTTACATATATTGAACATATGAAAATACAAAAATCATTATTACAATTAATCTACTCTAATATTGACTATATGACACATCATAATTGTCTTGATTTTTCCAACACAGGAGCAGGAAAAAAAACCCCAAACATACCAGCTCAGTCAGGCAGTCCACCAGCCCATGTGATGTGGGTCTTTATGAGCGGACACCTGCAGCACCCAGCGTCCCCAGTTGACTTTGTATAAGCCTCCTAACTGGTGGGAGACAGAGGGGAGAACTACAGGGCCAGACCCAGGTTTGGCCCCGAAGGCCTGAACTATCACTCCAGTCCATGGGTTGCCTTTGGCCTTGCTAACTGTTCCATGAAATGGGCCCCAGGAACAGTGCAACAGGCCGCTCACTGTTAGCCAACAGTGCTCCCTTTGTGTGAAAATTGTCAAAGCTGGCCCTTTTCTGCACTGGTCCTGTCTTTCTTTTGAGCCTCAGCTGTGAGCAAACAAAGCTGGCTTAAAGGTTTGCATGATGGTTAGCTAGCTAGCTGGCTAGCCACGTTAGTGTTTGTGTCAATGGAGCAATGGAGTTTGTGTTTCCTGTGTTCTGCAGGTGGGGCTTCAATGGCTAATGAGAGAAGACCCAGTCAATGCCTCAGTGATGAGGCCATCGTTAAAAAAAAACATTAACCCCATTTTTTGTAGTTGGTGGGGAGTGGAGCTCAAGGATTCATAACGTGATCCAAATTAAACACTCAATTGAGATTATTATTATTATAAGTTGAAATGTTCAGCGCCAACAGGTAAGTGGGCTATAGGCCTTCCAAAAATATTCAAACTCTAGACACTGTTTCAATTTTGTGTAATCCACAGATTAGATTAAATTGAGATTCTGGTCTTCAATTTGACGGAATTTTCACTGATGTTGGCAGGCTCAAACAGCAGTAATACACTGACAAGTGCAGTGACATGCACAGTACAAAAATCCTCAAATATCCCTAGAAGGACTTATTGGTAGAATTTACCTTCTTTAGGTTTAGTGGTTTTACCGTGACCATATTTTAGTTATTTCATTTAATTTCTTACATCACTATAATGTTTTAACATGTTTCTGTAATAAGCCATGATATTTATACTCAGTGACATTAACCAAATGTATCTGTTTTAAATTCACATAATTCAATTTTTCTAATATGGTATCAGTATAACATTATGGTCACTAATTACTTTGTATGGTAGTGTATCCTCCTGGCTTTTATTGCAGTTTAGTTTGCCAACTCTGTGCAGAGATAGCTGTTGTGATACATTAATCAAACTTGAACACTGTCCACAAAAGACTGTCTGAGTACAACATTATACAGCCACGTCAGAGCTGCCACACCCAACACTGTGGTAATGTACAGCAGTAACCAGTGATTCCATTACCTGTTAATATATAGCACTACGATCGCTTTTATCAGCCAATTCCAAATACACCATCATACAGATGGCCTCTGTTTATTGCTCTAGAGGAGAAATAATAGCTCTGAGAGGAGAAAAGAAATAAATACTTTAACAGATGCATAAATCATCCTCTATTTATTTCACTGTAGGCGCAGACATGATTGCTGTTTGTCTCAAATGATATTTATTGTGTTGTCAGAGTATAAAATGTTCTCAGGAAACAGAAGAAACATTTTATTAAATGCTATTTGTTATGGGGTTTTATCTGCGGTTGAAATGGACCATCAAGTCACCACAGTTTTGGGTTCACATGAATGAACTCCCCAGAAGTTGTGTTCACTTTTAAGGCCATGTGCAACTCAAAGAAGCTATACAACGCTACAAAAATGAGCTATAGCTACAACTGCCATGGCAGGGATAAATGCGTCAACATATTTATTAAGGGAGATAAACTTTACTAAAGCACGTTTTTCCTTTTTTTTCCTTCTGGATGGAAAGGAAAACCAGTAGCACTTGGTTTAACCGCGTTTCACTTTGCATAATTGTTCCCAAGGTTGCTGTTTTTTATTTCTAGGCTTTCTGTGCCAATATAATTCAATTTCTGTGGCCAAGCCAAATATTTGCAGCATGGCTTACGCTTCTAAACTGAGCTGTAGTTTGGGCAAAAGAGGTCTGCCTTGCCAGCAGCACTGCACAGACAAGGCCATAAACAGATTCGCTGCTCATCAACAACAATTCTGCTTCTAATCACACTGTCATTCTCATTACTTGCTCCGCTGTGCAATAAATTCTTCAGCGAGTGAGGAGATAAACACACAATCACCCTTGGCATTTAAATCTTACTGCACTTCAATCCACACCTTGCACCGCGCTGGGCTACGTGCTGCAGGGTTTGATGGTAAACCGACTGTTTACTACTTCTTAGGAACAGATGACACAAACTGAAGGGAGTAAGAGTCATTTACAGTTAGTTGAATTCCCTGCTGAGAGGCCCTGCTAAATGCTTCTTCCACAGACCTTGCTGGGAAATATTTGCAATGGTTTCCATCCAGATCTGGGTCACTCAGTTCCACATTCACTGCACAGGTGAGCTGGAGCAGGTTTGTTTGGCATTGGTCATTGGCTGTCCTTTCCTTTCAACAGGGCTGGGAAAGCAGCACCACAAACAGCTTGCGACAACAAGAGATGCTTTTGTCCACAGCTTACCATGGCGAAATGACACCGCTAAGCCGCCTGCTGCCAATGTTGTCCAGGTCTCCCAGGACAGTCCCTGGGGGCTACGAGACCTGCTGCAGGCCAGTCCAACAGAGGCAGAAGGAGAGTGAGAACCCTCAGGAGAATAGGTAACTCTGTCAGCCAGTCGTGCTGCTGCAGCATGCAGATGAAAACAACCTCTTTCACATGGAGTGTGTTTTGGCTTCCAAGGCTGTAATCATGGATGATTAGCCTAAGAACTCAATTCCGAACGGGGACTATTCCTTATTCCTGTCACACTGTCAGAAATTATATTTACCTACCACCTTTCCCAACTGTCCTAAGTCATAAAGGGAGACTTGACCGATCAATGGAAATTAGGCAGGTGTGTGATATTGATTTAAGTATTAAAGAGTAAAGTACACCTCATTTCAGAAAGTGTCATATCCAGGTACAAACAGATGATCTCATGATAGTTTTCAGTTTAGCTCAAGATGTAGGGAAAAAAGCCTCTACACTAGTTCAGCTATTTCTTTTTCAAGTGCATGTCTCAATAAATACTGTCACAAAACTAAACCTGTGCTTTTGTATTTAGGTTTTACTATTTTTCTTTAAATGCTTCTTTTTCCATAAATCCATTTAGAAATGTTTAGAAAGTCTTTATCATATTAAAAAAATGTGCTTGAATCAAGTCATTCATATCAAGTTCGTGATTTTGCAGCATATACTATTTTGTTTTAAACAATCCTCTTGGAACACTTAAATCACATCAAAGTGAACTGAGAGCATGCTCTGCAATGCAAACAAAGAACCTTCACTGGCTTGTAGTTGGTTAATGACTCAAGCAGCACGACACGTTACGAGGACTGATGTCACCCGTGGCCAGATCATCACCCCACAACAGGTGCAGCCTCCTCTCTTCTCTCTCCTCACGCTCATCTTACTACAGCTTGTTTTCCTTCTACATGTGGAAAACATCTGCATAGGTGGTCCCTTTTGCCCCCCACCCCTCTCCTCTCTCCACCCTCCTCATTTATTCCCACCCCTTTATTCTGTCTCTCTGTCTCCTTATGTCTTTCTCTTTTTATGCCGGAAAAGGGAAGCGCTGATTGTAAATATGGAGAGGTGTCAGTGCCAGAAGAAACGAACCGCGTATTTCTGGATCCAAGCTGCGAGGTTTACCGAAGCATATTTTTATCATGAAAAGCCAACATGGAATGGGACGGCCATGCGCAGCTGCTGGTCTAATTTGCTCTAAGCATGTACAAATAGGACGGCCCACACAGACCATAAAAGTGGAGTGGAGGTTTTGCTCAACGCGGCACTTTTGTCTGACCAGAGGCACAAGGATGCCTTCCAAAGAACAAACAGATCACAAAAGAAAAGAGAAGAGAAAACACACAGGCACACTCACATGATAGTTTGAAATACAGTAGAATAACTCAGAGGAGGACGGACTACTGCTGCTTCGGTGTTATTCCACAAGTAAACAGCGTTTCAAGCACTGTTTACTAACACCAATTCCATTTCACATCGAATGGATAAAAATTAAGTAATATAACCTTATCGTTCATTTTCCAGGAAGAGTGCGTCCTGAAAAATGTAACAAATTAATATAAATGTACTTTGTTTAACATTTCTAACTTCCTTTCCCTGTGTCACTGTTTTTTATTTACGGAGTCAAGGTCAGTGGCTGTCAGAACATATATATATCCAACCCTTCTGTATATATTTTCTCAACAAATTCTCAAGGTTGTTTCCCACCTTCAGAGCTGCACCAATGTCCCCCCTGTTCCTCCTCCATACATTTTATTGCACCATAGTAAGTTTTATTTGCTCTTGAGCAATTTGCTCTGGAAACCCCCTGTAGATCCTTTGAGCACTGTACATTTGAACATGTACACATTACATGCCTGCGCATGGATACACAGAGACACACGTATGCACACACACACACTTACATGTGTGTGAAAAGGGGTTCCCCTTTAGACACCGGATAAATAACTGACTTCAAACAGTAAACTAGGTGCTAATGAACTGGATCCTGACAGGGTTTGCTTTCCGCGAGCGGAGACCCACCCCACAATGGATCCATTCACAGGATCTCAGCCATGGAAAGTGTTGGTAAAGTAATCCCGCTAGAGTTTATGCGACCTTTTCTAACTCTCAGTACGTCTTTCTCCCCTCAGGCCTTTAAGGCCCAGCCAAAAACAACACTGACCTGCATCAGCTGATACAGGCAGAGGCTACCCACATTTGCATGTTTTAAAATGGCACCCATTCACAACCAGTTGGCAAATTGATGTGGGGAGGAAAGGAACACAACGCCCTGCTTCCTCTTACACTGTACCTGTGAGATCAGTCACGGCAACTTCAAGGCCGGTGTCAAGGGTTGTTTCTTCCATGTCGCTCTGTAGCACAGGACGTGGCTGGATGGAATCTAAACGCTTCCGTGCACATGTGGCCAAATCACCCAACATCCTCTGTGTACAGGACCTGCAAGAAAAGGTGTTATTTTATCTTTAACAGAATATGGGCAGTGTTCCCACTGTGAGTCCGTGAGATCTGACAAACCTAATAAAAGTCACAGCATTACATATGGCTTTATTCAACGCGTTTGATATTCACACAGGCACAAAAATGTCAGCTGCTTCAAACTTTCATGCGCACCTGCTGAAACTGACAAAGAAGGTTAGAGACTAGTTGGATGTGAGCAATAGCATTTCATCATAAAGGCTTCCAACAAAAAGGACAAGTCAAATCATCAGACTTAATGTCTGAAAAAGGCCATCTATCTGTCTTTCTTTCTTTCAATTCAGGACTAACAGACTGTCTTCCAGAGGAGAATGATCACAAACTGTCCATATGGCTGTGTTCCTCTATATCTTTTATGCCTCTGGGCAGCAAAGGGATGAAATACTGCCGGTGACAGGTAAAGCGATACTCTGTAATGGAAGTTGTTTTACAGTAGCCACTTTTCAGAAAGAAGTGCAATATTCAAACATGTGATATTCTGTTCCAAACCACAGCTCAGAGCAGCCTCTCCTCTAGATGTGAGGGTCACACTGCGCTGACAACCTGTATTTATGGCTATCTGACCTGACACCATGAAAAGTTTTATTTCTATCAGATGTTTCCATGCAAGGAGAGGAGAACAGAAAAAAAGGGATATCAGTCTTGGCAGTGTGGTATGGAAAGTTCACATGTAATTGAAAATGCATGAACTTTCTACATGTTTTTACTTTTTAAAAAACTTTTTTTTTGTATTTAGAATTTTTATAGCATCAGCAGCGGCTTGGTAACATTTTTATAAGCTTCAATGGAAATATCCACAAGCAGCGACGTAAGACGGCATTTACTGAAACACCTATGGCTCCACCCATGTAAATAAACAATTAATTTTAGACATAAAAGATCCATTATACTGAGCTTTCACTGCAGTGCAAGGATTACACAGTCTATCTGAGGAGAGGTCAGTAATATTTAGACGAATACGGACACTTTTATCAACAAGGACTCTATATTTGGTCAATCACTCTGCTCTAAGACAAGGATCCTCTCTGGACCATCACACCTGGGTCTGCTTGACTCTCATCAAGACAGAATTTTACATTATACTGACATTTGTAAAACAAATAAGCTGCCAGGTGCAGGCTGTCCTTTCTTGAGTTTTATTTTTTTAATTTAAATGGGTACTGGTATGGAATTTCATGTCAGCTACGGAGGTCAGTGGCTTAAGAATAAACCAATTCACATTAAAAAAGTAAGTACGAAACAAAACAAATACATGATTTTGACAGCCTTGAAGAGAGAAAATGAATCAGGGCTGTAACACTTTGCAGGCCGTGAGGCAGCGTAGGCTTTATTCCCCAGAGCCCTGTGCTGTCAAGAGACTCTCTTCCCGTGCTGTTTCTCAGACCTCCTGACCCCCTCAGCCGTAGTCCCACAGGATAAGAGCCGTGGTTGTGTTGGCTTGTAGAGGTGGGAGCGTTCAAGGGGTTATAGGGGCTGAGGTGAAGGGGATGCGGAACGCCAAGGTGAGCAGTGGTTGGTAACCTTATGAAAACAACATCTTTGAACTGTGTTTACCCCTGAACCATGTATGAGGTCTCCATCGACACGTCAAAGAAGGTGGTGAGGTAAGTTAGTTTCTTGTTGCATTCATTACTCCCTCTCGTCTATCCTACCTCCCCACTACATCCCTAGAAGAACAACCCCCTCCTCACCCCAAAAGCATGGGGCTCGGCAGCATGAATGGGGCATTGTGATGCGTCTCCGTCACGGCAGTGAATGTTTTCACTTCCATTTGATCCGTCGGCGAGGCTGCTAATTGGGTAAGCGTGTTCCCAGGTCACCGGGAGGTTTCTCTTTCCATAAATACAGAAAGCCGGCAAAGGCTTCTACAGATGTTGTTTCCCACCCGCTTCCAAGTAGGTTCAAACCAGCTTCAGGCAGTAGATGTAATTTATTGTGTCTAAAACCACAGTCCAAAATTTTTCCTTCGCTCTCTCCTCATCACTCTAAAGACTGCATTTTATCATTCTCCCAGGCACTGCAGTAAAGCTGATATTTGTCCTTTACTTTAGCTTGGACTGTGTGCTCTGTGTTGCCATTAGAACCACAGGTGTCACGATGACATGGACATGGTGTAACTCTGTGTGTACTCCATCCAGCCCTGACAGGTCCAAATTATGTTATTTTCCATCTGTCTGTCCACCAGTGACACGGTTTATGAGGCTCAGGGTTTATTTGTTTGTTTTTGTCATGGAATTTACATTTCCTCTCTTACACAACGACTCGAGACGACCTCATGAGCCAGCACTAAACACTCAGTTGGAACAGAGAGCACAGACAGGCTCACGGGCATGTTTGCAACACTTAATCTGGTTGGGTGTGGTCAAATTGGACAAGTGGTCAAAGGAACTGTCCTTCAACTGGAGCATTCGGGTTTAAGCCCTTCTGCTGGCAAACACCCACCACGCTGAACTGTCCTTGAATACTAACCAATTTTAGGGGTGTTTTTCTGCAGCTGTCTCTGACATCTGTCCTCCCTGAATGGGCCAATAATCACTTAATCAATAACGTATAACATCATTCTATCAAGAAAGGAGACACCACTCATGATGTCCTTGGCAGAAATCACAAGTAAGACAGCCAGGTCAGCTACTGTTCCTACACTAACTGAGAGTTTCTCAAAAATATTCCATTTATGTTCATTTCAGGGGCTATTTTCTACTATGAAAAGAGTTGCACAATATGAAATGGACATTTAATATTGTGATGTGAAAAACAACTGGTGGTACTCGGATCCTAGAATAACCAGCTGTCTTCCTGTGATAAAAATATTACGAGATGAAGGGGATGATAGATGTCCTTAATGTTAGTACAGACTGGAATTTGTCTCTTAAAACTGGTTCACAAACTCTTAGTCTGTGCTCTCCTCCAACTCTGGCATGGCTCAATGGCGCCACTGTGTGGCAGCAACTGAACTCTGTTAATAGGCTGTATATGGCTGTCCTGGATGAAAGAAAATCTCAGTCCATAAACAGCCATAAGACCTCTTCTACTAAACTTTAATTTGATTTAACTACATGAAGGCTGTGTTAATATTTCTCTGATGTTAGAGATATGATGATAATTTTCCAGTGACTAAAAACTAAGACCTTGTGCCCATAAAAATGATTAATCAACAAAAAATGTCTTTCTCCACTAAGACATAAATAACAGATTTTTCTGCGGTTTGACTAAGAAGTGGCAGCCCAAATGTCATGTGACTTTAACGCAGTACAAATAGTCTTTTTTAGTCTCTGTTTTAAGTCATTTGTATGTTAAACTGAGCAACATACAAGTGTTAGGTATAAAGGAATAAAAAATAAAAAAAAGTTAGGCATGGGAAGAGACTTCACTGCATTTTCAATACTTAGCACTGACTGTGCAGGAATTGATTAGTTTCTTTTGCAACTAAGTTCAAAATACAGACATTTGTTGTAACTAAGTCTTCAACTTCAAGCTGTGCTCAAGCTGCTCAAATACCCCCTGGGGATGTAATCTCCTTTTTTTTATTTCATACAGGAGGGAGATGTTCCTATCAAATGGAAGAAAGCATTTTGTACTAGCCAAGGCAAAAAGATACTGTTTGACCTTACCGATAGAAACCAGGGGGTGGCAGGCTTCACACACGGGCTCACCTCAGGACCAAGTTGCTGACAATAGGAGAAGTCCACATCACGCACGAACTGCTAAAGAAACACACCTACATTTTAAAATATACATAACTGGCATTAACTCACTATGGCTGGCTGGTTATCAGTAGAACACCATCTGTCCAAATAGAAAAAAAAATGCTTGCCATCAGTTTTACTGATGTGTTATTGTAGTTTCATAAACTGGCAATACTATTATGTGGAAAAGACACACTCCAGTGATTCATCTTAATTAACTCACTGGGCGGCATGTGGGCATTAAGGAAGGTGGGCTGATTCATCTGCGGTAAACCATTATTCATCATGTTCAACTTAAACTGAAGCAACACCCCGATATGCTATTTTCACATTAACTATGCATAGATTGAAAGTATCCAAACTCCGTCGCAGCAAACAGTTACTGCAGTTATCTGCTGTATGTATAATTAGATGTATTTCTTAGTATGGGTCAAACTAATAATAAATAGGATAATAATAAATATTAATGACATCACAAGGATAATTTATTTGGATATAAGGTAAACCTGTATACAGCTGTTTCCACAGACTGAGGAGTACCCCCAATAACTGCCAAACTGCCCATAGCGTGCCAAATTGGTGGACTGCCCCTTTAATGCCTGTAACTTAAACAGTTTGAATATGCATTCACAAGTTAAGTCCAGCCTGCTCTCAGTTTATTTCCCAGTGTTTAGCCAGTCCCATCCAGTCAGTGAACTAAAGATGTAGGTAGGTGCTAAGAAAAACCGCAATGATACCTCATTATAAAGTTTTTGTTTGTTTGTTGTTTTGTTTTTTGTCTCTGTTTCTGATTTTGGTTACTTCATGTTTACTACACTGAGGGCAGCCTGAAACACAAATGTTTTGCAACATATATTAGCTTAGTGCGTTGTTGCTACAACATAACGCTAATGAGCATTAAAGTATGCTAATTATAGTTACTAGCAACAGACAAGCTCTGAATGTCACACAGCTAGCTTCTCATTGTTAATATTAAATAATTTAAGTAGCAGCAGCTTCGCAGTCCGACAGAAAAATAAATTACAATATTAGACAAACGTTAGATATTATTTACCCACCGTGCTGTTAACATATTCACCTTCCTGCCCACTTCCTCCTACGTTTCCTCCTCTCTCTGTCTACCTGTCCGAGCGGGGCGTGTCTTTTATCCCCAGAGGAAGGCTCGTTCCTGGGTCACTTCACTTCACACACAAAAGCTCACCTGCAGAAAACTTTCAGCCGAGGTAAGAGCGGTTTCAGATTCTTAACTCCTGTTAAACTTACCGTTAAACTAATTTACCGTTAGTTGAATGGGGCCGTTACCCAGCTGGGTTTGATTAATGTGATTAATCAAGGGGGGGCACGTCATATGACTGGGAATGGTCCAGTTGGGGACCGTGTTATGTGTCTGTGGTAGACCGACATAGACTGAGGTTAATGTTTAATTTATTCAGCTTCACTGTAGTATTATTGTTATACTGCGACTTTGCTGACACTGTGTTCTGTGAATACTAAAACTTAACAGTGCTATTGTTTATGGCTCAGAAGAAGGGCCTGAAACTTGAGAGCGATTGCTGTTGGGTTCATTGTAATAATATTTGTTCTTTATTATAGAAGTATGCTAAAAGTATGATTTATTTTTAACAATAAGAAACATGGTGCTTTTGAACACTTGATAGATAGTGATGATAGATTTAAATTCAGAATAAAACCTTCTTATCCCAGTTCAGATTGGCTATCTTTTCATCAGTTTGAATATGGGCGCTCTTAAAAATATTGAACATTTTGTATGAAAAATGTATCTGACTTTCTGCCGTTTGTCTTTTGATGAGCCTCAAATGACACCATTGTTCCCTCCATCACCTTTTCTGTCTGTTTTGCAATATAGTGTAATATCTCTGCAGTCAGTTCATCATGCTCCAACACATCTCAACACGTATTCCTTCAGCAGATGTGCAAGCTAAAAATTCTATCTGTACCCTACAGCTGCTTAGGGAGGGAGCAGCACAAAGAGAGCAGACTGTGTTCATTAAACTTAGCCTCCCAGCAACACGGTTTTGCACAGTACACACATACAGTAGCCTACCCAGGACAAGGGAAACAGGTATTTCTGTGGATAGCCCCAGTCTAGACAAGTGCATGTGTGTGAGTTTACGTGTCTTTGTTCACCAGATTTTCAGAGTCCGGGTGTGAAATGAAGGATTGGTGCAGTGTGTGCAGATTGTTGTTTATCATGGTCTCTCCTGCACCAGATTCATGTCCCTGCTCGTCACACATTCCAGGGCTGTACCCTCCCTGCTCCTCCTCCTCCTCCTCCCCCTCCACTCTTCTCCCCTTTCTTACCTGCCTGATGTCTTTCATCCGTTCACTCTTTCTAATGATCAAAATCCAACAATCGTCACCACCAAATCTGAGCCTTTATGTGCGGAGCTGCACATCTCTGTTGTGTCTGCTGTGTGTACTGTGTGTTCTGCAGTCTCATACATCTTCAAGTCACTGTGTTCACTGATATCTTATTCAAAAATGTACCAACTGAGAGGAGTACTTCAGGGGCTGCAGTATCGTTGCAGAGGTACTGCAGAAGTAGCCGGTGAAAATCTGTTCCATTGGTGTCCGTTTACACCAGATAAACTGGGAGATCTGTGTTTGTTAACTGCTGGCAAAGTTAATTTGGACGTTCCCACAGGATGTTGAGAAACACTTAATCCACTGACTCATGTTTTCAGCCCAGATGTTTCCTAATCTTCCGAACAAAAGAGAGTGAGAAAAGAATGAGCATATTTTAGTGGAATTCCCCCACTAGAGATAGCGGCAGGTTTGTCCTTCCAATATTCTTTGTAGTGTCCCCCTGCAATGGTGATATCTAAACTAAACTTAGGAGCATCCTGTCTGCAATCTATGCACTGTCTCTCCTCTGTCTTTTCAGAACAGGGCGATGATCACAGCAGCAGAGTATGGAGATACATCTTGGGAGCTGTCGGTGCAGGTGGATCAAAAAGAAGGAGATGAGTCCATGAAATTTAAGATGAGGGTGAAGGGAGACTTGCACATTGGAGGCCTCATGCTTAAGTTGGTGGAGAAGATCAGTAAGTGTCTTTTATGGGTGGAAAACACGTAGCACATTCTGCAATGTGTTCATCTAATCGTCTAATGTATGCATCTAATTTAAATACCCTTGAAAAAGGCACCGACTTTGTGGCTGACTATACTGTATGAATGTGTAACAACACAACAGAGAGACATGAGAGTAGGCATATTTCAGTTGCTTCTGTAAATGAGGAATTAAATTCTCTTTAAGAAAGACAGCACTGGTTTGATTACCTGGTAGAAATCTTAGCTCCAACTTACTTAGTATGAAGCACATGGCTTCGAGTCCCCCCGGTGCCACTACAGATCTGTTAGTCAGGCCACACCCTTGTTTGCCCTGCATTTTTGCACACTGCAGTGCCATTGTTTTGCCACAGCGCACTGGTTTGTGTAGCTGCAGGGGCCAAAGTTCAGCCAGGATCTGATCAGATATCTCTTATGTAGTTCTCCAGAAACACGGAGGAGCTAATATAATCTGAAGGCAGCTCTGATAAGGTGGTTTAAAGAGCATGAGACATAATAGATGACTGAGTAGCTTGTCATCAACGGACAAGCACCATAACATGAGGTCAGGTAGACTCATAAAACCACACTTTTGTCATGCTCAGCCACCTACACAACAGCAGGCACAGGAAGTGTTTGTCTTGGTAGCAGCAGTAGTGGTTGTTGAAATATTTTAGCTACACAAACCAGAGCTCCTCTTCAAGAGCCTTTAAACGTGACATATAAATGTATGCAATAACTTTTGGTGTGAACTGCCCTTTAAACTTGAAATATGACAGTTAAATGGAAGTGATAATGGCACCAATATGTTTTATTGAATATGTGTGCAGAGGCTCCTCAGGACTGGTCAGACCATGCCTTGTGGTGGGAACAGAGGAAATGCTGGCTGCTGAAGACTCACTGGACATTGGACAAGTATGGAGTTCAGGTAATATCTATATGATAAAGTTATATAATTTCACTACTTTACTTAAAAAAAAACAATTCAAAATTTCCCTAGAAATGCATTTCTATATGAATGCCTATGGCACAGTAAAATATTCCATTCAGTTCAAGCTCCTTAAGGCAAGGAGAGCCATCATCATCACCATGTTTATATTCTGAAATAAAATCAGAGCTTTATCCTAACAAACTACCAACAAATTTTATTAACCTCCTCAGCGCAGCCTTGAACCATTTTGGGGTCTATAACTCAAACCAAGTACAGCCGAGTATAGGTCTAGCCCAAAGAAGCATAGAACTGTAGTGAAGATTTACAAATGTTTACAAATGTGAATGCAATGCATATTTTATTTATATTTGAGGTCCCCTTCAAAAATAAGCTTACAGCCTATTTTAGGTGTCCATTGCCTACACTGCATGTGCAAACATGGTTTTAGATATTAAAGGAATTCCAGATTGATACCAAATATGTAAAAAGCAAACATAAAGGGACAGGGGAAGTTTCAACCAGCCCAGCCAAGTTTACAAGATCCCCAGATCAGCACATAATTTAAAATGATTTTGCTACACAGGCCGATGCTTTCCTGCGCTACACACCCCAGCACAAATCCCTGTTGCTGCAGCTTCCGAATATGAAAACCATCAAAATGACTGTCAGCTTCTCCAGCATGGTCTTCAAGGCAGTGGCAGAGATCTGTCGAATACTCAGTGAGTTTCTCTGTCTTTCTGAGTTTTTTTTTTTTTTTTTGTGGTTTAGTGTGAAACGGCCTTGTTTGATCTAAAATTAAGATTCACCTTCCTGTCATATCCTTACTAATCCCCTCACACCTTCTCCTTTTCACACCATTTCAGACATCAGGAGATCAGAGGAACTGTCCCTGCTGAAGCCTCCAGATGATCCATCCAAGAAGAAGAAGAAGAAAGACAAGAACGCGCCACAAGATGACTTGTGGGACGTCGATTTAGTTGGTGGGGGACCAGGAGGCACAGGTACTGTCAAACCCAGAGCTGTTTCTTCACAAGGCTAAAAAAAAGTTTCACAGCACAGAACATCCTCATCTTGTTTCAAAAGCAATCTACAGCATCTCTGAAAAGATTCAGACTAATACAGATGGAGCACATCCTGATTATATATTGATGTCATAAAAAATAAATGGAAATGAACAGTTTCCATTTTTAAGTTATTTAGCATGTTTTATGTCATTGTGTCATATTGTAGGGCTTCACGGTTGATTATAATCATGATCATACATTGGGCTGGTTTGGGCCCCTTGGGAGGAGTGCAGAGCTAGTGCGAGGGGGTCACACATGACAAGAAGGGGACATTTGTAGTGAAACTGAAGATGAATAGATGTTGTTAAAGGAAACATTGTGACCTGTAAAACACAGGTGTAACTAGTAACATAATCAGCTGCTGGAACAGAGCAGTCGTTAATACGATTAATTCCACCTGTGCTTTTCAGATCAAAAGTCTGCTGTGAAAAAAAAGAGCTCTCTGAATCTGATTCATTTTGGAAAGATTAAGGAGATAAGAATGGTTTCTGATGCTAGCATGGCTGTCAAGATTCAGGTTTACACATTTTATTTCTTTTGTTCAGTTTCCAAAGTGGGGCATGACAGAAAACAATTTTTTGGCTTAACAACATAACTTTAGATGATGATGATAAATTTAGATGATGATAAATTTGTAAATGACAAATTGTAATAATGATGTGTTTCAGTACATTAGTGCTTAATGTTTCCTTCCAAGTGTTGGCTCATTTTTGATTTGATTGTCACACCAAGACCAGTTAAAGACTGTGGTCTGCTGGGCTGGGCTATGGGATAACTTACTGGTTGAACATCTAGCTAAACATCATTGGTTGTTATAGTTAGTCTCAGTTTAATTACATGGGAATTGGACAGTTAGACTGACTCAATTTAGTCAGCCAGAGATTCATAATGTCTGAAATATGATAAATTCAGATTATTATCCAGGCATAGAGGGGATAGCATCTTTAATTCTATGAGTTAGCTGAGATCTGCCAGGCCACAGTTTTCATCACTGAGATCTGAAAGAATTTTTCAGTTGGCTGCCATGTTCTTCAGTTTTTCTGCTTCAGGAACACCCACTCTCTCTCGCTCTTACACTGAATATCCAGTTCAGACTCTACACCAACCTAAAAGTCTCTCTAATTAAGACCATAAATCTCTGCCGCCTTTAATGTTGACCCAGTTATTAGCTTTCAAGTTTCATCATGCTTTTATTTTGTTTTTCCCAACCCTTCTGTCCAACTTTTATTCCAACTGTTGCTTCTTCTTTGAAAAGTTTCCTTTAGTTTCAGAAGTTCTTTTGAATCACTTCCTATGCAATATGACAGGTATTTGATCAGGACTTAAAATGCAAATTCCCAGCAATTCCTTAAAATCCACTAAAAATTCCTTTCAACTTTATGGTAAACCCTGCAGTAATTGTTAATCTTTTACTTTCCCCAAAGGCGGCATGTACAGTAAGACCATGACAGCAACCTATGACCCAGAGAACGGGATGCCAGTGTCTGCTACCAGCCTTTGGTTTGGAGAAAACCCTCTTGCTGACTCTCAGCCAAACCTGCCTGCGGCTGAGCTGGCCAAGATGTACCAGCCGCTCTCACTAGTGGACAAAGCGACCAACAATGCAGGGTAGAAAGCATAACCTTTCAGGGATACCGTTTATTCAGCACTGGTGGTGTTACACAGTTTGGATGATATTTCTTTCCACTGCTCATGCTTGTGTTTTGTTGCTGTAATTGACAGGTGGCTGGACTCGTCTCGTTCCCTGATGGAGCAAGATATTCAAGAAGAAGACAAGCTGTTGCTTCGCTTTAAGTACAACGTCTTCTTTGACCTCAATCCCAAAGTAAGAGACCCAGACTTTATCCTTTGGAAAGAAACCGCCCTGAAATAACAGCAGGGCAGACTTGGTTTGAAGTTCTTGAGCTAAACTAGAGTGTGTGTGTGTGTGTGTGTGTGTGTGTGTGTGTGTGCCCTTGTTTTTTTTTTTGTTTTTTTTGTTTTTTTTGTTTTAGTATGATGCTGTCAGGATAACCCAGCTGTATGAACAGGCTCGCTGGTCCATCCTGCTGGAGGAGATAGACTGCACTGAGGAGGAAATGCTGATGTTCGCTTCACTACAGGTGAACATTATCCCATCACAGCTGTGAAAGTGATATAAGGTGCTGTATGTATGTACAGTAAAACTGAGACAGCAGGTTAGATATGTGATATGGTGGCTTGTAATCATGAGCCACAATTTTCCAGAGGCACATTAATGTGTACTAAATTATCTTTAAGTATATACAGTTTGTATCCTGTTGCTCAGAATATTATCTGTCTGGGAGAGAAGGTCTGGCGTCTAAATCTGAGCGGGGAATTATCAGGATATGAGGAAACTCCCACTTGAGAGGGAAGATGAGAGGAAGAGGCAAAGAGAGAGGTTTAGGAAGAGAGACTGAGTAGCAGAGAAAAGCAGTATGGCAAGAATTAGGTCTCCACATCAGACAAATTTGCTCTTAAGAACTAATGACTGCCATGATAACTTTAAAGTTTTAGCTGTGACATTCTCTGAGTCTAAATCTCAGCCCAGAATAACAGCTCAGCTGTTATTTTGCAACTGTTGGGACAGTGATTCAGAAATCACGGTGATTCAAAAGGAGATCAGCGTTGCACTCACCTACTCACTGATGCAGTGGCTGGCTCAGAGGGCTGTGCTCAAACCTCCCTCTGACTCATGTCAGCCTTGCATAACCTCTTAAGTCATGTCGGGGAACTTCATAATGACTTATGCTTGTTCCCCAAAAACTAAATGTTTAATCAGTGCAATTAGGAAATGAAGCCGAGGCTTCTCTAATCAGGAGTAAAAGCTTTCTTTCTTTTCAGTATCACATTTGTAAACTGACCATGTCAAGTGAACCGCTGGACCACTCCAATGAGCCAGAAATAGATGAAGTCGAGGCCGCCCTGTCCAACCTGGAGGTGACACTTGAAGGCGGACACACAGACAGAATTCTGGTAAACATTTTTTTTTAGACGGTACCACACTGGAGTGAATATTAACTGTAATTTTCAGGTTTTCTGGTCTGTTACAGTAGAACACCTGTTTTTAAGCTGAAGTGCATAGGTAGGCCTCTGATGATTGCATGTCTTAACATGGTGATGTAACGAGAAGACACCAGGATAATTGACTGTTGTTTGTCCTGCCCCCCAGGAAGACATTACAGACATTCCAGAGCTGGCAGAGCCCCTCCGGCTTTTTAGGTAAACCCACCTTTATACACATACAGATACAGTATGTATTATATGAAGGCGGTAAAATGGAAGTAAAATCTCAAATATCTTTCTCTGATACTTTTCTCTGTTCTTTGAATCTTCTCCTGGCTTATAACCTTAAATCAGCCTAATTTAGTGGCTTAAAAGTTAAGAAGGAGTCATGAGACAGTTAATTGGATGGAGTTAAATATTCTCTATAGAAATGTATAAGGTGTATTCGTGTTTCTGATTTTTGTTTTTATCATATGATGCCATTCAGGCCATCTGATCTCTGTTTCTGTCTTAAACCAGGCCCAAAAGGCTGACGCTGCGGCCATACAAAGAGTACTTTTTTGTATTCAAGGACACCACCATTTCCTACTACAAGAACAAGGAGGCTGCCAGTGGAGAACCCATAGAGCAGTTTCACCTCCGAGGTCAGTGAAAAGGGCTGATATGGAGACTAATAATAACCCTCAATTTAAATGTTCCCATTGTTTATAGTTATGTCTTAGTGCATTCAAATGTTCTCATTTCCTTATATCAGATATAGTTATATGAAAGTCCTGTTTCAGTTAAGAGCTGCATATAAGTAGATGTAACATCATAAATGTTGATTATTTTAGATTAATTATTTTATCCTGGTGTTGGTTATAGAATATAGCACTAAATGTTAATTACTGTAGTCAAAACCAGTAAAATTCTGTATTTTTTTCCCCTTTGAATCACCACAGTAGCTGCAGTTTTATTAATATTACTGTTGTTATTATTATTGTTATTATTGTTACTATTGCGTTAGCAAATCTTCTGTATTTTGCTGCTCTGCTTCAGTAGCTAAAGTCCTTGCAACTTTCATTTTACAGGCTGTGAGGTAGTTCCTGACGTCAATGTCACAGACAAGAAGTTTGGCATCAAGCTCCTGCTCCCAGTCGCTGATGGGATGAACGAGGTGTACATCCGATGTGACAGTGTAAGGTCCAGCTCATCATCCACATACTCATGAGCAATTTTTTTTTTTTTTTTTGCTGTGATAACCAGCATTACTGCCTCTTTTTAAAATCCCTCCAGAGTGTGTATGCATAAACAAATATGAAGCTCATTTTGCAACTGCTGCACTGTCTGCTGCAGGAATCGCAGTACGCCAAGTGGAAAGCTGCATGCATCCTCGCCTCAAAGGGCAAGACAATGGCCTACAGCTCCTACAAGTCAGAAGTGAAGAAGATCCAGTCCTTTTTGCAAATGAAGAGCCTGGCGCCCCCTCCTGGTCAGGCAGCTCCCGACCTTGACACCATGGAGATGAATGCTGAATGTTTTGTTTCCCCACGCTACGCCAAGAAACACAAGACCAAACAGGTTTGTTTGAGGGCTACGTGCAAGATACATGACTTTGCCAACAGCCATCAGCGTTGCATCACTGCTATAATTAAATATATTTGCTAAATCTGCCTCTTGTGATTGTTTCAAGCTGACAGCACGTATCCTGGAGGCCCATCAGAACATAGCACGGCTGTCCCTTATGGAGGCCAAGATGCGCTTTATCCAGGCCTGGCAGTCACTTCCAGAGTTTGGTATCAACTACTACATTGTCAGGTACAGTGCATACATATTTATGTATGATGTAAATACACATCTGGTACATTTACATTTTATTTATGAATGATAATTTGAGAGGTTATCCTGTGTCAGATTCAAAGGTGGTAAGAAGGATGAGATCCTGGGGATCTCGTACAATCGTCTGATTCGTATTGACATGTCCTCTGGCCTTCCCGTCACCACATGGAGGTTTGCCAACATGAAGCAGTGGAATGTCAACTGGGAGATAAGACAGGTGGGGGGATTATTGTGCCATATATAATGATTTCATCTGTCTCTACATTTAAGGAATCCATTTTTGGGGGCATTGCATGCAGACAGCAAAGCTTCGGAGACTTGAATCTTTAATCTGTATGTAATTCCAGGTAACCATAGAGTTTGACCAGAACGTGATAATAGCCTTCTGCTGTTTGAGCTGTGACTGCAAGGTGGTCCATGAGTTCATTGGCGGTTACATCTTCCTGTCCACACGAGCTAAAGACCAGAATGAGACGCTGGATGAAGAACTATTCCATAAACTTACTGGAGGCCAGGAATGAGATAAGATACAGGACTGAGCTTCTTCAAGTGCATCTTTTGTTTATTTACATACATGTTACAATGTGAAAGTTCAATGTTGCAGTGGAAACCCCAACCACTGAGCAAATCACTGCCAGAGGAAATCTAATACTGTATCACAGTAAGAGAAATGATAGATTTTCACTCACAGAACCTCATTTTTTGTCATGATATATCCTTCTGTAAACAGTTATAACAATGTACCCTGCACTAGAAAAATAATGGTGTTGATGTAAATATGTAGTGAAGATTTGTCTTTCTCTCACCGTTTGGATGAACTTCTTTTTTTAAGAATTAAGCTTTTTTTTAAGGTGAAGAGACGTCCTCATTTCAAACAGATACAATGTTTGTATAAAATTATTAAAGGGTGTTTTTATATGTCACTGCTTGTTTTGCATTTGTTCATTTGCTGAAACACAAACTGAACCTAGTTTTTACATTGAAGGTTAACAGATAACAGTACATGTTCAGGTTCACATTAATGTGACTTTCTTGTGACTTTATATGTCTCCTAGCTTACATCAGTTATTTCAGTTTGACCAAATCCTGTTATTTCTTGTGCTGTGTAGGATGCTTTCTTTTGCTCTTTCAGCTGCCTCACAGCTACACTGCTGTACACTAGTGGTGGGCAGGTGGAGTTGGCACACCGTTTAAAAGCAGTTATAAAACACCAAATTGTGGCCCCATGGTGGGAAACGAAACACACCCACCCAGGCTGGGTGATGACGTGGTCACACATCTGCTGGTCACTTAACAGTTTTTGGGTGCACAAAAATCCAACAGTGTCAGTGCCTATGTTGATAGATAGGGTATTGAGTGTTTTCTTCTATTTAAAGTCCAGCTTGAATTCAATATAGTGTTCAGGAATTTATCAGACAGTCAGAAAATAAATATTCTCCACTTGAAAAACTGTCCATCATTAATTAAGTAGAACACTCTACATCTCCTCCCTAGGACTGGGCCAATACAGGTGCTGTGTGTTGCTGGTCACTTTACAAACTAAATACTAAATAAAGCATCAGCCATATACCTCCTTCAATTTGTATGCAAGCTACAGTGACATGTTGATATGTGCATCATATAACAAGGTGAACCATGGCTAAAAAAAAAATTAGTAGTATAAGTATTTTTAGCGCCCCCTCCCTCTCGCAGGTAGATCTGAACAAAGTCTATGTTTATCGATGAGTCTGAAATGTACATATTTGGCCTAAGTCATCGTACTTCGCTTCTATTGGCCAATAAACTCAGCGACGCAAATCTAGCGAATCACAGACGACTACGTTGAAGCACGCCCCCCACATCTAGGGTCTGCAATCGTTTAGCCGCACTGAGAAGCTACGGAAATGAAAGCTAACACGTGGAAATAGTACTTTATCGTGTTTTGCTTTCTCTTCAGGTCATTGTAGTGCTCTCTTGAACCGTGCCTTGTCAACGGAGACCCTGTATTATTAGCTGAAGGCGACGTTTACCCCGCAGCTTACTAGTGAGCTGGTTTACCTGTCTTAGCATGGCGGACAACGTAGACGATGATTCTCAGTACAGAATTAAAGAGGGTGACTACGTTGTGTTGAAACGAGGAGATATCTTCAAAGCTATGCAAATTCAGCCGAGGAAGTAAGTCAGAAACTGTTGAATATACGCTTTATATATAACCAAACATAAGCGCCAATTTGTTGTCATTTATTAAAATTTCTTTAGAAGCACAGACTGAGCCATAGCTAAACCATAACTGACATATCAGTAGAAATAGATTATTACCTGTATCTAGAATTTAATTGTTAATTTCAAGGGATGCTGGACTGAGACATTGCACAAATTTTTTTTTGTCTGCTTCACTCACAGGAAGGTGATTTTTGAGAAACAGTGGTTCCACTTGGATAATGCAGTGGGTCATCTGTACAGCACCACATTTGAGATTGTGTCCGGAGGGACCCTGCAGCCACAGACGCTCAAGGACCCAGAGAGCTCCAATGGTGTGTAACCTGCTGTTTAATACCACACAGCAGTCACCTTTGTCTTTGAGTTATACATTCGGCTTATTGTATGCCTCCAGTGGCATTTTTATTTTTGATAAACCTGTTGTTTCCAGCTTATAATAATGAATGCTTTAAAACACCATCAACAAACTGTTACTCTTTCATTATCTCTGACTAATATCTTGTTTTTCCCAGATGCAAAGGAGGCAGGCACAGACAACAGAAACATAGTAGATGATGGAAAATCACAGAAACTGACCAGGGATGACATTGAGACACTGAAAGAGAAAGGTCTGAAGGATCAGGTACATCAGTAACCTCAAAATTACATACATAAATGGAGCGCATCACAGTTCTGGCAGGTGTTGGGTCTGTTTAATAAAGAATAAAGCCGGTAATATTCCCTGTTCTTTTATTATTGTAAAATTCCACAAAAGGACCAAAACCAATAATGAATAGATCCCACACAGATATTAAAAAAAAAACCTCTAAAAATACCAAAACGAACCAGACTGTTACACTCGGTGTCATGTTCCTTTGTTACAGTGACCAGGGACACTGTAGTTTTGAGTTAATTTTAGTCAATCCACATACACAGTACTGGTGCTAATAATACTCTCCTTTATCAAATGTGTCTTAATCTGCAGCTGAAAATATTCCCCAGCAAATACATAGTTTAGTTCTGTTTGAGTAATTTTTCCTAAAACCTAAAATTTTGCTGTTTCAGGTAAATACTTTTTCAACATGAAGTTAGATATTTGTGAACTATTGCGTTTACATCTCACAGTAATGCCACAGGCAGGGCAGCAAAGTGGCAAAGTATCGACGATACATTTTTGTTTTTTGTCTTGTCATGGGACTTTTATCTTTTAAATTATTTGACAAAATGATAAAGTGTGACAGAGGAGGTGACAGCATGTGTATGTGCTCCACAGGAAATCATTCAGCAGCTTATAGAGAACAGCTCCACATTCAGAGATAAGACTAAATATGCCCAGGATAAGTACATCAAGAAGAAAAAGAAGAAGTGAGTCACGTCCAAATATACAACCACAATCTGTTACCAACTGTAGATAAGTGCTGTAATTAGTGTTATCAGTCGTTCCCATCTTGTGCTTTTCCAGGTATGGAAATACTGTGACGATTCTGAAGCCGTCTTGTCGCATCCTGGCGATGATGTACCACGGCCGGGAACCGGGGAAGATCTGGTGAGTCAGCACATGCAATAATAAAATGTGTGAGCCTTGTCTTTTAATGAGTGGACGGATCTGATTGTATGATGTGTACGTTTTTGTGTAACGCAGCCACCTGCGGTATGACACGCTTGCCCAGATGTTGACTCTGGCAAACATCCACGCTGGTAGCAAAGTTTTGGTGTTTGAGACCTGCGCTGGCCTCGTGCTGGGAGCCGTCATGGAAAGAATGGGGGGTAAGTTAGTCCTGTTCTCTCCTGCTTTCGTCTAGTTGACTAAAATAATTTTTCTGTACAAAATAATATATTTTGTTCTGTACTTCCAAACAAACTCTTTTCTTTGCCCTCTGCATAATTACCCTCTCTTTCCTCCTCATTCAGGATACGGCTCAGTGATCCAAATGTACCCAGGAGGTGGGCCTGTTCGAGCGGGTGTGGAGAGCTTTGGCTTCGCTGCACATTTTCACGATATGCTGCATGAGTTTCCCATCTGCCATGTCAACGCTCTGCTGGCAGGCACTCTGGACACCACTGCCAAAGACCCAAGTGCTGGTAGGACCTGCCTTTTTTTTAAAAATCTCTCCAAGATGTTTATAGCCTTGTTATTTTTATATTAACTAGAAGAGCTACACGCTATTGCTGAAATGCCAAAGAAGATCAAACATTTCCTGCTTACAACTGAACAGATGCTTTGACACTTATAAACCACAACATAGGCTAAGATTAAGCAGCTAATTCACGAAATAAAACAGTAAGGGATATTCAGAAAAATGAAAATGAGACGTTCATCGTGATATGTATTTATTCTGTGATCCTTTAACCTCTTCCGAAACTTCAGATGAAAAGCAGTCAAACATGACTGCAGAGGAGGAGCAAAACCAGCCTGAGGCTGAACAGCAGGGCAGTCCAGAGGAGCAGAGCATGGAGACCAACACTGGCAATGACACTGACCAGGACCAGGAGAAAAAAGAGAAAGAAAAACGCAAAGAAGCCAAAGTATGTCCAGTATTTGGACATTACAAAGGCACTGTTATATACTACTACTACTGCAGACAGTACAAAAATAATGAAATGTCAAAACTGTTTCTGCAGGAGGAAGAGTCAGTGCCCTGACTTTATATTTCTTTTTCTTTCTTTTTTTTTAAGGCTCAGGAAAAAAAAGTGAAGCTGGAGGAGAAACGAAAGAAACTGGCAGCTGCTGCCTCCCTGCTGGAAGGCAGAAATGCCGACGGGTTGGTGTCAGATTTATTTTTTTTTGCCTGTTCCCCTGCACTTCTCAGCATCAGTTTCCTCTTTCTCTTTCTCTTCCACCTCTGTTTTACCAGTTCTTGATTGCACCACGTTGTCAACAGCAGTAATTAAAATAGATCGACGGGGATGAAAAATGGATCAATAATAATTAAAGTACTGTTAAGCATGTCCATAAAAGCCATTATAAAAAATTTGCCATCCTCTGAGCTCATGCACAGTGAACACACGGTGCCCTTGCGAGGTGAACAAAGTGATTACGTTGCAGTTTCCTGTTATATGAAATGAAGAATTTGCTTTATAGCCTGTTTGTGATTGATGGATGAAGTGTTGTGAGGCCGACATCCGAGCCAGAGGAACAAGTATTGATCCGGTTAGCCTATTGACTCACCGCTCCTCTACATCATAGCAGCTATATCATAAATACCACAACAGAGCACTATTTTCCAGACTCTCCTAAATCAGCCTATTTTACTGACTCTCATCCAGCTGTATATAATATGAAGTGAACGTCTATAATAGGAAGGTTCTAAATCCTTCGTTTTCCAGTACTAAGTCTCACATCACTGATTGCTAAATTACAATATTGCCTACCTGCACATTTCCAATAACAAAGTGTGTTTCCTATCCGAGAGGTTTGCTTGATCATCTGTTTGTTTCTAATTGCAGGTTGGTTATAGCCAGTCGGTTTCACCCGTGTCCTGTCCTAATGGGCCTGCTCAAATTCCTCTCCCCCTCCAGGCCTTTTGTAGTCTATTCCCAATACAAAGAGGTAAGATCATGATGACTAGTGGCACCTACTGGAACCACACAACACCACTGATGTCCCATTGCTGTGATAATTCACTATCTTAGAAGAATCTCTCATTAGCTGACTCTGCACTGTTTTGTTTTGTTTTGTTTTTTTTATTGCTTAGAGATCCAGTGGGAACTATCCTTATTTCATTACTGCAGCGGACATCCCTGTCACTGCCAAGGAGTTACAATACCTATCATGTTCCTGCACTTATTACCTCTGTTGTGCTTATGTTGCTAAAACGCTCACTGTGTGTGTGTGTGTGTTGTGTGTGTGTGTGTGGACTCCTTGGCTCTGCAGTCCTCCTCATGATTTTCATCTCTTCCCCCTCCATCTCTGCAGCCTCTTATCGAGTGCTACACAAAGCTCAAGGAACATGGCGGTACAGTCAACCTCAGGCTCACAGACACCTGGCTCAGGCATTATCAGGTAAGCTTATAGTTGGGGGGGCGCGGGGTTTGGTCTTGTTTTGTTTTTTGTCTTTGTTTTTATTTATTTATTATTTTTGTTAATTTTGTCAAATTTGTTCTATTCAGTATTTTTTATATTAACAATGAATCATATCAGTCAGAAGGACACTACCAGGGCTCTGAATAGATGTTAATGTTGCTCTGTGTCAGCTTGATGTGTAAATAAGCAAATGTTTGCCAACCATGTTGTGTTTATAAGGTGTTGTGCTGTGGACAAAACATCAATGAATGTAGCTCTGATGCTAAGTAGTGATTAGCATTAATCCTGTACTTGTTCAGTGTATTTTGCAAATTAAGTCTAGAGTTATAAATAACATTGATTTACATTAGCAATTAATGTGTCAGTTTTTGATTTAGTAGTTGATCGATGAAATGTCTGTGATGATTTCCTGCAGCCTTTGGTGACGTTATCAAATTGGTTGTTGCATCCAACCAGTATTCACTTTGCCATGACATAAAATATGCAAAAGCAGCCAGTTGTCACATTTGATTAGGTTAAACTACCTAATATTTATATCACTTTTTTTTTTGCTTTATTTATTGTGGACTACCAGAACTGTCAGGTGATTTTATCATCTACTACTAGAAAAAGAAAATCATTGTTGCAGTCATTTCTCTATCGATTCAGCAGTTACACCTCCTGCCACGTTTCAGTCAGTGAAATGAAGGCAGATATTCTGCATTTGGCAGCATCGATTCTTTACAGTAAGGTACTTGTCACTGCCCCTAATCTGTTATTACAGAGACTCTCCAGCTCTTTATTTATTTTTTTTGGTCCTCCTTTCAGATTATATAGTAAGTAGCAACTGGATGAAAACAGTGTGTTTGCTTTTCCCCTCAGGACCACAGTGTTATTTCCCCCGGCCCTTCCTGTAGAATTAATGTCTCCTGACCGTATTCGTGTGTCGTGTCCTTAGGTGTTGCCTAACAGGACTCATCCTCTGCTACTGATGAGTGGGGGCGGAGGCTACCTCCTCTCAGGGACAACTGTTGCCACGGAGCGCTCCAAACCTGCGGGCTCCCAGCGAGCTGAGGAACCAGCACCAAAGAGACTGAAGCTGACAGACACCGAGGGATAAACAGAGACAGAGGCATCAGATCTTTTAAGGGCACATTTCTAAAGTCCTATAGGGATTTTCCTCCAGCACTGACTTCCCTTTCTGCTGAACTGATTTGACACATCTGGAATAAAGGAGGCAGAGTGTCTGGTTTACATTCATCAGACCACTTTCCTCCCATGTTGTGTATTCAAATCAGTGCAGATGAAGGCGTAATGCTGAGGAGTGAACTGTACGCCAGTTCAGGCTCTCTGAGATCAGTGTATGTGTTATGTAAGGAACTGCTGAAATAATCTTTTGTGTGTGGAGAGTAAAGTGACAAGTGTGCGTTTCATGCCTCAAGACCAGGTGTAAAAACACTTTTTTCCAGTTAATGCTCTCCAGCTTCTAGGCTATAACTGTGTTTTTGTTTTTTAAAAAAATTTGTTATCCCTGCAGAAAGTGCCATTTGTTATATGATCCAGTTGCTTATGAAGCTACACTGTGGGCTACATCTGTATCTTCACAGAATTAAAAAAAAGCAGTACTAAACAGCCTGATGTGTGAATGCTTTTTTTTTTTGCCAGTAAGAAATCATTTGAAAGATATTTGTTTGGTCCCAGAATAACTCTTTATTGAGTGCAGACTGAACAAACTCTTCAGAACACAGTTAGTTTAATAATCTGTCTCAGATAGATATATTATTTTCACTTTATATGTATAAACATCAAAACCATTCCCATGCTGATTAAGTTTGAGAACATCAAAATATCACAAATACAATGATAAACAAGTTGATATTAATGTTTTTGGCAAGGCTCCAGTTTTGGTTTTTTTATGTCTTATTTTTTGTCTTTTTCTAACACTGTAAGCACACTAAATTGGCAGACATACGCTAATAAGACAGCAGCTTTAATCCACTCCTAGCTGATAGTCTCTTGAAACGTTGTCCGTCGTGGTTTATGCGCTGTTGTCATGCAACTTGGCAGCGATTTTCTGCAACTCCATGTCCATCGCTGCTAGGTTCTCCAGCTCTTTCTCCTGAAAAACATGCAGCAGTTATACATCAGCAACTAAACACCATCGAGTTTCGCTGTGACACCTGAACAGTTTGTTTTTGACCAGGCTTGGAAATTAAAATCTGGATTGAACGATCATAAATTGCCCTTGTTTTCCCAGGCCTAATACAAAATTTGCATAACTTGCAATAATGTGCTGAATTGGTCATTTAGGTTAAACATTTCCTTATCCCTTGAGCTGCCGTGCTGTTGAGCTAATAAATCACTATGCCTCCTCCTCTTCCCTGATTCGTTTTTCTGCTTCTGTAGTACTTTATGTCACAAGATAGGGAGGTATCCATAGGCCAGAGCTCTCTTTTTAATGGGCGTATTATGACTTTGATTGCTGTGGGAGGCTATAATCATGAGACTCTTAGTGTGATTAGCATGAATGCTCGTAAGTGCGAAAAGCAAAAGGGGGGGACAAACAAGCTGGGAGAATGCATCCTGTGAAGAAAAGCAGATCTGAGCAATGCAGTAGTAGAGTCTAAACATGCCAGTGATGAAGAATGAGTCACTGCCCATGAATACACTAGTTAAGATTTTGCCTTCATGTATTTGGGACATGCTCACGAGGGACAGTTCTCGATGTGCATTTGCACAGATGCATATTCACTGATGCTCTGCGGTTCTAAAGGCTAAATCCTTGACATCTCCGTGTAGACTAGAGATTTCCATAATGAGCACGGGCTTCTTTCTCCCCTCGGTGAAACAGTGTGCAGGAGACGTGTGCTTCATGGCTTCACCAGGTCAAGGCTGAATACACGGTGGGAATTGTTTATGGAAGCGGCTGCTGAGTAAATGTCTTTTACATTATGGATCACAGTTTCATATAAAATATGAAACATACAAATCTATTTATTCTCAATTATCTCTCAGGGTAAAACTGACTTTAACTGTAGTTTTTAAGGTTTCCATGTATTTATTTATTTATTTTTTTACCTCCTGCGGGGTGAGTGCTCTCTGGTGCGTGCTTCTCTTTGCTTCCTCCTGATTAGACTGGTTGGTCAGCTGGTTTATCTTATAGCTCAGCAGCTTGGCCAGTTCATCCATCTGAACATATTATTAAGTATGTACATTGTCAGGATGCAAAAGCATTGGCACCTGTATAATTTTTGTTTCATATATATATACATGGTGAAAAATGAATTTATTTTATCATGCCCACCTTGTTTGAGGTTGCAGCTGGTTCATCTGAATCCCTCTTAAACCAGGCAGGATGGTAGTAGCCTCTGAAAATCCAGGGATTGCGCTTCTCTGCCAGATACCTGAAAAACAGCCGCCATTAGCTCTACCAGTACTTTTGAACGGCGTCACATGGTCCCTGCTTAAGGGATTTGTTCATTTTGTTGCGCAAAATTTTGTTTTGATCCGCACTGATTTTACAGTTATTACCGAACTCTGCTGTGTTTTGTGCTCTACAATGCAAAATCCGAACATGCAAAATTTAAAAGTAGAGGTTGGTAAATATGAAGAGAGACAGAGGTACCTCAGAGCTTCGTCCCTGTCCTTTGCGGCCTCCTCATAGTCCTCTGAAACATCCCTCTGTTCTTCCTCTTCTTCTGACGAGCCTCCGCCACGCTTGTGAAATTTCTTCTTGTGGTGGTATCGGTGTGTTGGTTTCCATATGCGCTTCTCGATTTCTCCTTCTTCTTTTCCATGCCTTTTGTCAAACCCCCAGTCCTCCTGACTGCGCTCTCCATCCGCCTCTTCTTGCTTTTCCTCAGAGAGCTCCTCATCACGTTTGTGTTTCCTCTGGTGGTACCTGCCGGGCCTCCAGTCTCTCTTTTCTCTTCCAGTGTCAAAGTCCCAGTATTCCTGGCTGCGTTCTTCATCTGGCTCTTCCCTGGCTTCTTCAGAGAGCTCTTCATCACGCTTATGTCTCCTCTGGTGGTACCTGCCGGGCCTCCAGTCTCTCTTTTCTCTTCCAGTGTCAAAGTCCCAGTATTCCTGGCTGCGTTCTTCATCTGGTTCTTCCCTGGCTTCTTCGGAGAGCTCCTCATCACGTTTGTGTCTCCTCTGGTGGTACCTGCCGGGCCTCCAGTCTCTCTTTTCTTTTCCGGTGTCAAAGTCCCAGTATTCCTGGCTGCGTTCTTCATCTGGCTCTTCCCTGGCTTCTTCAGAGAGCTCCTCATCACGTTTGTGTCTCCTCTGGTGGTACCTGCCGGGCCTCCAATCTCTCTTTTCTCTTCCGGTGTCAAAGTCCCAGTATTCCTGGCTACGCTCTTCATCTGGTTCTTCTCTGGCTTCTTCTGAGAGCTCTTCATCACGCTTGTGTCTCCTCTGGTGGTACCTTCCTGGTCTCCAGTCCCTCTTGTCTCTCTCATTGTCAAGACCCCAAGATTCCTGGCTGCGATCCTCATCCTTCTCTTCCTCAGATGGCTCATCCCCGCGTTTGTGGAGCTTTTTCTTGTGGTGGTAGCGATGTGTGGGCTTCCAGATGCGCTTGTATCTCTCCTCCTCATCAGCATTTCCGTGCCTTTTGTCTACATCCCAGGACTCTTGGCTGCGTTCTTCCTCTGGCTCTTCCCTCTTCTCTCCCAAAGGTTCCTCATCTCGTTTGTGTTTTCTTTGGTGGTATCTTCCAGGCCTCCAGTTCCTCTTCTCTCTACCTTCAAATTCTTCTTCCTCCTCCTCTGATCGCTTTTCGTCGACCCCCCAACTCTCCTGACTGCGCTCGTTGTCCTCTTCACCCCGTTTGTGTTTTCTCTGGTGGTATCTTCCAGGCCTCCAGCTGCTCCTCTTCTCCCGCTCTTCTTCCTCTTCGTTCTCGTGTCTCTTCTCCTTCTCGTCACCCAGACTCCAGGATTCTTGGCTGCGCTCGTCCTCTGGGTTGTCTCTCTTCTCCTCCACGGATTTCAGAAGTGCCTCAATGTCTTTGACGTCTGTTGCTTTTGCCTCAGTATTATCAGGATGACCTTTGACCACCTCTTCTTGAGTTACTGTCCCCTCACTCCTCTTCTTGTCCAGTGGAGCATGTTTAACCCCTATGACAGAGCAAAAGGAGAGGTGTAAAGATCCATCTAGAACAGCTCTTAGAGTCAAATTAAGATGGATTTGTCATTTGAACTAAGCCTAGATCAAATTGATTATGATTTGGTGAATTGCTTGTTGTGTATTCGTGTTAAATTAAAAGCCACGGATGAGAAGGAGAATCCTGAGTATATTTTCTTGAATGTATAAATGGCATGAAAACTGCAAACATGCTAATCTTAATTACTCTATTTATGTTAGATATTCAGCTTAGCTGTATTTTTATCTGCCTGAATCTGTCAGCTCCTCAGTGTCTCAGCAGCCTCACAGCTTCAGAGTGCCACATCAAACAAACAGCAATCTCCTTAACTATACCATGTTTCCAGTCTGCACACTACAATGATTGAATGATTACAGCTGAATGAAACAGGAAAAACAACAGCAGGCTAACCCGTGTTCTACAGACCTGCTTGGAGAATATCTTTGCATTCCTGATCCAGCTGAGAGTCCGGTTTGGAGAGAGCTTTGGACAGGACTTCAACCAAGCATCGCGTTACCTGCAAAAATTCAAACTAAATGCTTAGCTCCACTGGCTCTTATTCAAACTTAATTCTTAGATACAATGAAATTATCAAATTGTGTTAGAAAAAAAAGCATACCACATCTTCTCTCTGCCCTTCTTTTCCCACTGGAAGCGCTAGATTTCCTGCATTAGAAAAAAAAAGTATTTCTTAGATGTGAAATTGCAAACAGATGCGGTTTAAAGTAGAGGCGCCTCTGTCCGTGGTCCTGATCAGATTTCACTAACTTGCATCACTCTGCAAGAAGAAGAAGAAGAAAAACCTCAGCACTCCCTACTTTCACCTACCTGTGAGCAGAGCCGCAACCGCAGCGACAACACAAGCCAATCTCATCTTGGGGCCGAGATGAGGGTAAAAAAAAAATCCAACGAGATCCCTCCGTGGAGGCAGGAGAGAGCTGCGCTGACTGGGCGCCTGCTGCTCTGCTGCTCTGAAGGCTGGAGCAGAGGAGCGCCTCAAATAAAGAGAGGAGTGGGCTGGTGGAGCGTGGGAGGAACGCTTTAGGCTCCGTTAATGTCATGACTCATTAGACCTGCAAAACCCCGATCGAGTGACTTGAGTGAAACTTGATGTTGACGCGCACAATATCGGCATTTTCCTCCCCTCGCTGAAAAGGCGAATCCCCAATAATCCAGTTAGTGCCACACTTCATCCAGGTGATAGTGTAAACAGGTTTGGATTTAGAGTTCATGTGGTGTGTGTGTGTGTGTGTGTGTGTGTGTGTGTTTAATGCTACTAGATGCCCGAGGACAGATAGACAGACACAGGGGTGGACACAGCATCACGACGATTCTTACACTCTTATGTAAATCAGATTCTATAGCCCTGCAACACTACTTTATGATGACTGATTATTATTATTTATTTTTTATGTCAGAGAGAAGCTGATTCAGCTCAGCCTGTGTTCGTGTTGCTGCTGCAGTTCTTATCCTTCTCACTCAAAATGCATTTTTATTTGTTAAGTTATTCATGTGAAATCTGCTCAGCCCTCTTCATTGCAGGTCTGCTGTGTTGCGGTTGGATTGCATTAGATTGCAAATATATTCATGATACTGTGCCCTGTGGTTAATTCACTCAAAACAAGATGTCTTTTTTTGTTTTGTTTTAGTTTGTGTTTCAGAACAGGCTTACCACAGTCTCCTGTTGAAGTTATGTAATACTTGTTTTCAACTGCAACCATGCCCTACATTTTATGTTGGATGAAATGGTTAAATGTGGGCTAATGTGCCATATATTAAACAAAGAAAAAGCAGACATGTGCCGCCAATGAGTCTGATTAACCCTGAGTCACAATTTAACCCAACTGACTCTGCAATAATTCATTCAGCCTTCAGCACATCGCCTCCATTTCCCCATGGGAACTGGTGAGCTCCAGCAAACGGAGGCTTGGATCAATAGCTATTGTGGTTAACACAGAAGTGACACAGACATATTGTAAGGGTATCTTTTTGCTGTTATTGTCCAATTTCAGTCATCGTACCTGTGATATTTATATTATTAGTTGCAGATACAGTGTTGCTCTGATCAGGAGTATTATGTGCTGCAGCAGCTGCAGAGAAAATGCACCTGTTTGTCTTATGTGGAAGGACAGTAATCTGATCTTCACCTCAGATTTCTTCTTTTAATTCCCAGCTTTCCGTGCAACCGGGTATTGCATGAACAGTATCTTAAACAGTGGCTGCTGCTGTCTTCATAACAAACTCTGGGCTGGGATGAGCTGACGTGCAGCGACAGAGCTCCAGCGTAGTAGGCTCAGCTCAGCATGGCTCAGAACATTCAAACTGACAACTACTGGCATCTTCTTTTTGGCACTTTGCATGATTTTTTTTTCTTTTCCTGCTTTCTTGTCCAGCAATTTGTTCTTCTGCAGTGCATACACTCTTTCATTCAGACACAAGAAAAAAAAAAGTCAAAAGGTGACCTGTTTGAGATTTATGAGATGGGGATGTCATAAATGTGAAATAAATCTTATCTATATGTATGTGCCTCTGTAGATGCAAAACAAATGCATTTTACATGGCGTGTTTACACAACAACAAACACTGACCTCAATATATGGCAAAGTGTATTCAAATTCAATCATGTCTTGGAAACTATAAACCCAGAAACTGCAACAGCTGCAAGCAAAATGCGAATACCCCGCCTCGTAAATGTGCTCTCTCTTCTGTGCTTCCTGTGCCCGCATGACCGGTCGCTGACATCTATCTTTCTTACTGCAGACAGCCTCCATTGTGGTAACTGAAATAATTATTGGTCAGAGCATAAAACAATAATGTCAGACAATGAATTCAAGCAATACTCGCTAGTCTTTTGTGTGAATGATGGCAAGACATCCTTCGATCTCACATGCATTGTGTAAAGTGAGCAGCAGCAGCAGCACCAGCAGCAGTAGCAGTAGCAGGGTAACGGTGCTCTTCCTCTGCACTTTCCTCTACATTCCCAGGGGAGGAAATCATTTCTGTGACTGAGACTCAGTACCCCACTATGAGCGATCCAGCCACTGGATATCAAAGCAACTAAATCACAGAATTATACAAGTCCCCTTGCTCTGGCCAATGTGTGTGTGTGTCCTTGAATGTGTGTGCACTCACACGTGAGGCTATGTGTGTGTTTTTGTGGCCTTTACTGTTATTGCTCCGGGCCTGATTAATATTTTAGTGAGGCATGAAGATATAGGAGCTTACAAGCAGAAAAAGGAGGTGGTTGGGGGGGGTTTGAGAGGGGAAAGCTCAATGTGTTCAGACAGACTCTGAGAGCACGACTCAGATCAGTCCCTGTCTGCAACAACGCCACCCCTTTCATCACGACCATTTACATGCACGAACAAAAGGCGAGTGGCTCACGATGAGCACAATGCGATGCGCAGCATGAAAGCCTTCGCTGGGCTTTGATCTTTGGTGGGGACAAGCTTTATGTTTGACTCAAAACTACTGAGAGACTTTGATGATATTCCAAGAACAATGGGGAGTGTTTCCATGGTCAGCAGTGGTCAAACACACTTACTTTTGTAAATGTCTGGTTAATGTTTCATTACTGACATTTTGTTAAGTTTTTCTTTGGAAGAGCCACTTATTATTATCATCATCGGTCTTTCAACACAAACTGATGCAAGATCTAAATCAAAGTTGCCACTAATTAGCAAACATCTATTCATCTCTAACTTGAAATATGATGTTATCTTGGTAATTGCTGAAATAGCTATCTAAGAATACTGACAGCACATTTACCAAAAATCATTAACTCAGACTTTAATGACTTTAAAACTAAAATGAAGAAATTTAAAAAGAAATTTAAAGGTAAACATTCAGGAAAAATGTGTACTATGCAGCTTTGTCCAGTCCACAAGTAGCATATTAGAGCCCCATGTGTTTGTTTTTTTCTTCTGTGTAATAAAAACTAAACTAAAAACTACTATAAACATTAAAATTTTTGCATTGAGAGCTATTAATAAAGATATATCAATTATAACTCCATCAACATAGCTGGATTGACCTGGTGGGGGGTGCCAGGATAACAGTCTTTATAGCAGCACTAGTGGCCTGGCTCTAGGGATGGCAGTGTCAGTCCACTGATTGGTCCACCACTTTGGTCCAGACTGAAATATTTCAACAGCCATTGCCTTGAAATTTCATACAGATGTTCGTGGTTCCCAGAGGATGAATCCCTCTGTCTTTGGTGATCCCCTGACTTTTCCTATTTCTCCACTGTCATGTCGGTTGATTCCATGCTTTAGTGCAGCATATTCCCAAAGAAATTTTCTATTAAATTAGCAAAATGCAGTTGACACATTACAAGCATGGAGTTCTTGGGCCCTGGTGCAGTTTTACCCTCTTTGCCTGACTGGTTATCCAGTTCTTCCCATTCATAGCTGCTGGATACTCAGTAAACACTGAAGGAGACTTATGAGTAACCCAGCAGGTTATCAGGTGAAGTAGTAGTGCTGGAAATTAAAGGATGATAGGCTGCAAAAAATATGAAGTGTGGCTCCAGATGTATTATGCAGGTGTCATTACAATGCTGCTTGGTTGTTTATGCATTCATCAAACAAGGTGATAGAGGGCTTGTATTTGTATTTTTTACACAATGTCTCTGTGTTCCCAGAGTCTGTATCCTGAACTGTAGTGCTATTAGCATCACCATTGTAGCAGCAGGGTGCTTCCTCAATGCAACACTCAATAGGACCCAAAAGGCCTGAGCAAGATTGAAATAGCCCATAAAGAGGATTCAGCTTTGATTTATTGTGTAATACAGGATTCGAATTATCCTAATTACCAGACACACAGGTGAAGGTTAATTATAATATGTAATGCTTAATTATTAGAGTTCCCCTCCAAATCCTTTAGCTCCTATCACTTCTTCCTGTTTTGAATTCAAATAGGATTCAACACCACAATTGGATATCCTGAACAGAACCACAGGAAATGAAAAATAAAACTGAGTCCACTTGAATCTTTCAAAAAGTGTTGAATTGCACATTTTAGGAAGTGCACATCACTCATGAGTCTTTTTTTCTTTTTTGTTGGGGGAGGGTTAATTCAAATGTGTTTTAGTAAAATTGCTTCATTCAGTAACATGAGGAAAGGTGAAGTTCCTAATGAGGTCTTTAGAGAGAAAAGGATGATGAGTGCAACTGGGAAGGGATAAATGTGAATAAATTATGAATGGGGCAGAGCAGGCCAGTCTTTATGAATACTGTGGCAGCACATTGTTCTCAGAAGAATAATGCCCATTAATCCAGTTACAGTAGCTGCTGAGGGAACTGCGTGTGTTACATGTTTACAGTAAAAGTACAGAGGATAAAACGAGAACATGCTTGTTTTGGTGTGAATTGAGCAAACTAATTTGTTTTATTTAAACAGTCAAGGATCATGACAGTGATTACAAGATCATATCTACACACTCAATTTCCCCTGCTCCTGTGAGGGTTTCACATCCTGAATAAAATCAATTCCAGATGATATCATCACGCTGGCTGATATTTTGACAGCCCGTGTCTGAGTCATGGAGGATGTCAAAACCAATACATCCAGCCAGAAGGCCCGGGGCTTGTCTGCTGAAGGCTTGTAACACCAGCAGCACTTCCAGAACTGCAGGACCAGCTGATTTTTAATGCGGTTAGCTGTTTACTGAAATGTGCTAATGAAAGTCACCGGGTTATGGATAATGCAATGTCAACACTGTTCAGCACAGTGAACAAATATATCTCAAGCAGCCTAAGGAAGAGTTTATTACAGAGGGTAGATTAGTTAATTATAGCACATACTGAAGGAAATGTAAATATTCAGGTGGAATTTATCACCCTTTTTCACCTCTGTGCAGTGTAGTTGTAGCTCTATGTTTTGATTTGTTTGATCTTTTGCCATTTTAAGGTCCTACTGATGAATAAATTAAACCTTAAAGGTACTTTGTGTAAGTAAGAATGTGAGGTTTTGTGTGGATTATCTCCTGTCTCATCCCACTCCTATCATCTGTTTACAGCTGACATCAGTTTAGGATTACCGTTGTCTCAAACCACTGCTAAACCAATTCAGTGTCTTAATGTTACTTGACAATATAGAAGGTTACAAAGTCATCTCAGAGAGCTTAGATATTCATTAGTCCACAGTTAGACAAACTGTCTCTGAATGGAGATGATTTGGTGCTCTGGGCATCCAGTTAAGATGATCCAAAGGCACAACGCAGAACGTTCAATTTGGTAAAGTCTACCATACAGTGTGAAAAAAGGAAAACGAGGGTCTGCACACTGTAGCTTCCTCAGATGCAGTTTAATGAGACATCCTTTAATTAGACTTGTGGAGTGGATGTCTCATTAAACTGCATCTGAGGGAGCTACAGTGTGCAGACTGTGTGCATTTTCCTTTTTCACATTGTCTCATTGGTCCAGCGCCTGCTTTATGTTATATGGGATGTGTGCATCTACCACATGATTGAAAGTCTGCAATACACAAATCGTGTATGTGTGTGTGGTGTCTGTTTGCCAGAGAGCAGCCTGACACTCCACAACGCCACCAGGAAAATGTGAATGTTGTGTACTGAGGTTACTAAGGTTACTAAGGTTGAGTTGTGTAGGAGGAACATGCAGCACTACATATGGTGCAAAAAGGGTTCTGAGGGTGGCTGTCTGCCAGCTGATGGTCAGTTGAAGTTGGGTGACAGAGCACCAAAGTAAATCTACAACAGAATTACTTACAAAAAAAAAAAAAAAAAGAAAGTGAGTGACAAGTCAGAGCCCAGACCTTAATTCAACAGAGATGGGTTGGAATGAGCTCAAGCAAGCTGCTCAGGCCAGACATCCTAAGTATATGGCTGATCTGAAACAGTTCTGTCAGGAAGTATGGTCCAAAATTCCCCCGAACATTGTGCAGGTCTGACCAGCAGCTACCGGAAACACTTGTTTGAGGTTATTGCTGCCAAAGAGGGTTTAACCACTTATTTAATCCAAGGGTTCACTTCCTTTTCCCACCAACACTTCGAAGACACAAAAGATTAGGACTGTTTGTGTGTTATTAGCTTAAGCACATTATATATATAGTATATAATATGGTGTAATATTAATCTCATTTTCTGGATAAATATTTTGGACACAAAGCTTCTCTTAACTCAAAACATTGCTATCGTTGCTGCTCGTCATTCATATTTCATTGCCCTAAACATAACAAAACAATGGGCGCCACACATCTGAGGATGTTTACAAACCTTTTGTGCTGAACCTCTGCAGTAAATGAAAATTTAATGGGCCAGTGCTGCTGCATATTCTTTCCTCTCCTGGGTTTTCATCATGGGTATTGATTTTGATGTGTTAATGCAAACTGAGCCCTATAACACAACTCAGTCAGCTGGGCAGATGCACAATTGTGAAAAAAAAAAATCAATACAAACTATCCACAGGGGCCATCAAACAGTTTATTAATGTGTGAGGCCAAGCTGAGAAGTGAACTCTGAAACCTAAATAATTTTCTGTCGAACTGTGCTGTATGATCTGTGTCATCTTGTTGTTTTGCATATTGATTGCAGGTTTCATGTAGACTTATTTGCACCTAGATAAATCTTCACAACCCACAAAGCTAAGGTTCATCTGACAGAACACTTTGAAGGAACATTTAAAGGATCAGTCAAGTCTGTCTGTCATCCTGCTCTTGCTTTCTTTGCTGTTTCAGTTAGCCTTTTGTTGCTGACTTACTCCACCTGTCTTAGCAGTGCAATGATAATCTGACTTCAATATGTCACATAAAAGAACTCACCAGAGAAAAGACTTCTTCAGTTTCTTAGATTTCTTTTGTCACTCACAGTAAACAAAAGCAGAAATTACTTTTTTTTTTTTTAATCTAACTTTATTGAAAACCCAGTTAACTTTCCGATAAATCAAAATGCACATTTCCAGTGTCTATTTTAATTTGAGACATTCTTTTTAAAGAGCTCCCTTAAATTGCAAATCACCGCAGGCTTTCCGTGTCATTGATTTTCTTCCCCCCTCACTAACTGCGGTTGAGGGAAAGCACCCGAGACACAGCCTGTTGGAGAACTGCAATTTACAGGTAATCATCTCAGTGGTCTTGATTTGTTTGGCCCTCCATTTCCACACTGGGGAATATCGTGTGTTGCATAATTAGGACTGCAATTGTGGATCAGTGCTTGAAAACCACTTACAAAATACCTGCAGGAACAACTTTGCCTACTTAGACTGATGAGTGAGACTGTAAAACATTTTACTGTTCTACAAACACTACAAACAATGCCTTTCTTTCAATTCAGGAAAGTGTGTTTGTTTGTTTTTGAATAAGAAATGCAAAATGTAAAATACTTTTGTTGCAAAGGAAGAATGGTTTATAGCTTTGTCACTGCTCCCTCAGATACAACACATAGAGGGATGTAAAATATTAATAATCTAAGTCTGTCATACTGATGTGATTTTAAGGATGATTGAAGCTGCCTGTCGTGACCTTCCACTCTTTGGTTAAATTGACACTGATGTTAAGTATTCTTCACAGGGGTGATAACATCAAGTAGTGTAGAGTCAGGACTGAGACAGCAGCAGGAGACAATTTGATTATTTTGTCTAAATTCACCCTCAGGGTCAAAGGTTTAAAGGTTGTCACTAAGTGTTTTTTTTTTTTTTAATATACTGACCTCAGATCAAGCTTTAAAGATCACTTTCTGGTGACACTGAATGAAGCGTTTTGGTTTGAAAAAGAACTTTTGTCCTGGATTTAAATAGCAAACCATACAATCATACAAGAAATTACTAACATCACTTTTTGTGGATGTTATTTGCTGAGTCTCACCACTAAAACTGGATCGTATCCAAGTGGACATGTGTCACGCTTGTTGTGCTTTATTAACAAGGGAGGAAACACGCATGTTGTGTCTGTGGTGTAAATTGATTGCTCAATATTCAAGGCACATGAGTGCTGCTGTCTCAGTTTGTGATCCTGTTCAGCTGTTGCTGAATTTCCATTTGTGTTCCCTTGCAAAACAGACACCAAACTGTTAAAAAAAAAAGAAAGAAAGAAATCAGAGGTTGTTGTTTCAGACATGCTAATTATCACATTTTTTTAAGTTTTTATAAAGTGGATTAAAATTTAATTTATGTAGCACTTTACTTGGACACAAAAGGAGAGATACAAAAACATACGAGAAAGGAAATCAATAACATTTAAATGAGTAGCTAAAATCAGGACAAGTATTAGCATAAAAAATAGACTGAAAAACATTTTAGATTCTAATTTTCAGTTCGAGGAGCATGTTGCTTTTTGTAATGACAATCTAAAGAGGAAGCTTCTTGTTTAAATCAATAGCAATGGGCCTGCCTCTGCAAGGATACTCACACTGCTGTCAAGACCAATGGCAGTTTGGGAACTAAGTTGTCCGTGGTTTTTTTTTTTTCCCCTCACCCTGACTCACGTTTGAGTGGATTGGCAGTGGCACTTGTTTGCTTTGAAAAGGTCTGGGCTCTCTGTTGAACACAAAGTTTGGTCACTCAGCCTTTAATGTGATTTTACTCAGCTGGAGGGGTTGGGGCAAGAAACACATGCATAGTTGATGTGAAACCTGCAGATCCTCCTCAGGCGGAGTCAATCTCAACTGGTCTGACTGAAGGAAGGACATGAATATCACTCCTACAGAGACACATGAGAAGTGATAGCATGGCATAAAAATAACATGATGTCTCTGGTAAAATAACAGTAGCCAAACCTGGCTACGCCCTTTTAAAAACCTGCATTTGAGAGCTATGTCACCCATGCAAGGCCAGCATTTTAAAAAGTTTGCTGATGTGCATTTTAATACTTGAGCTAAATCTTTACTGGAAGTAGTTCATATTATCCTAATCTGCTTTCAGCAAGTTATGAAACATGGCGTACTAAATATTTCACACAGGGATGGAAAGATACAGAGGCTACAGTACATAGTGCTGCCATCGTGCCATGTGTTGCCACAAAGAGCTTCCACGAAGATTTGGAGTGTTTTACTACTTGTTCCCTCAGGCACTAGTGACGAGAGACACGAGAGACAATGACTTTTTGCCGCGTGAACAAATACTTTATGTGCTGTGACATCTGCTGACTGAATGTTCTTTACTGCTTTTAAACCCCTGTGATTACATCTCTGCATCCTACCATTTCCTGTCAGGATGTGTCAGAATCGGTCTGCGCCATTGTGTGAAATTCACTTGCATAGTTGCAACACAAATCTTATCTTAGTCATACTACCGTTAAATGAAGTGCAAATTTAAGTGGCTGCATCACCACAGCTGCCATATTTTAAATAATGAAATATCACACAGTGCAGGTTGATAGTTGGTGCAGCGCTGCTGTTGATGTGTGACATTTCCTGGGGGAGAATCATTGAGAAGAAACGGGAACACAGTATGTTTTGAAAGCACTGTGTCACTTGTGGCAGTATTTTTTTTTTCATGTACAGTTTGCATGAGCAGGTCCAATTACCCAATGGATGATACTCGCCCTAAATACACACACAGAATAACTAATTAAGGAGTACACTTCTGTGTTTTAATGAGCTGAGATCTGAGTAAAAACTCTAATCAGAATATCACTTTTTACACTATCTTCCCACAAATTGGCTGAATCGCTTCTCTAAACTCCAAACATGAATAATTAACCTGTTTGGTAATAAGTCACAAAATGATAAAGAGCTATCATCTATTAAAATGTCACAGGCAGTCAATGATATGCTAGATCTCAGCCAAAGAAAATAAATTACTCCCTAAATGCGGGGCTCAACTGCATTTTGCAAGTAAACTGGTACATATGAACATTATTTTAAAAACAAACAAACAAAAAAAAAAGACTGAGGAGATATCGTTCACATCCTCTTGATGGATTTTACAGACATGAACTTTGGGGAGCAAGTGACTCTGGGTTACCATGACCTGACATCAAACTCCACTCAGTAACCCAAAGATAAGTGATGGGGGGAAGCACAAGAACGTCCCGCGCTGCTGTCCCATCGTTGTTAGGATTTGGTTTATGAAACTGAAGTGTTTTTTTTTTTTTTTACATGCTAATTTCCCAAAATGCTCTGCAGCACCTGCTTTGACACATTTATCAGCATTGCACGGAGAGATCATATCAACCCTTCAGATTCTCCTCCCCCTCTGAACGAAGGAAGCATCTTCTCTTTGAAGGCCTAAATCTCTTTATCTAACAATCTTCCCAATTTTGTCCTGTCAGCTGATTGTGACAATTTGAGGTGAGCGCTAAATACACGCCATGATGAAACAAGCCATCGAGCTGAAACTGTCAGCTGTTCTTTCCAAGCACTTTGTTAGGTTTTCTTTTTTTTCCTAAGTTTCCTAAGCTTTTTCTTGCACATTACATTAAAATTATAGACCCATTAAAAAAATATCCATCCAGCCATTCACTTACTTATCAGTCCATTCATTCATTCATCCATCCTTGTAACTTCACTTGACTATGTTCCATTGAAATCTAAAATCTTTACTGCACTTAAGGTGTGTTAAATCAATCACTTCCCTATGACAACTGATCAGTGGTCATTAAGTAATACAACTAAATATAACGAGATTGTGCCTCAGGTAAAATGTGACTTCCTCCGGAGGAATTCCACATTGGTAACTATTCTAACTAATCATTAACAAAGTTGTTTAACTGATTACTGAGCTAAACTTTGTCCTAAAACAAACATATAGTCCCAGTTGTAAATGTGATAACAAAGACTGAAATATCAAGTAAACATGTCATCACTTTCCAGTAAAACATCTTTACAACTCAGATGGTAACAACTGAGAAATTTCCCATTGAACCGAAGATGACTCCTTTCTCCTTTGACTCCTCAGCATTTAGTCTGCCTGATTTTTCTGCCCGTGGCTGTCTTTAGTTTTCAATTCACTTCTCGTTAGAAGAGGTCAGCCTTGAGAAACCTGCACCGAGCTTTTATTTTGCACTGTAGTTTCAATGGCTACAGGGAAGGAGAGCGATGGACTCGACAATCTCGCATTTGATGTAAGTAAATTGAAGTAAAATGACTCATTCATGGAAAATATACCAAATGCATCTTTAAGTATTCTTTCTAAATTCTGTCAGCATCCCCAGCCACCTGTAAGTTTTCAGAAAAAAACAAAAAAAAAACTTATACTTTCATATTGTGTTAACTACTAAGGATTGTACTACACTAAATTCTGATTAATCCTGGTTCACAGTGGACAAAGCTTTGAACAAGTGGGAGTAATTTAAAGTTTCTTAGGATTGTGCAGAAAATCTATCCAAGCTCACACAACCCACACACAGAGCACACACATCACAAAATATGCTATCATATGTTTTGAATAGATTTGTAAAGCTCTATATTTTATTCTTTGTTTTTTTGCTTTAGAGTGTTCCACATTTACAACCATTAGACAAACACATTGACAGAGATGTCCATCTGTCGTCTGTGGTGTTTATCCACCTGAAATTTCCATCTGTTTCACAATGCAAAATGTTTTTAATAATTCAGTATAAAATATTTATGAACTGTTCATGTGTACTAGTCATAAAAACAACAAGTTATTATGTCAGTGTGCCTCTGGGTGTGCTTTTGTTATCTATATGTTTATATCCGTTTTTGGATCTACATTTGTTTTTTTATGGCATGGCAGATGGGTGAACAAGTCAATGATCAACCTACAGAAAAGGCGGGTAAGACATGTGGGAGCGGCTGTGTAGCAGAGGACGACAGAAATAAACCAACCTATTGTGTGACTGATGTTCCTCCCTGGTACCTTTGTATTTTCCTGGCCATTCAGGTGGGTGTAACCCTACCAGTGTTGATTTTAACATTCTGATTTATTTTCAACATGTGGCATGATCTCTTTGAATGTCTTGTTGATTTCCTGGTTGTTGTCACTGTTTAATCCACACTGAAATTGGAACAAAATAAAATGACATGTTAAAACATCTGTTCCTTTCAGCATGTAAACACAATTAGTGTAACACAGCAGCTGCCAGTGATTCTAAATGCAGTCCCTCTTTGCGTTGTGTTCTTAATGTGTGTGGTAATTGTAGTGGTGTCAGCAATACCATCAGTTTACATTACTGATCCTGTCCTCTGCAGCATTACCTGACAGCATTTGGTGCGATCATCTCCATCCCTCTCATTCTGTCGGAGGGGCTGTGTCTACAGCATGACAGCCTGACCCAGAGTCGCCTCATTAACACCATTTTCTTCGTCTGTGGCCTGTGCACCCTGCTTCAGGTCACCTTCGGTATCAGGTCAGAATGATGTGACTTGTTCGTGTCGCCATTCACCACCTGCAAGGAAATATTGGCAAGATTATTGAGATGAGTTCTATTTACATATATAAATTTTGACCCAAGTTAGGACACCGTCTTACCTAACTGAATGAGAACAGGTTTGCTCATGGTGAAAGACCTGCAGAAAATTATCATCCAACTCTGGTTTAAGTCTTTGGTTCAGCCTCACCAGTCTTATCAGCCTGTTTTCCAGCAGAAGCAGCAGCATGCAGCCGTTTTTGGCAAAAAACCCTCTTGGCACCAAATGACAGCCAGACGACATAGTGTCTAGCTGTTGAAGAAATTCAAATTAGCAGCTGAAGACCCATATGTTTTTTCTCAGGAGTTGGCAAAGACCAAAACAGACCTGAAAGGAGAGTGAATGCATGAGCTTACATTCACCTGACAGACAAAAACAAATTAATCCAAATTAATATTGACCTTGCTGCATATAAAATTAAACATGCGTTGGCTAACATTTTAGCCACTCCATAAGGTGATATGCTGGGACTGAGTGTCTGTTAGCTTGTTTTTGAATTCCTCTGACCTTAGAATTAAGTAATACAGGTTGGTGAACTGAGAAATCCTTTTACAGTATGATTAGTAGAATAAGTGAAACTAATATTTCTTTTGATACTGTTTAAATAATTCTACTGTTATTATTTTATAAAATACTTGTAAAACCAGCTGTACTTTGGGTAAAGGGGAAATTTAAATGTTAGAATGCTAAACTAAAACAGTGAATATGTATTCATTACATCCACTAAATATCAGCATGTTAGCATTGTCATTATGAGCAGGTTAGCACTTCTAATAGAGGTTAGTGTGGACGTATACTCTTAGTCTTGTTACCTTATATAAGTTGCCTCGTTAACACAATTTTCTTTGACATGCACCCATTATTGCTGGATACACATAGTTGAATGTCCAATTTTGGCTAATTACAAAAATAGATAGAAGACAAAAACAAAAAAACTTAAATCAAATGTTCCACAGTATGTGACTGGTTAGCTCACATTTGTCCTTATTTCCCATTAATTGAATTCTGTTTATGTCACACTCTGTAGGCTGCCCATCCTACAGGGAGGTACATTTGCTTTGGTGACGCCTGCCATGGCCATGTTGTCCATGCCAGAATGGAAGTGCCCAGCTTGGACTCAGAATGCCAGTCTGGTCAACACCTCTTCACCTGTCTTCATAGAAGTGTGGCAGACACGCATGAGAACAGTGAGCTTACACAAACACTGCACCAGCAAAGACTTCTGTAGAGCCCATAATGATGTGGTGGACTTGTGGTTTCCACTCAGGGAAGCAGCCAATCATGTTTGTTGTCCATCATTCAGCTAAAGAAAGACTGTTAATGTTAATGCTAATGATCTCCATTATCATGTTCCTGTCCACAGCTGCAGGGCTCTATCATGGTGGCCTCCCTCCTCCAGATCCTGGTCGGTTTCTCTGGCCTCATTGGCTTCCTCATGCGCTTCATTGGCCCGTTAACCATTGCCCCCACTGTGTCTCTCATAGGACTGTCACTGTACGACTCTGCTGGGGCCAAGATAGGCAGCCACTGGGGCATCTCTGCCATGTATGTAACCACTTGCTCGTCACAGTGAATGCCTCTTTCCTCAGTTGGAAAAGAAATGTTTTTACTGTGTGAACCAGCAGCACTGGGCTGCAGACTTAGCACTGACATTCCTTCTTAGGAGGCCACAGCCTAAAATTACATTACAAACTAAATTCTGCCTGGTTATGCTGCAGCCTGTAGCTGAAGCTCTTTTGAAATTTAAGTGTGACAGGCCAGATTTTACTGCAGTGTAGACTGTATCATCACTGGCTTGTTTCAAGTATGAAATCAGCCTCTAATTTGCATATCATCATCATCATGCTAATGACAGTTCTTCTCATACATGCAGGACCGCTGTGCTGATCATCCTGTTTTCCCAGTACCTCCGTCTCATACCAATCCCTGTTCCTGCATACAGTAAAACCAAGAAACTGCACACCTCAAAGTTCTTTATCTTCCAGATAATGCCTGTAAGTCCTTTGGAAAATCATCATTACAATAATTTAAGTTATTGATGGCAATATACATGAATTATGTAAACCATTTTTAAAGCATTTTTGTTCTTTCTTATGGTTACCAGGAAATACTGACACTGATACTAATATTAGATATTTATTAGATTCTCCTGGGGATTTTGGTCTCATGGTTGGTCTGCTACCTCCTCACAATCTATGACGTCCTGCCATCTGATCCAGCTCAGTATGGCCACCTGGCCCGCACTGACGTGAAGGGAAATGTGGTGAATGACGCTTCCTGGTTCACATTTCCTTATCCTGGTAAGTTCCCAAGAAAACACAGCACTGCTGAAAGATGTTTTTATAGACTGTTCAATAATCACCAATTTGACACCCCTTTCAGGTCAGTGGGGGATGCCAACTGTGAGCATGGCAGGTGTGTTTGGCATTATGGCTGGAATAATATGCTCCATGGCAGAGTCTGTGGGCGACTACCATGCTTGTGCCAGGCTGTCAGGGGCACCTCCTCCACCCAGGCACGCCATCAACCGGGGCATTGGTGTTGAAGGGCTCGGCTCTTTGCTGGCAGGCGCTTTTGGCACAGGAAATGGCACCACCTCATTTAGTGAGAATGTGGCAGCCCTCGGTATTACCAAGGTAAGGTACATAAAAAAATATTGACTGCAAACACTGTACAACTTACCATTCAGAACGGGCAAATATACTAAAAAACATTTTTAAATTAACTACGTCATACAGTTATTTACTTTTACTCACATTTCAAATGAGATGTACAGTCAGTAGTGTGGCTATTGTGTGACAACAGGTGGGTAGTCGAACTGTGATTCTCCTAAGTGGCGTTTTTATGATTCTGATGGGGATGCTGGGTAAAATTGGAGCCATATTCATAACCATCCCCACCCCTGTGATTGGAGGAATGTTCCTGATCATGTTTGGAGTCATAACTGCTGCTGGAATTTCTAACCTACAGGTAAACTTTTTTTTTTCATTGCTTCCAAATGCTGATTTGCAAATAGTGGTGTTTTGGTGACACATTTCATTTTACAGTCCACAGACATGTATTCCTCCAGGAATATCTTTGTTTTTGGTTTTTCCATGTTTTCTGCACTCGTCATTCCAAACTGGATCATAAAGAATCCTGATTTCTTACAGACAGGTATGATCGATAAGAAAATTTAATTACTTTTTAATTGCTTTCACCTCATCTACTGTTAGCTGACTTGTAGCATTTATGTTATTTATCTTTATTTGGATTAGAGAAGAATAGTGATGCATATCAGTCTCAAGATGTTTTGACTGTATCACACTGCTCTTTTTCTCTGTCATCCTCGGTGCGTGAGTCAGGTGTGAAGGAGGTGGACCAAGTGTTGCACATATTGCTGACCACCCATATGTTTGTGGGAGGATTCCTTGGCTTCTTCCTGGATAACACAGTTCCTGGTAAGCTGAAGTGAAAGGTTGTTACTGAAATAAAATCGCATTTCAATGCACGTGGCAGACCTATGGCAGTTCCATGTAGCTTCTGGGCATACAATCTGTTTGCATTGATTATCTACCAATATTTAATCATTATGTAAATCACAGATTTTCTAGTCTGTGAATGTACACTATATATGTCTCATTATATTTCTTCTGACGGTCTTTCTGATACCATTCAGGGACTAAACGTGAGCGTGGTCTCACAGCCTGGGACAAAATGCATCTTGAAGACTCTAGCAACAACTTGAGAACTGAGGAGGTGTATGACCTCCCCTTTGGCATAACCTCTTGCCTCTCATCACAGTCTTGGATTCGTTACATGCCTTTCTGCTCACAGAAGAGCCACAAATCACAGTACAAGTCTGAGAGCCAGGGGAACGAGCACGGCACAGGGGTCATTGATGAATTTGGTTTGTAAGCTCTAAACTCGATAAATAATAAAATAATAGGTTACAATTAATAGGTTACATTGCTGATTCTTATCATTCTGGGGCCACAGAAATATTGTCAAGATTTTCATGGATCTCATCTTTAAACTATCACTGGTTGTTTTTTTTTCTAATTAATGAATATTCTATAGTGGCACTTTTTATGAATACAAACAGCAAAAACTTAAAACCAAAACTGAATTCTTTTCACTCTCCCTTTATAAAATTACAGTAAGTTGATCTATATTTTTTGTCCTACAGTATATGTAGGAAATCTGTCAGCGATGTGTTAAATGTTAATGTGGAAAACACATTTTCAGCATGTGAAACTGTCCATGCTGAAAGAGAAATAAACATATCTGAGTGTGAACTGTAGCTCTCACATTCTGTCAACACCAATTAAAAGAGCAATGCTAAACGATCGAAGAGCTACCATGTCCCACCATTACTCAGAAATTCTTCCAATAACGCACAGACGATCACACACAAGAGGCAGAAAACTAGAATGATGTGCTTGTCAGTCTCCTCTTTCAAAGGAAATTAAATTTAGCCTGTGGGTAAATTTATTATCATGCAGCCCTATCTCCACACGCATCCAGGCAGCTGCTTAAAAACCCACAGCGGCAAACCCTCTAGCTGCTATTGTGTTTTCTTTTGCAAAAGCAAACAGAGATAACACATCTCCTCACTCTTTCTCCTTGCCTTCCATCTCTTTCTCTCTGTATTCATTTCCTCTGTCTAACCACCTTTGACAGGCAGGTGGGATATGGTGTAATGCTTTGATCTGTGGAGCCATCAGTTTCCCCCGCAGCCTTTTCTGACCATTGGTCAATGGTTGGCTGCACACGCTAATGTTATTTCAGGATGGTACAATAGTGTGGCGTACTGAGCGTATGTCGTACTCTAAAAAAATAATAATAATTTCACCACTTCTGTGGATGTCTTTTTTTGTTTGTAACTCACTGAGAACACATTACGGAATATTAAATTTTGGGAGGGGGTGTTCTGGAAAGGGATTCACGCTGGGGTTTTATGTAACGCTGTGCAAGCAATCTGCATTTCAATGGAAAATGATCATGATAACTCAGCAATTTGCTGCTCATCAGGGATTTCTTCAAATTTACCCGCACCACATTTTTTTCTTTTTCCTGTCTGAGACTCTCGCCTTGAGGAATTGCTTTTATTTTCTTTTTGAACTCTACATTATATCATCTGTCCCCCCAGCTTTCAGGCACTTTGTGAGATCTATCATAAACTCCTGAAAGCTTTCAAATGCCAAGTTTGTCTTTCTGACATAAATATTGTTGCATATATAGTTGGGACAACAGGGCGAGGGACTGATGGAAAAAATGACAGAGAGAAAGAGAAAGGTATTGTGTATTCATGACCAGCAGATGGGACCATAATGCAGGCAAATCCGCTCGACACACTCCTGCTGATTCATTCATTCATACCCAAACAGGCTAAAGAAAAAACATATCCAGTGAATGCACACATAGAAAAGTAAATATATTCAAACTGATATAATTTACTGTAGCCACATTCATTCATGTGACTGATTTTTACTTCTAACTGCAATCTGCATAGACATGTACTTCAGTGCCTTCACATTAATTTCCTGCCTTGAGGGGTTGAATTCTAATATTATCGGCTGTTTTTCTGTTCTTGGCAATTTATTTAAGCCTCACAAGAGAAAAATGTGTTGTAGATTTTAATTCTGTGCTGAATATTAAAAGCACGTTCTGAGAATATTGATATATGGATTCTGGTAATAGCTGAAAACTGTGTCATGCCCTCACACAGCAACAACTTATGACAATAACAATACTGGATTATTACAGTATAAGTCAGGTTAAGTCTCGGGGCTCCTTCTGTGGGCCGTAAGAACCAGGCTTGTTCATTTCCTGAGCTCAGTGGCAGATACATGCGACACTTCAGTGCTCAGAAATAGAAACTGGCACTCAGGATTCAGTTTGAAGAGAATTTTAATTCATTTCATCATTCTGTCTTCTGCTTTACCTTGAACTGTTATGTCTCCATGTCCAGTGTTTCATTATCCTCGGTTTTCATTATAGTAATACTGTAAATCCATGTTGATCCTAATTTAAAAGCACCTTTGAAATACATCAACTATTCAACTATAATGTAAAGTATGATTAATTGTTTGGGTGTTGCTGAGTAACATGAGAAAATGATGATGAGAAAGCGCAACAGATTTCCAGTTAGCTAGAGTACATCTTGTTACAGAACTACTCCATTGGCAGTTGAATGAGTCAGATCTGTGTGATTTATAAAATATGCAAAAGCAAAAAAAAAAAAAAAGCTCAGTGATGATAATAATCATTACATCAGTAACACTGAGAATAATTTAGTGCAACCATGATTTATTCCAGTGGCGTAATCTTTTGTTTTGTTTGGCCACCCGCTGTAGAGTCAACTGTAATTCTGGTAATTTGGCTCCAAGACATTTTTCTCCATAATTAATCTACTACAATTACAGAAACATTTATACAGAGCAACACACACATAATTGAATGAGCTTAGCAGTCTGTAACTGATAAAAGTAGTCTGTAATAAGCGTTCCACTGGGCACTGAGAAATAGCCTGAAATATTAATAATGCTGCAGTCTCTCTCTCTCTTCATTCATCTCGATTTCTCTCTGTTTCCTGTACTCCGACATCAAGTCCACACATACTGTACCTCTCTCTCTCTCTCTCTCTCTCTCTCTCTCTCTCTCTCTCTCACTCTCTCTCTCTCTGCCTCTCCATCTCACTGTCTCATCCCACTTTTCAGCACTGATCTATTGTTTCAGACACCAGAGAAATCAGGGCCTATACACTCGCTCTGGCAGCAAGGTATCTCTCCAAACTTTAGCTTTCCAAACTTTTTTTTCCATTCCTAACACATCCAGTGCAGAGATTTTTATTTTCCCAGGCCTGATAGATAAATCTCCCCCATCCAGAGACCTGCCCCTGCCTCATCACAGTGAGGTCCCATTGGTGTTCATTAACAAAGCCAGACAAGAAATGAAGGCACGTCTACTCTAAAGAAGAGCTCTTCCCAAAATGAAAACTCTCATCATTCTTGTTTTACTCATTAGTTTTCTCCACTGTCTGCCTTCATCCAAAACAAGAGGGATTCTGTAATCCCTGATTGTAGGTTGACTGCATCTCAGCAATGAGACTTTGCATTTACAAGGAAGCTTTTGTCCTGATGGTTTATTTTCTGGGAAAGTGCTCATATTTTTACTGCAATGTTTTTCCCTCCTTGTCTCCCTGTGGCATAGTGTATTACTTTCATTTCAACACTGGATGGGGCTACAGGCTAAACCCAGGTCTTGGATCTGGAACATGTAATGATAGGATTCAAAGAGTAGTTCATTCTCTCATGGCATCATTCACAAACATGGTGAGAAGTCACCTTATAAAACCTACATTTTGAACATTTGTTTTTACTTTGTTTACAGACCTCTGTTTATAGAGCAAGTTTAAAGAGGAACTGATAATGAAACTAAGAATAAACAACAGAAACAAAGCAAAAAATGCTTCCTGTGAGACTCAGCTGTTTCTGCATTTTTGTGAACAGTGTACAGTGTAAAAAAAAAAAACACACATGAGAAATAAATGTGTCATTTAGCTTGTCTGCAGCACAAGAATCAAAACGTTAGCTTGGGTCTCTTACTGTAAATCCACCCATGTCTTGGTTGAGTCAGGACATGTAAGGTCAAGTACTATTGGAGTCACATTAATAATAAATAAAAATATAGATTGTCTAATATTAGATTTGTCCCTTCATTTATTAAAAGAATAAATTCTTCTTACACTACAGTCCTGGCTGTTTAAGTCAACTTGCCAGCATAGAGCACTGGCCTCAGATTTATCTAACAACAGAGACAGATGACTGACCAGAGCATGCCACAGTAGCTAAGTAATACCAGCACTGAAGTGTTTTTGAGCAAATGAATATTCATCTGCAGTGGAGCAGTTCAGTGAACACAGCTGTGGTTTTGGGCAGTTTGGCAGTGATATAAACATGACATCAGCCGGATGCAGAATTCATTACATGCCTCAGTCCCTGGGCCAACGCTGCCCGAAAATTAACCATGTCCTCTTAATGATGTAGTTCCAGGAGAAATACTTTGAAGTTACTGGTCTTTGTCATTTGTTTCTGGTGGAAAAAACAAAAAACTTTAAACTAAAACGGTCGGGGTGTGATTTTAGAATAGGGATGGTGTGAAAGTGCTTAATGTAAAAGGCATTTAAGCCCTTTAATGCACGTGAGCCCGAGAGGATATTTGAGTTTAAAAGCAGCGTCACCTGATCCCTCTCTGCCCCCCCAGCCAGCCAGCCACATAGTGAGACTCCTTTGGGCCAGATCTTTATAAAAACTAGCAACCGACATATGTAATAAATGTATCTGTATCTGTCTATAATACTGTAGCTTTTAGTACGGAATAGCAGCAACAAAACACTACTGTAACAGATAATGATCATTCGTCTTTGACCCGCCGGCGACAAACAGCTGAGTTAAGTTATCACGTTTCGTGTTATGCAAGCGGACGCTTTCGTAGAAAGGTCTTTCTGGACAGGACATGACAGGACTATTTTCGTATGTTTTGCAAATCACTGCCAACTTTTGACGGGCGGTCAACAGTCAAGGATGCGGTGTCCGTGACATCACTGTCTGACGCCCCCCTCCAATCGGCCACATCTACAAAAACAAGTCACGTTTGCAACGAAAATGTACAAGTTCTGTGCTGTACGTTCACACTTATTGTTGCCTTGTTGCCACACAATGTCATTTTCTTTGACGTAAATTTTCTACAGCTAAGTTTATCCGTGTACAGTCGGTGGCAAATATAAACAGCCCCGTGATGCGACATTTTAAGTACCTCGTAAACTTCCAAACCGTACTGAACACGAGTACAGCCAGCTTGTTATTTCATTATTTTGTAATTATATAATTTCCGACTAGATTTGTTCGCAAACAATATAAACTGGGTCTGGTAACGAAAGTTTTTTTCAATTATAACTTGCTATTTTACTTCAGAAATATACACAGAATCACAATATAATGCAGCAACATATTAGAAAAGAAAAACGTGTTGTGCTTGGCCAGCAAATTTGATAAAGTGTATTTATTGCGTCGCGTTTACTGTCATCTGTTCCGCTAACATTTGGGCCATGAGATATTTTTAAAAGGCGCGAGATTCCCGTTTGTTTGGCCCTTTTTGTGGTCGAGCACGTGCACGTCAGCTTGTAATCGCGGAGTTTTCGAGGATACTTTAATGCAGCATAGCGGACAACGCTCGAGCCAGAACAGGGCGGAATGAACCTGCTTCGTCAAGTAGCCAGCGGAAGCTAACACAACACGAAACATGGGAAATTATACCTTCAGTATAAAATGTCTGAATGTCTGTAACGATAGCCTTGTAGTACTGGAAATTATCTGTGGAAGAATTGCACCTGAGGGAACTAAGTATTTTGAAGATTCCGAGACTATGCCCTCAGGTTAGTTTAACATACCAGCTCAATTTAACCTTAATGTGTGATTAACGTCCAGAAAAGCTGAGAAAAAGTGTGTTGTATCCCCCAGCAGCATGGTTTTCACATGTATATTATTTGTGTGTGGTTTACAGTATGTAGTCCATAATTTAAGCATTGCCTCAAAAGAAAGAAAGAAAGAAAGAAAAGTCGTTAAAATCCACGATGTGTAATATGTGTATGATTATATAATATAAACGTATCCCCCGGTCTTTAAATCCCTCCAAAGTACCAGTGATATTACCAGTCGTTATCTTCAGTCCATCCATCCCAGTTGCCTCATTATTTGTTCCATATTTTTCCTTGAATGATTGACTACGTTCAAGCGTGCTGTTCAGTAAACGTTTTACTTTGAAAGTATGTGCCGGAATTCACATTCTTTGTATCTGATCAACTTAACCGCTGTGTAGGAGGATGTTTGGTCTATAATTTCATCCTTTGTCTCGGCTTGTTTGTCCCCATTTAGGTTGTTTGACATTTGGTATTCGGATTAAATTCTTTTCGGCGGGGAGTTTTGCCACTATTGTATTTACCGCGTCAGGCCAGACATTATTTTTATGCTCGTATTTTTTTTTCAGTCGATGTCAAGCTAACATCGATTCGCTGTTTACTAAGCAGGGCAGCAATGGCTAACGGTGTACCGGCCGGTCACGTTTGCTTCCGCTCAGACCGATGCTTCTCAGCTGGATAGACAAATGATTTCGCTGTGAATTCTCCGTCTTCGAGGCTGCCAAGAACAGACACAGCAGCTGCCAAAAGTAAGAGTCAAAGAGTGTCTTAGCTGTTGTTTTTGCACCAGTGTTGCTATTTTCATAGCGCCGTTAGATGTGCAACTTAGCGGCAGGTAACTAGCTATTTATTTAACGGTAAGCTTCTCGAGTAAGCAGCCAGTGGGATGAATTAGCTACCTTTCAAGTGATGTTTTTATGATAAAAGTTATCAAAATTGACATTTGCCACATTTGGTACTCACCTTATGCACAATAGTGTAATAGTTACTATCATGTATTGAAATTACACCGTTTATTTAAAACCTGTTCATTTCTTTCAGCTTGTTTCTGCTGCCAATATTTGTACGTGCCTGTGTCAACTATGGAGACCACTCAGGTGACCCTGGCAGTCAGAGGAGAAACATCCCCAGGTATGCTTGTTAAACTTTACTGTTTACCTGAGAAGCTGCCCTTTACTTTCATTATGAATGTCTAATTGTAAAGTGTGGTTGTACTGTCGTTCTGTCTTTCTCCACATATTGAAATCATTGTTGGAGTTGTTCGACATTTTCCACGTAGTTTAGTTAAGTTCCTGGAATAAATGGAGGGTGTTGGGATTGTGAAAACTTGGTATTTGCCACGGTTGGACACATTTATTAGACACTAGGCTGTAACATGATGTCATTTTTTGAAGTTACATCAGGTAACAAGTCAATGTAAACATTTCTAGGTGAGGTGATTGCTGTTGTTGGTAGCTGTGAAGCCCTGGGATGCTGGAGCCATCAAAAAGCTGTGACCTTACATCCTGATTCTAATGATGGGTTGGTTAAACTTTACATATAATGTCTCACACATTAAAAACATGCCTTTAAAATATGACATACAGTCTTTAAACTCTGACAGGTTTCATGCAAGTAGTGGTCTGCATTTCTTATTATTTTGCTTTTCTAACATATTGATGTGAATGTTGATTCTCTGACAGAAGTACATGGACTACAACAATCACTGTACCTAGAGGAGTTGTATCCAAGTACCGATATTTCAAAGGCTTCTTTCTGGAGTCAAAGGTGAGCAGAGTCTCCTGTCTGTATTGTGGCATTGGTTAATAAGTTACATTTTTATTTGTTCATAGTTGTCAAAGAAATATTTTTTGAAAGCTATATTTGCTGTTACTTGTTAAAAAGATAAATACTGTTCAGTTCAAGGCCAAAGTAAAAGTCAATGTATTGTTGCATGTTTTGTGATGTGATGATTACAGGTTTTTGTTTTCTTTCAGTTGATACCTTTCCTTTTACAGCTCATCAGCAGGAAGGAGAGAAACAGGTTATCTTAGTTCTTTTCTGTTGCACTGTTTTTGAAAGCATGCTTTAGAAAGCATTAGATTTGCCAAGACTTGTGTAGAACTTTCCCTTCAAATATGTTAACGTTTTAGGTTAGTATTGTGCAGTAACCAGCCCCTGGCAAACTACAGGCTGGCTTGCTCTAATCTAAGCACGTGAGCCTTGCCCAAGCTACTGCTAAGCCCACCCATGTATAAATGTACACAAACATATCAGGGACCGATTTCCAGGAAAAGCACGAGGCAGAAAACGCGTCAGACATTTCCGTGGGGCACAAATGTAATAGTATCTAGCTCTCTCTTATTACTCTCTGGTACTATTGGTATGGTGTTATTTTGTTCTTCCAAGAGCGGAGCTCATATTGTGAGACCGAATGTCTGTCCTGACTTGACTTCCTCTTCTACTTGTGCTGTTTGAAATGGAAGTAAACTTATGAACCTTTTTTTTTTTAACTCATAGACCATGTTTTTCACAATTGCAGACTTCAGCAGTGTTAGGTGCTTTTTCCTCTGTGGAATGTTGTATTCAACACTGTAATGATTTCATTAAATTGCAGAGGTCAAAGAGAGTTGCTGCAAACATGTCATTGCTGTAGTTAATGATGACTTTATTACAGATAAAGGAAGCAGCTTAATGTGTAACTAAAGAAATGTTTCCAGGTTCTTTTTTTTTTTTTTCTTCACTAACAAATCCACTTTTCAGATTTCAACGCATGGTGCCCTAGCTGGGGATTGGTGACTATACCAGCTCTAATTCCTTTCTCACACTCTGGTCCAAAGGCAGCTTTGAGACTGAAACGTAGTTCAATGTATCTGAACCCTAACATTTTGCCAAACATTGGAATTGCAGAGTGCAGGTGGTCCCTGTCAAGTGATAGTCAATATGTGGGAGACCCATCATCACCCCCGCACGATGAGCCCCACAGGTATAGAACAACAAAGAACAGTGCACAGTGTGGTTGGGTTTGGTAAAGTGTGTCATACTCCAACTCCTATAGACCTCCCATTCCCTGCCCCAGCACTACATGTAAAAGTTGCGCATCAGCAGTAATGTAGGGTCAGTTATTGCTCACCCTACAAGTCAGATCTGACCTTGGTTTTGTTATTTTGGGCAACATGTATTTTAAATCTGACTGCAGTGTTTCCACCTCAAATGACGCTGTCTGTAATTTACTGGGAGCCTCTGGAACCATCTGCTTTTGTGGCGGTGTGTATACACTTTGGCAAAGATCAGGGACAACGCTTGGTGGAATAATCTATAGCCATTTTGGAAACACTGCAGTGCAGTAGATGTCACGTCCTGATATTGCAGACCTTTCCAGTTAAAAGCCCATTGTGTTGGCCTAACATAGACAAAGCTTGTTCAAAGTGAGCTTGTTAGGAACAATAGTTGCAGCCAAGACCACACCCTGCTTGATGTCTTTTTTGAACCCAGTCACCCCATTCTTGTTTTTTTTTCTTTTTTTCTTTTTCTTCTAGCAAATCCATAAAATGCTTTCCTCTTTAGAATAGTAATTTGTTACAAATATTAAGTTTATTTTTGTATTAAATCCTCTAGTGTTTTGTTTGATTTTTTTTGCGTAGTTTTGTAAACCTCCTGCTAAATTAACCCATATAACATGCTCATATTCAGAGTTGTAGTTAAAGACTTTTTTTTGAAACAAATGTGTTGAGTGGACTCTTGAATTTGAGGCAAATCAAATTCAGAGCAAACCAATGGAGGCTTAAATTTGGCGACTTGTTTAAAAAGTTTGTAATAAGGAAAACAATGGAAATGCTCTGGTTTGATCTGTCCTCAGGTTTTGTTCTGGTAAGATTCTTTGATCCTGTTTTTAAAGTCCTTTTTTCTTTATTGCAGCATCACACCAGAATATTGATGATGGGCAATTTGGAATCAGTAGTAAGTTGGATTAAAAAAACACACACACACACACATTCAGCCACCAATAAACTACAAACACAACAACTGTAACTAAGCAACTCTTCGCTTTAATAAACTTTTATGGGTTTATGCTCTGTAAGAGCTCCATGGAACAGAAGTACTGAAACACTAAATTGCTTAGTGATGTGCTTAATCCTTCAGGATAACTGAAATCCCTTCAGACTACATTGTTGTCACTTTCTGTTTTGTGTAGCAGAGGTTTTGAGTTGGTTCATTATAACAGAACAAACAAATGTCTGGTCAGCATTCATAGGAGACAAAAGTAGATATACAGTACATTGTGGTCAAATGCAAAAGCTTCCTGTCGGTGTCCTCCCTTTTTCTATAGACGGGGTGAATTGTGTTGACTCTGGGTGGCTCACATGTCAGACAGAGATTCGCCTGCGTCTGCACTACTCGAAGATGTCTCCGGTGTCCATCACTAAGAAGAAATTCAAGAAGTCTCGCTTCAGGTGAGGGATGACACCAAGGTCGATTTCAACTCCAGCTAGAGAAAGTTCTACTGAAAGGGACATGAGACGGATCATTACAGCTACTACTATTAACTTACCTGCTTGTCACATAACAGTAACCTAAGTCCTGCATACCTAATTATAGTAAGAGAAACTGATATTACAGCATAATTTGAACTTTAATTTATATGTTGATGCGTTTTCTTTTAATGTGGCTTCCAGTATGCATGTGTCTGTGCATTTACTCTTTACTCTTTATTTACTCTTAATCTATCCAGGATCAAGCTCACATTGGAGGGCATTGAGGAGGAGGAAGATGACGAGGAAGATGTGCTCAGTCCTTCATCTTGGCACAAAATGACCACCACTCTGGAGATCAGTATGATCAGTGCCAATGGCTATAAGTCGCGTCACTCGCAGCCTGAGTGTGGGTACGCCCTGGAGCCCTCCCAGTGGACGGAGTACAGTATCCACACCATGGACCCAGACAACCTAGAGCTCACCTTTGAGTTCTTTGAGGTAATGATTCAAGGGAATACTGCCTCATACATTTGTATTCTTGACTTATAAATGCGAGTGAAAAAAATAGAACAAATCAGACATCACAATAAGATTAATGTGGTTTCATTAGATCAGATTTGTTAAAGTTTTATTTATTTGTCTACAGGAGGATCTGAGCGAGCATGTTGTCCAGGGGGACACTCATCCAGGACACGTGGGCACAGCTTGCCTTCTCTCCTCCACTTTTTTGGAGAATGGCAAAGACAACGGAGTAGTCACACTGCCCATAATGGGTCGAAATTCCAGACAGACCATCGGAAAAGTTAGAGGTAAGATCCTGTAGAAGAGAATTCCACTTTGTACTTTGTTCACTTTCCTGTTGTTCACACATTTCACATGGTGAAACCTCTAATTTGTCACTCTGTTTCAGTGGATTACTTGGTGATCCGGCCCATCCAGGGGCTGCAGTGTGACATGAGCTCCTCGTACACCAAGTACTGGAAGAAAAGAAGCACTCTGGATGTGGGTCACAGGGGAGCTGGCAGCACACACGCAGCCAAGTGAGTCAAAGCAACAGTATTTGGCCTGGATAAGAGCGTGCACAGAGAAAACAACATGTAACAGATATTAGTGAATGGCACAACAACATCTCAGTAGGGTGCACGTCATGCATCGTTTCCCTTTCAACAAAATTGTCTTCTAATCTGCATTTTACAGGCACCACAGAGTCAGGGAGAACACAATAGCCTCATTCAAAAGCGCTGCCAAGCATGTAAGTTACGTAGATTATTAATTCATGAGTAAATATTTACTTTAATCGTTACTTCTGCCTCAATTATATGCCGATTGTGTGCACACAGGGTGCAGCCTATGTAGAGTTTGATGTTCACCTCTCCAAGGATGCTGTTCCTATTGTATACCATGATCTGACATGCTGCATTTCCACGAAGAAGGTAAGTTTAAGGCCTGTTGTACTTGTTGATGGACATTTGATTTTTGAACTCTTTTATAATTTATGGTTAATGTTATACTTCTTTGTTGGTATTTTAACTTTCACCATACAGTCAGAAAAGTGGCGAGCATGAACAAATGCATGTCACAGTTTGAAACACTTATTGTAAGTCTTCTTACCCCATCAACAGAAAAATGACAAGACTTCACTGGAGCTCATTGAGGTGCCAGTCAAAGATTTGACATTTGATCAGCTGCAGCTTCTGAAGGTAAAAGAAAAAACAACCTTTGTTACCCTTGGAAAGTGATTAAACAAGTAAGAGAATGTGTCGTAATGTAATCACTTGTCTTAGTAGCTGAGAGATCATACATGCTTTGTTTCTGTTGCACAGCTGGCCCATGTAACTGCAATGAAAGGAAGTGATAACAAAGGTATGCACCTACTGGTCGTTTTGTTTTTTGTTGTTTTTCTAAAAACCTGCATGTCCTCATTTTTGAATGCAAGTCTTGGTCTGCAGGTAAGTTGTGTGACTTGAATGAGCAGTCAGTCAACTGTTCTCTTTGTTATTCAGATCTGCTGGACGATGAAGACGAAATTGACGAGCATCAGCCATTTCCCTCACTCTCACAGGTAATGGCAACTCACAGTAAAACTAGGAACTCCATTTTCCCATATTTAATGGCCTTGTCTCCTAATGCCACTGTGAATTATCTGTTAATTAACCAATTACTTCTCAGTTATTCCCTACTTCTTCTTCATCATGTCCTGTCTTTCACTGTATTTTTTCATGTCAAAATAAAATCAATGAATAATATTTTTCATGCCGCTTTTTATAGATCTTTCAGGCTATCCCCGAGCATGTGGGTTTCAACATTGAGCTCAAATGGATCTGCCAGATGAAGGTGATTGACAGTGTATTGCCACAATTACCTTGCCTGAACGAGTCATTGTGAAGTAATATTTTCTTTTCATAATAAACCGATTTGATTAATGCTCTGTATTGACAGGACGGATCATGGGACGGGAACCTGTCATCCTACTTCAACATGAATACCTTCCTCGACGTCGTCCTGTCTTGTGTTCTGCAGAAAGGTGGCAAAAGGCGCATTGTCTTCTCCTGTTTTGACCCAGATATCTGCACCATGTAAGCACAAATGGAAACTGAAGATAAAGTTTTACCAGAGTTGATCAGACTGTAGAAATTGCAAACAGTTCAGAAAGACAATAATTCTATGGCAATAAGGTTATTGACTTGCATTCATTCTATTTTCTATTCTATTAGTATGCTAATGTAGCATGCCTGGCTCAGTTTTCCTCTCCACCATTAACATGTTTCAGATAAACAATTGTAGAATATCTTCTGCATTTAATAGGACTAATTACCTGAAAACACTACACCAAGATTACCCAGAAGTCCAGTTTCAGTTAGTTTAGGTTAGGAGATTTGAAACTACCGCTCATCTCAGAATTTAAAACTCCTGTAAAGATTCTTGCTTGAAGAACAGCCATGTTAGCCAGTAAACAGATGCTGTGTCTGCAGGGTGTAGTTAATAATAGGTTCTCTCCCACAGCTCCTGACTTCTTTTCATTTTTCTTTCAGGGTACGCCATAAACAGAACAAGTACCCCATCCTCTTCCTTACTCAGGGAATTTCAGACAGGTATCCCGAACTCATGGACATCCGCTGCCAGACCACTCAGATCGCCATAAGCTTCGCCCAGAGTGAGAACATCCTGGTGAGCAGTTGTGGCAGAAAGATATTTATCATAATGTGTCTGCTGAATTTACAATTCTGATTTTGTATAACTTCTATTTAAATATTTAATGAAAAGGTTACTGTGACAATCCCTTTACAGCTAAAGCAAAATGTCATCAGTTCTGTGCACGTTTTGGTGGACGCTGTTACCATAATACTGTTTACCTGTAATCAAATTCCTGATTCCAAAAATACAGCAGGATATTTGACTTGTGTTAGTTGCATTGCAGTGCCCTTGAGTAAAGGAACTACAGAAATAGCCCACAGCCCTCACGTCAGTTGAAACAGCAGTCCACATAACAAACAGGTCAGCTAACATAGCTTTGTGTCAGCTGTGTCTAAGAATGGTTTTAAAAGTGGTTTTAGGGACGGGAACATGGACTCCAGACAGCTTTAGGCAACATAATCTGACATCACTTGTTTTATTGAAGGTACATTTAGAGCTGAATTATCTTGCTTGTTATCAGTTATGATGACATAGGCACTTTACCAGTGTAACCAACATGAGAGAGTAAGAAGTTAATTTTATTTTGACATGAACTTAACAAAATTAAAGAAGAGTTCTGTTTTTTTTTCCTCACTGGGCTTCCTTTAGGGAATCAGTGCCCACACTGAGGAGCTGCTGAAGAACCTTACCTACATTGGGGATGCCCAGTCTAAAGGCCTGGTGGTGTTCAGCTGGGGAGATGACAACAATGACCACGAGACCAGAAGGAAGCTGAGAGAGCAGGGAATTGATGGGCTCATCTATGATAGGTAAGCAAAGATGTGACATGTTTTTCTGTGGCTGCCTTGTCTTTAGACCTTAGTGCTTGTAGTGCAGACTAGAAACACACAGACCCAAACACAAGCAACTCTGTACTGTACATCCAATGTTAATGTTCATTGTGGCTTAGTGTGGTACAAACTACTGCAGTCAAAAGTGAAACAGAAAATACAGGGGATTTTGAACATGTTATCTAATCAGACATTCATCAGTACACTTCCCTGCCATTTCATTGGAGATAGGACTTTACAAGATTTTATTGATACCAATGCCATGATCATTATCAGTGCCATTCAGCTTATCAGTCTGATTCAGTTTGTGTGGGGGGAAAAAAAGTAGGCCTAAGCAGGTTTTCAGCATCAACGCAACTTTTTTTTTCTTTATCTCTGAGTCTGAACACAGTGTAGGAACAGTTCAGAAAAACATCTCTGCATCGATTTTTGTCTGCAAACTGTACAGTACGCCCTGCTCTGTTTAGCCCACAGCCACAACCGAGTTACTAAGCAGGGCTGTCATTCTCATAAACTTGATTACTGCATTCATAGTGCTGCTCACTATCATGCCACTGTATGATTACAAAGCTCTTTTTTTATCAGGGCTGTTGTTCAGGATTCAAGGTTACATAATAAGGGATTGGCACACATGTTAATCATTTGGCACCTGCCACAGCTGCTGATGAAAATGGTTTGATTTGATTATTCATTGAGCATTTTGTGTGTGAGTGTGAAATTGGGACATGAATTGTGCCAGTACTGTTACATAAAGGCTGGGTCTCTAGCAGGGTGAAAGGGTTTTGTCTGGTCTTAGCAAAGCTGCGTGGTCAGCAGAGCCTGTTTGCTCAGCTGTTTCAGTTCCGTGTTTCCCTGTACCATGACATTTGCTCTACATTAATGACCGGACTTTTAAAGACCCCTGCAGAAAGCAGATTCTTGGCTTTGAGCTCTGTTACAACCCACTAGACCCTGAAGACTCCACAGTTAACATCTCAGATCAAAACATTTGACATCCCCAGGTTGTTGTTATAACTGTGCCTCTTTTTTTTCCAGAATTTGTGAATGCTTCGTGCCATATTTTGATTCAAGTCCTCCAGATTCCCGTAATGTCTTTCTGGTTCCTGTCTGTGTTTTGTTGATTTACTCACTGTACAACCCTTGGCTGATTTTTGGTCCCCCCCATGCCCCCCAAATACTGCCTGAAAGTTCATATCTTACTCATTAAAATGCAGCGGGAACAAAATAATGTTCCTTGACAATGATGCAAGACGGTTGACTTCTCATACAGTACTGTGCAAAAGTTTTAGTCATCAACCATCTGTTGGAGGACTCATTTCTCCTTGTCACTGAAGATGTTTTTTTTTGTCTCTAGTTGGATGTTTTGGCCCGTTGTCTTGCTTCCTGATGAACATGGGACAGATCAGACATCCCTCTGATAATATTGTGTGACGTACAAGAATCCAAAAACTTTTGCACAGCGCTATATGTGTGACGCTTTAAAAGTACAGTACAGTACTTGTTGTTTCAGTGATAATGGTTGTTCTAGTATTTTGGATTTTCTTAAAACTCAGATTGTACTAAACACGGTTGTTTGATTGGTCAACTGCCATGTTTATCATTTCTGAGGCTAGTTTCCCTTGCTGAAAGCTAAAGTCCCTTGCTGTTTTTTTTATTATTTTTTTTAATGCCTGATTATTGTTTTTTGGGTATGCTTTGGAAGACCACCTTAGCTCATACTTGGTATAATGCTCCGTGATATTCAGCCTAATTTTGGAAGCAAATGAGGCACCATGAGTGAATGGCTTGTGTCGTGCATGAGACTGTGTAACTTGACACTTTGTTTTTTATATGAATCAAAAAATACGTATTTATTTACGTGTCTCTAATGACCTTGATCCAAGAGATGTGCCTTTAAGCCTCATGCGTTAAGCTATTTACTTCACAGCACCTTTGTCAGATGTCACAGCATATTTTTCACAAGTATATTTTTCGTTGTTTGCACCTGTGAAGTTTGTGGATGATCTGCTTGTACTGCAGTTTGGTTTCTTTACAGAAGGGGTGATTGCACTGGACGTTTTTTGTAGGCTTGAAAATGAGCTGCACTGCTCTGTCTTCATTTGTTGAGGCCTTTAGCATTTAGCTTGTCTCGTGAAATTTGTTCACAATCAGATTATGTTGCCTGACAAAAACGAGTGTTGACGTGACATGTGGTACATCCATGGCTTAAAGCCAAACCTCAATCTGTAACCTACTGCAAAGCATTTTCTGTAACACTTATCAAATGTAATGAAGCACATGAATGAGGTTTGTCCTACATATAAGCTTGAATAGCAGTGATAGATGATACTGTACCTTCATGACAGTTTGTTGTAGCTTACTAGAATCACATTTATCACTGTCCATATGGGGATAGAATTATACTTTTGTTTCCCGTACCTGACAGGTGAGGGTGTTGGCCATACATGGGATTTAGCCTGGTAACATAGAGTTAATCTGTTTTCGTGTCAGTTGTAAACGGGAGCCACCCAAATAAAACTGCTAAGCCAAGATTCCACCCAAAATGATCTTGATAACTCACTAATTGCATTTTTGAGTCACGCCCTTGGATTTTGCTTCACAAAGTGGGGCATATGCCAAGCAGGTAAAAGGCGAGGTGCCCTAAATGCACAGATGGCATTCAGATTCCTCTGAACTCTTTATAAAACAATTAGAAAAGGCTCCTTCTCACTGCCAAAATGGCAACCAGTGCAATCATCCCCCTAGCCAAAATGAATGCAGAAGATGTTGCAGTTGTCATTAACATGGATGCATGAAAGAAATGTGTACTAATGTATGGTAACATTACCCCTCTGCTAGTTAGTTGGGAGCACAACTGGAGTAGTCTTTATAATTTTGCATCTTGCCCCATTCTGCTATTACCATTTCTTATATATCACATAAAATACAAAAAAAAAAACAGTAGATAGGAGGAAAATATTCTTACTATTATTCTGATTTATTGTTTAAATGTCAACCTTATCTCGACGTTTTACTGCTCATTTGTGTGAATGAATAGCTTTTAAACTTCTGATAGCAACATGTTTTTGGATCAGGAAAGCTCTGCTCTCACCTTGAAGTTTGAATGACGGACAGTATTCAAAGAAACTCGTGAGGCACCAGTAGATACACTAACTACTGACCACTCATCTAATTGAAGGACGTCTCTTCCTTTTCCTTTAGTATCTGTGAGGATCAAGGAGAGCAGCCAAATATCTTCCAAGTAGAGGAGCAGCACTCCCTGCAGGAGGTTATTACAGAGGAGACCCTGAAGAGCTCCACCTGTTCCTGCTACACCATTCCCTGCTCCATGGCTCCTTGCATCGCCTCCAAGGCTCGTGCTGGCAGCGCTGAGTCCGACTCTGGCCTCAGCTCCTCATAAACACACCTAAACTACCTATCAATAGAAGTCAATGCACGTGCGCGCACACACACACACACACACACACACACACACACACACACACACACACACACACACACACACAGACACACACACACACAGACACACACACACACAAACACACACTGAACAGGACCAAGGTGTACTTGCTTGGTTTGTGTATATATTTTAAATTTCTGACAAGATTTATTGTTTCTTTAAACCTGAAGATGTGCTCACAAGAATAACACCACTTAAACCACCTCCACTCCACTCAGTTACAGATTTTGTCTGCTGTTGTGTATCTTCACAGAAGGTTTGTTATTTATATTTTCTGTTAAAATAGGTGAATGGTTTGCCAAAACCTTAAGGCAGTCATGCACATGTTTTTCAATGACCAGTTTAGGGATCAAACCCGTCTGCACAGACATCTTCATAATGGTGGAATTTAACAGTGGATATTTATTTAGCCAATATGTTTTATCTCTTCACAGTCTAAGTGCTAAAAGTTAGTGCATATGATATTTTACGGGTGTAGATGGGTAACAGGACAGCAAAGTGTATGTCATACAGTTTATTTTGAAGGACTATGCTGTCTTATGTCTCAGCTGTTATGTCTTTTCTGCGTATGTAGCCATTACCTTCAATGTCTCAAATAGCAGTTGGCACTACCTCCTGATTGCTATTTCAGGTGTGAGAAATAATTTGGCCGCGGGTCTGGCACATCCGTTGCTGGGTTAGGTTTGCATACTACATACAGTGCTAGAGGATGTGCGTTTGGGGGACGGTGCAGGTTGCCATTAATGAATGCTCACCTCTCGGTGGACAGACTAAAGCACTTAGAAGACGCCTGCATGACCAATTAATTTCCTCTTGAACGGAGTGCTGAAAGTACTGGCGCCTCCTTTTCCCGCCTTCAAACTCCCGCTTATTGTCTTTTATGGACTAATAGCTATTATTATTAATTACATACTGCATGAATACTGGATGTATTGTATCCTTTATTCTTTTTATCTACTTGATTTATGGAAAAGCAGAAGAATGTTTTGTTTGCATCAGTGCACACATACCACAGCCTTAAGGGGGAAAAAAAATTATGTCTGTTCCTGGTCTTTTGTTTTAAAATTACCAGTACCTCACTCATCATCTGTTAGAATAGACTGAAGTTAGGATGTCTGTCCAAATGAACAAATACCTCCTACAAATCCTGTTTCACTTCACGCCACAATACTTTTCCTTGCACGGCAGATTATTTTTGGCACAAATTACACTTGAGATAATTCATCATTTGAGTATTAAAATATGTGTTGATATAAGGCGTATGTTAATGCTGCATTTTGAACACATCTATGTTTAGTAGTGCTGTCTCTATAACTGTCTTACCACACAATCTCTTAACTGCAAACTAATGAAGTCTCGCATGGTCTATATCTGTATGAATGAATAGAAAAGAAGCTGGTGTTTAATATTAAGTGCCACTTCAGGACAGAAGAGTGGAAATGGAAATGTAAATAAAATCAGTACCTGCATTTGTTTATTTTCTCTTTGACTTTTCTGTCTTTTCACATCACTTTTGTATGCGTTTAGTTTTACTGCATACATGTTTTGCTTATCAAATGATAGAGTGGTTGTTTTGAATAACTGGGAGGTGTTATTTGAATCCTAGATGTGAATGGATCTGCCTTTTGCTCCTTTCTTTAAAGGCTTCATATTGGAATACTGCACAGCCATTATCAAGACACTAAGAAAACTTTCAGCTGGTTCTGACATACACTTACACACAGAACATCTAAATCATTCACAAAACTAATATTTAGAGGTTCTACAAGATCTAAAAGTCAGTAACTTCAACCAATATCTACAAATGCGACAGTTTGTTTGGTCATGTGAAGCACATGTCAACCGGTGTCTTCTGTTTACAGAGGGTTTTAACTGAACACAGGCAATTATTTCTTCTGCATTTTTTCCCCCTCCTGGTTGATTCTGTTAATCCGGTTTAATCCAGACGTTAGACCGGTCAAACAGTCTAACAGAAGATGTTGGTTTCACCCTGCATGATCAGAAACTGATGTAAAATGTGGGTAATAATACCATTAGATTAGCTGAACACCTGACATTTAATCAACAAATACTTTATATTTTTATTTTATAGTTTATTTTCATGTACACGTGTACCCATCTTACACAAGGCTGTTAGATAACATAAGGTGAGGACAAGGGGCGTTAAAATCGTGCTGACTTTATCAGTAGCTGCTGTACATGCAGGTGTAGGTCCACTACACATGGCCTACACCCATATAACACTGCAGTTCTCATACAGTAGGCAATACAGGCACCTAGTTAATGATGGATCAGATAACACAAGTACACTCAGTCTTAGCTGGTACAACTGATGATAAGGGTTTTCTTCTCTTGTCTCAGGGTGATTGTCTATGGCAGTGGTTGTCAGTGACTCTTTAACAGGTTTATCAGTGATCAGTTGTTTCACTCGCACCCACATGGGCTATTGTTTAAGAATGATAAAGTGAGAGAGTACACCTCTCACTGAAAAATTACAACTATAAGGAGATTCATTTGGATGAGGTTACAGGTTTTTTAAGCCTATGGAGGCCATGTTGGGTGGAACAACACTGGGATAGGCCCCTTTTCATGGCAGGAGGAGCAGAAGATGTGTAATTAAGAACATGAACAATTGCTGCTTTGCTGTTTAATTACTAGGTGTGGCAGGCCCCGTTCTGCATGCTGACTCTCGGGTCACTAGACACATGGCCACATGGCTTACTAGATACAAAGCTTTGGTGAAGCCTATTTTGTATACTTTACATGCTGTTGAGAGATTTACTCTTCAGTATGCATCATATTTTCTAAATTAATGATTTTTAGGTAAAATGTAATGCAAGTTACAATCACGTTGTAATTGCAACGTGAATGTAACTGACATGAAGATTGTATGCTATTATATATTGTCGAGAAATGTACTCTGCAAGTAGTATTTGTAGTGTAATATTTTAGCGACCTCTGCTGTACGGATAAGCAACAAACACCGATTGTGCAGCTTCTTTTGGGATTTTTTTGGTACGATAATATTTTCTGTTTTCACTTTACAGCGAAGAGAAAATAAAAAGTGAATGTGTCAAATTTAATGACAAAAAAAATTAAGCTGAACCTTACTATGTTTTTTCGCGACCTGCCGTCAGGTATTACGTAACACGGGGTATAAAAATAGCTCCGTGTTTCTCTGGGAGTTGTAGTTTTTTTGCTTCGGGCCTCAGCTGTGTTCGTCGCGCGAGGCACTCCAACTCCCGCGATGCCACGGCACTCGCCTAAGCTACTAGCTGGCGCACGCCTACGCTAAATAAACCCATCGCCTGTAATCCTCACTGTACACAGCTGAATCCTTTGCGGGTATTTTCTGCCTCACTTTACGTTTGTTACAACTACAGCAAAGAAATGGACAACTCCGGGAAAGAGAAGGAAGCCATTCAGCTTATGGCCGACGCTGACAAAAAAGTCAAGTCCTCCGGCTCTTTTTTGGGAGGGATGTTTGGAGGGTAAGACAGCACTGCACCAAAGAACAGACGGCTAGCAAGCGTTAAGTTACAGCAGCAAAGTTGGCACGCAGCCTGTTTGCATACAGACGTACACATTTTAGTTTTCCGTGTGTTCAGTGGCAACACATTGTAGAAGTTTAGTTGTATAAACCAGAGGGAGGCGACACGTGACATTCAGGGTAGCAATTCCTGCAAGTCAGTTAGCTAAGTTAGCTATTATCATTGTAAACATGCCAACAGATCACGACTCTCTCATGGACCCAGCACTGGCCTGGAAGCTACGCAGCACACTGTGTTGAGCTAAACTAGAAGGTTAAACTATCTGCTTTGACTTTATTTACAGCCTCTTCTATAGTTTCACCCAGTCTCCGCATTATGACAGTTTACATAAATGTCATTGTGGGTTGCATTTTCCAAATAGTTGATTTCTTTGTGGTTATATTTCATTTCATGTCCTGGAATTTAGTTTTATGTTCTAAATCAACTTCCTCTGTATGAACCAAACACACTGTCCTCTGACCTAACGTCATAATCCCCCAAGGCAGTGAATGTATTGCTATTATCAGGGCAATGTTTACAGTTGTAAATGAATCCAAATGGTCACTTTCATCAGTGCTTCGATTAACACCTGAGTTAATCTCAAAACACAAAGACCCCAGGTTTCTGATAGGATAAGGCCTGTCAGCAATAATGTGCAACCAAAATTACATAAACAGAGGCAAAACTATGATGAAGGCATCTCATTTCAAGATTTGGCTCATCTTACTGTTAATAGCAAAATTAGCTTAAACAGATCCTAACAGTTGCCAGCTGTTATTGTCCCGTGTGATGCCATCTTTTTTCCTAAACCTCTGTTTGAGGTGACCCCACAGATGTTACTACTCAGCAGTTCCTGTACGTGATAATTCTTGGCAGCCTTTATACTGGTAATTCTGTGACTGACCAAGCAGTGATGTAATCCTCTGCCATGACTGAATGGCCAGAGTATTATTACAACCACAGGGAGCTCCCAGGGGTCCACTTCTTGTCAGGGAGGGACGGAGATCTATAGTGTCTGTGTGGAGGGATTTATTTAAGCCAGTCCACCAATCTGAGCATTGCATCAGCCTGAGAAATGAAACAGCCTGTCACGCTGTACAGTTCATCAACCTATGATGCCATTTAGGGTAATTTATTAAACAACATGTAGGCCGGACTGGTTTATTTGTTTTTTTTGTTTTTGTTTTTTTTTTTAAGATTAATTGGGATGCCATACCTTGTATGAACATCTTTATTATATTAAGTTTGTCTATAACTGCTGTCTTTTTTCCTTTGGTTTCTAGTGGACATCACAAAGTGGAAGAGGCATGTGAGATGTACTGCAGAGCGGCCAACATGTTCAAGATGGCCAAAAACTGGAGTGGTGCGATTGGCTGTTTTCTTCTCAAGATGTCCAATTTATCAATTTCAACACACTTGAGAGGCTGTAGGATTATGTGCTTTTTTTTGTGTAAGCTAAATGCAAAGTATGTGTTTATTTCTGGTTTTCAGCTGCAGGAAGTGCATTTTGCAAGGCGGCACGTCTCCATATGCAGCTGCAGAACAAACATGACTGTGCCACCAGCTTCATCGATGCAGGGAATGCTTACAAGAAGTCAGACCCTAATGGTAAGAGATGACCGACTGAGTTCAAATCTGACTTCAGTCCACTTCATACCCTTTTTAGCTCATAGTTACTTAAATCTATTTCTAACCTTTATGCTGTACAAATAAGAGAAACATTGACTGCACAGTTGGACTCAAGGCTCAAATTCCAGACATTTATTGCAAAATATATACAAGCTATCCCTGACTAAAACACTTATCATGTGTTTTCATGAGCACTGTTTTGTAGGAAAGTTGACTAGCTGGAGGATTTCCATACCCAGCAGTGGGGAAATGAGACTAAATAAGCAGGACATATCCTCTTACAGGAAATTAATCAAATCTCCTGAGATGAGTCATCATAGATCGAATGTTTTTGTAGATTACCAAAACACATTGTATCCCCAGGCTCAGGCCTGTTGACAGGAAATCAGGACAGTTTAACACTGAGTCTCTGGCTACGAGGCTGCTCTTTACTATGAGGCAGATTTCACTCTTCACAGTCTGCTTCAGTTACTTTGCTGTTGATATTTCAAGCAATTGATCATGAAAGAGTTATTGACCTTGAATTGCCTGGCATTTACCATTAGTTGATTTATAGGGCTCTTTGTTCTCTCGGTGGCCTCATTTAATATTCTCCTAAGCATAGATAAATCCATTTGTTTTGGGGGAGGGGAGCTGGCTGAGGGATTGGTTTGTAGATGAGGAGGGTCTTGCCTTTGGTTTTGTTTGATCTTTTGTACCTAACATCTGACTTGAAGCAGCAACTGGAAGTGTTATATATCATAATTTTCCCCATCCCTTGTTGACTCATCCTGGAAAAGGCGCAGTTGTCAGATATGAACAAAACTAACCATGTCTAACTGATGTCTAACTCTTCCCTCCTCTTCCCTTTATGCTGCCAAAAGAGGCAATCAAGTGTTTAAATGCTGCCATCGATATATACACAGACATGGTAAGATGCACGTAGAAAGTCTCCATCTGTGTTCTCAACAGTAAATCTGGCCTTTGACTTAACAGAGCTGTACATCTCATCACCTGGATAACTGAGAACCGTCACACACATCGAAGCTGCAGGCTGTCTCTCTGCCTTTCCCTCCACTCCCACGTTTCATTTTTGGACCCATATCAGCTTATTCTTAGCACACGTGCTCGTTTGTTTAACACTGATACCGTGATCAAATTGCCTACTTGTTATTCCTTTTATTGAGGATTAATTTCAGAAGCTAAAGCCTTGTAGATGTGAAGCCACAAGCTGCCACTTGACCTCGCCTCTCTGCACTGACAGTGTAACAAAGCACTTTCATTGACTTGAGAGGTGGCTGTGGATAGATCCAGTTAGTAATGATTTCACCTCCTCTTCCACCTCCTCCTCCTCCTCCTCCCCCAGGGAAGATTCACCATCGCAGCCAAACACCACATCAGTATCGCAGAGATCTACGAGTCTGATCTGGTGGATATTGAGAAGGTAACGTTACACTGTCAGAGGTTACGTAGTCAGATAGTACTACTACTAATTATTCAAACAACCAGTATAAGGAATATTTGTTTTGAAAAACACTGAAAATTACAGTTGTTTTTCTTTTTGTTAAGGCCATTGCACATTATGAACAAGCAGCAGACTATTACAAAGGAGAAGAATCAAACAGGTACTGTTCTCACGGTTTCTGTTACCGGGAGAAAACACTGCATCATCTGTATTATCTCTGTTTTTTTTTTTTCAGCTCTAAAATCTAATACTGCCACGTTGATGTGATGAGAGAAATGAAAGCAAAAGCTAACGTCAGTTTCCAAAGTTATGTGTACATCCAGACCCCTGCTGTACAGGTCTAAGACTACGTTGTTCAAAAGAAAGAATGGGCTGATGCCTTATTAGCTTAGTGTCAGTATTGGCTGTGATTATTTATAAAACTATTCACTGTAGTATTTATCACCCAAAAAGGTTCACATGTGATATGTGGAGATGAATGAATATCTGCAGTGAAAATTGGCCTGTATGCACATTACATGAGATTATCCATATAAAATACAAGGCAGTATTTACATGAATTTTGCATGGGTTTCTGGGACCTTCTCTCCCCATGGCTCAGGAGAGTTTGCAGCATTTTAAATCAGAGCTTGTTTTGTGGTATTGTGTAACTTACATCAAATTCTTCCCTCCCTTGAATGTCATAAAAAGGCAAAATATGTGTAATTTATTTCAGTGTCAAGACTGTTTCAGCTAAGAAGCTAATATGTATAAGCTATGACAGCTCCATTCACCGTTTTACTATCTAATGTTACAATGCTACTTTTTTAGTTTGTGTGATATTACATATGTTTGGGACCTTTTCTTATTGAAACTATTGAAACTTTAGTTCTGCCAACAAGTGTCTGCTGAAGGTGGGGGCTTACTGCGCTCAGTTGGAGCAGTACCAGAAGGCTATTGAGATCTACGAGCAGGTGGGCACTACTCGGATTTGTGTGTCATGCTTTGCACTTTCTCCATCACCAGCAACTGGTTAGTGCTGACATTTCTAATATATCTTGAATGATTTGGCTGTATCAAGGTTGGAGCCAACACGATGGACAACCCGTTGCTGAAGTACAGCGCCAAAGAGTATTTCTTCAAAGCCTCCCTCTGTCATTTCATCGTCGACGAGCTCAACGCCAAGGCGAGTTTATACCTCTGCGGTTCGGTCTCAGGATTTGGGACGAGGGAGCTGTGGTAGAATTTTAACACGCTCTGTCTCCACAGATCGCTGTTGAAAAATATGAGGAGATGTTCCCGGCTTTTTCAGACTCCAGAGAATGCAAGTTGTTGAAGGTAACTCGATGCTAAGAACACTGAGGAATCTGATGGCTTACTTTCCCCCCCCCCTCTTAATCTGTTCAGTTTCTATGAGTAACCTACATTTCTTTTTTTTTTTTTTGTCTTAACAGAAACTTCTTGAGGCGCATGAGGAGCAGAACAGCGAGGCTTTCACAGAGGCAGTAAGTCCTGTATACACCATGAAAGTTGTCAATTTTTAAAATAAAGCCTTTGGTGGGCACAGATATCCCACTGCCTCAGCTATTGTAGTTTTGTTGGATCCCCTGTGTATTCAGGAAAGATGAAGGCTGGATCTCAGGAATCCGCTCAGTCTCCCAGGACTGTGTGTTTATGTGAAACTAGCACTGACTCATGTGGTGCATCTCTTTTGCTGAGCTGAACCACTAAAACATTTTTCACAGTTAACTCAGGGAGGGAAGAGTCCTCATTTGAAATTTAGAGAAATAGATAAGAATTTTAACGGTGATTTTACACATAAGCATTGTTGGTGGTAGAATTTGAACCTAAATCAACTGTATATTGTAACAAAAATGCGTAACAAATTAAGAAAAGTGAGCAGAACTTTCTTATTTTAATTTGAGGGAAAAAAAAATCTTATCTCTGTCCCTTCTCCGCCTGCAGGTAAAGGAGTTTGACTCAATCTCACGTCTGGACCAGTGGCACACAACCCTCCTGCTGCGCATCAAAAAGACCATCCAGGGCGATGAAGGGGATCTGAAATGAGAGAAACGTGGGTAACACATGCAGCACGGAGGGGAAACAAATCCATCACGCATGCTTTCACACACAAACACAGACACACAAACAGACACTCGCCTCACTGTGTATAGCATCTGGAGAGAAGTGTCTGCCGATGATTTTCGAATATTCCACAGCTCACTGCTACACTGTCAGAGTCCTATCTTTGCTTTCCTTACGAGCATATCTGAATCTAGTCAGAATGTGAATCCTCTCGCCCTCACCTCTGTCTAGAGGATTGCTGCATACCTGTTTCTGCTGAAATCTGCCCCGGGGGATTTCAGAGCGGTATATCGTATTGGAGCTAATGTTAGTATTGATGACAAGCACTGCATGTTTTATACAATTATTGTTTCCTAGTCAGATGCGGCTTGTTTTTTTTTTTTTATCTAGTTTATTCTAGTTTCAGTTCGTTGTACATAAGATTATCATATTGTGTATGGATTTAAAAGATGTTCTATGATCTTAATTTGTGTTGTGTTGAAATAGAAGAGGAAGATTAAATCAGTGTCACAATTGTTCTTAAAAGGCATTACCATAAAAAAAGATTTAGGTTTCCTTTTTATCACCCGTGGGGAGAGACTCTTCGTGATGAAGGGCGATGATATGCACCAAGTGTAGACTGTTAAACATTTGTACCTAATCACCACCTGATGATCTTTTGTTCCCCCATTCACATTCACGATTTTATTACTTTTTGAGCTTATTTATTATTCCTTTAGTATTTGTTGTTGTAATAACACTTTGAATGTTTGAAGCTGCGGTTTCTAGGTTGCCTACGTGAACTGTATTCTTGAATGAAAAGCACTAACATGGAAACCCTTCCTCCTTAATCCCAGGGCAGTAATCGTGGGATAATGTGCATCATTAGTCACTCATCTCGTGCTGTTGTTGTGCTGTGAACTACTCAGTGAAGGTTTACTACTGCGGTGCACCTTCCAACTGGCCAGTCGCTAAGCATGTCATTGTGTATAGGGTTAGTGTCGTGTTACATTCACTAGTGAGCCAGACCAAAGTTTTTACAAAAGGGTCAGTCGCCCTGCGTATCCAGCCTCTTCCAGGTGGAATGACAATGGACTGTGGACATGATCTGTATGCTTGTGCGAATGGACAATAATAAAGGCATTATATCCCATACTTCCCAGCCTTTGATCTTTATATATATGTATATGTATATGTATATATATATATATATATATATATATATATATATATATATATATATATATATATATATATATATATATATATATATATAATCTATTATATTCATCTGCTTCATGTGCCATAAATAAAACAAATCTTTATTAAGGCACCAACTACTGTAAACGGCCTAAATACATTTAACTGCGTTAAAAAGTTCCTTTTTTCCGTTGAGAAAAAGCAGACGTTTTGTCATGTCATGGAGGCAGCCTTATGAATCCTTAAGGATTTCACGGAGTATCTGCTGAACATAACAAATACTTTAAAACACAGCTGCAGTTACACGTAAAATGATTCCAAAAGAGAGTAAAGCGCCAGGACTTTGAAGGATTTAAGCTAATTCATTTACATTCTGACCAGAATAAATCAACCGGGTTGTGAAAAGCATGCTGCCGTTCCAAAGGTGCATGGAAAGCTACTTGAGGATTCTCTGGGGCGACTGTTCTGTAGCTGCCAAGGACTCCTGACATGGTTCCCAGACTGGCCTACAGCACATCCAGATTGTAACTCCTGTAGTACATGATGTATGGGGAACAGGTGTCTGATGGTAACATGAGGACGAAAATGTACTGAACCTGATGTGATGTTTGGAATTTCATGAAATGAACTAAAGATCACCTTCATTTTATTTGTAGTCAATATTATTTATGCCACATTTCACACTGTACATTATAAGACTTGTACAATATTATTTCATTCAGTAATTATACCTAATAACACCTTGATTATACTTTAGTTGTATTTCTCTCAAGCATGTGACTAAAGCTCAACAGGTTCTTGTGATTCTTAATGAATACCTTGACGTCCCAGCAGGGTGGGGTGTGGTAAACACTGAACATCACATCCAAGTGACTGTTAATGAAACACTGGATTTTGGATGATGATGATGATGAAACATCACACAGTCAGAACACACATTCAGGCAATGCTTACTTCAAAGAGTATACATGAGGGGTTGAAATGGGATCACACACCCAGATGAAGATCTTTTTTTTTTTTTTTTTTTTTACATACATTCTCTACACAGCTTCTTGATCTGAGGCCCCTTTAGGTTCATCTGAAGAGTTATCCACCGTCCTTTGCTGTCCATTGCTTTGGACACCTGCCGTTTGTTCTTTTCCACAAACCTTGTCAGTGATGATCACAGTCTGAATATCGGGGTGTAATATGTCCATCTCAGAAGTGGTCTTTGTCTCTGAAACCGGAGCCAAAATGGTCTGTGAAGCAGCAGCTTCCAGGACAGATGAGGTCGAAACAGTCGGGATCTCTGATACTGACGCCAACGTGCCATCAGGAACAGGAACTGAGAGAACTGAGGGTACAGACAAAGAGGTGGAAGAGGCCTCAGAGGACAAGGGGATAGGATGAGCCATAGACACAGGTATAGAGAAGGGGACAGGGATGGCTGAACCATCTAAAGAAATAACGCTGGCCCCTGTGCCGTCGGCAGTCATGATGGGCTGGATCTGTGTCCCAGGAGGCACTTCGGTGTGGATGACAGTGATCCCGCCGAGGCCACTATGGCTGACCAGAGCAATGGTTCCATGGCTGCCCCATTCAGATGGGAGAGTGACTGGCTCAGTTGGGACCACAACAGAGTCTGTGTTGGTTTTACCAGCAGCACCAGCAGCGGTAGAAGCAGCAGCAGCACCACCACTTTTTCTCGCTGAACTCTTTTTCTCCCCTGCTCCTGCTTTTTCTGTCTTTCCTTTAGTGGGAGTTTTGGGTTTCTTGTCCTCCACATTCCCCTCCAGCACCACCAAGTAGGTCTTCCAAGGAGCATCTGAGTCATGAATCTGAAGATTTACAGAGCTCGTGTTATTTTCAACAGCAGCCTGACGGGGTCAAAGCACTTTAAACAACTTCTCAGATGATAAATAGCCACTGTGTGTAAAAGCGGGTACTTTCACAGAGCCACTTTTATCAACACAGTCACAGCTGAAAATACCGTTTCAGATAAGACAACTACAGTAAAATAAGCACTGCTAACCATAGTGTGCCTGCGAAGGGTGGACTTGTCGGTGAAAGTGCGGTTACAAAGGCCACACATGTAGGGTTTCTCCCCCGTGTGAATACGCTGGTGCCTCTGGAGAGCGTTGAGCTGGGTGAACTGCTTTTCACAGTCCTTACAGCTGTACGGACGCTCACCTGACAATCATTCCAGAGGGAACAAACATGTTCAAGTAAAATTAAAAAGTCACATCGAGTGTAAACAGGAAATCAGAGACAAAAAAGGAACAATGAATAAAACATGCTAATGATTTTCTTTTTTCTTTTTTTTTTACAATTACCTGTATGTATTTTTAAATGCTGGTGAAGGGAGTTCCTCTGAGCGAAGCCTCGACCACACTGTTCACACTTGTATGGTTTGGACCCAGTGTGGATGTTTGAGTGGTGCCTTAAGTATTCTTTAGAGGCAAAGCTTTTCCCACATGCCTCACACATGAAAGGCTTCTCTCCTAAAAAAACAGCAAAAGAACCATCTTTTCAAAAGTGCTCTGGTATGTGTGGACAGCCATGTGGGTACAATCTTCAAAGCCTACTTTAAAAAAAAAAACATTCTTAAATAAGGTAGATATTAGTGGAGATTAGGAAGTATAAATAGCTTTGATGTTATATCAGTCTTACCTGTATGTGATCTCTTATGATAGGCCAACATGTGCTTCTGGGTGAACCGAGCATCACACTCGTCACACGCAAATGGCTTCTCTCCTGTATGAGTCCTACACGTAGGGATACAGACAAGATAAACCCTCAACTATATTATACATGCTATTATAGATGCTAAAGTCAGCAACTCTGACTCCAAATCTGAAGTTTTCAGTCACCGCCTGAGAGTTCAGTACCTGCGGTGCATCTTGAGGGCAGAGTTCTGGGTGAACCTGGCCCCACAGTCGCTGCACTCAAAGGGCTTTGCGCCTGTGTGTGTCCTCTCGTGCAGCAACAGAGCAGTTTTGGAGCTGAGTGCCTTTCCGCAGTCAGGGCAGACATGACGCAGATTGTTACGTTCGTGTACCTGAGAAGCATCAGACGTGTAAGACAGAAATGATCAATCCACGATCAAAACATGCAGATAAATATGACACATCGTTAATGCATATTTCAATATTACGGATGTGTGTGTGGTATTTCATTAATCCTCACCTGTCTTTGATGGCGGACAACATCCTTCTTTCGTTTAAAAGTCTTTGGGCAGGAGTCACAGGGAAAAAGCCTCTCATTGCTGTGGACATGCTTTTCATGGATTTTCAAGTTGCTGCGGTTAGCAAAGGTCTGCAGGCAGGTCTCGCAGCGATACACGACATCTGCTTTCACTCCATGGTATGTACTGAAAAAGCAGCAACAGGTTACAACAGGTTGTCTCCATTAATATTAATAATCATATATCCTCTTTTGCTTCTGTCAAATATTGACAGTATTAATCAATAAATTAAACCCAGGACAACTATTATGTCCTACCTGATGTGCTTCAAGTAGCTTCTTTCATAGTGGAAGGTCCGTTGGCACTTGTTACACTGGAACTGGGCTTTGGACGTTCTTTTTGATGTCTCCTTGGACTGTCCCTCCTCCCCCTCCTCCCCCAAAGATAACGAGGGGTCTTCAGGATCAGTGCTCTGCACGTCGTTCTCAAATTCCCAGTCGTCCACATCAGACTCATCCCCTTTCTCTGCTTTATTTTCTGGCTGAGCCTCGGCTTTAGTGCTGTCCTCATACTCCTCTGAGTCTTCATTGGTAACCTGGTTTTCATTATTAAAAACCTCTCTTTTAATATCTAAACGCCTCTGAAGGACTTTACGGCCAGCCACCCTCTGTTTAACCTCTCCTCCTCGTCTTGTTTTTTCCTTCTCTGTGTTCTTTGCCTTAAATCTTTTTGAACTGACTTCTTTCTCAGAGCTCTGGGGAGAGAGCTGCCGCTTAAGAAATAAGCTTTCAGGCTGCTTCTTCCCTTTGGCCTCTTTTCCGTTCTTGTCACCCTGTAAATCATCTTTACCTCCAACTTTTGATGCAGGTGTTTTCTTAGTAGGTTTCTGTAGGATTCCAGCACTCATGGCCTCACCACAAACCCCTGACAGATCCTCACAATCCAACAACTGTGCCGCTGCTTGAACATCACCAATCTTATCTCTGGCAACCTCAACTTTACCAGTGTAAACAAATTCCAAAAACCTGGAGAAATCGTTGGAGTGCATATTTGAGATTAATAATTTGTCTCCGGCTGCATCCTGAGAGAGGAGGATCTTCTTGAAGTAGCCACTGGATGCTGCAAGCACCACCTTGTGGGCCTGAAACTCATGCACCTCGCCCTGGTAGTCGACCTGCACTGTAACATCACTCAGCTGTCCCTGCAGCCTCAGCTGATGCAAAGAGGCCAGGATGTTTTCATGGTGCGACTTGGAGGTGAGCTGGACCACTTTGACCCCCATAATTCATCTGTGCTGCAGACAAAAACAAAGGTGTGACTTGCAAGGCTGAAACGAAATGAGTTTCATTCAGTTTGTGAACAAACACATGCATATGCATTCTCACAGGTCCAGGGAGCTACAGTAAGATTATATTTTTAAGTTGCCCCAGTTCGTGCTTCTCATATATCATCATCACTGGGGCTAATTTTAGAGCACTGGATTGCCTTGTTCAAAGGCAAAATAAAGCTAAATATTTAGCCAGAACAACCTCTCTGTCTTAATGTGTATCTGAAATACTTCAAACCCCAGAATCTAAAGCCCAACAGCCAGGACAGCAGACTAAATGGTTTTGTTTATTATCTGCACTGCTAGGATTAGTAACTGCTAACAACAGAAACACAGAGACACAGTGGTAAACAAGCTAGGTTAGCTAACATTAACAGTCAACACAAAACAATCGGGATGGACAATGTGTTTAATACTAGTTCAACCTACACTGCACCGCACACAGTGCATGAGTGAACACGTAGCAACCAGCTAAACTACACAACAACACGAAGCAAGTTTTCTTACCGTAAGGTCGCTAAAATGGCAGCCCTTCACAAATGCTCTCTACGGCGGAAGATATTTCCTGTGCAAGTCGCTCCCGAAAACGGCTCTTGTCTGTTTTTCACTCGCCGACATCCGGTACCGAAGTGGCTGATTTGGGGTCAGTTTTCCATTTACGGTCGTGTTTAAAGTGAGAACAGCCGAGTGAGACTGCTGTTCCCGGATCATTTTACGCAGGTTTATTGATTATAAGCGCAATAATGTTATCGCTTGAAAAATAACGCCTCTCTTGTTGTTAAACGTTACATTTGAGGATTTTCCGGCCACACTTTCAAGCTTGAGCTAGGAAATATTCTATACAATAAAAATAATTTTATTTGTTTGGTTTTAAATATGCCCAGAATATAGTCGGCTTCAGTATCATTTTAACTGAACAATCAGGTGTTGCATTTCTAACGTTACTGCTATAGCTGTAACTGCGATTATATTTGAAGTTAAACTGTGCTTAATTTATTAGCAAGCTAGCTGTAAGACCGCATCATTTGAAAAAAATACGGGGTAAAAAGTATATATAGCAACAACAGCGTTACTGCTGAACTGTAAATAGTGATTTTGTAAAGTAATGCTGTTACCGTAATCCTAAACTGCAGTCGCCTGAGCAGTTTGTTTATTAGCGTCATTACAGCTTTGTACCCACATGGGGGCGCCATTGTACAGAGGGACACGACAGGATTTAACTGCTAGTTTTGGATTAAAAAGCACTTTAACCTACCTCTTTAACTGCCAAATTAGCATTTACCTCAGCATTATACAGCAGATGGTTTCACTGAGCAGACATACTCATTATGTATTAAACAATCTGCTTTAAAATAGTAGTTTTTTTTTACCCATTGTATGTTATAATAATAGTATACTGTGGTTGTATGAGAATGGTTCCAAAACCAATACAAAATAGGCCAACATGCTGAAAGATTTAAGCTGATTGGTTTACATTCGGAACAACACAAATCATCAACAGAGTTGCAAAAAGTGTGCTGTCTTTCCAAAGGTGCATGGAAACCTACTTTAGGATTCAGTGGGATGCTAGTCTGCAGCTGCCAAGGGATTTTTTTTTCTTCTAGAGGAAATCCATATACCTTACATTTGCCTTAATGTATTCTGCAAGCTAGCAATCTCCCCTGTTCCGGTGAGTCATGCTGCTCTCTGGACCAAAGCTGTACAGACTTTAGCCCTGACCTGGAACACTGTGTTCGCCTGTCTTTTATTACATTACCCCTCTGCCATACACACACACACACAATACCATATTTCGTAGATTAAACTTTTCATACAACTGGTCCTTTCTGATTCATCTTTAGAGTAAAGACGACAATATTCTACTTTTGCAGATGTAATAAGCTGCAACGGTATGCTCATGGGAATCAAAAATGATTTGCATAGATATTAATGCGGTGTAAAGTATGGTAAATAAACCCAGAGTTAAATGGATTACTGAATTACTATGTGCAAATTAATGAGACAAGTCATACAAATGAATTCTTGATTTCCATTAGTTCAACTTCTGACATGACTGAGATTAGAGAAGAAAAACATTTTTCACTATGGGTACAGTAGTGCAAGTCCACATGTTACAGAAATGCTCTAGTAAAATGATAAAATAACAGTTTCATATTAGGCAGTCACTGCTGTTATGATTGGCTGTTTGACATTTTCATTTTTCACATGCAGCATAATGTAACATATTTGAAAAGGCTGGTTCAGACTCAGGGTAATGTAAGTGGTAAATATTAAACCCAAGACAGTTCAGCCGTTGTGGTCTGTGATGTTGTCACAGGATGCTTTGTCAGACTGAAGATATGACAGAGAAGCAAACTTGAGGTTTCTACATGTCATCACTGGTTGGCATGTGTAATCAAAGGGGATGAATATATGCTGCTTGACTGAAATAACAAAAGGTCAAACAGTCATTTCAAAAACATGCCATTTTAATCTACTTTCAGCAGTGTTACTCATTGACTTTTCACATTACTCCAGGGAATTTTTTGTAATTTAAAGGTGAACTGGGGAGAGAGAAAGTGGATGTCATGTAACCATAGCTCAGATGGTGCCAGGCCATGGCATGCTTAATAACCAGCTGCACCACCAGGCAGTTCGGTAACAAATTAACTTCCCACAGATTCATCGTCACGTTGTCAGTGAAAAGGATGAGGTGCAAATAGCTGCTGAAAGGTGACGGGCTCAGCAAACAAAACATTTTTGACGACGATGGGCCCGTGTTTGCTCTGCTATGGGTAGACTCCTCCACAGAACTGAAAATATCAGCGCTGACGTTCCACAGAGCACAAACAACATTACAAAATGTGCGCTGTGTGAGAGAGAAAGAGCAAAAACCAATGCCAAGGCCGGTTTGAATTTGAGGCTACAGAGCACACGCAGTTTAAAAAAGCAAAAAGAAAAACACAGTAGAACTCGGGAGTTTGGTTGTGATGGTTGTGACCCGGCTCGGTTTGTGTGCTGGATCGTACAAACACTTTAATTTGGATGCAGTGGGGGTAAGTCACTCAGTCAGTGTCCTTGCAGGACCTCTCTACAGCTCCTTAACAGAGCTGACTCATAATCCCAGCAGATGAACTGAACTAGTGATGGTAAACACTAGAACATTACGTGGAAGTGCGGACACTGGTGGTCCAAGAATAACCGCAGTATTCTCTTTGTGCTTGCCCATGTAACCACACAGCTGATGCCAGACCAATCACAAACCGGTCCAAGTCAGTATCTGTGGTGTCTTTCTCTTCCCCTCCAGTCAGTGACCTCGGCTAACAGAAAACATGTTTCATGAACTTTTTTTCTAATCCTCTTAGACTTCTATTTCAACAGGCGTGAATACGTTTTTTATCAATGGCATGTTCCTGCTTCATCAGTGGGAAACATTTTATTGAGTCTATACATATTTGGAGAGTGGTTTTTGTTGTTTTAGTAAATGGACATGAAACTCCACCCGTATTTATGTAAGAAAGAAATTGGGCAGAAGTCAAAAATTGTACATGTTTGTGTAGCCCTGTCAAGGCCAAGGCTACTTTGCCAGGATACACACAGCAGCCCAGACCTGTCTATGGCAGTCTCTCCTAACACTTCAACCTAACTCCCTTCCCACTTCTCTCCTCCCTTTTTCACTGGCTGGACGCCACACCACATTCAGCCCATCCAGAATATCGCTGGAACCCCTAAAACCTCAAAGCAACATCAGGATATAAGAAACCAATGACTCACAAAAATTGCAGAAGATTCTTCGGGCCATAATGTGGAAATATGCTTCTTCTCGGTTTTTTACCAGAGGACACGACCTCACACACGACCAGATAGGATCATAAGCAGGAAACATAGGTCAAAATCTTTTGGCCTTGCTTGTGGCGTGACTCCAGGGATCTCTCAGTCCACCACTTTGGTCCAGACTGAAATATTTCAACATATATCGGATGGATTGCCATCAAATTTAGTACAGATATCCATGATCCCCAGAATCCTAATGACTTTGGTGACTTTTCATCTTGTACCATAATTTAATCAAAATTTAAATTTACATCCAAGTACTTGCCAAATTAATGACAATTTTGTCAGCCTAAAGTTGTACTTAAACTTAATGTTTAATGGTAATATGCAAACGTTATATCAGATTATATTAAACTGCACCTGCTAAACACCAGTGTGCTAGCAGCATGTCTGTAGACTGTTGGTCTTGCTCCGAACTTTCACTGCAGTGTATTGTAACAAACAACTTCGCCTACATGAAATAAATGTAGTGCAAAAATAACCTGTGAATGGTACAGTATCTGTCCTCTCCCCCTCAAATAGGCTCCATTTCACCGAACAGAGATGTTTTTCTTCTTGTGCCTGCCTGGTTCGGAAAAGACTTTCCTTTCATTGATGAAAAGATATATGGCATTCAGAGATGAAATTACTTTCCAAATGGCCTCTGACTCACCATCTCTATTCCCAGTGCTCTCTCACACTCACCCTCCCTCCCTCAACCCCTCTCCACCTTCAGCCGTCCTTGTGAATGTTCTATCTATTGTAACTGTATACAGCACTTAGCACTTCAGACGGCAGACAAACCAGCTCAAGGACAACCGCCCACTCTTGCGATGCTCATAAATAGACTATTTGTCCGGGCTTACCAATCACCTTACCCACCGAGCCTGTGTGGGTGCTTATGCACACTGAGTAGTTTGCACCAAAATAGATCTCTGCTGCTGTGTGAGGGTGGATTTGGGCCTCTAGCCCTCAGTGAGAGCCACCAGTTTGCACTGGGAAAAAAAAAAGATTGTTGTGCCTTTGAAAATTAACAATAATGACTCACAAAGTCTATCCCTTTATAATGTGTGATTTTATCATCCGTTTGCAATCTGTAGCACACTAAAACAGGTGGTGTCACCTCCGCAGAGTTTCCCAGAATGCAACACTCGCCCCGACTGCGTGGGACATGACCATCAGCACATTCCTAAAGAGCTGGATCCCCAGAAGCAACAATTCCTCCTTCCTCTCTTCCCTCCCTTCCTTCCTGCCGCCCTCGTGTCCTCTCCTTCGCTTCCGTGGATTGCATCACTCGTCTGCCTCCTGGCCTCCTCTGCTCGGACCCTTTAATCACATATGGCATACACACACACACACACACACAGAAGTAAATGTGTGCACACCACAGATACACACAAATGCAGACACAAAACACACACCCACTGCGGGCAGAAGGCAACCTCGTCAGTCCTCATACTGGTCTTGTGGCTTCAGTTGGAATTTTATGGTTGGTTTGAGCATAGGATTCTGGAGGATTTCCAGCTGCCCTCCAAAGACTCTGCTCCTCTCTTTCTCTCCCTCCATCTCTTTGTTCCTTCCCTTCGGCTTCCAAACCCCCCATCTCTCCCTTCCTTTCTGTCTTTCTTGGGCTCACACACACACACACACTTACTGTAAGCACACTGCACTACTCTAAGCATTCCCATACAGGAAACACATGCTGGGATCAGCATAGGCGGGTCAATGTGCCTTGCAATTGCACACACACACAAATATTCACACGCACGCACGCACGCACGCACACACACACACACACACATACTTCCTCCCACCAGGGGTCAACAGGCAATCCAGACAAGTAACATTTCGGCAGAAAAAAAAAAATCATAGCTCTCAGAGCTGGAGTTGTCATCTCTGAAGACTTTGTCCATCTTAAATCCAGTGGTTCAGAGACAGTAAACAAAAAGAGACTGATCCTTAACTTCTTTCCATGGAGTCACAGTCACTGGACTGCACCGACCCCAGCCAGGTTAACCCTGTTCCTCTGGGTTCACCTATTCTCTGAGTTGTGTAACATGGCAGAGATCCAGTACTTGTGTAATAACAGGGGCCTTGGCTGGCTGAAAGAACGCCAGTTCAGCTAGTCATCCTTTCATATCTTCGGGTTAATGGAGGAAAACACAGTCTTGCCCAATTAAAGGCAAGATCCTGAGTCTCACAGTCATAGTAACACAGATGCTGCGTTAGGGTTTTTGAGCAGAAAATAATGACTAATCTATATGAAACTGATTTTACTGTAAAGAAGTTTTCTTCCTTTTGTGGGTTTCACATGCTATAGTGATTGTGCACAACACAGGTCAAATTTATGATTCATCCATACATCACTATCCCTTACTGTGAAAGGGTCCTTTTCAGTCTCTGTTCACTTTCTGTGTTTCTCACTAAAATGCATTGTCTGTATTCTTGTGGGTCTAGCAATGTGTTGAATACATTTCCTTCCTCATAAAACATTTGCAAAACCGATCTTTCTGCTAATTTTGAAACCTAGATTGTTCACATGCTAACCAGCTGAAGAACCAGCCTTTGGAACATATTTCTTTTTGGTGTATGACCACTATCTGTGGATCAACATGAAACCATTGGTAAGAATTTATAGTGCATCACCCCCATTCTTGATAAAACAAACAAGGCAGGGGTAGTACAACCTTATGATCCTCCCAGGCCCCAAACAAATTTATTACATCCATTTCAGAAATAATTTTAATTCACTTTTCACTTCTAATATGTCCACGTGAATAACACTGACATAGAGAGCTACCTGGGCCCCCAGGTGTGAACCCAGGAAGTCAAGTCAATCACTTGCAGTGACAGGAGCTTTTAGAGAGCTGGCCATAGTGCTATTTCCAATTGATGCTTTGACAGGGAAGAAGAAAGACTCTCCCAGTAAAATAAACCACAAATAGTTCTCGAGAAACACTGCACCCTGCCACTCGGTTTCTGCTTGTTGATACAACGGTTCAAGACAGATTGTTTTTCAAATACGCAACCAGTTGTCAAATATACAGTGTCAAATTAACTTTGGAGTTGCCTCCCTTTTCTTTGGGTTGTCTCCCAGAAGTGGAGGAGACCACAGACATGAAAATACCTATGTGAAATGAAGCCCAACCATACTGCCAACTGGCTCGATCCACATAATATATCCTGCCTGTAGACATACAGTAAGATGGCAAGAGCACTTTTAATTATTCTCATGGTGTCTCTGCAGTTTATATTTTTTCAAATCTACTATGCATTTTTCTGCAGCCACCAGTTACTTGGTTCAGAAAAGGGCTGTGTAAGGTAAAATTCAGTCTCATACTTGGTGATATTTGCTGTTCATAATTATCCAATCCTTGAAGTAAAACCTTGAAGTAAACTCTGTCTGTACTCGGCACTATAGCTATGTGCTTTCACTCCATTCCTGTTGTCTGCGGTAACCGCAAAGCATATCACAATGCCAAAAGGCAAAGAAATCTGGCTAACCTCCGGTTATTGCAACATTCTTCACCCACATGTGCCTCCTTCTCTGCTGCGTTGTTTAACTGTCTACAGTTAACCAACCAGAAAACTGCTAACCTAGCTGCGTTCTCCACTCACCACACATTCTCCCATGACTCCCATTTCCAACAAATGTAAATTCACTCAATTGTTGCCTCCAAACAAATACGCCTTTTTCGAATTCCATGCCACTATGGTGAGTGGTCCAGTAAAAGTCTCTGTGGATATCATTTACCGTCCACCAGGACAAATGAGTGATTTTGTTGCCTCCCAAACACAGCTGTCTGCTCCTCATCCTAGGTGATATGAACATCCATTTAGACAATCCAAGGACTTCCTCTCGCTGATATACTCACTTAACCTACAATGAGTTTGCAGCCCTCTGAATCAAAAAGCCGGCAAAGAAACTGACCTCATTCTCATTCGAAACTGTGCCACAGACAGCCTAACAGTCATGCTTCTGCACCTCTCTGACCATTATTCCATTCGCTTCACTGTATGCCTCCCGGAGCAGCCCTCTGTTCCGCCACCTCCGGTCTCAATCCACTCCAACCTCCAGCCCTCTCAGTCCTTGGTTCTTATATTGCCAGACCCTTCAGCAGCCACTGACCACTGGATCCTGCTATCTGTGCTCTTAGAATCCGACCTCAATGGCTGTTCTTTCAGTGTTTCATGGCACGGATAAATGTTCATATCCCATTGCCTCCCCACAGAGGTTCCCCAAGGCCACTTATCTTTGCAAGAAGGGCCCCCTTGGGTCCGATTATCAGCTCACATTCATTCTCATCAAACTGCTATGCAGATGATCTCCAACTATTTGTTTCATTATGGTCTCAGCTTGTCTCTCAGACATGTCCACATAGATGAAGGAAAGCCACCTTCAGCTAAACCTTTCTAAGACTGAACCAGCTATCTATGAGCTGACCATGCCACTTTGCAGTGTACAACATAAGAAAAATTTTGTGACTTACCTGACTCAACTCTTGGTAAAGGCCATGCTTATCTCTTGGTTGGACTACAATGCCCTTCTACAGATTTCTTGGGCTACACACCTGGATGTCAGTCAACCTAAAAGGGCAAATGTCAGTCTGGTGCACACTGACGTTCACTGGCTACCCATGGCTGCCCAAAACAAATCCAAGTCACTAATACTTGCCTACAGAGGGACTTCTGGGTCTGAAGTCAGTCATTTCAGGCTTATGCTCCTTCTTGGCCACTGGGTTCCTCCAAAGAACATCATCTGGCATTGCCATCTCAACACACAAGGCAATCTTGTGTGTTGAGATGGCAATGCAAGCTCTCCTACTGCACTGAAGGGTGAGTGTTATCCCTCAATTTTGAGTTGCTTCGGATAAAAGCGTCTGCCAAAGGAGTAAATTTAAGATCTTGACTGCTGACCTATTCCATTTCTGCTCTTTGTGGATAACCACAAAATCCTGATAATCCCAAGAAACACAGCTTTGCTTTAAGAGCCACCATTTTCTTTTTGTGTGAACCCCGCTCTCCCTCAACATCCTTTTGAAAATGTCCAAAAAAGGAAAAGAGAGAGGAAAAAGAGCATGGGGGGGAGAGAGGGTGGATCTGACAGGCTGTTCCAGTGATGAGACCCATGACTGACAGATTTACTGTGGAACAAGACAAGTATGTGAGTGTGTGAGAGAGACAGTCACAGGGAGTGAGAGGACGAGATAGAAATAATGCCTTTCTCTCTTACACACACACACACACACACACACACACAATCACACAGAAAGTGAAATGTTAACAGATAGTGTCTCTTTCTGTCAGCTTAGTGAACTCACGGGATCGAAGCTCCAGTTCACTAATTTCATTCCATCCTGGCTTGGCCAGGGATTTTGCAGGGGCTCAGGCATCTCAGCAGGCCTGCAATCTCTTTATAGTCTAACTGCAAGCCTTGCTACAGACACTGATGTGTCACTTTTTCCATAATGAGCTCTCATTTGATCTGCTGCCATCGAAATGGCCTTCAGTCTGAGACAACTGTCACTGTTTATCCATATTATGAAGATAACAGGGCCATCTTCTGTGGTTTGGCGGTGTCAGATGAGTGGAGTGTGGAGGAGATTGTCAGAGGAGAGGAGGGTGATTCATTGTGTTGCTCTGTAATTGAATGATCCAGCATTCATCGTGGGCATTATGGTGAGATCATCCCCTAACATTAGACCTGGAGCTGGACTTCAGGACAGTGGTGTTGTTCACAGACATTTAAAGGACCATATGAGTGGTTTTGCATGTCTTTGCATAATAACTACAATTTGCAAACTCTTCACTTAACTGCTGACCATTTTCCAAAGAAGACCATAAGTGTTAGATTAATGACACCCCTTACAGGCTGCCACTGGTGTCCATTTATTTCACTACAGTGTGAAAGCCATTTAGCAGCAACTTGAAATTTCCTTGAAACAGGTAATCAATCACAGCAAACTTTTTCCTGTCTTTTCATTTTTTCTGAACTGTTTTTCGGGAGCCAGCTTTCATATCATGGATGTACAGTACCAATGCCTGTACTACTTTCACAAAAATAAAGGTGGCAAAATGTTTGCTTTAATGATCTTCATGTGTTGAGCCAGTGGATAGTTCCTATAATTTTAATTCACCACTATGATCTTTAGCTGAGGCAAAAGAGAGCATGTTTTACATAACTTGTGTGAGTGAGGTCCCAGTAAGCTTTCTTTCTTGATAGATTTAATCTAAATTTACATAAGCAGTGTGACTGTGGCATTTGCCTTAATGATGAATAGCCTGCATTGCACTTTACTGAAACAAACAAACCTTCAACAGCACCAGCAATCATTCATTAACATTCATTTGGTGGAGAGATTATTTTATGCCTTTAGCTATCCTACATGATCATGACAGTGAATCATGCAGATTTTTTTTAATGCAAAAAAGATGAAAAGGGAAACATTGTTTGTGAGTGACACAAGATAAGAGAAGGTGTTTGCCCTCTATTTAGAAGCCATCTGTTGAGTATGCTTTCAGTTCACTACAGGCAGTCCCTAATGGAATAAACAACAACAATAATTATTATGTGAGATAAGGCATTATGTGAGATTTACCCTTATGCCCATCCTTTGGAATCATGTCAAACATCTTTTTACATATTCCAACAAACTAACACATCATTTTAGATAAAAACTATTGAGGCCATGTGGCAGTTTAGATCACACTTCATTAGTAGGACATATTGCTATCATAACATTTTGCATACATGTCTGTAAAGCGGTAGCAGAAGCAGTGCGCGGGGTCACCTTGACTTTGCTACTGCAGTGCAAATCAGTAAGTCAGAGCAGGTAATCTTTTTCACATTTGTCCAGCGAGTTTCACATCAGACCACAAAGAAGCAATCTACCTTCTCAGTGTTGCACAAAGTAAATACACAAACTGCAGCCATAACCTTGCCTCCTCCCCCCTTGCCTCCCTCTCCCCCTTTCACCTTGTTCTGTGGGCACGAGTGATAAAAGGCACGAGGACGGGAGAAAGACTACTAGGTACACAGGTAGATGGACAAAATGATCCAGTTTGCTTCATTAGAGAAAAACGTTATGTTCCCGGCACTCCTGGTAGAGCTGGGTTGTCATGGAAACCAAGCAGCATTGTCGCAGACTGTTTCCGTGGGGTTCTTGTCTGCCTGTCTCTCCACATTTGTTCTTCATCAGGGACACTCAGATCACTGATATTCTACACCACGAGGCTATGAGTCATACACATCTTTTTTTTTTTTTTTGGCTTCTGGAACAAAAAGGGTTTGGAACAAAGTAACACACATATACTAGACAGGCCAGGCACACATACACACAACTTGTTGCGCATATACAAACATATGCGCACATGCATGTTCTCCAAATAACCTGTGCACATATGCAAACATGCCCAGAAGTGCTGCCTGTATTTTTAAAATCAGTTAGAGAGCATAGGTGGCTCTTATGCCTTTGTCAGTACATGACAGATGTGCACCACACCATGCAGTTCTCATTTCTGAGTGGTTATCTTCATGTCTCTCTGCCGGGCTGTTTCCCCTCATTATATATCAGGTGCATTATGTGCTTTAATCGCCCCTTTAGTCTCACAGATTGGCTGATGTGCTCAGTGTGTTTCCTGCTTATCTAGGCCACCAGATGTCAAAATCTGGGGCCTTATGGAAAGCCAGAACCGCATTCTCAGCGCCATGCAGGGAGAGAAGATGAATGATGTGGAGGAGAATGCCAAACTTTGTAAGGAGGAGACAATATGTGGAGAGGGGTTGTGTGAAAAGGGGCAAGATATCACAAACTGCTGTGGCAGCACAGGTAGGAAGGACATAAATGCCGACACAAAGGCAGGCTGCTGTAGTGAATTTGCTTTTAATGTAAGATATAAGGCTCACAGGCAGGAGGTGAGCAGGCAGGCAGGCTGACAGGCAGGAAGATACAGACAACAAGGTTCTTTACACAGGGAGCAGATACAGAGGGAAAGACAAGGTTTTTAGGTGTGAGAGTGAGGAGGGACGCTCAGGTGATTGGAGATGTGAAACAGGTGTGAAGGTGGATGAGAGAAGTCAGGGGATATCTGGTGGGCGTATGAAGAATGGAAGATCTGGGTGAATGAAGGTAAGAGCATGGCTTTTGAGAAGTTAGCAGGGGCTGGAGAGGGGAACTAGGAAGCAGGCTGTGTCTGCCAAAGATGTTTCAGGTACACCAGGTGATTTTGATTTCAGCTGAAGATAGGGAGCACTACATACTTAGGCCAGTGCAGGACACGCAATCACACACACACACACACACCCTGAGGTGCAAGATAGAACAAAGTGATGAGTGACCCACTGTCTCATCATTCTCCTCCCATTGCCTACAGCTGTTTCATCAAAGCCTTTCTTCTGGCACCTCTTCATGTGCCTGCCTGATGCACACACACACACACACACACTTACACACATATGCATGCACAGGCACACACACGCACACATGTCTCTTAGCCATTTATCTCTCCTGCCAGCTTGATCTGGCTTATCTCTTCAATCTTTCCCTAACTTGGATGGACACGCACGCACGCACACACGCACACACACACATACTTTAAACTGGCATTAACGACATATGGCTTAACTACATTTTACATTCCACATATGGATCTATGGAAGGAGGATAAAAACATGTTCAGGACATTTGATGTGGATTCGGAGAGAAAGTCTTTAATCATTACAATCCCACCACTGCAACATCTTCCCTCGGTTGTTCCTCCTCTTCACTTATGGATCATGTGCTTTCGATGTTAATCATTCTCAAAAAATCCACATTCACTGGTTTGTGTTTTATCATTTAGCATTTATAACCAGCTGAAATATCATTACAGAATCAGCTGTAAAACTTTAGTTTGCAGTCATTCCTGTAAATGAGACCATTGTTAGGAGCCTCGGTTTCTCAAAATTAGGACCACATTCCTATTAAGTCCTGGTTTCTGTCACAAGGGAATGCTGGTTGTTGAGCCTCTCTTTTCCCGCTGGGCTTTGCTTCATGGTTGCATGGTGGAGGATAAACGTGTTAGCTGGGATTTTTCAAGCTGCCTTTTATTTGGTCCACTATCTACCATTTCAAGAAATTTTTCAAGCTTCAGCTGTGTGTCCAGGAAGAATAGCAACCCCTCTGGCTTTTGTTCCTTGCAGTAAAACCATGTGACAGATTCATTTCAAATTTTTAACCAATTCTTCTTCTAGAATTTGTTTCATTTTATTAAGGTAACTGTTCTGGTCTCTTAAATTAATCTGGCAAGAATTTAGTCATGTGAATATCTCAGCATAACACCTTTAACTATGAAGTTCAGCACCACCTGTCTCTGTGTGTGTATTTTCAGCATGCACCTGTCATTTTGACCTTGAAAATCCTGACTTTGCTCTACTTGTTTGTTTTTCTTTAGCTATGCTCTTGTTAATCATTATAATGCAATACAGTAATTCCTTTAGAATTTGGTCTGTTAAGAATGTAAAACCTAATATAAAATCTATGAATTCCATTAATCTTCAAGCCAACATAACACACAAACAAAATAAAATGACACGACGCTGGAATAAAAATAGCTCATGACCTTGACCTAATCGAGAAAAGGCTGGTACGTTGGGACGCACGCAGAATTTTGCCATCCTGCAACTGCCTCTTTCCAAAACCATCTGTATCCATCTTCCAATGCATTAAATTAACTAATGAGGTGTGAAACTGGCTGTTAAAGTCACTGATTGCAAAGTGTGGTGCTGCTTCCATAACAGAACTGCATGGAAGATGTAAAGGCGGCTATTTTGCAGCCAACTGCAAATCAAACATCAGTTAACAAGAAAGTCGGAGTCTTGTATGAATCTCACCGGAGTCTTGAGCTCAGCGGTGCATAGCTAATGAGTTTCCTGCCTAACTGCTTCCAACCAGCCAGCCAGCCGCTCCCTGGCAAACCAGCCTGTGTATGACTCATCACATGGAGCATGTGATCCTTCTCTTAATGCACACGCGAACACACACACATACAATCACGTTTATCTGCCAGGGGCTTCCCTCCCCAACAGCGCGCTACATTAAGAAATCCCTGACAAGCATACAGAAAAGGGAAGCCCCTTTCTGTTTATGTTTGTGTCTGTGTCCACGTGCGTGTGCGCGTTTCTTTGTGTGGATACGTTTGAGAGTGTTTGTATTAGTGACAGTGTGAGTGGATGTGTGAATGGGAGTGTGTTGATTTTCCTACAGGGCTACCGTTTGATGAGGGATGAGTCATCTGGATGGAGACCCTGAGGAAGACTGGCAGGTCGGTGATTCACCCTGCTAAAAAAAAAAATAGAAAGAAAGCATGTGATGTGTGCGTGAGTGTGTGTGCATGTTCTTTCTAGTAACTATATATATATATATACACAATAAATCATTATATGTGCATGTGTATCCATATGCATATTTATGTATGTGTAACATTAATGAGAGTATACACAAACATATGTTATCATCACAAGTGTGTGTGTGAATGCTCAGGAGTGTGTACATGTGTATGTGTGTGTCCTATGGGTAGACAGCTTGCTTTGGGCTGTTTTTGTTTATCTTCCTGCAGAGTGGGGAGAGTGGGTATATGCATAATCAGAGAAACGCTACAGGGAATTGTTGACTCCATTAATCCAGTACGCAGGAGAGCGTTCCTCATTCCACACCACACACTCCCAAACTCACACTCTTATCAGCCTGCGGAAACAATATGAATGGCGTAATGAAACGTGGATGTAAGCATCTCCAGTTGTGCACAGATGTGATAGAAGTGATCTCATTATTTCCTTGTCTGATATGTCTATACCTTCAAAGCAGGAGAGTGCAACATTCTGTGGCGGAGAGGACTTTATCGAAGTTATCAGAGGCTGAGAGGACCGAATTGATATTCTGGTGGCCCTGAGATCTGCATCTTTTTCTTTTATTCAAAAGTCTTTTGTGTCTGGTGAGAAACATTCCAGATTTTCTGACAGAATTGGATTATTAAATGATTCATTTTGATCATCCAGCTTTACAACTTTCACAAAACTGCCTCCAAATGAAGACACGAGTTCTCAGCAAACTTTGGCAGAGACTCTTCTGGCAAATTATGAAGCGTCACGACAAACAGCAACAACTTCGTGCTTTTTTTTTTTTTTAAACAAGCGCCATTCACTAAGATTAATATAAGGTCAACAAAGGCCTTCAGTTGTGTTATGGACATACTGCGTGCATCATGGCATTCACAGGAGGAGTTCACAGAGCCCCGTAATGAGTGATCATCAGATGAATGCGGCTGTGGTTAAAGCAGTCAGAGTCTATCTCTTTACATTAAGATGATTGATCAGCAAGGCGGGATGCTTGGCTGATGATGAGGCAGTTATCTGTAAGAGACAAGAGCAAGATCATTAATCTTCCCCCATGATGAGGAGGCAGGGGTGTGTGTGTGTGTGTGTGTGTGTGTTTGTGTGTGTCAGGATGCACGTGTGGCTTTTTGATAGGTGAAAGCAGCACTTGTTTGTTCACAGCAGCAGATGAGGATTTATCAAAAATGGGAACACTCTGTCTCTCTAGGTCTCTCGCATACACAACACGCAAACACACACACACACACACACACACACACACACACACACACACACACTGATTTGCTCTCCCAAGGGTCACCTTGAGCTGCACAAATTGGCTTTGGTTGGTTGAGGTCTCAGCGGTTGCAAATTAGTCAGGCGCTGCATCTCTTTGAAAGTCTGAACTCGACTCACTCTCCCAACTGTCTTTCCAAACATCATACTTTCTGTCTTTTGTTCTCTCTCTTCAGCCCCCCCCCCCCCCCTTTTCTTTCTGTTTTTGCAGCACTCGCTCGTGTTTTTTCTTTCTCTTACTAATTCCCCTTTGCTTGCCCCTCTCATTTATCAAGCCTGTATCTCTTTCTCACTTCATCTTCGTCTCCTTTCTCCCTTCGCTCACTCACTCACTCCTCTCTTCCTCTTTCACCGCTGATGAATGGAGTGGAAAGTTCTCCTGCAGTATCACTAAACGCAGCTGCTGTGGCATTTCTTTACTCATTCATTCAGAAGGCTGTTAAATACAACGTTCCACTTTCCAACTGTTACTCTCCCTCTGCTGTTAATGCGAATGCATTACTTTAGCTTTACTTATCGTCGCGGCGAATGAGCTTGTTTGCTCGGCTGACATGCAGGAACTTGGGAAAGTGCTTTCATTTGGGGAGAATGATACTGCTGTGTCATCTACATTGTCAGTAGAGGGCATGCATCCATGTTCAAAATGGAGACTCAGAAGTCTGTTGACAATCAGGTGCATAAATAAAAAGTGCATCAATAAAATGACTCTATGAATGGCATTAGCATGTAAACGCATGTATTGATGTTGGGTTTGGCATTATGATGAGCAGCTAATATTTACTTCCTGGTCTTGTCAGTGTAGCAATTTGTATTCTGCAAGAGATCTGAACTTGCTGCATTTTATTGATTGTCCTTTCACATCACTCTAAGTATCCCTCCTCTGTTCTCTATACTTGCAGATTTGAATATTTAGCCACTTGTTTTTAATCAGTCTAATTACACTTTTTTGCATATTTTCCAGTTTCTCCTCTAACTGATCACTTCATGCACCTCCGTAATTAAACTGGAGCCATTTTAGCTACGCCTTAATAAGGCGCAGTGCATCACACACAGCACTAAAGCCATATCTATTCTCTACAACTGTTATTCTTGTGAATCCCAAACAGGGGTTGATTGGGGGTACTTCTGCAGTTGCCAAGGTGTATGTGGAAAGCTCAGTCAAACTTGACAGTTACGATTTAATAAACAAATAAATTCTCATATTGAAAGAAAATTAACAGCTAAAGAGGATTACAAATGTGTGATGCTGCTTTAAGTGAATTTACATTAACCAGTAAGCTGAATTCTTTCTTTCATTCTTCTTCAACAGTTACAGTAGCTAAAAGTGGGTGGATGGATAAATGATTTAACAGTTTATAGTTTTATAATGTGTTAGCTAAAACTAATGAATAAACTATTGACACTGTTAGCTGAATAGGATAAACAGTTGAGCTGGTTACATTAACTAAATATAACGAGTAAATAGTAGAAACAAACAGCTAAAAGTATCCAAAACAGCTGAAATAATGAAAAGTATTAGAAAAATAGTTGAAACGACCAGTTTCTGTCACTCAGAGTGCTAGTATTATGAACACAGAGTTGTCCAAACTGAACTTTTTGACAATCAAAAACACTATAACAATATCCACTTTTATATAATGTATGGTGTTAAATAACATGCAGCTCATAATCAAATAATAATATATTTCTAATATGTCAGGTGATTTCGATGTACCCCCCAGAGCCCTGTCATCTGACAAGGCTCATGGGGTACATCTGATGAAAAAGGTAGGGAGCCACTGCTGTACGATAGTTTCTCTTTTTTACATCTCTGTGTGTTCGCTGTGTCAGTTTCAGAACGTACTAGATAGCAAGAGCAGCAACAGACTGAAGCAGTGGTCTCTTTGATCAAAACCAACTGAGCCCTCATCTTTTGTCTTGCCACTGGCTGCGTTGGCATGGAAACCCCGGCAGAGTGGGGAACACTGTGGTCGATCAGCAAATGGGTCACATGGAGAGCAAAACAAGCACAGACCCACACACACACACACACACACTTAAAACTTATATGGCAATCCCCTTAGCATCTAGTGCAGTGTTACAAAGTAAAGAAACCCCTCACCTATTTCACCACCAGGGAAAAGAATGAGGCCCTTTCTTTTGCACAACATGCTTATGTTGCAACACACAACACAGTTAAAGTACAAGCCATTAACCAAACACTGATCAGCCACAACATTAAAACCAGTAACTGGTTTTCAGGGTTGTGGCTGATCTATGTATGTTTCTCTTTGTTAGTGCACTATTTGGGCTTTTGCAGAGGACTGTGCATTTCACTTTACTTTTAAACGTTCCTTTTAAGTTATTTATTATTGATATCTTAGATGGCTGTCGGTTTGAAAGATGGAAAAGCCATTTGGAAGGCAGATGCAGAGGAAAGTGTCTGGAAAAAGTGTCTTGTAAAATTAACATCGCCCCTCTCTGAGGCAGCCGCAGCTTCCTGCTGGTGATGCTGATGCAGAAGTCAGGAAGAGGGCTAGGGAGGCACCGGCCTCTCTGCAATGAGGAGAGCCCCGCACAGTGACTCATTACTGGTTGCAGGGAATACTCACTGCAGACAAAAGAGCAGGAAGTAAGGAGAGGAGATTAGGGAGAGAAAAGAAGAGAAGAGAAGAGAAGAGAAGAGAAAAAGAGGTCATGGCAGATCATTCTCTGACATTCATTCAGCTCTTTGACTAGATGCCCTCCTGACCAGTTCACAGCCTGAGACACTGTGCGCTTGGCTCCAAAACACTTGTATTTATGATCCACAAAACCACTCAAAAGATTTAGTGTTACAGGAGTTTTTGTGTGCCTTGGTCCATTGCCACATCTTGGTGACCTTGTAAAAGTATCTGCAGGGTAACGTGATGCAATAAAAGATCATGTTTACTGCAGTGAAATCTGTGGAGGCAAACAAAAAGTTTGCAACAGGAAATAAGTTCTCTGTCTGACAACCTTTTGCAATTAGTAGTAAATAGTGATACAAGTGATGTAAAGAGATATAAAGAACACACACACGCACGCAGACACTCCCACATTTCTGTGTGTCTGGCTGGCTCTCCTACTTGGTTTAGGGCTGGCATTCAGTTACATCATTCTTCAGAGAACGGAAGCTCAGATTACAGGAAAGGCAAACACAGGCCTCTGGGGTCTGTATCAGTGTGTGTGTGTGTGTGTCTGTGTGTGTGTGTGCAATTGCTCTCCCTGTATGCTCTTCTTATATAACCAATCAGAATGCCCGACACGTTTCTCTCTATGGATGCGGTTTCGTTTGGGTTCAGATTTCATCATTCAATTTCACACACAGTTTCGGGGCTGTTTGTATAGTTGAGATTTGGGTGATGTGTTTGTCTCTGAGCAATACACTTGTATCACTTTCTGAGATATTCCCTGTCACTGTGTTAGAATACACTGAATTAAATGATGAAAATATCTCAAAACAGCTTTGATATTTCATTAAAAATATATTTTGGTAATATTAAATGTGCTCAAATGTAATACCTGCATGTTTAATACACATTTACATATTGCAGCACCAGCATGGAAGCAATACTAGAGCTAAATGAACCAACTGTTCATGCATTTTGGGGGCTTAAGATAAAAAAAAAAAAATCTAGACTGAAAAGGTCATTTGAGGTCTTTGCATTTTATCTCACAAGTTGAGCCTTCAGTGTATTTAGAGCAAAAATCCTCTGCATAATCTTAGCTGGAAGGCAACATATTAGTGCTGGATTTCTCCCTGAGTAGGTAGATAATATTTCAAGGCATTAGAGCAGTTAACCACGCAAAGGGCTGCATAATTACCATGGAGACGTACAGTAGCTGAGAGCGTCATCGTGAGGCAGGTTGAACAGGAGATAAAGTAGAAGTCAGGACACGGTGCTCCACAGTTCACCAAGCATCTCCTCCCTTGTCTCTGCCACTGAGCATGTGAGTTAAATTACTGCTGTATAATTAACAAGAGCAAATGGGCTCGCAGATGTTCCAAAGTCAATTGAACATCAATAACTCCAGCTGAGGCCGCTGACCGTCTCTCACTTTATCTCTCCAGCGCTCCCATCCCTTCTGTTTGTCTCTCTCTGTCTTCCTCTTTGCCCAGCTATAAGTCAAACTCTGTCCCTCCATCTCTCCCTCCCTCCCTCCCTCTCCTCTCTTTAAACTGTGGAGCTGAGATGGATTTTACAGTCTGTTTAAAGCTGCTTTTTCAGTCACCGTGGATGGATGGGTACAGTGCCTTTTCTGTTTGCCGCTGCTGATACGGCCATTTCTCCCTCTGCATCTCCGGAGCTGGCGAGCTGTCACATACGTCTGCTGCTCTCTGCTTTGTGCCACTCACAGCTTTCATGCTCTGATCACAGTGATATAAGCCAAACCTATTGATTATGTATGCGGCATATGGAGGGGAGTGCCACCCCCTGCACTATTCACACATCATAATGTAAGTAGGCATGGACTGGTGCCCCTTTTAGGCTCACACTTAATAATATTAACCAAGGCATCTCTGCATAGAATGAAGCTTCACCAACTGCCAAAATAAAACAAGGTCTGAGTCCAGCTAATGGAAATCTGGTGCAGGTTTTGGTTTTGTCTGCTTAGTCATATCCCTGTACACGTGATAATAACAGTATGCAGGTTTATAACCACCTGTCTTGATTCCTCAACATCACACTCTTATCTTTGATGTAGGTATTCTATACTCAAGGTTCACTTACTAGCTTGTTCCAGAGCTTTTGGCAAAACCCTAACTAAGCATAGAGACAGGAAACAGGAGGAAACCGCTAATTTGTCTCTGTCCGAAGCTAAGAAATCTTACCAACCAGCTCACTAATTAACACGTTTTATGGGGTTATGTGCAGAACTTGTTATTGAGCTTCAAACATGCTTACAGGTGGATTTTACTATCTCTGGAGGGAGCAAAGAAGGATCGAAAGGTGTGTGTTAGGTGTTGGAGCTTAGTGCCAAGATTTGTGTTTTGTCACGTAAAGGACTCCCACTGGGATGCGTCCCATGGCTCCTATTGAGTTAGCACAGTCTGTTTTAGTCTCAAGCTGGGGAGTGATTTTCATTATTCTCTCCTTGTACCCGTAGTAAATAATTCGTGAGTTTAGAATATTTTACAACAGATGTGTCCAAGGTCAAGAACGAGTCTCCATGTTAAACAGGGCGAAGTCTCTCTGAAAGTATGTGAAGCCATTCTCAAATGTCATTTTCAATGCTGTGAGCTCATGCTGTTTCAGACGTAACACTTAATACTCTAAAATGAGACATTGTCCTAATACAAGTCTGCACATGCATCCACACATTGATATGCTGACTAGATTTTGCCCAAACTAGGCCAACATCCCACATGACTTCAAAGGCTGTGAGGCGAAGAACACACGCATTGTGGGTTTTTTCAGCTAGGATTCTCAGAGCATTACAATCTTTTAAAATTTGTCTAGAACAGCAAGTTCTGCTGTTAATTAGTTCAAGAAATAGTGCACTTCCGCCCCAAGGCTTTATTAGCAGAGAATCAGATTGAGCTATGATTAATCTGTGCTATGGTAAAATTGAAGTAAAAGGGCACTTCATACTGCACGCGCTTAACTGTGCTGTGAGACACAAACTCGCTGAAGTCTGAAAGGCTAATTCACAGGAGGGCAGGACAGAAACTCCCCCTTAGTGAGTGCAGATTGAATTCACCCCTGCCTGGAGAAGAATGTCTCTCCCTCTCCTTTTTCACTCTCTGGAGTCTCCTTCACTTACTTTCTATAATGCGATTCAGCAAGGTGACAATAATGTGGCCCACATGCAAAAGCTGCCGGCCATATGCAAAACACAGTCACTCAACTCAGGGGGAGGAAGACAAAGCTGATAAGATGGCAGTGATGAAGGAGAGCACGCTGATGGCTAGAGGTTGATACTGCGGATCCTAATTTCAATTTCGTAGCTCTTTCATAAATCATAGGCGGAGATGGTTATCCGTGAGTCTGCCACTGCGGATGTTGTCCCACCATGTCATTTTTCCTCGATGTGGCCAGCTGCACCAACGTTGTGCCAACCGACATCTTTTATCCTTGTCTCCCTCTTGAATTATGCTCTTTTTAATTGTTGAACTCCCTTCCTGACTCCATTGCTCTTTCTCTCTGTATTTCAGCCTCCCTAACTGTGGCAGTAGGGTGACTCATGCACACTGATAGGCTGACTGACTACTCTGTACTACTCTGTTCCTGCTTTTCCACGAAACATCACAAGTATCATGAATTTTTTTTTTCCCTGCCCAGAGTCAGGCTCGGAGAAAGGGGAGATGATAAAAGGGGAGCGTAATAGAGGCGAGGTGGGGGTAGATTGACAGAGCCATAGAAAGACACTGGGAAAGGCAAGGATAAACTTTTGACTTGTAGCTCTTGAATGAATAATCCGCCACGAGAGAAAGGTAGACAGAATGAGAGAACGTAGGAGGAAAAAAAACCCTCTCTCCTCTAGGAGTGCTGTGATGTGGTGTGTGAGGTGATGGCAGTGAACACCTCTCTTAGCAACGAGAAGATGGTGTTCAGCCAGGCAACAAAGTACAGTCAGGGTTATGTTGGTAAACGAATAACCCACTGATGATCCTGGCGGTTTTGGAACATCTGGCCTGTGAAAACACAACACGAAACTCTCTTGCAAACACTCATGCCTGCAGAGATCTACAACAGAAACAGATTTGGAGAAACCACTTTTAGAATTTTACAAGCTTCTAGCTTTTCACAAAGAAAAATATGGGGTGCTATATCTGCAAACGTGTCATCTGAAACCTGCAATTACTGACTTTTTAACCTTTTGTGGGCAGCACACACTTACATATCATCACCTTTTACATTGATATGGCAACTGTATTAGCAAACATGACATGGATCAATATTAACATTCATTTGGAGTTGTATTTCTGGTCCCCTGGCAAGTGTAAGTCCAATATTTACTCCCATTCACAGCCAGTTGCTGTTCTGCTGCTCTTCACAGATGATTCTTCTCAGCTGCTCTTTGCTGGAGAGGGTTTGTTATTCTGCCTTCTGCTCTGAAATAGTCCAACAGTTTTATAGTGGATTGAAGTCAGGGACACACTTGGCCAGGTATGAGTTATCACTTTTTCCTATTTACAAACTCTTGTGTGATTGCTGCAGTGTGTTTGGGATCATTGTCATGTTGGAAAATTCCTCTCCTGCTGAGCTTCTTGAGACTGGGAGTCTTCTTTTGATTCAGTATTTGGGTAAACAAACATACATTCACAGTGCCGTGTATAAATGTCACCTCCCCTGCACCTTTTGCACTCATGCAGCCACATGTCAACACACTCCCACCTCCATGTTTTACAGTCAGAACTAGGCAACTACTGTGGTAGTTCTGGCCAAATCCACACCAAACATGCTGGACCTCATGTGACCAAACACATTTATTTTGGTTTCATCTGACCTCTTTTCATGTTCTTTGGTAAAGGTTGTCACAGTTTCCTGCTATTTTTGTGAGCACCGGTTTTCTTCTTGGACGCGGTGTCATGCAATGTCCTTCACATTGTCTGATCAGACACTAAAACACTAATTCCACAGATAATCCTTGTGCCAAGTCAGAAGCACTTACCCATCTGTTTTTCAGTGCAAGGCTGTGTAAATACCAAACTGTGTGTGTGGTGTAATTTTTCGAGGACAACCACTGCGTCTTGTTATTGGTAGTATGGCTCTTCCTGTACCTCCTAACTGCTGCTGCAGCTAAGTTTCAGCTTGTGTTCAGTAGCTTGCTGATGCTCTGATGTACCCTCTGATCTGTCTTTGTGAAGTCTTACAATCTGGTTTCTTGCATGTTCAGGCACTTCCTGACCATGTGGAGCCGTGTAGCACTGAGACACTTTTTGCAGTGATCACAGGTAAACTGACTTTTGTTGCACTGAGGTTGAACCTGGGCCCGTATTTTCACCGTAGTCTATCTAACCTGTTTAGTTTTGATTTATACATAAGATCAAATGTCTTGCACACTACATCACAGTGAGCCCATAAATAAGTGAAGCTCAGTTTCAATCCATTTTCGGTCTCCATGCGTTGTGTCGTCTGCATCGCTGTGTGACTTACAAGCAGTGACTTTGCCATCATGCCGTCAGTGCCAGTGGATCACTTCTCAATGTCAAATGATGTAAATCTATGTAAAGTATACGCAAACCACCCTGGAGTGATGCACATGAGCTACAAGTTTGTCCCTCTGAAGCGTGTGAGACCATGTAAGAAATCAGAGAACACAGCATCAGTGGTAGTTATCTGTAAACCTGTGTATATAAGGATTTCTCGTTTAACAAGTTTGAACTTGCAAAGAAACAATACGACAGAAATTAAAAGGCACAGACCCAGTGACTGAGCGAGTAAAGTATCAAATGTTGAGAGGTTATTTTTTCTTTGAAAGGATGAGCACTTTGTACAATACTGTCACTTGTTGGCTATTGGCCATCCTTTACTGCAATGCAGTATATCACCACTGCAACAGTGTAAAGGAATCAAACATTTAGTTTCTGTCTCTGTGATAAATATTGTAAGCAGAGGAACTGAGACCAAATAAATTTAAAACTGTCGCCCCAGTGCTTCAAAAGATGGTCGAGGGGGGTGAATTATTCGCTGAGGCTTCCTGATTAAAAAGTGATTAATCAGTCCATCCAAGCTGGCCCAAATGGAAGCACAATCTTAAAACACTGCAGAGAGGTATTAAGGTTGGTTGGAATATATGACGACAATCTCATTATAGAGGCCAACAGCATGTAATCTCCTTTTTTTTTTTCTCCCCCATCCTCTGTCTCCCTGTTTCACTTCCTCCTTCTCTTATTCTTGCTCCTTCAAACATGCAAAGGAGGCATTTCCCCTTGTGCTGTAATGAGCACAAAATATGCAAAGCAGATCAAAAGTTGGAATTTAATAAGTTTCACATTCACAACAAATTAGGTTTTTATTGAGGTGTCTCCTCCCCCTGGTGCAATGCATTTATGAGTTCACTCATGTTTAATTGCGGAGCCTCAAAGCTGACCTTGAAACAATGAATTTATATAAAAAGACACAATTTTCAACACAATTACACCCTCCCAGCGAAAGACTGGATTATAAAAACTTGAGAATGGAGAGGTCAAACACGAGCAGGTCCTTATTTTTGTCATGCTAGAGATGATGTGTAAGAACGGCAGCAACCTCTCTCTTTGAAATGACACAACCTCTGTTATCTGTGCTGCAAGAGATCTAATGTAACTCAGAATCATTCTTTCAGTGTGTCTGTGTCCTAAAACCCACATCCATTTATTAAACTAGGCCTGCTGAGTCACACACATAAACACACATACGTATGCACACACACACACACACAAAGATGCCTCCGGCTCTGCTTACTGTTTGTGTGTCTGCTGCGTGTGTTTATGAGCTGCATGAATGTGTAGGTAAATGCGAGTGTGCATATACATGTAGATACATGTGCGCCTGACACCTTGTGTGTGTGTCAGTGAGTACTCATCATATCATTATGAAGCTACACATCGTGCACTCCCGAGATAATTTTTTATGCCAAGCATGAACCCTCAGGGGTAATGCATTAGCCTTAACTCATAAACTATATTGCTAATAAGCCAGGGGGCGATGTTAATGTTCGTCTGGAGAGTGGCTGCGTTCTGAAGCATTCGAGTATGACTGACTAGTTAAAAAAGGACAAGAACAAACTCACCAAGAAAAAGTATTTAAAATGTTGCTGCTGTTTCTTCCGCCACTTTTCCTCTCAGCATGACAAGCAGAGGATGACCCCTGCAGAATGGCATTACGGAGTGACGGCAGGAAATACTGTGGTTATGATGATAATTGCCCTGTTTTAGTTGTGCAAAAAAAAAAAGAGAGAGAAGATGGTGTTTACTGCCAGAGTGCGCATTGGCAGGGAAAAACAAAAACATAAACCGGAGGCCAACATGTTAATTTCACACCCACTAACCACACTCCACTCCCACTTGCATGTCCACATCACACAGAAATACGTACGCCCTCTTGGGCTCGTGCACGCATGTAGTTCCGACTTCCATGGGATTGAATTAGCAGTCAAGAATCAGTTTAACCTCTTTCCTCTAAAGTACTCATATCCTGCCTCTGCCTGTCTGAGTTGGAGGAATGACTCCGGCATGGCTTCCAAGAAGAGAATCAATTTCCATCCAAGCGTTAAAGCCATCCTTAAAAAGAAATGGTTGAATCCCAGTGATGTTCTAAGACAGATATATAATAAGAAAGAAGGTGATAATTACTGTCTGTTAGCGTGAGCACACAACGTGAGTTTAACTCACCACTGTCAAGCTAACACACATGCGCACATTCAGAAGATTAACACGAAACCTCGTCTTGATCTTCAAAACATCTTTGTGTCATTTGTTGCTGAATGTTGCAGATTCGGTGCATATTTGTGCATTTCTCTCTAAAAACACGGGACATTCTCGCCATCTTATCAGTTCAAGTAAATCTTCGTCATGGGGCCTTGTATCTTTCCTGGGCTGGAGCGCAGCTTGGTGTCTAAATGCCTGAAGTCAAGTCAGACCTCATCAGCAACAATCAAGGTGAGATCCCTCTCCCCGGGCAAAGCCGAGCCACCAGCCACATGTTTCTCAGTCACTGCCCTGCCTTGCATCATGTTCTGATCATAGCCACAACAAGAGACATTACATTGGAAAGACAGCACGCTGCAGTGCCCAGGGCTGGGGCAAAAACTGCAAAATTTTACATCAGAATGTTTTTTTTTTTTTTTTTTTTTTTTTTTTAAAGACTGGGTGTGTCCAAAATTGCTGAAAACTATCGGAAAGAATTTATAGGGTTTCGTTATGTGCCAAATTTCTGTGATTTCCTGTGTTGCTACATATGTAGTTTTTCCTAATGGCCTACAAAGTTATTGATTGCCTCTGTTCTGCTGCTCAGAGCCAAGCAGCTACATCATAAGTCCGTCCGCTGTGAGTCTGTATCCAGCCGTGATGAATGGAAGTGCTCTGGTACTCCCCCATCAGGAGACGTGCTTTCCTGTTGTCCTGTCCATTAATGCATTATAAATGAGCTCACTAGCATCTTCGGAGAGAGAGACACGTGAGGCTCGTCAGACACCACAGACCAGTGCTTCCTGTCTTCCAGTAAGGAGCACCCAATGCCGCGTGACCATGTCGGCAGGAAACCATGTGACACAGCAGTCCAGAACCACCAGACCAAAGACTGACTGCAGATTTAAAGAACAATAAATCCACACAATGCACAGTCATTCAACTTAATGCTATAACTATATATTTAGAATTCCTCCTTACCGTGTTTTGACTGAGACATAAGGAAACAATCTGACAATTTAATTTAACAGTTCAGCAACATTCACCTTCACCACAAATCATTCGAAATACAGCATCTGTAGCCCAAGAGCCAATCAGTGAGACAGTAAAGCCACAGCCTGCATGAAATTTTCATATGAAGTGATCATCTGACTTGCAAAGAAGTCACTTGTGACTGGTAGACGTGCCTGTTCTCATTTTGAGTGACACACCATAATGGCTGACTCCTTTGACTCTCAGAGCCATATCAAAGGCTTGATTTCGGGGTGCTTTCTCCAGGTATTATGCGGTAAGAAAAATCCTGTCCTTACAGTGGTACCACGTTTGATGTCTGAGCCAAGAGCTCTCAGCTGAAGCACTGCTGCACTTTGAAGCTGCTTGTTGTGCAGGCGCAGCCGAGAATTCATTAAAAGTTCAGATAGTTGCAGTTTGTCACATGATGGGCTTAAGCATGAAAGCTGAAGCTCTGTAAGGGTGCGAATAAAGATTTCCCTTTTAAAACCCCTGGCTCTGCGCTGTGCGCCACCATATGCTCTCTGATGCTGTATCCTGCCCCATGCTCACGGCAGCCTCCAGCTATCTCTTACATACATAGAGCACAAATAGAGCAAGCACGACATTAGGTAGACTGGAGGAAAGAAAGAGAGATCGTGCTGCGATCCACTTTGGTTGGTAAAGCCCCAGAGCAAGCACAGTGGTTATACGAACAGCAGCAGACACACACACCACAAACACACATATAAAGACACACCTGCACACACACACACACACACACACACACACACACACACACACACACACACACACACACACACACACACACACAGAGAAAGTTGCCCTGGGAGTGTGGGAGCCACAATGGAAACTCTGAGTCATGAGCTCTCCTTTGCCATTCTGAACCTAAATCATTGTGGCATTGAGTCACTACAGGGCTTCCTGTGTGTTCATCTGCGTGTCTGCATGTGTGAGCTTGGACAAACTCAATCTACAGTCTGAACTCTGTGTATTTTAAAGATGTGTGCTGTTTTATTTTGCGTGACCGTATAGTCTCATCTCATTTGCAGCGTTTCCTGTCATGTCCGGAGGGTGCTCGGGGATTGTACTGGCACATAGAATATATATGATATATGTGCATGTGTTCATGTATACATTATGATCTAGAGGAAACCCCTTTTATGAGAGCAGTGGAAACTGCACATACGGTATCCTGTGCTGCTGAAGCACTTGTGTTGCAATGATTATGAGAAGAAAAGAGAAGAGAAGCGAAGAGCAGAGAAACCAACCTGTACTCTTAAGTGTAGACTTCAGCCCAAACACGTGTCTGGTGGGCAGCTTGTCTTACACATCAAGGGTGTAGGCAGTCGAGGATGCTGCAAATAGCAACATAGAGGGGGGATTTTTATTTCTCTCTTATTACTGTCTTACACATCTTTCTCTTGCTCACCTTTCACGTCTGGAGACATGCTTGCCTGGCCCCCCACATGCACTCTGACTTTAATTTTCTTAACAGCACAGCTCAGTCCCAGAGCTTCAATGCATTCTGATAGCACATAATAGGGTTGACATGTCAACACAACTCTGGTCAGCAATCACGCATTTTCCATTGAGATAATGAGGGCTTTTAACATTCCTGCGGCACCAACAAGATTGTGCAAATGCACACAGGTACATGCACACGCACACACACACACACATGCACGCATACAGAGCTAAGGGGAAATGCAGAGGGCATAATGACCTGTAGCAGCGCTGAGATGTGTTTGTGGTCGCAGTGGCTTGATAAGCAGGATACCTACATGAAAATGAATGTGATAAAACATTATACATTGTGCTTCCTGGCCACGATGTGCCTCAATTCGATGCTATCGCACAGCACTTGGCAGCCAGCTAGCAGTCATGGTAACATACTTCCCACAGAATTTAAAGATAGCATTTATAGACCAGTCACCACCCAGATATATTGCAGTTCATGGAGATGAGAAAAGCACTGTTGGATTCTGCTGAAGGAATGGAAATTTTAGACCAAAACAGTGTTGTGGAGTTCACATTGTGGCCAATCGCAGTCATTTTGAGCAATCATAGAAGATTGTGCGAACACCAAACACCCCTCTGAGACCACAGTGAAAATTTTTTTTAGGCATCACGATTGCCAGTTGTTGATCAGAAGTCATCTCAGTCTGAGCTGGGCCCCGAATTGATGCGAAAATCTGTAGGAGTGATTATGAGACAGGAAGGTGGGAGGCTTTGAAACTGAAACCAGCCCAAATGGAATCAGATGCATATTCAGCCAACCGCCATCAGCCTACTGCTGGCTGCCTAAAAGCTTCTGACCTTTGAGAATTAGACGGATATGGAAATTGTTGCTTAACAGGTTTTGAACACACACACACACACACACATACACACGACGGGCCTGCATGAGTATCCACATGAATACACACACAGGTTCTTGGCTATGGTGACTGTGCAAACACTCGCAAAATTATCAGAAAAATATCAGTAGAGAAATGTGTTGCAATTCAGAGGTACACACCAGCACTAATCACTAAGTCAGTCTCAGGAGTGGTGCATGGTGGAGGCTGCACTTTATTTGTTTTCTAAAAGGCATGATCCACCAGAGAGAGCAGGTAGTAGCTGAGCTTTTTGACTCTCCTCCACTTCAGGCAGGCAGACCAGGAGAAATGAAGCGGCTGGCTGCCTCAGATGACTCATCCCCATTGATGAGCTTAACAGCCATCAATTCCACTCTAGGGAGCAGGGCCCAGCACTCTCCCCCACCCGCCGCACTTCTGCTTGGGCTAGGCTTCCTCTACACTCCCCCTCTCCCAGCAGAAGGCCTGGAGCTTAAATTAGAGCTCTGGCAGTGGGCCATGAGAGAGAGGAGCAGTGAACAGGCAGCAGCCATTCATTCCTCTGGAAGCCTGAGTCAGATTCATTGTAACACGGAGACAGGGCTGGGGGGCTGGCTTAGAGTGGGCCTGTTTGTTTTTCCACAATGGAGCGGAGCTAGTCTTCTTCTGCAGAAAGGTTCCATCACAGTTTGAGAAGAACTGCTGTCAAAATTGCAACTCAGCACAAATTGCAGATTAGCTTGTCGTATGAAATCTGCTCCTGGTCCACATGATTTTAGTGCTTTGTCGTTGTTGTCCATACAGAGAAGACAGCGTCATTTCAGCATAATAATGTACAGAATGCATCCCTACACACGAGACACTTCTTTTATTTATTTATTCATTTTTGTACATTTTTTTGTACATTAAAAAATACAGCACTGTAAAATATACAGTATATGAACCAATCCCCACACAAAGTTAAATTACTGGAGAATCTCAAAATCTGTTTTTAAGTAACTCATCAGTATCTTCCATATAGTCTTCAGTTCAGAGTTTTTTAGGGGCTACTTGAACGCAGTTATTTAATTATCATGTCTTTCCTGTTTTGTGTCTCACATGTTCCTATACTTATTATAAAGCGTTACCAAAGAGGGAATTGCCCAGCACAGCACGTCTTTATCTGAATGATCTAAATCTGACCAACGTACTGGAACGTAAAGGAAAATGCTGTTAGTCATCGGTTACTGGTAATAGATCTGGAAGCATCCACAGGTCGTTGATAATATACTTAATACGTGATTAACATGAATGTTATTGTTATGCATGCTACATGACTGACTACTCTTCCTGCTGCTATCCTCAGTATGTCATCAGCCTGTCAACATTACCCACAGATCATTTAAAATACCTCTAAAGGAACCTCTAGTGTCAGGGCCTCAGAGCAATACCCAACCATATGTATCTCACACTTCGATCGGCTGAAATCGATATAGAGTGAAAGACTCATTACACAGACATCTGCGAACTATTGTTGTATAATATTTGATATTTTCTTTCAATCCAGTCCCTTTGTTTTCTGTGCCTCCAAAGTGTGATGTTATCACTGTCTGAGGAGATTGCTTTTTGGTTCGCTCCCTCATTTCTTTGGCAGTTATTACATCTGAAGTCAGAGAGGTCACCTCAACATATTGCACAGGTTGTAGAAAGCCATCTGTTAGATTTCATATAATGTAGTGGCCCACTGGCACTCGTGGCACATTTCAGAGCAATAATACACCACATCCAAACTACATCCCCAAAGTAATTTGCTCCACAACATCTCTGACAGGCAGACAATATGTGCTGTAGCTGTGCCACATCTGATACACCACTGCATCACAATAGGACACATTTCAGAGAATGATATTAGATACTAAAGGTGCTTGTTCATGTCTGTGGGCTTTTGTGACTTTTGAAGAAAGGCCTGTTGAATATGTGAACCACTCATTGCTCTAATCACTCTCCTTAGTATCATGATCATTAGGATTGGCATCTGCTGCAGCAGCAGTGACTTTGTTATTGTTAATGATCAAAGACAAATATTATTCCCAGGCACCTCTGAGTTTATGTGAAAGCGAAACGGTCTAAATCTACTTGATTCTTTAAAATCACATTTTCTTTAGCATTAATGGATGTTTTTCCCACACATGGCTCATCGCAGCTGAACTCATTCAGAGACAACAGTGGACCATCAAGCGCAGTTGATGATCTGGCGATGTCAGCGGTCAGGGTGGGATGTGGCTACAACATCTGTTTAGTCTGATGGAGAGCACTGTGAAGGAAATGTCTTTCCCTTCTTTCCTAGAGTACACACACAGCAACTTTATAAAAGAAGCCATGTGACTGTATCCCCTTGGGAAGAATAGTTGGCTGAAAGACACAATTTCCAGTGTTTTTTTTTTCTTCTTTTTTTTTTTTTGCCTCAAAGAACATACTTCATGATATTACAACAGAGATATAAATATGCCTCCTGCATTTTTAGTGATTGTTTTTAATTACGTTACAACAGCGGTTCTCATTTGCAGGTCATTCCTCAGCAGGAAATGGGTAGAATTTTCCATGGCTGCAATAATTACATCATGCTTCTGTTATTTGCATCTGTGCGTGTGTGTGCATTGTATGTGAACATGCGTGTGTGAAAAGAGAGAAGAGGAAGCGTAATTAGATTGGAATGAAAATGAAATCAAATGAAAATGGATGTGCATCTGTGTGAATCTGTCGGTAAACAACACTGGAGGGAGTTTTCTGTGTCCTGAATGCATCACCTTTCCTGACTTTGTTTGCACGAACGCTGTGTTTATTGTTAACAGAACACACTGATGACCCATGATGGGGGACACAGGATGATGACCTTCAAAAACAAAGGAACCTTGTGGGAAAGCGAGCAGGCAAAACTTTCTCTTTCGCTTTAATTTGCCTACACGCACAAACACGTACATACACACACCTGAGAGGTCAGCATTAAAGCAAATCTCGTCCTACTCAGCAGAAAGGCGCAGCTGAGGTGCTGCCACTGAGAAACTAGCAGCTGAGCTGTTCTCATCCTCAACCCTTATCTCCTGATCTGCGCTCTACTTGCGGAGGTGTGCTGCAGAAGGGGTTGTCCTGTTCTGAGGAGGAAAAACCATCAAAGATACAATCACTGCGATGATATCTCAAAAGCTTGCTATAATGCTCCACCCACCTACATGTCCCCCCTCTCCCACCGTCTGCATGATAAACCACATTAGAGACTTATTTAAAATCTGACTTAAAATGAGTTACAGGGCCTTTCTGGCAGACAGTTTGAAAGGTTATGGTAATGGTTTATCTGAGCCATCAGCAGAGGGCTTTCCAAGGCCTTTTGAGCACCGAGACATGGCAACCCTTCTCATTATCCATTTCTGTGTAAGCCATCATTTTCAAAAAGAGAGAAAGAGGGAGAGAAAGGACTTAAGAGCATAAGCTTTTCTCTGCGCTGGCTTCCACAAATGCTTTGGTAGCAGACTGCAGTCATTTGAGCTGTAATGGTATGCTAAATACATTGACCTATGCCCAGTGCTGATTGCCACAGGCATGGTTTGTTTGACATGCCAGCCTCTGTTAGCCAGATATGGTAGAAACAGATCATTACTGTCACAGCTAATGCTGTTAATGTTGCTTACTGTGACAGTAATCGCAGGTCCTTCACTCCTCCCTTTCTCTTTCTCCCTGTATCCGCCCTCTTTGTTTGTCTCTGTCAGGCTTGAGGCTATTTCGCCTGAAGCGAAGGCCTTTTGAGACGACAGTCAATTATTATCTCAATAGCTGCACTTCCCCAATATGTGAATACATGCCATATTCAAAACCGTTTGGCAAACAGGCCACACACACAAGAGTCTCTGAAACTGCTACGGAAGGCAGGCGTTCCCTTTGCGACTCTCATCGTCTAACTATTCATATTTTTTAAACTAAATGATGCATGCTCTTATCTGATATCTGCTGCCCTCAATCTCGCGTGACCTAGATCCTCATTTTACAACGACTTCCCCGAACAGATTTCACAGCACAATAGGAGGCTTCTGCCAATTTGATTTTTCTTAAAGGCAATGTCTAGAGTAAACAGGGAGAGAGCCTTGTTTGTTTGAACTGATTGTCATGCAGCAGTTATCCCCACTGTTTTCAACAAGGGGTTGTTTGACACCCACAGTATAATGAGTGATTGCACAGAAGTGGGATTTCAAAGCACCCTTATATGTGTGTGTCTGCGTGTGTGTGTGTGTGTGTGAGAGAGAGAGAGAGAGAGAGAGAGAGAGAGAGAGAGTGTCTGCACCTGCCAGTGTCTGGTAGGTACAAACACAGAGACTAGGCTTGTCATATGAGACATGGCAGCACTACAGGCAGGAAGTTGAGTGATGAAGTGCGGTAGCAAGTGATGTTCTCGCCTGCACTTTATCAGCGTCTGCTTCACTGCTACATCCCCACGTCAGAGTCTGCTGCTGTTTAATTGTTCTGCACAATAACGGCACATAAAGTAATTTCTCAGTATTCTTCTAAAATTGAACAGTGCACAAGCTGCTGCCTCACCTAAACGGATCTCATTTGTATAGATTTCAGTTTTGTTGTCGCATGGTCTCAAAGCTGTTTCAGAGGTTGTTCCAGCTCATCAGGAAAAAAGACATGGGGAGCAACGATGTCGCATACAAAATGAATACGGCATAATGAAGCGGTAATTCACTTTTAGATGATGGAAGTGGCAGTGAGCCGACCATGATCGTGCTACGATGGAGTTCTGTGACTGCATCATGATGCATGGTATAGCAAAAGCAAAGTGAATCATGTCTTATTGCCATGATTTTCCTTTCTAAGGAGGCATGAAACGTACCTTTTGGCACAAAATTGCTCACAAACTGAGCAGAGTGTTCTTTCCCAGGAGATTAGAGCACGGGGTCCCTTATGTGTGTTTCACTGTATGTGTGTATATCGTGTGTGTATGTGTTTGTGTTTATGTTTACGGTCCTGTACAATATTCCCTGGGGAATAGAAACAGGTTGCCATGGCAGCAGCTTGAATGTTGCGTGAATTGCAGTGATGTGCGTGTCTGTGTGCGTGTGCGTGTGTGCGTGTGTGTGTGTGTGTGCATGCGTGTGTGTTCTCATGTAGAGGCCAGACAAGGACAGTGTGCTCTCGTCATTTCGTAGCTTATCATACAGCCTCTGAATCACTGAAAAAGACCAGTTTTAAGTGACCTTCAACAATGTGAATATGCCTTCAGTGTGACCAGAAAGTAGTCACATTAGACATAACAGCCACCTACATAGTTACAGATATCACATTTTATTTTTAAACTGCTTTCAGCCACAATATCATTCATGTTTTCTTGCAAGCCACCTGGAAAGGTTGTGTGGCAAACAACACTGCTTGGTTCAATTTGTGTTTCGACCTTGTCCACTAATGTAAGCATGGCACAAAAAACCTCACATGCAGTCGTTTACAAGATAATATTATAGAACATATTACACAGGAAGTGGACATAAAATCATCATTGTGAAATCAGGGTTGTATGATATTTTAAAGCATACCAAAAACCCCTTTCAGTGCAGTGACCTCATATTTGTCAGCACATGCCGGTATTATTTTGGCATAACAGTATAACATGCTGCAGTCCAGTACAACGACACCACATTATTCATGTCAGAAAAAAAATCTCTTACATTTCTGTTTTCTGCATGACACAAATCTATCACACTGATTTCCTTTTCACAAGATCTGCCGTTCTCTGCTTCCAGGCCGTTCAGTTCATACATCACACTCCACCGTCTGTTTTTAATAACCATGTCATCATACTTTTACAACTACCAACAGTCCAGGAATAGTCATCAACGTCAGCCTGTATTTTTCAAGTGTTTCAAATGCCCAATTCATAATAATAGGTCTATGTATCTGATATTCTACTCCCACTAATTTTTATAAACTTTGACCCACAGCATTTTATAGTACCAGCCAGTTTTATTTTGAATGTACATCAGTAACAGTATTGGATGGTCATCGCTGCTTGTTTTGCTTCTGAAATTTGATGTTTATCCCTCAGAGCAGGGCCACATCAACCTTGGCCTTAGGGCAAAAGTGAGCTGCAGGTGTGCCCCTGCTGCACCTGCTGTCTTAGTTTTTGGTAAATGGATAGAGCACAAACTTACTTAGGAATAGAAATGCACCATGTTAAGTACAAAATAAACCAAAACAATCATCATTATTATCATTATTTGTTATCACCATTCTTAAATCATCATCATCATTATTATTAAAATAGGATTTCAATTCATGTTGTGCTTTTGTTGCGCTTAAAGTGTTAACACACAGAATTTCAGTTTACAGATAACCAAGACTTGCCAAGCACTGAACTTGAGCTTTCGGGCCCCCCTATGATCGGGGGCCCCATGCAGAGTAATCGCCCACTTTGCCTGGTTGGTAATCCAGCCTTGCTCAAGGGGAGCCTCACAATAAGCCTCTTGGCTTTTTGGCTCTGCCTGCACATCTGTTCTTACTGTATGACTCCTATCCTTGGGTTTTAGCCTGTTACAGTTTTTTAAGTTCACATCTTTGTAAATGCTGCAGTTCACCTATGCACGTAAGCTGGTCTTTGGACCGTGTGAGCAAACCCACATGAGAACCCGCTCGACACAACAACCTCCTTCTTTGTTCTGAGGCATCGGTGATAACCACTGAGCCACCAGGTGTTTGTCCTCTTCCAAGTATTAGAGATCTTCACCCAAGGCTGTTTTCTAACCCCCAACAGACCACGCTACCAGACATCAAAGACATCTTTGTTGGCTTTAATAACTATACTATCCTGATATGGTTAATAAATGTATGGAAACATTATCAGCATGATGGAAACTATGTGGCGCACATTTATTTACAGGAAAAAAAGATAATCCAGATAGATTATAGATTTTTTTTCACCAAATAACATTTAAATTTTAAAATAATTATCTAAATAACTTTTTATGAGGCATTACATTGTACTGTAACACTGCATACTGAGTTCACTTCCCTAACTGGGCTGGCTCCCCTGGTATGACTCTCCTCCAAACAGCAGGCATAGGAAAGTTGTGACTGACTCACCACCAGCAAATGCAGTATAATGTTGGTGTCTTCGCCTTGCGTCTCCAAAATGTCAAGTGTTGAGGAATTTTAATAAATCTGCCTGGTTTTCCCTGTGACGCCTTAGGCGGTTCCATGCAGGTGTAGCAGTGCCAAGAAATATCTACTTTACAGGGAAGACAATATCAGCTGTCAAGCTGAGCCCAAAGAGAACGCAAATCAAGACACCACTGATATTGTATTCGCTCGGATTCTCTTATATTTTCCTGGCAGTTTTGACATGTCACGCTTGATGTCTTAATATGCCTGTTGCTTGGAAATATACATACTGCATGTAACAATAAGACATTTATTTCTTTTAAACAGTCACCAATTTAGCTTGAAGACGTTTACATTCACATAATTGTTGTCTAAAACCCATGAACTGTCACAGAAATGAGAGATAGAAATGCGTGTTTTGCTTTGCAGCAGAGCCATTTGGAGGGCTTAAGCTGCTAAAGCCGAGTGATTTCACTTCTGCGGATCCAATGTATGACTATTATTAACCTCTCCACTTATGAGTGAGTGAGTCACCCTGTCCAGTGACAGAGCTGCCACAAGTCCTCACTCAGCTGTCTGACTTCATGAAGGAGAGATCCAAGCCAGTGACGCCAATCCTGTCTCCCCCTCAAGCCAAGATCCTTCCTTTCCACGTAGAGGAGGTCTTCATCTGCGTGACCTGCCACTCACAGCCACTCATGCTTCCTCTTGCCTCAGAGAGGAAAGCGGAAAAATGTCTCACCAAAAAAAAAAAAAAAAAAGTCTTCAGGCAGTACATTCTGAGTTCATCAGCACGAGGCCTTTTCCTTTTGATTTGTCTAGTGTAACAGCACGTAAACTGTTCGTCTGAAGGCAGCAGGTTGAATTAAGGTCAGCGGAAGTGCCAGTGTTTATTTGATCTGCTGAATTGTCCCCTTGGGCTTCCTCGAATGCTGACTGGACACTTTTTCAAGCATTGTGTTGATTAATTTGCACTCCTGCATTTCCTGTACCGCTGTAAGTAGACAAAATGTGTATGACTGTAAAGTTATTAAGCACCGTGAAGAGGCCAAAGCTTTTCTATTCCAATGTACCATATAGTACGGAACATTTTTTAGGTGTTGCCTGTGTGTGCATTTTCCTGATCCACTTTGATCACCGTGCACCAGTTGTCTTTACTCTGCAAATGGAAGTTTTAAATTACTATTACACGTTTCTTCAAGGGTGAACAATAGAGGCTGTCTCTCTGCAAAGGTGCTGTACAGTTAACAACAGAAGTTCAAGGGCTCTTATTGTCTCGGATTCTGAGAAAAGATGAGGACATTGCATCCATCAGAATAAAAAGTGGTGCTTTTGGACCTCTCGACATATAGAAAAGAATAGTATGCGTTTTCACAATTACCAAGGAGAGCTCATCCATTGTACAACATGTTATTTAAATGAGTAGATCTGATTAAAAATGATATTGAAACAATCTTCCAGCTGTAATTGCGCTTCTTTTTTATGATTGCAATTCTTGTGTGATGAGCTGCTGCATCAAGTGGAATTATTTGGAAAGAATGGGAGAAAATGCGAGTATCATCATATCATCAGTGAAACATTATGTACCCTACTCCGTGCTTTCTTTCCTCTCTTCCTCCCTGCCCTCGAATCTGCAGCTCCATCCCTCAGTCTCTCGGTTAAAAACAGGCCTCAGGTCCCAAAGCGCCATGGAGGGCAGAATGTGGCACATGTACCCATCCCCAAAATAACTTGTTTTTTTCTCTCACTTGAAATTGAAGGATATTGCAGCTGTTGCCCAGTACCAACACGCTCACTGTGGGTCATAAAATGAATGGGTATCATGGGAATTTCTGTAATTCTCAATAGTAAATATAAAAATAAACCTAAAGAATCCATGGGAGCAGGACCTGCAGTCAAAACAAGACTAAGAATACCTCTGACATTAACTTGATGTCATTACTTTCATTATGACTGAAAGTGCATGCCATGTTTGCTTTGTTAAACATCTTTGCTGTTCTGTTTTGATTTGATGCCCTTTACTCCCACATATTTCTGTACAATTTTGTATTAAACAAGTTGTGCCTCGGCTCAACTCTCCAGCTGGCATCTCCCTATCTGACAGAAAGTATTTCCCCTATTTTCCAAAGATGACATTGGGGAGGAACAACACTTTCTGTCACTTTCTGCCTCTTCCCACTCTCTCCACCACTCACCACGTTCTCCTGCTGCCTGCTTTCCAGTTCTCCATCCTCCTGCCTCGCTCTCCCTCCACATCATCTCCTCTCACACTCACTGAATGATCTTATCCCTCCTGTGCTTCTGCATCTATCTTCTCGCGTATGATCGAATTTCTCAGTGGAAGTTACCCGCAGGGTGTGGATGTGACAGCACTGATTCTGGCTGGTGTCAACATGAGCTGGCTAACTCTGTTGCTATGTGACAGCGGAATATTTGCTATTTTCTGAAAGTATAATGCAAGGAAAATAACTCTCATTTGACTCAATTTCATGTTGCACTCTAAAAAATTTCATTTGATTGCAACCACTATGGAAAACACATTCCTCTGGTGGATCTAAACCCTTAGGCCTTCCTGTAACGTCAACATTACAGGGGAAACTGACCTTAGATCATTTTCTACAGGGCAACACAGCCTATTAGCAAGCTGGTGAGTAACATTGCCCAGGGGACCGTCCTCATTGACCTCTGTAGTCTTCCATGGGACACATCTTGTTTCAGTGGAATACACACACACAGTCATAAGTTCTCGCTGGAAGGCACTGCTGGGGCAGCCTGCTGTTACTCCTTGGCATGTAGGCGTGTCTGGAGAGCTGATGAACCTCAATGGATTTTCTCAATTGCGGCTCTCCGCTGCAAATGAGTCACACAGCGTATCAGGGAATGGGGGCAAAAGGAATCTTTGGGGATTATTATTCTGATTCATGCACAGCTGTGGTTTAGGCTTAACAGAATCCCCATTTGGTGTTAGAGCGATGGGCAAATGTAGAGATGTCGTGGCCTAAAACAGAAATGTACTACAGTTGCCTATCACTGTGTTTGTGCACGGTGTACTAACCTGCAAGTTTTCCATAGTTCAGAAACATGTTCATTTTGTTCTCAACAGAATGGGTGAAACAAAAATGAAGCTACTGTATACTGAAGAATGTTCAAGCACTGTAACAAAGAATAAAGTGGGAGGCTCACAGAGATTATATCACAAAACCCAGAAACATACATACACATAAGCTTGAGGAGAAGAATATAAAAGCTTGTGGGTGCAGCCACATTCTGCAACTGTGAACCACCGTTTGTGAGATGAGAGGCCTCTGTGTGAAAAATGCATTTCCATGTTGCGGGGGTTTATTCAGGCAGGCAGCGAGAAAGAGAAACAACGATTTAGAATAGTGCATGTGTGTGTATGTGTGTGTGTGTGTGCTGCTACTGCCTGCAAGCAGGGGAATAAAGGTTAAATCGAACACTTCTGTCAGTGTCTTGCATCCAGCTGCAAGCATTCCTCTCACCGCCCCGGATTCCTACATGGAATTGCACAATCCTGCTGTCACACCCCCAAGTAATCTAGGAAGAACAATGAATAATGAACCTCTTCCATCCTTTGTTTTGTAATATATTATGGGGGCACAACTCTGCAAGAACGGAATTTGTTACAAGAGACGTCTCAGAAGCACACAGCCATGTGCTAGCTTTTAATGAATTCTGTGGTCTTGTTTTTCAACCTTGGCACACAAATCTGGAATATAATCTCATATCATATCAAAGTTAATACTTACATTTCAAGCACACACATAAGCAATTTCTTCCTCAGTGGTTTAACCACTGAGTAATCTCATTGCAACACTCTATACTGTTTCTTCGCACTTTTTTGACACCATGTGTTTGATTCTCCTCTATTTAATTTTTCTGTTGTTTTTTTTTATTTCCTTCATTATGTCCCAGCATAATACATGTTTTTGTTTCGTTCATTGTCATTTTGCTTACACATCCTTGCAGAGGAGGGACCTTGCCTTGCAACAGTGAGTCACACCAGTAGCATGTCATGTTTTCTTACCATTTGCTGCATCTGCAGCAGATATGTATATGTATATATCAGATATGTATATGTATATATCACTACTGTATAACTGTGTTTGATGGTGTATGTCTGCTACTGTGAGGGATCCCCCTTCGCTTTCTTTTGAATGATATTTCAGGAGGAAACACAACACAGCACGTACAGTAGTTATACTCTCACTCCCACCCCCCTTTCCCCTCCCCTCCCCTCCTCTCTCCTCCCCCCTCATCCATCCAATTTACCAGCATGCGATGCATTTAGATTCCTGGGGGTGTAGCCACACAACATGGTTCTCACATGACCGCACTGCATATTATAACTCAGGTTGGAGGCCAATGAGGTTTCGATGTGGGTGTGACGTCAGGGGGCGGATCGGTATGCTCGTGTGTGTGTTGAGCGTGTGCGTGTGGGCGCGCGCGCGTGCGGTAGAAGCCCCCCTCCGCCAGGCAGCTCTCTCGCTCTGTACAGGCGCAGTGTGTGCAGCGTGTGCAGCTCGGCTGGCCTCCCCTCCGCACTGAATGGACTAGATTCCCAGCCACGTAAGAAGCACAGCGGCACCACGGGAGAGAGGATGTCCTGCTGAATCAAGGGATAGGCCTGGGAAAGTCGGCCGGCCGTCCCTTCCTTCCTTCCAGCACCTTAAAGCAGCAGACATAATAGACAGACGACACTTTTCTTCCGTAGGACTGGACCAAGAGAAAGAGAGAGGACGTCGACTCCTGCACACAAAGAGCTACGGCAGTTTTTTTTTTCCGGATGGGGTTTCTCCTTATGTGGTAGATGACAATCGCCGTGCATGGATATGATCCTGGGGAACAAGGCCGTGCACTGACCTGGTACTAGTTAGCCAAGCAAGCTAACTAGTTAGCTCTGCACCTGCTAGCCATCATTTGTCTGTCACATTTTGGCTGAAAACCGCCGCTGTAATTAGCTTGCAAAACTTGCTTTATACATTTTGCTTGTGCTTTTTTTTTTCTATGCCTGTAAGCTATCTTCAACAAATTGTTTCCGTTTTATGAAACGTGCCATACCATTAACCGGTAAGATAAGCTAGCAAACAAGCTGCGGGTTAACTTAGCACTCTTCATTCATTGTAAAAGCTGACTTTTGGTAGCCTTTGTTGCAGTTTAGACGTGCCTGTTCGCACTGCACGCGTGAATGAAATTGCAGCAGGTCTGTGCAAAGGGTTTTCCGTCGACGTGGGGCCATAATTCTGTTATTTTTGCCTGGCCTTATCTCCTAAATGGAAAACAAAGTGGGGTAAATGAACAGTTGAACTGCAGCAAAATTACAGACCCCGTTTTGTCTTATGAATATCTACGAGCCAGCAGCTTAGCCTGTTGATAGTCTGCCATTGCCAGCAGCAGGCTGCAGTTAAATCAGTTCTTCATCTTTTTTTGTTTTTTTACTTTGTTCAAGAATTGTTCAAGAAGTGTCGGACGATTTGTGACATTGCACTGAGTTTACAACAAAGTGGTGCCCTAATCAAGAAGAAGAAGGAGGAGGAAGCCCCCCCACCCCCCGGTACTGTGGAGTTATCACACTTATTCCTCATGAACATACAGAGGTCAAATCCAATTAACATTTCACGTTATGGGAGATCGCGGCACAAATCGCACGATTTCGAAGAATTATCTTGCTTAAGGACTACAGAGTCGCACCAGAGTTTCAGTCCCAACCTCGGGTCCCCCAGCCCGCCGGAGACGCCGGACTCCTCACACTGTATCTCCCACATCGGGGACTACCTTTTGTTGGAGCCACTGGAGGGAGATCACGTATTCAGAGCCGCCCACCTGCACAGCGGGGAAGAGCTCGTATGTAAGGTTAGTAGGCAACATGTTAGAGTCGTCCTACCTTGATGTTCTCAGAATAGTACCTCAGAACAAAATGCGGTGCTCTTACCAGCCCACCACCTTTGCATTGCACATGAATGATTATGGTTTTATTTCAATATTTATTGCCCCAAATGTATTGAGCATACTATGCATTGAAGCACCGAGTTGGTGTCTATGTGTTGGCATTTGCAGCAAGTCCACCCCTCTCAACTTTTTAATAATTGCTTGAATTGTAAATAGAGAGCTGGCAGAGCAGCCTAATGGAAAAAGTGAATGGGGCGAGCTGCGTGGTTTGGATTGCATGATGTAACGTTGACAAAGGAGTGAGTAACCACGCACACACTCCTCTCAGTGCTATTCTCGCTTTACCACGGCTTCTCTCTTTCATAGTGCAATGCTATAATCGTATTATTTCACCCTTGGTTTTATATTTGATGCATAAGCATAGTCGTACTGTGCCTGTAGCACAAAATATTAGTAACTGAAATCTTTTGAGGACAATTGCATTGAGAGAAAAGCACATGGGGCTGGGGAACTTTACGAGTTCAGCAGTGAGCTACTGTGACATTGACCTCTCTAAGCATAAGAAATAAACCAGTATTCCCTTAAGGTTGAGGACAAGCTCAGCGCCCATATTGACTTTCCTATATAACGGATCAAACAGGCAGTGGAGTTGAGGTGCATTCCAGCTTTAAAAAGGCTTAAGTGGATTGATGAATTGAGACTACAGTTATGTGCACCGTTGGACTCATAAGGCATGACATATCCAATAATCTGTACCTTTTGACTTGAGATAATGTTTTGTCACGGCAATAACAAATTAATGGCCTTTGGCACAGCCTGTGAGCTAACTGCTGTTTGACCTCATTTGCTTTGTGCTGGTTTCAACGCAGCACCAATCAATCCCCACTTCCAGGATTGATCATTCCTGCCAAGCTGGAAGCCTGGGTCACAACTTAAGATCTCGAGAGCTGTGGGGTGTATTTGTATTGACTCCGAGCAGAGGAGCCCCCTCACCTGAACTGGTTGTGCTGAAAGTCAATTGGGGGGGGGGGGGTTACTATGGAAACAAAAGAGACAGTGCAACCCAGGGCTGCAGTACAATACTGTGCACTAAACACAGTGCTTTCTCTTTGCCTGTATGTAACCTTAGTCCCTCTGCCAAAAGATTAAACACACGCCTGGTGTCACGAAAATGTGGTAGATTGCTCACATTTCGGTTACATTGTGCTTAATTAAAGGGCAATTTGAAGCTCTTTCAGTTGGATTTAATTGTGTGTGTCCACAGTGGGAAAGGGAAAAAAAACTGTTGGCAGATGTTCTTACCCAAAGATTTTGACACCAAAACAACCTAATGAGATAGTTGCACTCATAAGTCACTCTAGATTAGAAAAAAATAGCTAATTGGCTAGAATGCAGGCTGTAAGCATAAATGTTTCCCTATCTTATGATTGCAGGTTTTTGACATTGGCCGATACCAGGAGTCACTGGCGGCCTACTTTGCCCTGGGCCAGCACCAGCATATTAACCAAATCCTGGAGATCTTGCTAGGGGAGGCGCGAGCTTATGTGTTCTTTGAGAGAAGCTATGGCGACATGCACTCTTTTGTCCGCACCTGCAAAAAATTGCGGGAGGATGAAGCTGCCAGACTCTTCTATCAGATAGCCTCGGCTGTGGCACATTGCCACGACAACGGACTGGTCCTCCGTGACCTCAAACTGAGGAAGTTTGTGTTCAAGAATGAGGACAGGTGAGTTCTGCAAAAATCCATAGTCTCTGTTGCATCTATGGATTTTTTACAGTGTCATTTTCTTTTTTTACTCCACTTCATCTGTGCATGTTCTATGTTTATAGCAACAGTCAGTATTATCTGTGTCATATCTCAGCTTACACGGGGGATAGTGTAAACTGAGACAATACAAGAGTGACATGCCTCTCACAGATGTTACGGAGAACACAGGAAACATAAGCCCTTTGTGTCTCCCTTAGTTATTTTTGTGCACATGGTTTAATAATGGGTATATGACACACATATGTGGAGTATGGAATCACATTTGGAGGGATCATGTCAGGTAAATGTAATCATTGCACCCTTTCCAACCAGGGGATTTCTGTTGAACTGAAAAGCATGTACAGACTAGTTGCCAGGACTAGTTTCTGCATGAAGGATGATCTGTTAACTTGAGATTTTGCCACTGCTGCACTTCTGTAGTGATCAGCAGCAGAAATCTGTGGAATCACACTGACACAGCACAGGATTACTGACCCCTGGTGGCACTATTTGAAAACTACACCCATGAAATCCAGGCATCTGTTGCCACAGCAACCTGAGAGCACCTTTTTTTTATTAATGAAGATATATTTTCTAAAATTTTAGTAGGTGCTTATTCACACGCAAGACATTTTATTACCCTTTTACTTATGTGATCACTGACCATAAGCCAGGGCTAATGCTAAAGTTTTTGAGGGGAACTTCATTCCAGCCAACTCTTATCTAACACCCCATGGCAGAGGCACAGGCTTCACCTCATTGCCCTCTGACTGAAAGAGTGACGTCATTCTTTGGCGCTATCAGTGGAAAAGGGAAGTTGAGCTGCCTCACATACTCAGTACGGGTCCAATGACCTTGACTGTCACACCAGACTGCTCATGGCCCGGGATGTCGATTCCCCCTTCCCTCTCATTAAATGATTGATGTCGGGGGAATTTTAAGAGTGATGGTGCAGGACAGTATTGGGTCACATTTACTATATGGCCTGTCAAGAATCCTCTTACACCTTTTCAGTCTTCTTGGCTCAGTGGATGCGGGCGTACAGAGGCGAGAAGAGGAAGCTGCTTTAGAGACTGAGACGCTTTTCTGGCTCGAACCCAAGGGTGTAACAAAAGGATATGGTGGATGCAGAGAGAAGGAAAGGAACAAGACAAGATACAAAATGATACCCGAGCAAGCTTCCACAGCATGTGTTAGCTTCCCGGCCTGGTTTTGTCATTCTGCTGATAGCCTTTGACTAAAGAGCAGCCTGTTTAAAGAGCACTGGTCAAAGGTTTACCTTGAGTGGAATCCAGCACAGCAGAGCCAGTTAAACAGGGCCTGTTGATCTCGTCCTTCTACACCAAGCTCGAGACATTTTAGGATCAGCGCACATTACATCCTGTATAGCTTACAATGTGCAACTATGAAAGAAAACGAGATAAGTCCTTTTTTGTATTTCTAAGCCCCCTTGTACTGTAATTGCCGGTTTGCACATGTCCTCCAAATAAGCTGTTATCCAGGCAGTATAATGCTGTACTTAAATAAGCACATGGCTCTTTATCTCACAGAGGAACAATGGGTATTTGGCTCAAGGAAACAATAGAATTTTTCTGGTATGAAAATGTGAAAACACTCCAAAGCATGTTAATAAATGGAAATTACTATGCTGACAATGAACGAGTGAATGGGGTTATGTGAAAGAGTACGCACGTGTCACAGATGGCAAAAAATACTTTCTTGTCTAAGCCAGTGATTCTTGGTTTTCTTTTTCCTAGAGGCTCCCAGTAGGTACTATCACACACCCTGACTCTTTGTCTGGTGCACCATGTCTCATGGACCTCACACGCAGATGGCAGCATTTGCATAGCCCCACAAGTGTCTCTTACCATGCATGTGGAAAATTCTTGCCCGAGCCTCTCAAGATCTTTTAGTGACAACGCCTCTGAACAACCAGCCGTTATTATCGGCACTCAAGGGTATCATAGCTGGTATTGTGGAGTTTAGAGAAGAGTGCAGATAGATGGTGTTTTGAGGGGGGGGGAGAGCAGGAGGAAATAAAAAACCCACATTGTCGACTGCTTGATTCTCTCAGTGAAACACTGCATGAAACTTAGGATGATCACTCACCCGTAATTGGGTTTCTTTTGAATTGTGAAGGTCTTTTGGAAAGCCTACTTGTACGTTGATGCTTTTTGGCTTGGCTTTTATCTAAGTGAAAGGAAATGTCAAACTTAAGCCCAGAGCATTATGTGCTCTACTTCCCCTGATATCCAGAAGTGATGGATCTGAAGCACTTAAAAATGTCCATCAGAGCAAATTACCCCACTTGAGTGTCTTTTGTATTTTTTGATATTTGGCATCCAAACATTGCCACTGTAGTAGTAATTATCACTTAATAACATTCATATTAACAGATTATCATTATGTTGAATGTGTTTTTTTTTTCCTCTTGTGTGTTTCCAGAAGCCTTGTGAAGCTGGAGAGCCTTGAGGACACGTATATCCTAGACGGTCATGATGATTCCCTGTCAGACAAGCATGGCTGCCCAGCCTATGTAAGTCCCGAGATCCTCAATGCCAACGGCAGCTATTCGGGGAAGGCAGCTGACGTCTGGAGTCTGGGCGTCATGCTGTATACCATCCTCGTGGGGCGCTACCCCTTCCATGACGTTGAGCCCGGCTCTCTGTTCAGCAAGATCCGCAGGGGTCACTTCAACATCCCTGAAACGCTCACACCCAAGGCCAAGTGCCTGATCCGCTCCATCCTCCGCCGGGAACCCTCAGAGCGCCTCACCTCTCGGGAGATACTGGAGCACCCCTGGTTCGCCTCCTCCGGGGCGCTCGGGGGCGCTGCAGTGCACGGCAGAGGAGAAAGAGAGCAGGAGCAGACGGTGCCTGAGGTGAACATGGAGGAGGAGCTGGAGCAGTTCTTCAGCTGAGCAAACACCAAGCACAAACGGACGACTCCACCACGGTCAGCTCGCCACGCTCACAGCGGAGCCAAAAACAGTAGTTTAGAGATTAATAGGTGAACATTTGTCACTCATAATAAAGGTGTTTCCATCCTGTTTCCTTTTCCATCATTTCATGGAAAACCTTGAGCCTGGCATGACAAATGGCATCTATACTTCACCCGGCGATGCACCTCCCATTCGGGGGAGGATGCTGGCGCCGGACATGCAAGTTGCAAACAATGTAGCAAATGTTCTTTTTGGATCTGTTTCATTTAATGTGGTGCTCATAAAAGTAGACACATTCACCATTTTTGACACTATGGAAAGCATGAAGGGACATAAGAACACAGGAAACCAAGGAGAACAATTCAAAACTGAACTGCAACACCACACGTTTTCTTAAAGAGTTTTTGTTTTTTGTTTTTTCGTCATCGCTTCAGGTGGTACCAATTTTAACCACAGACCCAGGGTCAGAAATCACAATCCCAAGCTCTGTTGTTAAACTGAAACAAGGTAATTGTCCCTGACCCGGGATCATTGGTTAAGAAGTGGAGCAGCTTAGGCTTTTTTTTCCCCCTCATTGTCTAATCATCATCATCATCAACATGTTTGACCTCGACTTTGTTTCAAGTTAAGTTTTAAGCTTTGTTGTCTCTCATTTGTCTCAGTTTTACATTATGGAAGTTCTGACAGTCACTAAACTCCTCGACGGCCTTGTTTTCAGTAATTTGTATGTCTCTGTCTCCTCGGCCTCTTAAACCTTTACCACACTTCACTCACCACCACCCTTTCATTTTTCGGTAACATTTCTTTTTATAAACCATCATTTATTTTTGTTGTCGTTTTGTTTTTAAGCTATTCCAGTCTGTTGTTACTGCTGCTTTAATATCACTCCTCCTAAACCTCAATCTTCAACCGTTTTCTTGGTAAACCTCCAAACATGGCGTCATGCACTTGATGTGTTCGGTGAATGGACGATTCCACCTCTTAAAATTAGCTTCCTCTTATTTAAATTCATCCTTCAGTTGTAGGAACGAGAAAGTAACATTTATTTAAATTGTAACAGCTATATATAAATATATATAAATAAATAGAAATATATATATTTAAAACTACATTGCAGGGTTTTTCTTTATTCAGAGATTCCTTTTTCATGTATGACGTAGGCAATATCTTGACACAGGACAGGCGCAAAGAGGAAATGTCTGTCTGAAGTTTTAGAATACACAATATCTTCTGTGCCAGTATTCCTGTGCCCCAACAGCCCATGCCACCAAGTCTCCCCCATTTCTTTTTAAAAACTTGATACGAGTGATAGTATTGCTATGACATGCTCACTCCAGGACCTCATGTTAGTTTTCTACTGCCTGCTTAGGTTCTGTGAAACGATCATGCTCGGAATGGGTACCAGTGGACATGTTTTGTCGTATCTCAATGTTACTTGAATTTGTGTTTTTATCTAGTCATTGGCATGTGCCCCATGAATGCTATAGCCTGCCGAAGGGGGGGGGTTGGGTTGAGGGGAGGGTTGGGTTGAGGGGGAGGGTCGGGTGGGACGAGAGGGGGTGGGGGGGTGCTTGTTTTTTAAGAAAAGTTAAAAACATGAAAAATCTCAATTTGCTACTTTTCTGAGTTGCTTTTCAATAAATAAAAAAAAAAAACTATTGCTTTTATTGTTTTTGTAGACTGAGCTACCTTTTATTTAAGTTGGTTCTGATTTGGTGCTAATGTTTAGTCCTTTTTGTTTCATGGAGGGGGGTGGTGCATGGTGGGATATCTGCCTCAGATGTTCTGATTGTATCGTAACAGATTCTGGTGTTTTGTCCAAATTTATTCAGTAAATAAATTGTGAACTGCTTTTTTGACTTTTTCTTTTCCTTACATACAAAATAAAAAGCTACTGGCCAAACTAACATGCAGCATTACACCTGAACAAAAGCATGACCTGTCCTTTTGGTCCACCGTATGTAATAAAACTTTCCACTGTTCAGTAAAATTGTGTGTTACATTGCTTGTATACCAATTCCTAATATCCACTGAATGGTCTGTGACATCTTAATTCAGAAAATACACTTGGATTGCTTATGGAAGGAGTCCCTGTCATCCATGATTGACAAGAAGATGAGGAAGCTTTTCATCCCCGAGCCACAACTAAATGCTTCCACCTCTCTGATGCAGAGCGGCCCCTTTTCTTACAGCTATGTATAAAATAATTATTTTTCACTTCCAGTGCGCTCTCAGCCAATGTGCCCCATCAAAAGCACTTCCCGGTTCATCATGAGATTGCAATCACTGACAGAACTTGAACGGATTCCAAATGAGTGAGGAAAAAAAAAAAAAAAGCCCTTTTCACAATCTGAACCGCTCTGTCAGCCCCACTTCATCGAAATGATTGCATACACAAAGCACTAGGAAAAAGCTCTTTAGCTGAATAATTTTCCTTGTGGCGCTCCTCATGAGAGGCCCATAACTACAGCCTGTTCTGTTCAGTATGACAACATTGTAGCTCTGCAGGGCTAACTGACCCTCTCTGGCTCCACTGACCTCAGAGTCCCTCTGACGAAGAAAATCACTTCACATTCCATTTGTTCACACAGTGTGTGTGTGTGTGTGTGTGTGTGTGTGTGTGTGCCCACAGCTCTTCCACCTGTCATGTTCATGCAGGGTAATCCTGATTAAGGTTAGACCTATCAGACAAGGCAGACAGCTGCTGTTGTAGCCCAAATGCTCTCTGTTCAGTAAAGGATAAATAAACGTTCTTTTGCGCACAATGGCAATTTAAAGTCATGGGTCGTTATTCAACAAACAAAAAAAACCTCAGCAGTTTCTTTGTAATCAAATGTGAAGTTGATGGATCACTGTGGTGTTGTGTATTCTGATTTTTGGCAGCCGTTTATAAGTAGAGCACGCCTGAAAGTGGCAAGTTGCTCTCATGCAAATAAAGGATGCAAGGATAAGTGTTGTTGACTGAGAGCAAGGTGGGCAGGAAATTGCCTTCATAAACTGGAGGTAGTGAATATTAGCCTGACCTCTAGTGGCAACAGAGACGGAGGAAGGCTTGTGGAACTGTGGTAGAAATACCTGAGTGGTATATAGGGATGTAAGTAATGTAATGTAATGTAAGTACAGAATAAATTGGCTGCAAATAGGAATTAAAAAAAATATTATCCTCATTAGAATTTGTAATGACTCAACAGTTAGATATATTTATTTTTCGGGTTACACCAGCAGTTAGGTATTGCACCTCCACAAAGTTGAGATACTCACAAAAGACAGAAAAAAATCCTACAGTTCCCACAATGCAGTTGGATAATATCCTTAATTAGGCCACCTTGCTTGCCAATGCCCACTTCTTTCACACCCTACACCTCCAGTTATGACTCAAACATTTTAAATTTCAAGTCCAAACCAAAATACCCACTGATGAAATCATTAGAGTAAACTGAACCTTAAGAATAGAACTGAAGAAAGGCCCCTTTAATGGCTTATAACTAATCTGCAAAGCATTAGTAAATGTTTTAAACCATATGTTGCGTATGTGAAATTATGATAAAACAGATGAACAATGATTTCATAACACTCTCCGGGCAAATCACATCACTGTTTCTATTTTGACAGAGTCTGACAGGGTATATAAATTTAGAGAATTCTAGTTACAAAAGTCATTACTGGTTGCAAAAATGGAGATTTAACGACTTGTGCAGGCCAAGACCTAAATAGCAGACAGCCACATTTCCTCCCCTGCTTGCTTGCATTGCCTGTTGACAGGAATGATTCATCTCATGTTTACACTATTCATTCAGTACAGTGCATTTCCACAATCTGTCAAGCTGACGGTGAAAGCTGTTGACATTCACAAACCATTTCAAGATTTAGAAAACACACTAAAAACATCTCAGAGTCTGGTTCTGTTTGAGCTAAATAATTGATGTGTGTTTGCAGCTTATTGTAACACCAGGACAGTGCCTGAGCTATTCAGTTAAAGGAGAAACCCATTGAAAGGTATTTATTCTTCCTGTTTGGCATTTTTACGTTTGTCTTTGGCTTCCTGTCAAAAAAAAAAGGACACACCAACATACTGCCAACAGTCTGGATGTGCCCCATTAACACTAAATTTCAAATTAACTTTGTAGAAAAACATATTATTTTTGTTTCGAATTGAAAATCCAAGGAAGCTATGGTGGTGCTGCTGGCTCCAGAACATGTGCAGTGACCCGCTGCCCTGCAAAATCCTGCTGTCACAGTAATCTTCTTTTGCACTCCAATCTCTATGGAGCTTAATATCAGTGTGAGATAACAGATTTAGGGAGGAAATACTGTGGGCTATTTTCTCTGATGAATGGGAGATATTAATAATACTATGTCCCTACTGTGGGAGCTAGATAGACCAAAGAGTCTCACAGCCGACAAATTTCCCTGTTATTATTTTTCGTGTTGAATAAGCAGACTGGTTTTCACACAGTCACCTGGCGCATATCAAGACTGTTATTCAGCCTTGAGGTGAAAAGATGCAACAAACCAACTTACTTTGGGAGAGGTTTTAAAGGGAGCTATCCTCATGTCCCCTTATGTCTAATCGTGTGTTTGTGTTTCCTTGGCTACAACCAATTACAGCCAATATTGTAATTAAGCCACTAGTGTCATTATGTTTACCCTGGAGCAAGGGGAGGAGAAATACTCATTCACCCTGAATTATGTCAGGTTTCTGTTTGTAATGGTCTCAATATTCTGTCAGAGCGCAGAATCGGAGCATGATGTCTTGCTGTACAGCACTTACTCCTCAGTTAATCCTCCATTCCTCAGTAGGAATGTAAGTATTCTGCAATTCAATTAGCTCAGCCTGAGATCCGTTTCGATTTTATGTAACTCAGGGGAACAACATTGCTGTCTCAGAGGGCTAAAAGTTTTTCTGTGTTCCACCAAGCTGCTCCAATTAAGGTTAATGGCACGGTTATATAACGACCGTGCTACAGCAAGGCCCTTTTCAAACACCGCTGCTACATTGTGTCTGGGCCTTGGCAGAATACAGACGTCCCCCACCGGAGCCGGTAGGCTATAAAGGTGCTTCGGTGAGCTGGTCCCCAGGCACGGCAAGGTGCACATGGGTACCCTTGGGTGTTCTGGCAGCAGAGCTTTGTGGCAGGGCACCAAAGAAAACACACAGACAACAGATGGCCTCTGTTGTCTTTCACCCAGCCATGAAGCTTCTGCTGGCTCTTGGTTACAAAACCCACTGAGCAACGGAAACACAGAGAAGCCTGTGAGTCATTCAGGTGGAGTATGTGAGTCATACCTGTACTGGTCTCCTCATACTGTAAATGATCAACAAGCAGCGCATTTAATGTAGAATTTTAAAACAACTGGCTTTAGTTTGTAAGTGCAGGGTATGCACCTTTCCCAGGTTGTCGGTAATTATTATTGTGAGATGGTGTCGTATTATCTTCAGCTGTGGATGTGTAATTTACAGAGTCAAAACACAAGCAGCTCTCTGCAGTGCACACTGTAAAAGTTATGAGTGTAGGAAAAAGAGTTTCAAGGTAATTGCTTTCAACACTAGGTGGTGCTCAGCCACAGAGGTTTTGAGTGGAAGCTGTCAATAACACATGAGAACAGTTTTCATCCTCATAACACAAAATTTAGTTTCATTATGTTCTGCACATGCTGGTGAAAGGGAGGCTTAATTTAAAAAGACACAGGAATAAACATGTCTACAGTGTATGTACCACTGAAATTTCAAATGCGCCTTCATCTTTATAATGAGGGTGTTTATGCACTGCAATCCAAACCATAATATCTCTCTCTCTACATGACAGTCTGGCATAGTCTGATCAAATCCTGCACTGACACTCTCTCTCAGTCACATGAGGTAGAGTTGCTCTTCTGTTTGTCCTTACTTGTCCTTATCATGTGAGTCTGGACAGACAGGGATGTAAACTGCAATTACCTCTGTCTTTATATGTCTGGCATTCAGAGGTGTGTTTCCATTATTGATTTAAAGAAATATTTCATGTATATCCTGGCAGAGGTGTGTATTGATGCTTAATGTGCATGGAATAGTGGAGATCACCATTAACTGCTAAAGCTTAAATTCCAGCAAAAAAAAAAAAGCCCTCTTTTCTATCTGTATTATGTAATCTGTTCCCTTTTAAAGTCCCTGAAAGCTTGGTGTCAAATCTCAAATTTTTCACATAATAAGAAATAATCAAAAGTAAGGTTTTGAAGAAAAAGAGCATCCTTGCTTTTTAATTTATTAGTGCAGGGCACCCTGGGACTCTGCAGATGAATTCCTTCATTGTGTGGTTTAAACTGAACTCTGCCATAATTCCTCAGGTCCCACACCTACAGCTGGACTCCGCTCATGGACCCAACAATCAGCTACCATTGGTCACCGTGTGGGCTGTGACCCATGACGTCACTAGGTCAACAAAACCCCAGCTCTCCTTTGTCTCCCTCTCTTCTCTTCACCGCTGCTGCGGGGGCAGCAACAGCTGCTCAGCTCTCCCTCTCCTTTCTGCAGCTCGAGCTGCTGCTCTCCGACCTCTGCGTGGCCTGCTCGGAGCAGACTGCTGCACTGAAACCTTTTCTCAACGACAGCAACGCCAGAGCCTGTTAGTTAAAACCTCCGATAATCTTAATCGGGACTGTGTGGGTGTGGTTTGATCAGATTAGACTGACAGTGAACTGAGAACAAAAAATCCACTGACTTCTATTTGATTTTTTAAAAATACTGCTAAACTCTGACAAGTGCACATTAAATATGTGACATAGTTATTGTGACATTGCACAGTCAAAAACACTAATACAAAAAATATAGAAGAAAACCTGTTCTGAGTATGGCAGATTATTTTGTCTATATATAAAACCCCAGCATTCAGAGGGAGAATCTATTTGAGAAAATAGTGTTTCAGGATCTTTTAACTTCCTTAGCTACAAACATTTAATGCTGGAAGAACATGGATTGATCACCGCCCTTTGCAAATGTTTGTGTAGTGGAAACGATGACGGTGTTAATCTGGTAATTAACTCTTAACAAGCCATTTAGTATCAGTTTACAACCACGGAAGCATGAAAACCCCCCTATGTTTTTAAAAATTGCTCATCCCAGTGAATAACATTACATTACACTCCAGGGAGCCAGGAAGTCAAGAGCGTGTCAGGCCTCACACGCAGTTGCAGGAAACAGGGAAGCATCATTCCAATTAAACGTTCGGAATATTTTCATGCAAGTTGCTCGTATTTGACACTTAACCCTAAAATGTTTGTTTTTATCAAGCGCTGCCCCAATTATCCGGTCAGTAAACAGCATAATCAGAGCCTCAAGATGACAGAGTAAATTGGAGAGTGGTCTTGCATGCTGTCTTTGCTTTTCACACTCTTTTGTCAATACCCAATTATCCTCTCTGTTGCTCTCCCCACTGATAGCGCATGACTTAAAATAGGTTTTTGGGGGCATTGTTTTCTAATTGCAACAGTCTAGAGTGACTTGATGCATTGATCAGCCATTAATGGTTTTAAGTAGCGTACAGGCAGAGGGTAGGCTGGAGCAGAAGAGAGATCACAGGACATTTTCTTGCAGGGTCACTGCAGAAGTTCTTTGTTTGGCTAGTCTGCCCCCCCCACAAATGGCTTAACATGGCAATAAAGCTACAGTAAATTGTTTCATTGGCCCTGACGTCTGCGGTTGGTACAAGCTTTGCTCATACAACTACACTGACTGCAGGCATCAGATGAAGCATTGGCTTTTTTATGTGCCTGAACAATAAAACTCATACAGTAATTATTGGAAATCCAGTCCTCTGGGGACGCTAGGCATGTATGAGACTAATCAGCACTGCAGGATCTAATGTTTGTGATGATTACCTCCATGTTTGTCAAGGACATTATGTTTGTCTCACTGCTGCTCATCTTTATTGGTTACTAGACACATGTGACCTCAAGCACTGACTTTTGTCGATGTATGTCCTAATTTTATCAACATCAATTGTCAGCATATTCTCAGTTCCCAATTGTACATATGCTAAACAGATAATAAGCAGCTTTTCTGTGTCTCAATAGTTTGGCAATGTAACTTTACGCTTTACAACAATTTGTTATTGCTCAGAAATATGGTTTTCACAGAGTGACAAAGGAAGACTAGAAATAACATGCTATTTTTGTCTCCGTAACCTTTAGTGGAGCAACTCACACTGCTAAATATCAACTGAGAATCACGGAGCAGTTTCAGTCCTGGTGGGCTGACTTGTGGACCCCAAAAGCTTTAAATCATCTGGCTCAATGAATCAGAGTCTTGACTGAGCCAAATTGCCTGACTGTGCCCTGTGGGAGAGATAATTGGGTGAAACAGGTTGTTTTGTGCCTTACTGAGGTACAAGAGAGCGGGAGAAAGGAGAAAACAACATGGATTTCTCATTTTAGATAAAACCTCTGAAGCATGCAGTGTCTAGTTTTTTGTTCGGGCTGAGTTTAGATTTTTCAATAAGGCAGTCAGGCGACAGTAGGATCCTGCCTGCCTGCAAATGGCTGCGGGCTATTTTTGCACATGAATAAAAAAATTGGTAAAACGCCTTGAACATACAAGCCTCAATCAGTCCAGTGCCTATGCTGACTTCAACAGCCAAAAACCAAGCTTGGTCTGAGAAAATATTGAAACACAGAAACTGAAAACACTTTAATGGATTGAAAGATACAACTGACATCCTCTCGCATTCTCTTTAACCTGCACAGACTGTTTCTTTCTGGGCCACTTGGGGGCAGCAGGAGCAAGCTGTGAACTAGGATTTAGCGCAGGCCTAAAACTGAGACCCAGACCCCCCTTACAGACCCGACCAGGCTAAACTCAAAACACATTTCTCAACTGAACTTGTCAACAATACAAAGAGGTCTGCTCTGGAATAAAAACATTGTACAGGCACAATCACTGTGCTCTTTAAGTGTAGGAGTTGTGGAGGAAGAGAGTTGAGACTGAACCAAAACATTAAATTTATGACCAGAAAAAAAAAAGAAGTGAGCACTACAAGCAATCCCTTTCACAATACACATCATCCGTACGCTCATTTGATAGATTTTTATTTTTAAAACAGTGATGATAGCAGCTTTAAACTGATTTGTTAATGGCAAGCATTGTGTTTTTGTTTTCCCCATCTGGCCAGTTTACACACCATTTATTTGTGGAAATGTAATTTGCCAACTTTGATGAAAACTAGTAAAACAACTGAGATATCGTTTGGAGAAAGCCATGAAAGGTAATGTAAATCATGGCTGACCGCAGAAAAATCTGTGCTGACTACCAAGCTTCCCACAAAATTGCAGTTGTTGCCCTCTATCGTAAACATCATATGCACAATGCAGCGTGTTTCTGTAACTGCTGAGCCCTCTTTATGCCAATTATCCAGCTAAGTAAGAAAAAAAGGTTTTGCCACTTGACCCCACTGATCGTTCTGCTGTGTTTTTTTAAATTCACACTGCGATGAACAGTTGTACACACACACACACACACACAAAGCACCCACACACAAGCACACTCTGACAATCAGACACAGCGAACCACGCCAGACAACTCTGCAGAGTTGTGATGTAATTAGACTTGTTAATTGGAAGAGAGCCTTTCGCCACCTGCGGCAGCAAGAGTGTGAGTTTGTGGTCATCTCTACAGAAATAGTCCTGTTAATTGTTTTGGTTTCCAGGCATCCGTGGTGGAGGAGGAATGTGACAATACAATTTCCAGTTGCTCTCAAGTTACACCTCAAACTGCAAAATCTGCTTGCATAAAGGGACATTGTGATCAATTTGCAGGCTTTATTGTCATAGGACCGGCAATTTAATTCACATTCCATCCATATAAAAAAACACTTAAACATCAGTGCAAGAATGGCAGCCATTCAACCACGTACTAACCACCTGTCTTCACTGACAAGCAGAAAGACAAGGAACATCTTGTTAGACAGGAAAAATATTTTACATTAAAAAAACAAAAAAAAAAACAAAGACAAGGCAAGAAATGCTTTGATAGTTTCAGAGGGTGAGCAGCATTAATGTCATTATGATTTAACGCAGGCCAAGTACCTCCACCTAAAGGCTCTCCTTTAACAGCATTTGCATTTCTGAAAACTTGGCATTGCTGCTCCATTCTCTTCACAGGCGCAGAATCATTCTGAATATAAATTTTGCCAGACTCAATGTGTTTGTTTTTCATGCTGTGAATCCCTTTTTGAAGATGCCCTGAATGTGCCTTGTTGAGGATGCTAGCATTAATTGATTTTTCTGAGGCTGATCAAAGAGTCATAGCAGCTAATTAATCATTTAAAGAAGCAAATTCTTTGGTGGTCAGATCATGATTTACCAAAAAAAAAAAACAAAAAAAACCCAAAGTGGTTCAGAGACTGAACCTATGCTGTTTCATTTCCAGACAGATATGGATTTCATAATGGATAAACACAGACTCACTGTCTGCTTCATTTCCTTCTAATAGGATAAATCTGTTGACTCTCCCCTTTTCTGTAATTCTACTTAAAACAATATTGCCAACATGAGTCTCCCACACAAAGGTGGGGCCTCTTTTATAAAATGTCATCGCTGTACTGAAAACAGGAAAGAGCTCTGCATTAAATGAAATTCATCATGAAGAATTTAACATCCGAGGAAAAGATTTTTCTTTTTAATTATTTTTTAATTAAAACAAAGAGAAACGTGTGCAGTCCTCTTATGTTGGAAAATACAATTTATAGCATTAACCTCATAAATTCCAAACTGATTTCAGATGATAAACGTTTGTCTTCAGTTTTGAGTTAATGTTACAGTTTTTAAAATAGACACTAGAGTTTGCTCATCCAACACATTAACACATAATTGAAATTTGAATTTTAAAAATGACCCACATTCAACAAATGAAAACAATATGTGAACAGTGTATAGCTTATAAATAAGAGATGTGAATTAAACTCTGTATTTCTGCCATTGAATTTCATTAAAGTTTACAGCTTTTATGGGGCAACATCAGTCACATCGGGGAGCACACACATCAGGTGATGCAGGTGTTATCCACGTGTTTCCAGTCTAATCTGTTCTGCTCTATTCAGAATTGGGCTCAGTCCTAAAAACTCTTTGTTGTAGATTTATCAGGTAATTAGAATTTAAGATATTTTTAAAGACCTGACTTGAGTTTCATTTATTGAATTCTACTACTATAGATTTTGCGTTACTCCACATCACATCCTGTTGGGCTTTTATTCACAATCACTTTTAGCAACAGTTAAAAATACAAAGGTTGCACAAAAATTTGGTTTTGTTGAAGCAGTTAAACCACATGGATGTGACACACTTGGCACAGTGAAAACTACAAGGATCATGGAAATGGTGCACACTGTTTGACAAAGATATACTGTACACTGACCATAAAAGAGCAGCACTAGCAGAGCTGCTGAGTGAAGTGGCATTGATGTCAAAGTGCAAAGTACAACTAGGCTGATATATAGCCTGAAGTAAATAATAGATGGAGAGAAGTTGATCGATAGTCTGTGGAAGTGAATGAAAGCATCAGCCAAGAAGCTAAGAGGTTCCCAGGTTTCCCCCGTTTTCACACACAGTCCTTGCAGTTCTCTAACTCCTGTACAACTTTTAAAAGACTCCTTTGGACTAGACACAAAACTTCTGCATGGAAGGCATAAGGTTCCCTTCTTTATTTGTCAATTTATGGTGTTTTTTTCATTCTGTTCCTCTGGATTATACAGAAAATAAACCCACCAACAGCAATATGAAATTATAGTCAGACTCACAGAAGCGGGTTGTTTTTTTTCCCACTGCCCCCTGAGCCCAATTACTGCTGTTTACAGGCTCCAGATTTTGTCACATATAGGGTACAGTAAAGGGCATGAGTAACACAGTGCCCTGCAGAATAGCTGGCACTCTAGGTAAGTGACTGCAAAAAAAAAACCTGTGAAAGATAACAAAACAAGTTTCTACATGCCTGCACAAACAGAGGACTATAGAAAAAAAGTACTTTTATTCAGATAAACTTTTTCCAAAGAGGTTCCAGTTTAGTTTTTAATTAAAATTAATGTACTACTCCTGGCAAACTTGTCACAGATTCTTGTAAACATGTTTTTTTCCTCTTAAATCGCTACACATGTTGAAAAATACAACTTCAATTACTTTTTTAAACCTTCAGTTTTGTACTTGAAGTTTTTGTAGATCCAAATCTGTCCCAATACCGAACTTCTAATACTGCAGAACCCTCATGGGTTATCTTTTTGCTGTCACTGCAGACAGAGATACACTACAATTTTGTTAATTATCAAACAACAATGGCCCATTGTTGTTCCCTGCTTCTCCTTGTATTGCATCTTTATCAAGGCTGCCATTTACTGTGGTGTTGTACTGCACACGCTGCTCACCCCCATCTTTCTCTCTTCCTGATTTCTGAGTCATACTACTAAATGCAAGCCTATCATCGTCAAATTGCCCCACCAAGCATGCACCATCATCAGACATGATACTCATTTTCCTTGGAGGAAATCACTCCATAAAACCAAGATCTCAGATTGGAAGCTTTGTGCAACGCAAAAGTCCTTTTTTGATTCAAACTAGTACCTGCTGGCTCAGATTAGGCTCACTGAGCTCTACAGCAAATTAGCACACACCATTGCCCACCATCTCATATGCTGCCGTGGCTGAAAGGCACAGCTGAAAGACTTCTGAAATTACTGCAAAATAGAATTTGACCCCTGATAAGGCCCACTATCTATTCTGCCAAGTGTGACATTTTGATGCAACACTGGATGTCATGGGAGTGGGGAGCACTCAAGTGTTTTGCCCAGGCATTTTGGAGTGCATATACTTAACTTGTATGCTGGTAAACATGATATTTATATTCTGCCACGGTCAAAAGTGAATACACTGTCTTTCCTATAAATAAATAATATATAAATGAGACCAGAGCCATTCATTTATCTCATTTTACACACGTCTACATGTATGTCAAACACTTCACATTCTTGTGATAGATGTTATTAACTAATTAAAGGATGTTCTATAAAACATGATTGGTATTCCCAGTGGTGGAATGTAATTAAGTATATTTACTCAAGTAGTGTACTTGGATTCTATGGATTAATAAAAATGATTACGTTGTAAGTTTTCCCGCCTTAACGGGTTCAATAAAACCAATTAAAAATTAGATGATCAAACACTTCTGTGCCGTCGTGAGGAGAGGTCTAATTGGGCAACATAAGTGAAATCAAACACCATGAAAACAAACAGAATTTATGTTCACATTCAGTGTTAAATGCAGTGTGTGTTCTTCAGCTCCAACAATAATGCTGAAAACATTAGCAAACCCAAGTTTTTGAGTATTTGAAATTCAGCATTGTTTACATCCACATTTACAAGCTAACAGTCTTCCTCACTACATTTGTTGGCACATTAGCGCATCCTTTGGATCAGTGGAATGGTGTGAGACCATTGTCAGAACTGTGTATCCTGCATGAGAATGTGCATGCAGGAGATAAACAAAATGTGGACCCACACATCGAAAAAACAGCTCCATTATGCTATTAGAGGTCAGAAACTCCACGGGGGATCCTTGAAGTGAAACACCTGAATACTTCTCCACCACTGGATATTCCTTGGCTGCTGGGTTCTGCTTTCCCTAGCAGAACTTTATTGAGGATAATCACCACCAGTGTTGCACAAAAAGTGGTAATGCTATTACGATACAAAAACGGAATGAAAGACATTTATCGTTCCATGTCCTGCAAAAAGGCCACGTACAAAGTAAATGACCCTATTCCCACTTCAGGGAACCTTTTACATATCAGAGCAGGGTCATTAGAACCTAGTACTGCAATACATATATCATATGACAAGAATACAAAAGAAGCTGATGCAGCCTTGGATGTACATTATTTTGCAGCTAATCAGTATTTTTCCCTCTTGCAATTAACATCCCACAAGCTTTTTTTCAGAGCTGACATTTTGACTTATCAAATTAGGAATAACATTAAAAACAGTTCTGTTCTGTTCAAATGTCCCAGTGAGACATGACAGGGAGACATCATGTACCATACCAGCTCCCTGAAACCGAAGCAGCTAAACTGCATGCAGCCATCATTAATTCATTATTTACATGTGTGCTTTTTAACACAAGGGCTTCCGTGAAAAAGACCTATTGAAATAAAAAGAATGGTTGCTGTAAGATCATGCTTTATTCATATTGTCTTATATGTATGCAGTAAGTTTTAACACACTTCAGGCTGGTTAGACCCCTGCACAGGGTGAAGATGTGTGGCGCTATAGAGGAAATTTTGTGATGTCTCCTAACACTATACACTGATGAGCATGATTAAGTTCTCCTGCCTTCACTGATTGATAGAGATGTCAATCAGAGCGTGTGTACACACCCACACAGTCCTGAGAGGGGAACTAATCAAGCGAAGCCATGGATATATGTACAGCAAAGAAGAAGTAAACCAATAGCCTCTGGTTGACTGAACATTATGTGTCACTGACTGGGTGATAATCCGTCATGTAAGAACAAATAGCCCCTTAAACAGCCACTGGAAAGCTTAAAAAGAGGATCTGAAGATATGGACAGTATCTAATGGGCTTGTGTGGTCAAAAACAGCAGATTAAAAGGTTCCTACCTGAGCTAATTGCCCCACAAGCAGCCTATTTAAAAGGAAGCCAAGATAAGGGGTGGTTGAATTGTTTAAATCTAAAAAAAAAAAAAAAAGGTGCTGGGGCCGAAGCTGCTAAATGGAATGCACCATTCATTTTAACATTTGCACCTGTGTTTCCTTCCTACTGTGACATGTCAAGATGTCTTTTATGAAAAAGGGGCCCCATTCTCTGAACACTGTGGTTGTCTGTTCCTAACTTTGTGTAATTCCTGCTTCCTGTCTTTGCTGGACCTCATCACATTGCTCGATGTGTTCATGGAAAAGTGGTTAGGAAGGCGAAAAAGGGCATTGATTTTAGCCGGTCTGGATCCAGCCAGACAGAGCCCTGTTGATTTTCATTATAGCCATCTAATCAGGGGCTGATTTACAACTACGATGCAAACTGAATGTAATTGCCAGCATTTAACTACCAGGTAGGATGGAAAAACAGCAGTGGTCTGGATACTGCAGGACCAAGAATGAAAAAGAAACTGCATTAGGGGATGTTTACGGTGAGATTTTGACTTGTGAAAAGCCCTCCATTAACATTTTAAAGCATCTCTCCATAGCCTGAAATGGTCTTTAGTGTAAATGGATGTTAAATAATTGGAATTGTTGATTCTCTCTAGAGACCGGAATAAAAATGTCCCCTAATCTGGACCAGCATGAACCTCTGGAACTCCCTTGAGGTCCCCCCACAATGATCCCAGAACCCTCTTGTGGGGACGGGTGGATTGTCCATGCTGGTGGTATACAGCGAACGCAACCCTGCAAGGTACACGCAGTTGCGCACAGCGGCGTGTGGGAGGCGCTGTAGGGCTTGAGTGAGCAAAACAAAGTGAAAGGGGAGGAGCAGCATCGGGAGTAAAGTGGCCACACGGTGTGCCAGACCGTCCAAGCAGTCGCTTACATCTCAGATCCGTCGCCGTGCAGCGAGCACAGAAAGACGCGTCTGCCAAGTCCTGACCGCTCCACTTGGTGACGTGCAGCGTGGAGCACAGACGGGCCACTAACCGAGCAGCACACAGCCGCTACCAGTGCGCAGCGTTGTCCCTTTTGCTGTAAAATGCAACAGCAGTCTTTGCGGGATAAGGACAGCATTCAAGCAGCGCCGTAGCGAAACAAGGACAAACGCCGGGGGACAGGAGCAGCGAGCGGCCGGGTAGGTGAGCGCTCGGCCAGCGTAGCTGGAAACATTCGCCGCGCTGACTGTGTGTGCACGCTTCATTTTGACGTGCTTTGTGTCGGGCAGGAGTTTAGACGGCACAGGGGCACTTGTCCTATCATGAATGAATGAGAGCAGGCTCATCAGTTTCACAGCCACCCCTAAGCTGAGGACCATAGCCTACCAAATGGTGTGTGCGGCGCTCACGTTGTGCGCAAGCGCTCCCGCAAGAAAGAAAAAACTAACTTCACGTCTCAGCGCTTGTGAGAGAAACTAGGAAAATAGTGAGGTAGTGGTCGAGACAAAGGTCAGCAATTTAGAACTAACGTTTAGTGACTGCCGCTGCAAAAATTTCCTTAAAAAATATTTTTAAAAATCCATTAATTTCACTTAAATTAGGTTGATATAGCATAGTATGAAATACACACTTATTTTATGTAATAAAACCTTAAGTTATTAGCAAATTAATGGGCAAAATAAAGGAACTGATAAACCAATATTAACTAATGTTATGTGTCGTTAAGTCTTTGAATTTATACTTGTAAATGTTCCCAAAATAGACAGATCCTCAGGCCTAAATATCACAAATGCACTTATTGCATTTGAAATATTCCTCATTGTATCCTCAAATGCACTCTGTAATGTGCCTAATTCTATTTATGAAATCCTATTATTATATTCTACAGATGTGTACAACTTGTATCCAGCACTGTGGGAGACCCATCCTCCAGACAACAAAGCATTTACTCATCACACGTCCCATGTGTTGTTACAGTGAAATGCTGTTGTCTTGGTTGTGAGGGACACTGCCTTTTCCTCCCAGAAAGTTACTGATGAATACTGGTTTTAAAAATGCTGCCACTCATCCATGAACAGCAATGTTTTTTTTTATTTTTTATTTTTTTCCTGGCAAGTGGGAAGCTATTGATGAAAGAATGAAGTTTGTGCTAATCATAGTTTTATCACATTTAATCTGTAGTCCATATGCAGCATGATTTATTATCAGCTCTCATACCCAGCTACACACTTGTCAATCTTGTCCCCCACTGGTCTTGGCACTGATGCCTGTTTACGAGCCCCGGCATGAGCGTGCGTTACTACATGCAGTATAAATAGATGTACAGCCGCCCGACTTTACTATATGGGCTTCTGTTCCTAAATGGATATGTCCCTGTCTTGCTATTGTAGTAACGGGCCAAAAATGCGGAGCAGGAACAGGACACACTTCCCTTCGGATGACATTTGAAAACCTAGCAGGCTATCGTGAATCAAGGCAGGGATTAAGGGCTTTAGTCCTAGTCCTCCCTGAACAGGCAGGGAGCTCTGCTCTCGATGAGGTAAGGCGATGCATTTGCCTTAGAGCTGGGGCCATTTAGCAGGGGTCTTCTCGCCTCATCTGCCGCGTATGACGGAGAAGCGTCTCTGCATATTTAGAATAACCAGTCACCGTAGGTGGATGATTATGCAGCAGCATCAGCAGCGAAATACAGAGGTGTATATTTCTGTGTGTGTTAAGCCACAGATCCTCATTGTGAGGCGAGGCACACCTCTGTGGAAAGTATTGTGGTTTCTCTGGGTTTGTCAAAAGCGTCTTTACAATAAACTCAATCAGGGATAATCCTTCTATATGAAACGTGATTTAGGTTGGCCTGGGGAACCGCTTTGGCCTGAGGAATTCATTTAGAAATTACCCCCCAAGGCATTTATCCTATTAGTAAAGGCCAAGCGGAAAACAACTCTTGTTGTTATGGTCAGCAAGTTACAGTACTGTAGCTCAAGGCTGTTTTTTTTTTTTTATTTCACCCCATTTTTCCAAGAAGGAGTGCGCTTTTGCAGGGTAAAGGGGGAGCATAATTTGACTGGTGTGTATACTGGGCTGTTAATACAGGCAAGGACAGTTAAAATGCTGCACACTATATTCTTGTACTTGGATGAAGTTGTGATCCCCTGATTTTGCCTCTGGTGATGGACTGGAGTTAAAAGGAGTCCAGAAGCTTTTGCCAGGCTTGCCAACTAACATGACCGCAGAAAGCCAGGCTCTCAGTGTTTTTTTCATGTAACAGCAGTCAGATAAACGTAATGGTGCCTCGGCTGCTGTAGGGGAAGCAGCATGGAAGAGATGGAGCCATTTTCCTCTGTCTCCTTTTTAAGAATGTACACACCAGTCCTCTGTTTATCGACACCTGCTCACCAAAGCAAATTATTAATGTGTGAATGTAGCCGGCAATTACACTTGATTCTGGTGGCGCAGTGGGTATTAGAAGGCCAATCTGGACCAACCCGCCCCCAATCAAAATGAAAGCGAAGAGCAAGTTTAAGAAGTGTGTCCTTTCTTGTAATCACATTTCAGAAACATGCTCTTGCAGATTTTTAATTAAAGTTTCTTTCATAGACTAGTTAACGGTCTATATGCGCATTCATTCTGTGTGTAGTTTACCCATAACCCAAATGCAGTCGTAAGTGCTCTTTCGGAAATGACTGAGCAGAGACGCGATGTTGAGCATGAGCAGAAAAGTACAAACGCTTTTGTGATTTCTCTGCTGTCCACCGCTCATGTGGCTAAAAGGCTTTGATAGCTGCTGGAAAGATAATGATCATATATATATATAGTGAAGATACAAAGAGCTCACACTCACATTTTAATTGACGGCGAGATCCTAGAGTGGAAGCTATTCTTTGTCTTTTGAATTAGAAAATTCTCAATAGATGGAGAAAAATGTTGTAGTCATTTGCACTGCTGTAACATCCGTGTGTCTGAGGTTAAAAAGCTGTAGCGTTGTGATCACATTCTTATTGTCTGTTTTGCTGAGGTGCAGCTGACAGTGAAGCGACACCCGAAAAATAATTTCCATATTAAAAGGATCAAGGCTTTATCACATTTTTCCAGATCATTAATCATGCAGGTCACACACATAGGGTTTTGTCTGTATCTTCGACTAAACTGGAATAACGTAACTGTTTTTATTGACTTTAAACTCAGTGTTGTTTGGTGGAAGTTTAACATTATATCAGACACAGAAGGAGAATAATTCTTTTGTTTGTGATTTTCAGATGGCGCTTAGAGACGAGAATGCCGTTACAGCCCTTTGAATCTGGAGTCCATGACGCTGTGGTGCACTTAGCCAATGAAAAATGTCACTTTCAACCTCAGCTAAAACTAAATGCAAAGGTGTGGCTGTGGCATCTGCGGCATATTCTATATGTTTTGGCAAAATAATCACAAATTACGTACAAATATTAGCAAGATCAGCCACATATATAAAGCGAATAAGCATATTTCCCTGAACGTCTAATTATTCCATAGCTTAGCCCAGTCCTGGACATGACCTCCCTGTAAAACCTCTACATGCTGTTTCTTTTTTTTCTTTACCCTGTGGTTTTGGCACAGCCTGTACAAACAGGATAGAACATGTTCATTAATGAGTTTTAGAGGTGTTTCCAGTCTTCGTAGTAAGCTATGCCAACCGGCTGCTGGCAGTAGCTTCATGTTTACTGCACAGACATGAGAGAGTTATCATTCTTCTTATCTAATGCCGGACAAGAAAGCACGTAAGCATGTTGCTTAAACGTACTGGAGGTATTGTTGATGATTATGAATAATTGCTGAGTTCTCGTGGTGCTTATATTGCTCTTAACCCCAACATTTTGCATTCCAGTATAACCCAGGTCTTAGACAATGCCTGCACAGAAGTCTTGTGTTATGGTTATGTACTCCTTCGCTTTAATTTATTCTTAACATATACTTGTTTTTCTTTACTCCTCCTTGTTTTTGTTCCACTTGAAATTGTCATTTGGATTCCCCCAGTGAGCACTGCATTAAGAAATACAGCCTATTGTAGCTAAATTGCCACAGCCACATAAGTGGTTCACACAGGTAGCCGAGTACAGCATGCTTATCAAGGCGGTAGCATCTCCCCACCTCCCCTTCAGGTAGTCATGCTAACTTGGTGAGAGTGGCAGTTAAATGCCAGCAGGACCACACTTTGTACTTATCTTTACCTGTTGGAGACAACAGCCACAGCCAGGCTTTACCCACGGCCCGCAGTCAGTTAATTGTTCTGAAGTGGCACCGGAGCCAACTCGGGAGTGTGACACAGTCCTTTTAAAGAGATCCAGTCTGTCATTGATCGTGGTGGGTTTCAGGATGTCCTGGCCATGTTTATTAGCGTATCAAAGGTAACAAGCTTGATAGGAAAGGAGCTGAGTGTGCTTGATTTGTCTTGAGTTGATTGGCAGTGTGCAGCTTTGATACCAAGATGATGAAGGACTTCGCTGTGAAAGGAGGAGGATGAGATGGAATTTTTTTTCCTCTAAGACAAAGCAGATTGAGGCCATCGTTTTGTTTTTTTTTGCCATCATCTATTTACAGGTGTTTTCAAAGTAACACCTGTAAATAGTTTGCATCTGTGATGTTTGCAGGCTCTATTAATACTCGATAATAAATAAAAATATATTTCTGTAGTTAAGTTATTTAACAAAGAGAAACATTGCCACTGTTTGGACAAATAGATGTTGGTGTTTACTTTCTGTGGTACATTTGAATCTGAGGAAAAATTACTGACAGGTGTGACTCCTTCTTCTAAGGATAAACATGGTTAGAAAATCTTTAGGTGAATTTTGTACTTTTAATACAACAACATAGTGCATCAGTCTCCTTCTACTCCCACTGCAGCCTTTACGCTTCCCTTGTTGGGTTTCAGTGGCAGGAGTGTCTGTGCTTGAATATGCTGCTGAATGTTTAGCTTGATCAGAGGCTATTACAAAGCATAATATACTTGATAATGTACATGGGGCAAAAGGCCATGAGCAAATGCTGTGTTCCCAAGCTCTTTAGAGATCAGTGAACTATGAAAGGCAGTCTCTTCAGCTGCCCTCTTGAACACAGTCGCTGAAGGGCTAGTGATGCTGGTATCATATTTCTAAAAAGCCTGCAATTTCCCTGTTCAGAGACCCAAATGGTCTCAAAATGCACTAAGCTCTCAACCTCCTACATCCATGGAGATTTGAGTCGGTAGCTCATTTTCAAATGTTACTTTGGGTCATTTTAAATAAGTTTTTAATCCTGAAACTTAGGAAATTTCAATACCATTTGATTGGAGTTGTTAAATTCTTATTAAATGCTTGTAGCTTGTGTTTTTAGATGGTAAAATATGAGTATTTTTATGAACTAACCATATAAGTTAATGTATATTTTTTATTTTATTTTGCACATACATTAGATGTGTATTAATATAATTATAGTTAGAATTGTATTAGTAAAGGATACTTTTAGCATGTTCGTCATCCAGCTTTTCATTATCTTTATGTTTTGAATCCATTTGCCTTAACATGAATGCCCATTGCCTAAAAATAAAAGCACAACCAGCCACTGAAAACAACCTTGGTGAAGTGTGCAGTCTTTTGTGGAGCCGTACCTCTTGTCCAGCACTATACAGTGCACATACATGCCATATTTGTTGAGGGCTGTGCATTAGCCCATGTCTTAGTGTTAGTGTGGCCTTAATATTTTCTATGTAGTCCATCAGCCATGCTTTCCAGGAAGCATATCCAAGCTACGCTGCCCGACAAAATAATGGGACCCATTAGGCCCCGAGTAAGCAAGCTGACACCAAGGGCCAGGGCCAAGGGGCCATACTTACCAGATAAAGACCCAGTTCCAGATTTACCCACAGCTTTATTCCAGTGTCATTTCATGCAGTGTTTGAAAATATTTGGTTTCCTGCAAAAGAAAAAGGCTACTTAGCCTATTTGAGGAGAAAAATGGAAGCTATTACCATAATTTTAATACCCACACAGACGGCTTAAATTCACTTGACATGTTTGAGGACAGGGGGTGAGGATTTGGTTTGGACTTAGGCCTGTGAGGCTTCATCTCTGGGCCCCTGCAGTCTGTGAAGCTGCTGTGTGGTGAGTGGCTCCACAGGGGGCAGGTTAAGCCTGTTAGCCCCATATGATGACGCCGCAGGTTTGCTCCATGGATGGGGGAAAGATGGGAAGGAGGTGGACATGGAAAAATCTTTTCTATCTTGTAGCTCATCGCCACCACCGTAGCCACTGCCATTTATTTTCCTGTTTATGCGGGCTCCCATTAAGCCTGGCCACAGGACTATTTCTACTCTGCAGCTATCTGAAAGCCACAGCTCCCCTGGCGTCTCTTTTATGAACCTTAGTCATTTTAATAAGGTGTGTTTTACTATCTTATCTCTACTTTTGAATAAACATCATCTATAATAAAATGTAAAATCTATTTGAGGTATGTCCTGGCTGTTAAAAAATGCAGAATACAGCAGGCATTATTTGAGAATGCACTGGCCCTTAGAATGACATGGATGCATTATGTAATAATTTATTTGAAATTGAATAATTGAATCTGCCTTGAGGAGAAGCAGAGCTTAAAGAGAGGCCTGCTGGAACAGGTTTTGAGGTGGAATGTCAGACTCAAACCAGCTCTGTCTGCTTGAGGCGAACCAGACTTCAAATTACTTCAAGAGGAAAACAAATTTCACTGGTCACTGAAGTCACTTGAACTCATTTCCCCCCGCCTGTCTTTCTCAGAACCATGTAAAATTATAATAAAACTATCTGGCATCTGCTACTGTCATTTTGCCCGTGTCACAACAAAACAGCAACGCATAGTTTATGTGCTGCAGTAATTGCACTGTGGAGTGTTTTTGTCTTGATTTCGTCATTTGTCTTGGTGTTCACAGGAAACAAATCATATTAAATGTTGAGAAACCATTTGATATCAAACAGGCTTTTCTAGTAATCTTCTGAAATCATTACATGACCATTAAAGATTGTAAAGAATAAACGGAAGTGATGTTCTTTTGTTTGCCTCCATGTTTTGATATCTCTGCTTCTTTATCCTTTACCATGTGTTTTATTTTGAAGAATCCGCTCATTCTGCAACTGTAAAACTCTAGATCATTTATCTCCAGTGTGGAATGAATATGTAAATAGTTCACCGTTAATGGAAGTATACATAACGCCGACTTACAGCCATGTCTGATTTGCATACTCCAACAGTGCAAGTTGAAAGGTGGCTTTTGAGTTAAGAGGATACATAAATCATGTGTTAGCAGGAGGTGTGAGGTGCATCTGTAATATCATCCTATTTACAACCTGTTTGCTTTAGCCTGGATGTATTCTTCCAAGGACTAGAGCAGCTTATAAAATATTGGCCCCATCCCAGCGACCTAATGCTGTGATGCTTGTACTCCAGTGCTGATTAATTCATGTTGTCAGTAGATTTTCCCTGTATAAATACCTGCAGCACAATGACCAGGGTCATTAATTGTATTTTAGTAATTACTGCAGGACACCTGGCAACAAATAATAGTGAAAGGCTGTTTTTATTTTGCAGACTGTTTGTTTTTGTTTGAAATGTGCTCTTATTGTCTGACAGTGGGTGTCTAGCTTTTGGCATTGGTACTTTGAATGATGAAACACTGCATGATGCTGCATTCACTGTAACTGGGTGTCAGTGGGTCACCCAGATATTAAAATAGGACTATTTATGTTTGCCTATAGGGATATTAAAAAAAAATCATGTAGCAGTCACAGGGACTTTGCTTATACCATGTTTAAACAGAAGCTTAGCTACTTAACCTCTCATTACATCTTTACAGTTCATTGGAGTGGACTTTAAAGTCAAGCGTTTGCCGCTCATATCGGCAGCCAAGGGAACGAACAGTGGAAATCAGAGAGAAGTAAACTCCTGCTTGGAAAGGCTTGAAAGGCAATGTTTTCTCCTTCGGCCTCTCTCTCTGCTTGTTTATTTTATGTGCTGCAGTTTGGCTGGTTTTTTTTTTTTTCTTTTTTTTGTATTCAAAGACACAGACATTTGGCTGTGATAAAACTGACCGTAATGTTAATAAGACAGCGGCTGAAGGTGGCATTGTAAAGATATCTTTTGTCACTGGTTGGTGCCCGTGGGCCTCTCTGTAATTTTATAGCTTTCCCGAACAGACATTTCTGTTTCTCATACGTGCCTACCAACCCCCCATGCACACACACATACACATACACCTCTCTGGACATGAATTTGTTGCTGCTTGGAAATTTTATGAGAGAAATCTTCAAACTGCAGTTAGAGCAGTCAGTGGTTAGTCTGACTAACACAAAGCTTCTCAGAATACTCAGTTTTAGGAGAAGCTCTGTGCTTTGTTTTCCTGGCCACTTTGCAGATCTTCAATTTATGTAACAATACCTTGACCCTGAAATGAACAGTCCACTTGAAAACAGCCTTTTTGAGAATGGAGCCAATGTGATGGCAGCCACGTTTGGTTATTAATGGTCGGGTCTCTATCTCTCGGGCCCTAATTGGTCTCTGCTGATTGCTGAGCATTCTGATTAAGAAATGCCATTAAAACTGATGTATTATGCTTTCAAGTGTTTTTCACAGTTAGATAGCTGCTTCAATCAATTGATAATTACGTAGATGATTTATCGCTGGGGTTCATTTTGACAAGTTTACAATAATTGGCACAGTAAAACTTTTTCTGTATGTCCAGTGAATGAGAGCGAGCGGCTTCTCGTGCAGAATAAATTGAAACGATTTCTTGAACAATGTGTCAACGCTGAAGCAAAGCCCCAAAAATAATTTCCCAAACTTTCATTGCTCCATATCTGTCCAGATTCTGAGAGAAGATTAATATTTTCAATTTCTGAGCATTATTTGTCGTTTATTATGAAGTATTCAACTCTTATCTGTTATTGTTACTCACTCAGAAGTGACTCATTGGACTCAAACTGCATGTTTTTCAAGATGGATATGCAAGAAGTTAATTAGTGGAAGAGGAGACAAAATATAAATCTATAGGGAGAAGTCAATGAGGTAGTTAATGATCTTACTTTGTGTGGAGTTAATGGAAAACATCTCTAATTTCATGCCAAAGTAAACAATTTTCCTACGGGGTTTTAACTCATTTTCTAGGAAAAAAAAAAAGAAAAGAAAGAAAGATTTTGTTTATCCACCACAATGCTCAAGATAATAACTGGTCATAAAGTTTTTAGAAATTTTGACACATTAAGCCCTGGCATCATGGAGTCTTTATATTGTGGAGCATGTTATTTTTCAGGTTAATTATCAGTGTTTTTGTGGTTTTAATTATAACCTTATAAATAAATGATAAATGATGGATAAATGAGAGGCGGCAGCAGAACATTATGCATTCAGGTGTAATATTCATTACAACTTTTTGAAAATATTTTTTATATAAATGCACAGTTGGACACATTCTAACTTTTAATGAGATCTCACTTAGGATTATTTTGGCACCGTTGCATAAACAACCATATGTCAAAACTTTTTTTCTTTTCTTTTTTTAAGAATCACTCTCTGTGCAACGGCAGGTGCTTTTTAGCTCCTTAAACTGATAGTGGAAAGAATTGGTTTTATACCAGCAAGCTACTGTCTTTTATCATCCTCTTGAGGAAGATTTGGCAAGGTAGCTGTTTCCATCCTTGCACAATCATCACAATGGAAATCAATTTTTTTGAAGAATAAAGAAACCTGTTTTTACCCACCATTTTTCATCTTAAAAGAAAAAAAATCAGGCAAAGTCATGTTCTACAGACTATTAAGTCGGATGTGATGTATGTGACTTGGAAGTAGAGTCAGCAAAACAAGATGAATGAGCAATCAATAACTTTTCACTTTTTGAAAAGGTTTCCTTGTCTGCTTTGTTTCAGACATATGGTTCTACTCTGCAGCCCATTCTGAGAACTGTCTGCATCATCGCTGTATTATTTTGAAGGACAGCAGATACTTCAACTTTTTCAGCCTTTATTTCAGCCTTATTCTCAAAAAAGAATAATTTTTGGCAGCATAGCTTCAGAAGAGACAGTGAGAGGGGATGAAAAGAGAGAAATGTATCTGTGTAAATGCAAATGGCGGGGTTACTAACTGCCCAGCATAATCACAGCCTGCTCAAAGACTATATTCTTGCAGTGCTACATGGGAGTTTGAAAGGACGTTAAATTGTCCTCTTGGATTCTTTCTCCGCTGTATTTCATCAAATTCTAACAACTGATGTGAGCTAATTTACCTGTTTGTTCTCTCTCAAGCTGCCTCATCTGCTTCTACTTCACTAAGAGATTGCCTCCATTTCCCAGAATGACTTTTGAGAACCCCCAGAGAACGGTTCGTAAACGCCACCTGACAAATTCAGCTGTGTGTTTAAGGTGTCGCTAGAGAGAGAGAGAGAAAAAAAAGCAGTAATCCTCGGGAAAGCAGAGAAAGTGAGCTGAGAGACGGCAGAATTCACAGCCTTTAAAGTTCAACGTGGCTGCATTGCTTGCTGGTTTATCGAGGGTGCTCTGGGGGGCAGAGAGGAAAAGATCCTGATCTGTGATGGATCTCTGCCTGTGTGGTTGTTAAGTTGCAGAAAGAAAGCCCGTTGTTCTTTGATTGTGAGAGGATTCTGCCAAAAGTTGATGTTTACACAGATTTTTAGGGCATTAGCTGCAGTGATAGTCATTTTCATTTTGACCATGGTACATTTGGAATGAGAAAAATAAATCACAGAAAACATTATGATTCAGTTGGGGTTTTTTCTTTTAATGACGGAAGAATCAGTCATTTTGTTTGCAACATTATTCTTTATTTCTTTCATTTAGTGTGAACAGGTCATAATTCAGAGTGATAAAGGATGTCTTCCATGTTTTGTTTTTTTTTTTTAAACTTTCTTCTAATAAAAAAATATCCTTGAACAGTAGTTCACAGACACATACGCACACACACAAAGAGCAAGATGTGGTGACTTCCAAAGGCTGCCACGGTGCAGGAGTCAGATGATCGCTGTTTTTAAGAACAGCGCCATTGTTATGTTCGACAATGAGGGCCTTTGAAGTGTCATCTCCCATGCAAAACCCTGTCCTTTGTCGTCATCTTAAAAGGAGCAGAGCCTTCGGTTTCGCATATAATTGTAGTAATTTTTTATTTGCTACCAATCCCTGAGAGCTTTTTCATCTGCAACCACGTGCCCACAGCTTGACCTTTTCCGCTAGCGAATTATCCGGTGTTGACCTCTAACGTTCTCTCAGGACAGTTGGAGAGTTATTGATAGGTTTTGCTCAGTGGTGTATGTCTCTGTGGAGTCGTTTATCTGTTCTCCAGAACAAAGATCACACTAATAAATCTCTTGATGCAGATTGTTCCATACTTGAATGGGTTGTTTTGTGTTTTTTTTTTGTTTTTTTTTTCATTCTTTTGAGTGAAGTGATGCCTGGTTTTTTGTCAATAAATAACAGATGGCGAGTATGAGAATATTAGGGCCAGATTTATAGACGTTTCATTTCATTTTCTGTTTTAAAGCCTCACCATATTCTGTTATTGTTTCTGCAGGTGTAGACGGCAATACTCAAAAGATCTAATTTGTCTGTGATGAGCATCCCCATCCACCAGAGACCAAAGGTACGGTAAGATATGAAAAGCTCATTATCTTATGTCCCAATAAACATTTTATTATGCCACTGACATGCCACACAGCATGATACAAAAGAATAATAAAATAAGAGTCATATTCAGACTCCTCATTTCTGTTTTCCCACAGAAGCTATTGTGGACAATTGTCGTTTTAGTAATTCACTAACATTATTATTATAGTTAAAAAATAATTTGTTTATGAGAAGAGTGATAAATTGCACTGTAATGTAACTTGATCAGTTCCACTTTTCTAATCTTAATGTGCAGTATTTGAACCTTTGATACAGCTTACTGTGTGTAAGTGTATGTGTTCTGTGGCGTTGGCCTGGTTTAGTGGGGGGTTGATCGTGTGGAATTATTTGATATATGGCGTCATTAATTCTGCTCGACTTCCCTGCCGTGTCCAGAAAATGAGCTATGTCTGTCTTTGTTTCTCCTTCCCCGCAAAGATCTTGCAATTCTGTCAGCAAGCAAAACCCAAGTCGGTCTCCAAGCAATTACGGGGTTAGAGTCTGATCTCAGGTCATTAAGAGATAGGATTACTCCTGGACCGCAGGACCCCAGGAATGTACAGACCCCTCTGGTGGTCTGCTCACCGCTGATGAAATAGAATTGAATTAATGGGGTTGCCCACTGCGAGGACTGATTAGAACGACATCCTGCCTTTGATCCCTGAGCGAGGTGACCAGGCGCGGGCGCCACAGGCACATGGGGGGGGTTGGGCTTTTGTGTTTGTGTGTGTGTGTGTGTATTAGTGTGTGTGTGCCCGTCCTGGGTCAGTGCATCACTGATGAACAGGACTCATTATTATGTGCACTCTTTGCTGGGGTTCAGCCCTCACTGGGGGTGCTTCAGGTGTAAAATAATTCGGTGGTGTTTGGTTTGTGTGCTCATACTGTTGCCTGTGGTCCAAAGCTGTAGTTCCATGCTGCGTTCAGCTCTCACACTTTGGCCAATTAGCTGTACTCCTGCATACATTCTTAAAAGGCTCACCTGCGATCACACCTGCAGCTTGCGTTCTGTCGCCTAAACCATAGCAGCCACATATGAGTGTGATTGTGTAGGCTGTTGCCAGTCGTCCAGAATGTGTAGGAGAGAAACAACACGACTCCTAAACCCAGGATTGTTTCAGTTTACCACTGGCATTTACCACTTTGTTGGTTCAAGTGCAGCTTCTTGTGGTAAATTCCCCAACACCCAAAATACACGAGCTGATGAGGACCACTTGAGCGTAGCATTAAGCCTTTGTGTACCAGGGCTTTCTCTACCTCAGCCAGTATACTCCAGAACAGAGGCGATTCACGCAGCAATTGGCCAGGTGTGTAGAGGTGAGAAATCCCATATTTTAAAGGGATTACCGCTTGTTGTCGCTTTCAGCTACGGCAATGCTTTCACCCTACCTTTGGAGTGTGGCCATCCAGAACGGCCGTTATCACTTTCTCCTTCTAACTTTATTTGACATTTCAAACAAACTACATTGTTTTTTTTGTTTTTTTTTTCAAGCTGTCACGTCCAACAGCTAACCCTAACCTAACAGCAATGCAACAACCAATTCCCCCGGGTTGTAGCTCAGATGTATTGTGGCATGAAATTATACGTTTTCAAGTGAATATCACGATCTGTATTTCTTTGGTTATTGTTTTGCCCATGAAATTCGGTTTTGTGTTGTAAGAGGGTTTCAGCTGAATGTGACTGAGTTGACGACAACATGTACTGTATCAGATTTTGTATTTGTTTGCACCTTCAGTGAACATTGCGAGAAAGGTGTTTAAACTTTAAAGGTCTGGCTATTTAATACACCCTGCATTCAACCCATCTACCCACTAATAGAAAATGTCCAATGGAATATCTTATAGGCAGTGGTTACCCACCGGCTATAAGGTGTCACCATCTGTTTCCGTATACCCATAAAGCTCGGGAGTGGTTTGGGGGTTTTTCCATTAGTTGGTGTGACTGTTCTTACTCCAAACAAACTGCACCGCATTTAACTTGGAGGAGCACATGGACTTGCATTCTCACTACCGGGCAGGCCTAGTGTGCTTATTTGTTGCAGAGCCAAGTTTGAAATGCTGTTGTTCTCATTTTAACTAAAAAAAAAAAAAAGTGAGTGATCCAGAGTTTGTTTTAACCACTCCAGACATTCTTGGCGTGACTGTGCCCTAAGTCCTCACAGCCCAATGTGAGAACAAGAAAGAATAACATCTTTTTAGTGTAGAAGAATTATCAGATGATTCAAAATGCCCTTCTGCCTGCCAAGCCTGCCTCTTGAATGGAAGCTGGAGCACAACACAATAAGTTTTTATTTATTTATTTATTTTTATCCACATACCTTGGGAAGTAATGGTCATCATCACCCTTGTTTGCCCAGCAGTGCGCTGTTTACGTTGGGCCCCCAGACAGTAAGCTGGAGCTGTCTGCCGAAATCATTCTCAAGGCCACCACGAGTAATGATAGATGACAAGCTTCTGTGAGGAGGAAAACAAGTCTCCTGGTAGCACGCAGAGCCGCTCAGACAAAGGTGCCATCGGCTGGCAGCCTGCTGCACTGGTTGTGGAGGAAGGTTGAGGGGGTGGCGGTGAATAAAAGACCGGAGGAGACTCAGCCACAACTAATGAGAAGGAAAGCTACATCTCTCCTGTTGAGGAGTGTAGTAAATTACAGTGAGCCGTGTGCAGGGACTCTTTCGCTGGCAGTGAATACTAATAAAACCAAGTGGTCACTTTTTTTTTTTTTTTTTTTGTAGCCGAATCAGAAGTTCCAGTTTGTGCTAGTGTACAGGACTAACCTTGACTTTGCACCGAGCATTAAAATTTCATTGCTTTTATTATTGATTTCATTTTTCTATCTGTAGTCATGAAGTTAAGCACCTGTCTGGGAGTGCTCTCTGGAACAGTGGGTTCAGGGCTGGCATGCCATATGCCGACCAAGGCAAAATGGAAGACAACACGACTCCTTACCTGAGATAGCTATAACCGAGGATGGGCAGAATTCCAATTGTAGCATGTATCAGGTTTCGCTAGAATTATTCTGTAACGTGATCATGTGATATTGAAACAAGGCAATAATATTTTGGCCCGATGGGTCACAGGGTCAACAAAAACACGAGGATTCATTCTCTGGGAACCATGAATCTCCTACAGCAAATTCTGTGTAAATCTGGCCATCTGTTTGGTGACTCAGTTCACTATTGAAAGCTCAGAGAAAAGCTAGTAAATGGAATTTTGGGTAAGGTTGTTTTGTCAAACTACTGTTCCCAGGGTCAGTGACTGTACTTGGAAAAAAAAGTGTCCCTAAAATCATTTTTGGTCAATCAGTACAAAATTTCTTGGCAGTAATTTCTGAGATATTTTATTTCTCTGGACCAACATGTTTCATGGACCAGCTCCACAGCCTCAGGATTTGCTGCCAGTGAGGGAAACATTCTTCCTTAAAATATTTCACATGTGCATTTATATCACACCTCCTTTTACCTGGCCACAATATATAGTCAGTTTAGTTATATAACACTGAATTTTGCATTCATATTATGCTCAGTGTCACAGGTCCTCAGTGATGTTTTTTTTTTAAATGAAACTAATATCTGATAACATGGGATGAATAGGAGTATATATTTTTTTTAGAATCATCCATCCTGAAAAAAAGAAGTAATACATAATTACAGTGTGAGCTGATTCACACATGTGCCTCTACCTAATGGACAGCCCTGCTGCGAGAGGATAAAGACATTAACAGTTTTTAGCTGTGGCTCATGGCTTGTCATGTGTCATCTCCCTCTGCTGCATTTTTTTTCAGCAAAATTAAAGCAGAAGCAGAAGTAGTCTTATGTAATGTTAAACTCTATATTAAAAAAAAAAAGGTTGGCTTTGTGTCCACTTGAGGATGTGCCTCCGCCTACCACCACTATTAACACCGGGAGTCTTCACCTGCTGACAAAGGGAAAAAAGCCTTGAGAAGGGCATTTATCTGGATGCAGCACAGCCAAGTATTTAGCTGTACAGACAGAAAATTATGTGAGTAGTCCTGGGTAAAGACATGTTCTAAGCAAAAAAGTAATGTCACTAATGACGTGACCTCTGACCTGACCGTCATGAGGTGTATGTCTGATATTGTCTTTGCTGTTGAGAACAATCAGGTGTGCAGGAAGAAGGGTGAGGGAAGCGGGGAGCAAGGGCAGGCTTTTCAAAAGCCCCCCCGCCCCGCTGCCATTCATGAGGCCACCTCCGGCCCTCACGGCCCAAAGCCTCTGCCTTAATGATAAAAATGGCTTCCTCCTTTTTCTCAGGCACGCAGGGATCCCATTCACATGCCATTACTAGACCATAACAGGGGCGGAACATAAACACACATGCATAAACACCGACCGCAGCTCGCGCAGCCACACGTACCCGGTTATATTCTTGTCACATAAACAGTGAGGCATTGTCTCCTGCACGCCCCTGGAGTGATTAAGACGTAAGGCACTGCGGGGGTCGGCCCACGGTTAAAGGAGCATAGAATCCTAAGAGGCTGACACACGCAAACACACACACATACACACAGCAGGGGTTTGGCATGGCATCGTATCCAGGCCATTGAGGCTAATATCTGTGAATGGGGCATGCTGGCACTTTGAGCAATACTATCAGTGTTGTCTCTTTTCCTTAACGTGCCCTCAGGGACTGCACAGCATAAACACATCAGAAGGGAGAGGAGAAGCATGTAGCAACTTTATTTCTTTCACTCGGGAGTAGAGAAGTAGTATAAGGACATTACTCCCTCATTTAAAGCCATTTAAGTTTAACTGTCAGATCATGTTTTGCTGAGAAGATAAAATGTCTTCGCTTTGCTGTTAAAAGGTGCAGCGCTCCCTGCTTTGGCTCCACGATGCCGCCGTCATATACTTGTGCTACTGATATTTAAATAACCAGTTGTATAAGCTTTTTTGTGCAGTGTTTCAAATAGCACATTGTAAATTGCACATTGCATTTATCGCAGCTTCATTATTAGCTTTCCAACGTGAAAAAAGGTGCCACACATTTTTAACTAGTCTGAAAATGGCACCTGACCTTCCACTGAAAAGAACCCGTTTTAAACATTTCTCGTTTTCATGTTGTTTATACTTTAACCAGAAAGTGAAATTAAAAATCTCATTCTCTCAATAGTGTCAGTCCAACATGGGCCACAGTGACACTGAGCTAAAGACGAACAAGAACAAACAAACAAACCACGTCTGGCATCTCATTGTTTTTAACATTGCTGGCTGCATTTTATTGATAGAACCATGAGCTGAAGAAATACTGGGCTTTACAAAAGCACACCTGCAAAGAAAAATCATTCAATTCAGGTGTCAGACATCAACAGACATGCTTTACTGGCTTGTATTCATTTATTGAAAGACCCTTTTAAAGTATCTCCTTTTATTCCTCTTTTAAATTGGCAGTTCAGCCGAGGAATGTGAGTTGAACACGGTGACATAACGCAAAGAGAAAGCTGAAAAATGTTCAGCATCACCAGCTGTCCATCCATCCATCTATTCATCCACGAAATCCTGTCAGCCATGGTTTCCCTGAGCCCTCTGTTGCCAAACCTTCATTTCCCCTTTGGTGAGGATGTCCTGCCGCCTGAGGATATCAAGCAGCAGGCTTTGCCATTTCAGGGCATGCAGTGTGTCTGTCATGTCAGCTGTCTTATTTAAGAATATCTACACCTGGGTGCCCCCTTGCGCTCGGCCTCCATGCAAGTGATGCCATATATTTTATACTGGGTATCTGTTCTTTGGCCACGGAGAGGCGTTAAGGCATATATCATATATCCAGTTTTAGTGTGTGTCATTAGTTGCTATGCTGTTGTGAGGTAGTTATCACAGCAGGGAAGGTGTCTTGTTTCACTTAATGTCTCGAGCAGAACTCAACTTGAGCTTGGATCTAAAAGAGTGTTTGCTTCATGAGCAGATTTATAGGTCGTTTCATCTTTGCAGAACATCATTGGCTTTTTATTTATTTATTTATTTTTTACATCTGGCCAATAATGTATTGTTTTATTTGACTGTAACATCCACAATGATGCTGGCACGATGCACATATAAAGTAGAGCCTACACACTGTAATATGCAGCGTCCGAGGTGGAGATAAAAACCTCAACTTATTGCTGTTCCTTCCCTTTTTGTTGCTCGCTGAACTTAACGGGGCATTTAAAAATTTCAGCTGACTCAAGCTGTTTGGTGAGTCAGAAATATGATTTCTTCTCCATTTGCCCTCAGGGTTGAACTGTTGCTCAGTGCAGCAGCTTCCTGTTCGGCGTCGGGTCAAAAACACTCCGACACAGTGAATAGCCCCGGTCCACCCGCTCCGGCCCCTGTCAGATTTACCAAGATACATTTGAAAGGAACCAATTTCCATGCTTGGTACAAAAACTCCTTTTTAACCGTAATTACATAGCAGCTCTGTACGGAACAAATATTTCTCTGCTGAAATTAATTTCCCTACAGGGACTCTTATCAAAGAATTCAGATGTACCTTCTTATCGTCCGTGGTCAATGGGTCTGCGTGAAAATTTACTCTGAATTAATTGCGAGTATCATCTGCCAAACTTTTATTTGGATATCTCCCTAATGTTGACATAAGCCTTAATGGCCATCTGCGGAGTGCAACTCATTATGGCGCATATCTCTATCCATACATATGTAGGGGATGTCTCAGATGTTTTACTGCGTTTTCCACTGCTGTTCACAAGCGTGACCGAGGTGCCAGAGTTGCCATGCACACTGGTTCTGCTCGAGGCAGAGAAAAAACTTTAAGTGCATTTTCCACTTAAACAGGGACATGAGAGGCTGGTTGTCATTTATCTGAACGGTTATGGCTGAATTCTTTCAGCGGAGAGCTAATATAGACTTTAAGCTATGCATTCTGCAGGTCATTTTCAGTTATGCATTTAGCGGGCCTCTTGAAAATAGAGGTTTATTCTTCATCTTCTCTCTGGCCTTAATGATATAGTCACAGGGCTCTATCAGTAGTCGCACCTCTTGCAACGCACGTTGTACATTCGCTGCATGTGTAAGACTATTAAAAGGATCCTCATGCGGTTTTATGGATGGGACACAGATGTCAAAGAGATTCTATAGGGGCTCAACAGAGGTTACCCTGTACTCGTAAATATGTGCATTCCTCCACCATATGTGTTTTTCCTTTAACTCTGCCCCCCAGAGGTGCTTCCACAATCCTTGCATATTGCTCAGGCAAAGCAAATCAACTTTCAGCTTTAACTCCCACTGCTTACTAAAATAATCAAAATTCACATCAGCCTAGCCGCTCACACAACTCAACAGTCTTTCCCTCCAAGTTGTAAACTGAAAAATGAAAGTGCTGCTTGTAAAATTGATTTTGAGATTGAAGCAGAAATTCGTGTAGATAAAAAAAAAAAAAAAAAAAAAAAAAGCACTGCAGAATGCAGTGAGCGGGCAGTGGAAATATGAAGTGTACTTCAGGTATCAATGAGCAGCTGTTCTTGGCTTTGGAGAGCGGTTGAAAAGGCAGCTTTCTCCTGTGTACATGTTGACCTTCTGTGGCTCGGCCATCTGATGAAAGACAAACACATATGTTGGTGACTAGTATCAAAATGCCGCGTCTTCCGCTGGAGCTGTCTCACAGGTGTTACTTCAGAGATGCCACCGACAGATTTCATTTATTGCGTTGATTTGAGTCTGTTGACAACACACTGTGGAATTTAAAAGCATCCCGTACGTATTCACTGGAGTCTGTTGTGTCATTTATGTTTCACTAAGCTGTTTTTGTGCAGGATTTGGTCTTCTGTGCGCCTACCTCTTCTGCTTTTGTCAAACTTGCAACCGCCCACTGAGATTAGATTAAAGCAGTCATGTCGAATACAACACCACTGAGTTGCGCGCCCGGAGCAAAGCATGCTGGGATGGAGTGACACATACAGTGTGCTGCTCTGTGACAGCTGAATGGGCTGGTGATTTAAGTGCTGCTGTCTCCTTTAATTGCCGCAAATCTGATTTGTATGTATGGTTCGTGGGGCATTTTAACGCAGCCATCGTGTAATATGCTTTTATGAGATTGTCCATAATCTTGTTTTCTTTGGGATTGTTGCTGCACATATGTCGGTCCCTTTTTTTCTCTCCATGCTTCATTTGGGGATGAGGTGGGAAAAAAAACAACAACACTAGATCAGAAACTCAGAGTGGCTGATCTACTTCAAACTTTCCAGGCAGTGTTTTTACATCTGTAACCCTATATTGTTTTTCATGGTGGTGTTTCAATAAAAATAGGTATATCAACAAGCAAGCGGTGAAATGAACCAACACATTATGCATTTATAGATGTACTGAGTCTAATCCTTTACCTTTTAATTTTACTTTCTTAGAGAGTAAATTAACTTTAATGTCCAGCCTCCATCTTTGTGACATGAAGAAAAAAAAGTTTTTAGTTTGCCTTGCTTTATCCCCAGATGTAATCCTTTTTTTTTTTCATCCCCATGGCAAAAACAACTTTTTGAGGTAGAAGTTTAACTATCATCTCTGGGGAATGAAGTTTTTGACATGCCTGGAGGGATTTCTGCACATCCAAGCATAGAGCTGACAGGGTCACCAACCTGTGAGCCTCGGTCCCATCCCCTCACATTGCACCCTTGCCATCCGACTTCTTTCTTCTACCCACGCTTCCTTTAAAACTTTTTTTCCCCCTTTATCTCTTTACCAATTCATCCAGTGCTGGGCTGAGAAGGGCTTCTTGTTTTGGTTGTGAAAAATCAATAGCCATTACAGGAGGGAGAGAAAGAAGAAGAAGAGAAGAACACGCTCGAGAGGGAGGGAGGGAGACTGCTATCCCTGTCAGTCTGACCCTGCCTGACGGCTGTCATCTCCCTTAATTGCTTTGCTAATATCATCCCCACTCAGCCTGGAACTAGGTCAGCAAGGCCCCTCTGTTGGAGCTGTCCTTCTTCATGATCTCTCCCTCTCTCGCCCTTTTTTTTTTCTTCTTGTTTCCCCTTTTGGCCCATCTCCATTAGAATAAAAACATACAGTAGAAATATGAGAAAGATACATTGTCTCTGAGAGATGACCCGGGTGTGGATTAATCCAATCAGAAACATTTTTTTTTCCCAACAGTTGATAATCATTCATGCACCCTGCTCTATTCTGGGATGGGAAATAGGCTTGCCAGAATTAACCTTTATATTTCCCTCAGGTGATACAGGATCTGCTTTTTCTTTGTCTCCCATCTTTCTGCTGTTAACACCTTCAGGTCAGACTGCAAAGCTTCTTAGTAACAGAGAAGCTTAACACAGATAATTTCCGCAAGTAATCTATTTGCTGTTTATGTTAGTTTTGATTATTAATTACTTGATAACAATCGCAGAAGAATTCCTTTCTTTTACAAATCTCCATACTGCCCAGTGGTTTCATTAAAACATGGCTTGGCATGACAGAATGGGCTGTAAATTTAATGCAGTTGACGCAGTAAGAATTAACTATTACTGCAGTTGTTTAGCAGGGCAAAATTGTGTTTAGAAAATTTAAAGCTGCAGTCAGGAACTTTTATACATAACCATTTATTTAGAAGCAATAAAAATAAATTGCCTGTTTGGCGGCCAAGGGCGGGCAGGATGATATGTCAGAAATGTAGAATCAGCACCAACCCTATTCCTCCGCCGTTCTTATTTCAGAATGAAATAAATGGAAACCGTTTGACCAATGAGACGTGTGCGGCAGGCTTCAATCATTGTTGAGTCAGGAACTTTTAAATAGAACCTGAGGGGTCAGGGCTTTGAAAAATATGAGGTGTATTATTTGTTTAGATGTAAATTTCCAAAGATTAAATCTCTTTTTCACCTCAACTCATATAAAGCAGCTTAATGAAGTCTGGAACGCTAACTGCATCCTAGTTATTGCTGCCAACGCACCGTGGTGTTCTGTCTCAAATCAGTTGATGCTTCAATTATTTTTACTATCAAGTCGGTCTGCGTAACAAAACATTTTCTGAGATGAAACTTAATTTTCCCTTCCAGCTTTACTTGGCAAACTGTCCGCTGGCGAAAGAAAATAGGCACAGTGGAGCCGGCGTTTCTGTGGGAGAGGGAGAATATTATGTGAGTGTTGGGGAAGAAGCACAGAACAGCTGTTTTCTGCCTGAGGGAAAATGGCAATATTCTCAATGTGATTTTGTGAGTCTGTTATGGTTCGAAGTGTTTTTTTTTTCCGTTTGTCGGGTGTATCTTGCATTTCTGCATACCAGTTTGACCTTTGCAGATAGTTCTAATAGCACTATACCTTACAGTTTGTGTTTATGGTATAAGCATTGATATTACGACAGTACTGTTGGTATCTGGAACAGACAGGAACAGATCCTAAAAACTGCCCAGCAACCTGAAATCCAGCTTTAGACTGTCACACTAGAGTGCAACAAACAAATAAATAAATTAATAATAGAGATATCCGTATGAAAATAAAAAACAGTTCTCATCACAGGGGTGTTTGTAAACTTGGTCCTCTTGCCTACAGTTTCTCTGTTGTTTACATCCACAGTCGTGGCTACGGGCAGCCATTTTAAACAAGGTAGTAAAGCAGGGACGAGGGACAAGGGGCTAGTAATTGTGTCAGCAGCAAGGCTCTGAGCCAGGAACTGTCAAGACCTCATACTTTCCCCCTGCTCCTGGTTTAATGGAGCATGTGAGGGCCAAGGTGCACTGCTCTGGCCCCAGCCTAGGCTCTGTTCAAACAGCCTTCCACCTTTCTCTGATAGGCACACTGGAACAATAAGCCTAAGGTGGAGCAGCTGGAGAAAGCATTAGTGTAAGACCCTTCCTGCAGGTTGCCATTTCAGCCTCAGTGCCTTCTGTTTGCTCCCACAATAAGACACCTCTGTTCATGACCTATAACAATAGCAACAACCCCGTTTGGTGCCTCAAGTTGTTTTGTTGCAGTTCGGTATAAATGTTCAGCTGATGCCTAGGTGTAGCATTCACACCTCCAGGTGCAAATGAGCATTTGGAAGCTGCAGCTAACAGTCTGCTGACCCCTCCCTGTGAGACCAGGCAAAGGTTTTTTACAACATCTCCATCCCCCGGTGGGCTGTAATCTTGTGTCTGTTGGCACATAGTCACAGATTCCAAACACAGTCCAACCGAAGCTTCCCTTCATGGTAAAGAGCGAAAGTCCAGCTGTCACCCAAAATGTTTGCTTTGGAGGATCTTGGGAGCTGAATAGAAGCAGACCCTCTGGGTAGCACGAGGCTTGTTGTTTTGGAACTGCTATTAGTGGGAATAATGCCCAGATTTCAAAGATCTGTGGTATCACTGTTCAGACCACATCCAGACTTGGTACTAATGAGCTTTTCGAGTCAGACACATTTCTCATTCACGGTTTCTCTGCTTGCTCTGCGCCTGCATTTTCTTCAGACCACCTCCCTTTCACTGAATTCCATTGTTGTTCACTGCACGCCCCACTGCCCTCATGATATTAGAATTTTGACTTCATTACAATTACTAAGTTTAATATCTATTTAAATACACTGAACTGTGATACCACTTCAACCAAGTAAAAGCTTTATGCAGTGAAGCTTTTATGTGGTATATAGCTATGCGAGACATTTCTACCTACATTAGTCCAGTGGCCTTGCTGTTGTTTGAGTGTCCTCTTTGGTCAGCTATGTAAGTAAATGTTAGCTTTTGGTCTCTTTTGTGGGGACAGTGATTCAAAGTATTGATTCAAAGTGTTGAATCACTGAGGCAGGTGAGGCAAAATCATAGTCTCAATTCCTCAAGAACAAGTTTAAGCACAGCTACAAACCTTGAGGAGCAAATTGTAACTGAAGATGCAGATCCTTCAGGTCTGAGAAGGCTGAGCATTAAAACTGCACACAGATGAACATTTTGATCCAGACTGAAGTAGTAGCTTAATAACTGTTGGATGGATTGCCATTTTTTTTTTACAGAGTATGAATGGTCCCTGCAATAACTTTGATGCTTTAACTTTTTATCTACATGTATCGCCATCACCAGGGAAAATTGAATTTTGTTCAGTACTGTGGTTTATTTCCCTCTCAACATTCCTGTCAGCCTCAGCTGCTAATTAGCAAATGAATCAGAACACACTTAACTAAGACTCTTGTAACATACCTCAAGCCTAGTCTTTTTAATGCAATTAAACAATTACAATGATGGACTATTTATTAATAATTGATTAATTGAAGACTTGAATGTTTTTGCAGTTGCATCAAGTCTTTTTTAGCAGTCTGATGCCATGTAAGTTGAGTCTCACAGCGCTAAAACCAAAATGAAGTTTCACGTCTTAATTTTTGTCCACAGCTTTGGTAGAGAGCAAAATAATCTTTTGCAGGAGGAATAAACAGTAATGAAACTTGTCTTACTGAGACAGTGTTGCACCCAGAAGACTGCAGAGAGCAGAAGTCCAGGAAATTGTGCAGGTGCGTCCAACACATTGTTTTATCACTGTCTGCTCTGCGCCCAGCCAGCACACAGGCTCGGCCCGGGCTCGGGCTCGGCTGCGTGGCTCATGTTGATTAACCACAGTGTGTCTGGTGGCAGCACTTTGGCCGCTCACTTTCTCAGCGGAGCACCATCTGCCGCTTGCTGCCTTATAATGTTTGCCTCATACTACCAATCCCATTCAGATGTGAATGCCAAAACAATCAGATAGGAAGACATTGACACGAACACTCTGAGGTTGAATTTGTGAGTCAAATTTCCCCCTTTGCTGCTCTGCATCCTGGTAAACAGATTTTGAAGATGAACAGGCGCACGGGGGAAAATAAACTGTGGTTCCTACGAGCGAAGATGATGACAAGGCTATATTAGGATGATCTTACCACTGGTTTTCGAATGGCTTCACTCATTTATTTATTTATTTTTTTCTGAGACTGGATTGGTCTGTGGGTAGGATATATATATATGTATCTGCAGCAAACTGCCAGTTATCACATTTGACATTGCCAATTGACTCCCATCAGTCTCTAGATGGGAGTCGCTTCAACAAGAGATATGTAGGATTGAAAGAGACATATTTTCTCACCAAAAAAAAAAAACACCAACACAACAGAACCTTTTTAAATATTTTGTGCTTATTTCAGGCAATTCTGTGTTCCCTGGATCACGTCAAACTCGGGCCGCGTTGTGCTTGAAAATACTCAAAGCATGAGAGACAAAGTGAAATTGCTTCGATCAATCTTTGATCATTTTTATATGGAGAGCTGTGGGGAAACAGTAGATAAAATGTTATAGTTCACACGAAATCAGTCCTGACACGCAGAGTGACATTGGCATTACCCTTCCTCATCTCTGGGTCTTTAATGCAACAAGAGAATAAATTCAGAGTTGGTTTCACTGCTGACAGGGCCGCCTGTGTGGTGTAAACCCTCTTGAACTATTGTAATAATCCACAAAACACTGCACAGCCAGAGGTGAGATGCTATCTTGTTCATGCTGGATAATGGACACAGAAACAATGGTTTCACTCAGGATATCAAACTGTTCAGTCATTTTGAAGGATGGTTGCAGGTATACAAGCCCCCGTCTGAAAGATATGGATTAAAAAATGTTAGTTCCTTCTGTTCAAGTTGAGAATAATGATGAGCTTTGTTGTTTCATGTAGCTGGTGGTTAACTCTGGGTCACAAATATATTTACCTGTAATGATGAGGCAGATGCTGATGTGTTTCTTTTAATTTTTCAAGAGGATTTGATTCTGATGTAGTTTGTTTTGAGTGGAGTTAAAGCTTTTTCGCCATGGAAGCAGTGTAGCTCGAGGGATGGCAGTGTTGGTTCATAAGTCCCCTGCGTCACCACAGTCCAGTTTGAAGTATCTCAGAAAACAGTTGGATGGATTGCCTTGAAATTTGTACAGATATTTATTATCCCCAGAGAGTGAAGCCTATCGACTGTGGTGATCCACTGAATTCTCATGACAGATGTATTTGGGATGAATATTCATGTACCCCAGAGCATGAATCCTGACAACCGATCCCCCGACTTTTCCTCCAGCGGCACCACGAGGTTAGCATTTGTGTTTTTTAGTGAAATGTCTTACCAGCTATTGGATGGATCACCATAAAATGTATATATCACATTTTATATCTTTTTATATATTATATTAGTAATAATTTAGATCCATTTTGAAATGCAGATTTAATGTCTGAAATATTGACATCACTTGTTTCATGTGAAACTAGATTTTTTGTTTCTTTTCTGCCTCATTTACAAAAACACTGAGGTCTTTCCCTTGGAAATAACCAGTGTTTAGACTGAATACAACATTAAGACCGAACCTAGAATCTGGAGTATATCAGCATTCAGAATCTCACATCTGAATTACATTGTTATTTTTCACAGATCACAGAAATGAGTTGAATTAATAAGGTTGTGAATAAATCTTTTAAGTTTCACCTTGCATCCGTCAGACTAGATTCACTATGTCTGTTCAATATTATAACAAAAGTCCATCTGTGCAGTGACCTCTGATTTTTAAATTCCAGTGTCACTCGCGACCCAGACAGAGAACTTGAGTGAATGTGATATTTAATAAATGAACAACAGGGCAGTACTTTTTCCAAAGTCTTCAGGTCATGTTAAATAGATGTGTCTCAAATTATATTTTATGATTGGGCTAATTGAAGTGGCCAGTCATTTTTTATGTCTGTGGCAGGCGCCTTTACTACCTCCTCTGAGGCGAACTGGGAGAGAGTCACGTCGTGGAAGGACAAGCAGCTTCCTTCATTACTCAAGTCCTCTCCATAATCTCATTTTCTACCTGTGACCAGTCAAACAACCTTTAGATTCAGTGAGGTTTCAGGTCTCACTGGCAGTTTTCAATAAGAAAGGGGTGGAGACTGAGGTTATTACATTTCTGTATCTGATTGACCTGAAGGTTGAATCAAAAGCCATGCCATTTACTGCTGTTTAAAGGCTCAGGTATATGCCATTCTTACATTCTTGATAGATTTGAGATGAATATTAGATGAAGGATACATGATGAGGAAAATAATGAGTCAGGAACTCTCACTGTTTGTAATAACTAATTAGTGATTCTACTAGAATATGTTTGTTTATCACATAATTAATTACCACCATCATATTATAGCTTGTCTTGACAAGAACAGCCCATAGACTGGTCCATTTCTGCTCTGAGCATCTGTGTTGCTTTAGTTTCCCCTTGGTTGTGATTTGATATGAAATTCACTAGACAATTTCCAGTTTATTACTGCTGTGTCCATGCAGTCCCTGATAAGATTAACCAATGTCTATGAATCATTGCTGGAGAGTATTTGAGGAGCTGGTCAGCAGCTGAACGTGTATATCCAGGATTGTTCACCAGAGCAGTACAGTGCCCCTGTGATATGAGCAACACTTTACAGAAGCTGCCCCTGACCGCTGACCCAGGACCACTGTGATGACGTTGTGTTTCTCTTCTGGCGTTGGCTGAGGTTTGGACTGAGGGCGTGGGCGCGATGATCCCTGATCTGTGGAGAAGGCCGTGACGTGCCTGTGGGGAAAACACTCTCCAGCCCCAAACCCAATTTCCACTGAAAGATTGAGGAGGCTAACATGCTCTGAGCAAGGCGCCGAACTCTTTCTTTTCTTGTCTTGTCTTTTAATCGCATCGGGCTTTTAATTCTTTCATGAACTAGTCTCAGACCTTTTTTAACCTTTCATGAAGAGATGGGGGAGATAAGAGAGCTGTGATTACTGCCTCAGTCGCCAGAATCTCAGCAGCATGCTGCATTTTTAGAACAGTCTTTTGTTTTACCGTAACACTTCTGCTAATCATGTGAAGGGAGGCGTTGACTTTGACTGATGGTTTACCCTTCCAACACTCATGCACAGACACACACATATGTACACGTGCATCCACATACACACAAGGAATTGATGAATTATGTATCGTGCACTGGAAACAAACTAATCAATATAAAATGTCTAGCTTCAGTATTGACCAGAAATGTGGCACACATTGGGAATGAGGAGGAAATCACATTACACTGAGGTATAGGTGTTATTAATAGATAAATATGTAGCATACAAACACGGTATCTTCAGCATGTGCATACCTACAGGGAACACGCATTCCTGTGTTTGTTCACCGTATCGCACTTCGAAGCTCTGGTGAGTTGCTTTAATCCACCTATTTATAGATGGATTGATGGATATCAGATGTGTGTGTCCATGTTTACATCATGCTCTTCTTGTCTCTGTCAGCTCAACTCTATAGACCTAATCCTGACAGGTGAAAGTGTTGTTCATGCACTCTGCGTGGGCTGTTGCCTGTGATACAGATAAACTGTCTGAAATCAATAAGATCCTGCACCACTCTTGCCTGTTCAAGCCTCCCCACCTTTTACCTTCCAAAGGTCAGTGGCAGCCTGGTCTATTAACTCCTCATTGTTTAGTGCGTGTCATGCATGGCTCTCATGATCTGCATCTGGCTGAGAACGCCGCCGCCTCTGCCACCAGCAACATCACCAACACCTCTGCCACCCTCAGCAGCCCTGCTTCTCCTCTTTGATTGGCTCTGAGATTTCTCGGAAGATGGATGGTGGTAACGTCCTTGACTGGTTTGCAATAACTGCTGCCATACCCTCCCCCTATCCTGCATTTCGAATCACTGTTCTCCGTTTGATGGCAGGCAATTACTGGAGGTTGTTTCTCTTTTGTTGTACGTGGCGGTCGGCACTGTGCCCCTTTTCTTCTTGGAAAGTACTGTCCTTTTTTTTCTACTTGACAGATGCACAAAGCTTGAAGATGAGCATGATTTGACTTAGCAAGCACAGAGATTGATAGGTGGTTTATGGGTAAATACAGTCAAACGTGTTGGCAGGTGCTTGGAATTAGTCGTCTTTGCTGTGTATAATCTTCAAACGTTCTGAAAGAATAATTACTGTTTATATTGATGGCTGGGTGTCTCGTGTTCAACACGACTGGCCGTCGTAGTTTGCTTTTTATTTGCTTCTTCTGGTTGCAGAGTCGTCATGAGGAATACATATTTTCAGAGCCCACAATTTTTAGCTGCTGCATTGTTGTGGTTTATTTGCTGTCAGGAGGTATTAATGGTGCAACTTTAACACTTACTCAGAATAGTTCAGCCAATTATGCAGGTTATTCAGATTTGATAAGAACCTTAATTAAAAAGAACTTTAGTCTTTTTGGAAAAAATAATTAAATCGGTCTTGAATCCAAACAAACAATGATGAGTTTAACCAGGAGCGCACTCTCTCTGTCAGGTTTAAGATACATTTCCTAATCAGAACCATAAAATTTTGAAATAAAATGAGTGAGCAGTTTTGGCACTCCCATCCTCTGGTTGATGAAATTAGTTGTTTGTCCTATTAAATCAACAAGTACAAAGAGCAGAGAATGTGCTCAAGATGTAATACAGTAATGAGTGACAGCTGAACAACAAGGTATGGATAGCTGGAGGGGAATGACCTTGGCGTCAAGACAGTCATGTGTGAAGATGTGGGAAATAATCAGCATCAGCTCCCGGCGCTCAGCACCAGCGTGCCCCTGATGACTGCGCTGCAAACAATGAACTTCACCGACGCAGGGGAGTGTGTTAGAAAGATGTGCTTGAGTTTCTTCTGTTTATCCTCTGCTCTTTTTTTTTGCATTCCAGTGCCTGCGAGACTTTGCCAGCCGAAGGAGTCGCTCATTAAGAACGGCCGCCTCTCCGCCATGAAATAACATCCCAGACAGGCGCAGTTCCTGTAATGTTTGTTTGTTTACATTAATAAAGTATTAGATTCCTACACTTATATAATTTGTGCTCAGTTTGGAAGGAAGAAAGTCAATATCAAAGCCCTTCATTCAGTCGAGAAAGCAGTATATGTAGTGGAGTGAAGGTCCCCCAAAAGTTCTATCAGTAATCAGAAGGATTACACCCACCAGTTGTCTTCAGTCTTTCTTGTTTTAGTGATATTTATTCAGCTAATAACGAGTGTGATTTTGTTTGATATTCAAAAAGCGGGGATTTGGGATATTAACAGCGGGAATATAGACGTCACAGCGCACCTCAGTGTTAGCAGTCACCCCGACAGTCTCTGTGACATTCAGCAGTTGGAAATGGCATTTGTGACATTCACTGAGTGAGAGTAATGTATTCACCTTGGTTGGCTCATCTAGCCCTCCCCAGAGCAGACAGCTGCTATAAAGGCTATGTGCACCAAGTGTTCTCACACTGTCAACAACTTGCTGTAGCCAGGCTGCATGATTTTATCACCCCAGAATGGAGTGAAAAGCCAACGATACAGGGCTCATGCTTTATTTAGAGCTGTTGCCATATGGGGTGTTTTTTTGTTTTTTTCTTGTTATCTCACATATATAATGTACACAAAGTATTTTCACACCATAACATTTATGGGGTCTTTTTTTTTCTTTTTCATCACACTGCACCACAGTAGACCTGCTTTAACCCACAACAGAATGCTGGCGGAGATGTGGCAGTAGGCTATTACTTCCTGACATATTGCAGTGCATATGTCATTTAACATTTCATTCAGATGATGGACAGGGACGTGTTACCGCATTCAGCTTGTCACAAAGAGCGTTCCTTAATATTTTCTGTTCCTCGCGCTGTATTAGATTACAAAATGGCAACCGCTGCCATTCTCACAGTGCTGATGTGGAAGCCTGATGCCAGAATTTTTATTTACTGTCACCGCGCAGCATGCGGAGCACCGCGCAGCCACCTCCTGCAACTGGTGCACAGGAAAACAGCCGCTCACCCTCTGCCCCAGAGATGTACTGGATTCCCACTGCTGCAACAAAGCTTTCATGTTCTCTGGAACATATATTTAAATGATCATACCAGTGTTTTCCATCTTTCAGACCATTAACTTGAAATACTACTACGAAACATAGCATACTTAAAGTTTTTGGATTGATTCTCTCCTCTTTCTACAGAGCCACTGGTTTCCATTCATTTCAGTTTTGAAAATCAACTTGAGGAAACCAAAACTTGGCTTGAAATAAGTAATCCATCACAGTGAACATTTCATCGCCTTTAGTTTTCGTCAAAGTTGCAACTTCGCTCTCTCTGCCCTGCTCCTTCATTTATTACTCCCTCTCAGCTATGCCTCAGGACTCCTATCCATTCACAGGTTTTCCTGCTTGGCTCTATTATCCATTATCAGCTCCATTATCAGTCTAAAATCTGAGGACCAACTGGACAGAGTTGGCTCTCAGATCAGGTTTTCCAGGTTTGCTTTATCAAGTCGTGTAAGACTTAAGCTGCCACTCCTCTCACTTACTTGCATGGGAGCCAATTACTGAACACCACGCTCTTTATCAACCCAGTTAGGTGCATGTTTAATGCACCGCTTCCTGCTGCTGACACTGATGCCAACACCCAACCACTCCTTTCCCTGTTCTGTTTCCAACCAGCAGCAGCAGCAGCAGCAGTAGTAGCAGCAACAGCAGTGACCTTAAGGGGAGTCTGTCCCTTGTGTCATCTGTTCAGACTTTTTAATATAGAAAATGACTAAATTAACAAAATAGTTTTAAGAGTGAAATACTCATTTTCCCATGGGTTTGATTTTCTGTCCACATAACTCATGAAAGCAGCATTTTTTTTTTTTTTTTTTTAGCAGCCAAGTCTTAAATGTCAGAATGTTGTGTGTCCTTGACCACACAACAACAAGGAGAAACAACAAGTCTTTGAACTGGTCCCTGCTCTCAACTGCATTATCGCACAACAATAGCATGACTGCGGCCACCAAAATGATGTTCACTGTGATGGATGACCTGTGTAAAGAAAGGTTCTGCAAGTGGATTTTCAAATTGAACTGAAGTAAATGTAAACCAACAGCTCCCTGGAGGATAGAAAATCACTGTAAGCCTATGCTAGGTAAATTACTTTGCAATAATTTGCAGTTAATGGGCACAAACATACATAATTACCAGTATACTCATTTAACTAAGTATAAGACAAATTGGGCTGCAGACAAACATCATGCACTTGCATATAGATATTATAACCCATGCACATACACGCATTGTTGAATATTACTTATATAAACCACAGATGGAATAGGTGAATTTAAGCTAGATTCAGGGCATCAGAAACAAAGAGAGGAGAGAAAATAGATGGGATCTGTAGGTGGTGATGAGAGATGATTCAGCCCTTCAGGATTTCTAAGGAGAGATGTTAGTCTTCTATCCACTGCCAACAACAGCTGCAGATTCCCCGCTGCACCTGAAGGACATCGGAGCACCCTGCGATGTCCACCCTCTCCTCGCACATCCTCCTGCCCTATCACCCTGTAATTAGCAAACTCCCACATTTAATCAGCGTGGCAGTAGCTGCTAAAAACTTGGAAGGATAAATACACCAGAGAGAAGGTAAAGATGGGAATTTTCCTACGGTCTCTGGCTCCATCGTGCTACTGTTAGAGCTGTGATTGACTTGGCAAAGGCTAAATCAGGGCTTGCCGGGGCTACTGTATCGGAGCAGATTGACAGAGAGCAAGTACGAGTAAGAAAAAGAGAAACCAATAGAGCTCGATTGCACTTGCAGCTCAAGAGAGAGCAGGCTATTGTATTTACAAGGCAAGCATGTATGCGCGCGCTCTCCCCCTCCATCCTGCTCCTCCACTAGAGGATCGAGAAGGCGTGTAGCGCGGTGTCCACAGAGGGTTCTCAACACCGCCGTGCATTTTACCGCTTGTAAAGCAATCATTTCCATCCCTGCTTCTCTCTCTCTACCCCCTTCGGCTGCTGGGACTGCTGAGTCAGCTCACCTTCGTATGGAGAGTGGCTCCTTCAACCGAGACGTTATTGATTTGCCCCTGTTTGTAAGGGGGAAATGTTCCCAAACCTCTCAGGCCAATTTTGCTGCACTGCACAGCCGCGAACACCTTTGGGCATTGGATTCAGAAGAGAGAAAACAAACATTTCTACCGTTGCACGCATGCACACACAGGCGTACGCACTAGCACACAGGCAGCCGCACATGCATTTAGAAACATCATTAAGCTTTAGATTGGAGTGGAAAGGCAGGAAAGCAGGAACACCAACATAATTATATGCTTGGATACAGAATGACATCCTGACACAAATACAGAAACACATATGGTTGGGCCGATGGACGATGCCTTTGACAGCGCTATAACGGAGAAAAAATATATTTATTACTTGTTTCTTATTTATTACGTATTTGCGAGGATTTCCCCGGGGATCAAGTGGAGCGGTAGAACTGATGAATATGTATTTTAAGGAGTGTCAGCAGGAAAGCACAAGAAATGAAGGATGGATTTATTCTAATTATTGTGATAGCAGTTGTTTTTGCTGTGAATGTCTGTTTTAATAAAATATACTGCAGTGAGAACTGCATCGTTTGGAAACTACACAACGTCTTCTGAGGCACATTTTGTCACATTTACAAGGAAAACATGGCTCAATTAGGAGTAGCTATTTCTGTCATGCCAAATTTGGTTTTGCGGTCAAAGTTCATTTGTTTTTTTTTGTTTTTTTCTGTCTGTAAATGCAGACTAGCGTGCTACTGTGAAATAAAATGTTAACGATCTGGCCATTGCAAAACATAAGCTTCATACCGAGGCTGTTTCTCTCCTTCTTATTTGTTCTCTCGCGCCACTATACTGGTGGGAGTATAGTACTCATATGTATTCACACACACGCGCTGTCTGACTCACTGAAAGCACATTTTACTAGCACACTCTTTACTTCAGTGTGGGCCCAGGCCAGTGAGCTACATCATTGCTTCATTTGGATCAAACTCCAGAGCTCAGGAGTCATTTATCTACATAGTGTGTGTGTCTAACCTTCAGGCATCCCACTCTCCGCCACTGGGAGAAATCAATTCCAGGGTGTAGAACAAAGAGAAAACCCCCTCTGACTTTGCAAAGGTAGAAATTTGAATAATTTATTTGTTGTTCTTCTGCAATTCATCAGTGTGCAAACATTATAGAGGTGCATTAAGTTTTTTCTCGGCTGTTTTCGTGGAACCTTTTTAGTTTTGTCTTTTTTGTGTTTTACTTTACTTCACCTTTGTTAGATAAGCTCTGTGATGAGTATACTTGGAAAACCTTGAAAAAGTTGCTGTATACAGTTGCATACAAATCAATAATTGCTTTTGGGGAAAAAAAAGGCTTTTTTTTGTGTTTCTTTAAAAGAGATGTTAGCTGTATACTGAAAGGACTGACCAATTTTAAGCCTTTCATTTTGTTAGCGTGCTTCTGTGCATTTGTTGCCTACACAGGTATTGAACCTGATCATTCCCACTTTCATAACCAGTCTCTATTACCAGCTCTTATTGTTTTGCTGCGCCCACTTCACACTTTTTCTTTTTTCTTTATGTGTCTCAAAAGAAGCATGGTGGTGCTTGCCAAAGGAAGAGTACACTTGTATAAAAATGTCAAGAAGATTTAGACAGCTGCAAAATTCATGAGGTGGCAGTTTGCTATTATCAGCATGTCTGTGTGTGTGTGTGTGTGTGTGTGTGTGTGTGTGTGTGTGTGTGTGTGTGTCTCTAAGCCTGGAGTTTCCCAGAACCTTTTTCACTACCAAGCATTCCTTTTTCTTGTGTCTTCTGTATATGTGTGTGTGTCTGTGTGTGTTTGTCCCAAGAGTGACTGATGATATCTCACTTGACCAGCGACTGTCTGCGCCCATGGCTTCTGCATTTCCCGTCTTGTATTCTGTGATACACACTCACACACAAACACATACAGGTATAAGCACGCACACACTCACCCCTGGTGTCTCGCTATCCTGTTTTCCCATCTCCTGTGACTCTGTCTAGCTGGTACTGCCTGAGTGACAGCTCTCGGTTTGTCTGGGTATCCGTGGTTACAGCCCAGAGGCCTGCGCCGAGGGACCCAGACCTGTCAGCACTCTCTGAATCCTGAAACCAGAGATGGATGGCCGGGAGCCACCTCTGCCCTGCGCTCTGTGCTCTGCGCGTCTCTCCTGCTCTTCTTCTCTCTTTATCCCAGACCCTCCTCCTAAACAGACCTATTGTTGGCAGGTTGATGCTGCAGAAAATTGAGCCAAATATGTCTTGTTAGCTGTTTCTCTTTAGAGCAGGAGAGGAAAGTAACTAGTGAAACAAAATAAAACTAATTTGAATAAGAAGGTGCAGTTCAGTTTAATGCTATGATTTGCAATTAATTCTTCAGGGAAAGACTTCCTGAATTATTACAGTATACTTGTAGCCATAGTGGATCCAACAGAGGTCGTGGATAGAGCAGTCACTGCATTTTGTAGGGACAGCTGGTTCTGTTAATCTTGAATCTTGTGCTAACAGCACGGATCAGTGATCCCAAAGGGGAGCACCAGTTACAACAGATCAGGTGTCTGTCCATCTCCAGTGCCCCGTTGCTTCTGCTTTGACAGAGACATGTATGACAGCCCTGACGCCGGTGTAGCCTGTCGCTCCAGCGCCTGAAGCCCCACAACCAATGGGTTGAGACAGAAAAGGAGAAGGGTGATGAAGGAAGGAAGAGAAGAAAGCACGAGTGTGTTGGTGGCGGCGGTGGGGGGTTGTGGGCGTTGTTTTGGACTGCCTCGGGCTCAGACAGTTAAGGGCGGTAGCACTACTGCCGCTGTGTGATCTCTCAACCAGCTAATGAGAATATTTAACATTTGCTGAGTCCACAGTGTGTTGGAAGTCATTCATCACTTCACTGATTCAGTTCTCACCAGTTATGTGTTGAGTGTGCAAGACACCTTCCTTGGGGCTCGAGGGTGGTGCTAGGAAGGTGCATTTAATGCAGAGAAACACACCAGGGTAATGGAAGGAACTTAATTGATCTGCAGACTGGGGGAATTTCGAGTGGGCGAGGGTCTTTTCTGGCTCCTTAACATCTGAAGCCTTTAAATCAAGTGTTGCTAATTGTTTTAATGTTTGACCATTTATCAAGCAAAAACACCACAATGCGAACATTCACACAGCGACAATGCTTAACATGCAGGTATAATGTTTACCGTGTTCACGTTAGTGTGCTAATATTTACCAACAGACAACAAACACAAAGTACAGCTGAAGCTACTGAGAATGTCAGGTATTTTTTCAGATATTTGGTCTTGTGAAGACGCATGTGTTTGTCTGTGTAACTGTTCCATTTAGGAAGCAGCCTGAGGCTCGAAATTATGAGGGAACCTTTTTCACAATGAGGCCTTGATAAGGCCTGGTTTGGTCATTCCCATTTTGGGTATTCCATTCTTTTTTTCCTTGCACATATACTGTGTGATATATAGTAATACTGTGAAGAGGTGATTTATTCTGTGCCTTGATGCCAATAAAATTCCTATAGGTGCTTAAATATCATAGTTACAATAGTTGTTGAGATATTTCAGTGTGTCCCAAAGTGGTGCATCAGCCAACATTGCCATCTTGTATGAGAATCGATAAAGAATCAATAGAGGACTCAGTAACTAAAACGATTATTATTTTTAGCCCCGATTACTCAGGCAGTGCCATTAAGAATAACCACTTAGCCGAATAATGTAAAACTCTCCTCTTCAAGTATAGATATATCAATCATTGGATCCTTAGATGTGTTATAAGAACAGGCAGACACAAGTTGGCTTGCTGCGTTTTTTTGGCTGTTTTGCTGTGTGACAGAAAGAGCTCAGCTCTTCCCACCCCCACATTGTGGTGGAAAAATGCACCATTTCATGACCTTCTATAAAACTGTGTGCTTTCCATTGTACTCTTTGGCGAAAACGAAAGTGTGGGAGGAAACGAAACATCAAGAATCAGATCTTTTAAGCTATGTCACTTCAAAAACATGTCTCATTGGTTTCCACAGTTGAGCACTGCAAAGGGCTGCTCCATTGTGAATGACCAAACACACACACACACCACTCTTATCGCCTGATAAGAGCTCAGAGACTGCTGCCTCTTTCATGTGCTTTGCTTGGTGACCTTCACATAACCAGCTTACATACACTCACTCAGACAGAAACATGTACTGACACACATGCTCCTAAAAAAAGACTCGACAGTCAGCATTCCCAAAAAAAAAAGAAAAAATAGGTAGAGCCCATCCTGTGTTTCGATGACGTGCCAAACCGCTCAGTGACCGTGATGTGACCTCACTCCATTCAGGCAAGCCAGTGGGGTTAAAGTAAGGTGAACGTGCATGTGTGTGTGTGTGTTTGGGTTTTTTTTTTTTGTTTTTTTTAACCGTGGTGTGTGCTGAGGTTCACATGTGGTGACGATGAACTTGTAACTCTGTAACTGAGGAGCAGCCTTGCACTCTACCTGACCCCCGTGGTGATGAGCACTAAGGCTGAAGCCCAGCCCAGCCGGGCACGGCACAACTCAGCACAGGGACCCATGATTATTTAATGACCGTTTTCAGGGCACAGGCCTGGAAACACACCTCCTCCTAGCTAGTGTGTGTTTTCCTCAGCCACAGAGAATGAACCCATGCCCCTGTGAATTAACATGGATGAAGGCTGATGGAGGCAACATGGGCAAGTCAGCACTTTACTGCTGGAGCATGATATGTGATTGTATTTGTCTGAACTGACTGGAAATGGGAGGTCACATGATGCCCAGATTTTTTTTTCTGTATCTCTGCGTAGATTTAGCCTATTTTCATTTTCCAGCTGACACTGAATGGTGCTTTGAAACAAAACCAACTCTCAGTGACCCCCTCCCTCCTCCATTTTTAATGGCATGTAACCAGCAAAAGATCCATTTTTAAAAGGGCTTCTGCATCGCTAACAGCATTTCTATTTATGAAGCAGAGTGTTCACCAGGGCAGGATGTCTGTTGTAATCCCAGAAGTTGGACAGTAAGGAAGGCACTTCATAATTATCTCCTTTAGCACAGTGACGATGGATTTAGACGTTGTCATGGCAATGACTGTGGTAATATGTTTGGACACTGGACACTGTGAGACTAAAATGTATAAAATCAAGTCTGTGTTTGTTGTATATCATTCTCTTTGAAATTTTTCTCCAGCATAGTGGTCTTTACGTCATGTCCGTCTTGTCAAATTTAGACACATGGCTTCCATATACATATCCGTCAGCACCTCCATCATTAATTTTTTTTCTGTATTAAGTTGCAGAAAATTGATAAAGCAAATAAGCTCATCTGTTGTTATTAAAAATATTATTTCTATGACGCTCTGGCTATAATCCTTGGCTTCAAAATAGAAGAGTAATTTCCTGTTATTATTATGTTTTCTATTTTCAAAGCATATTTTTAATCTGCTGAACATACACAGACCAGTATTGACAGTACATTTGCAGAGAGTAAACTGTAATCGTGATTGACACAGTTGTGGGACAAGTGTTTTTATGTTTTGGGCTGACTTAACCGACTCTGTGACAGTTAACATACCATATTTTCATGCAGCCCCTTTGTTACTTTGTCTGCAAGCAGCATTTTATGTGGGAGACCACACACTTTCAATTACCTTTGCCTGCAGCAATTGTTTTTAGGTGACTGAGGAGACGAGGGATGAGAGAGGGAACGTGAATCTGTAAATAAAATGGATAAGGAAGTGATGAACAATGGCTTTTTTCATTGTAAACAAAAAATGTTCAGATTCCAGATTTTCATAGTTGTTGTTTTACTTGCAGCTGGTTCCAGCCTGATCTGTGAAATTTTCTCATTTTCATCCCTTTAATTGTGACCAGGACAGCCTTTACGTGCCTGCATCACAAGTAGAGAGATTTTATACTCACTTAAAATTGACGTGTAAGAAATCCATACTCCAAACAAATAGATGGTAGCTTATTAGCAGAAAGTTGCGGTGTCCACTCCTATTGTAAGAAACAAGAAACAAGGAAATGTACACTTCTGTGCTTCTATGTTCCTTCTCCGCTCCTTCCCCTCAGCCATAGTCGGATTGGTCATCAAACATATTGGGACAGATCCTGGTGGGGCGCCATTTCCTGTTGAATGCAACGTAACTTTTTTGCTTGTTGCATTCATGATTGCAAAGTTTAACAATTTGAAAGAAATATTCATGAATTAATGTTTAAGCCTTTAAGACATATTTGTCATCAAGCACAATCCATCAAAGCCAAAGAAGACAAACAAAAAGAAGACGCTTTCATTTGGTAGTTTCTGTTTAATTAAAACCAAATTGATGCTTAAATGCAGTTTACTATTGTGACTATCTTTGTCACTGGACTTTCTCGTTTTAGCATTGACATAGCATATGTTTCCAGTGGTTATTTTGAGACAGTACTGAGATGACTGAGAACAGCACAGCAGAAAGCAGTAAGGAAATTGAGGAAGTCATACATTTCTCACGTAGAAATTGTCCTTTTAGATAAAATCATAACAACATGAGGTGGCAGTTATAAAACTGTAGTAGAACAAATGGTTTCATGAGCATATCGAGTTCTTCAATATAAAAATAACAGAAATAATTGACACAGCCACCTTAACAGAAAGTTAGCCTTCTGATGAGTTCTGATCCTGCGCAACAAACTCAACAGTCAAAAATGTTGATCTGTCCAGATTTTGGAGGATGCAGGCCTGCTTCGTGACCTCTTCTGGTCCCCCTACATACTTGTCCCTCGACGGAGCCAATCGGTGCAAAACTGACAAGTCATTGTCTTTTCCTAAGCCACAGTAATTCATCAGCACTTGAGGCGGCTTTGGCTGATTGCATTTTCGACAGAGCAATCTCCACTGTGTCATTGAGAATTTGGCTTTTATGGCAGGGCGGAACTTTGATGCCAAATACAGGGGACAGTGGAGGCGAACATGGAGAGTTCACCACACTGGGTCTGATTACAAATTGAAAACCCTGTGTCTGTCTGCTCCTGTGCTTGGCTTGTGTACTTCAGAGTGTGAGTGTGTGAGAGTGTCCGTGTTTGTACCTCTTGAGATATGATGGAGTTTTTCCATCTGCTGCTCCCTCAAGCCTTATTTCTTTCATCTCCTGAGATATTCATAAACTGTAACAAAAATAATGGATGCTGTGAACCACCTTTCATCAGACTACCTCTTTTTGTATCTGTGGTACACAAAAAAGAAATGCTCTCTATTTTATTTGCCATCTCCATGGCCGCAAAGCAGCCACAATAGTTGTTGTCCATCCACAGTGGCCACTGTAACAGTTTTAATTAACACACAAATCCCTTTGAGGCTTAACAGACAAAGAAGAAAAATGGTCCCATTTTCTAGTATTTTAACATTTTTTGCTTACGCGTGTAAATTGTGGAGGAAAATAATGACCGTGCAAAGCAACGCTAAGATGTGCAGCTTTTAAATGTCAGTATGTTGCAGGGGCTCAGCTCAGCCAGGGAAAAGGAGTATTTCCCAAGAATACACTGGAGAGCCAGGCTATAACTGCAAAAAGCTGATAGGGTTCAGTATTCAGAGGTAACATCAATCCCTGGGCCCATGATAATATTTCACTGTCATTTAGAGAAATGACCGCAAGAAGTCAGAGTTTAAAAAAAAATAAATTTAAAAAAAAAAGAAGGAAAAGTTGAACAGCCTGAGGGTATCCAATCTGTGGGTGTAGCCTTAACACCCACTGTGCATTTTTCCTACCTCAGAATTATGTTCTTTGATTACAAGAAAAGCCCCTTTGAACACAGAGGTTTCCTATTCGAAGGAACAGAGAATGAATGTCAGAATGTCATTAAATCAAAACTAACACGAGGTTGCGAGATCTTAAACTTGTATGTCTTTGTCAGTTGTATTCAAATACAAAATGTACAGTGTTTCACCCACACCTCAGGTCTATGGTTGATTGAATCCAATATGCTCCACTGCCTGCTCATACTGCAGTCATCCTCTCTTAGTTCTTTTACAGCAAGATCTCTAGACCAAAGGCCCCATGGAACGCAAGTATATTAGCAGGTATTATTCTGCCTATTGTAAATCTCTCCCACTTATTGCTTCCGTACGACAAGTAATAATGTTGAACAGTGTGTGTGTATTTTCACTTGGTCGCAGTGGTTCAGGAATTTTAAAGGGAACCCTTTTAATTTCCACTCTCCTGCTCCGGCGTCAGTGACAGCCTCGAGAGTTTTCCTCAGTCAAAGCACGTATTCAACTCTTTGAACAATAAGAGACGCCGGACCGCTCAAGTGGCCTCCGTAGAGTTGTGTGTGTTGTGCAGTGGAGTAATCAATACTTTTAAATTCATATTTACTCTATTTCCGGCTGTGCTAAATTCTGTATTTTGACTTACAGTAATAAATAGAAAAGCAGTAGCACTAAAAGGCTCCCCTACCATATCAGATGAGTTACAGTCATGTGGTCCGGACACTGCCAGCGCTGCTGATTGAATTTCCTCATTATTGCATTATTGCCCTGAAGATGGCTCTTGGCTATGTGATGTGTGCTGTGTGAATATTCACTTTATTATACTAGCTAACCCCCCTCGCCACCCCACCTCCACTTGGTCTCCCACGGCTCCACCCCTCACTGTGTTTCATCCTGTCTCAGCAGTTTTGACATAATTGGTTGAGTAAACAGTAGTGGTTTTAGTAGCTAATGGTGCTGACGCAGGTTGCTTTGTCTTTGGTCTGTGTTTGGTAATATCACGGTGAAGTAAAGTAACAATCAGAAAAGTGGCAGATTGATTTATCTGTTGATAGACTCCAAACAGATCTTTAATCTTTAAACAACTGAGTTTCAATCTGTCTCACAAGCCTTCGCCGTATTGTTCCACTTACTCGTAGTGCAGGTACTTGGGATGGATTGGCAGTGCAACACAGCTCATAATAAGTGATGCCAAGGTATCCATTACAATTTAGTGACAAGTTAGCAGAGCTATTATGAGGATGTTCATTATTTTGACTGACACCTCCAGTTCACACACAGCTGACTCAGACAAAGTGGGAAACTGCTTCAGATTTTGACACGCCCTCCCTACACTTGAATGCAACTGTTCAGGTAGACCCCTTAACACCAGTGGAAGAAACACTGGTCAAGCTACTAGGAAACCATACTTACATGCATGCCTTATAGACTCAAAAAAAAAAAATCCAATGCACTGATCTCCTGCATCAGAGTGCGGCACATCTGCATTGTAAAGGAGCCGTGGAAACAAATTCTCTCATGAGCTCCGAAGAACTTCGAACATTGGAGACCCACACATGCATCGCCAAGTGTGATCTTTGCCCAACAAAACTTCTGAGCAAAGAATGGCAGGGGAAGAACGGAGGTGGATGCAAATGAAGAGGGGTCGAGCCATTTAATACATGGTAATTAGACTCCGCTGTGGCACTGAGGGTGACCTTTCAGCTGTGGCCATGAGTTGTATCTGGACTGAATAGAACCCTCTCTGGAAATAAGAAAGGTATTAAATGAAGTCCAATGAAAAGACAGTAAGTTGATGCCAAAACCCAGAAAGGAAATTATTCATCTTGTTAAGCATGCACTCTTTTCTTCTTCCTTATTTATTTATTTTGTCATACACAACTTTGGTGATTGCATTTTGCTCTCTCTCTCTCTCTCTCTCTCTCTCTCTCTCTCTCTCTCTCTCTCTCTCTCTCTCTCTCCCTCCCTGTCTCTCTCCCTCTCTCGGGGAAAACGTTGTCAATTCAATCTCTCCCTTGTTTTTGATGGGAGTTTGTTTGGTGCATATATTAATAAATTTAACACGTATTCCTGATTGTACAGGCCCTCTCATCCAAATGCACATTAGTCATTTTGAAGATAAAACCAATTTCAAAGCTGCTGGTGCCGATGGATTTGTCTAACAGATAACTTTGTCTGTTTGTATCATTTCCTCCCACTGTTCAAAGTGCTGAATCTATTATCATTATTATTATTATTATTATGTTTGAGTGTGACTGCTGCTACCCTGCCAGGAGATTATTCGCATTGCAAATACTGGATAAGCCATTTTAAAGTGCATTGGCCACTCTGACTAACTGATAACTTCTATGAATCTTTGAATAAAGCTGTTAGCCTCTTTTACCTCAGAGTTTCAGCAATCTGATTTTTATGCGCATAAATCAGCATGTGTAACCCCTTGTCACCCTGCTGTACATACACATCATGAAACTATATAACAGAAACAAGAATGCAAAATGGACATAACTGACCGTTCACCTCCCTAAAACCCTCCCATGAACAAAGATTTTCTAATTATAACATAGCAACCGTGACAATGAACAGCAAGTCTAGCATTCAAATGCATATTCAAGACACTTTTTACAGACTGCTGATTTTAAAATAAGTCAGCTGGAAACAGCTGCAGACCGTGCTTTCACCAAACCAAATAACATAAGCTTATTTTGCTATCCATAGCTAATAAAGTCCACCGGCAGCAGTTGTCATTTCAGCCAACAAAGTCGGCAGTCCCGGCTGGGAATGAGAAGGCTGCTTTTGTGTACCTCAGTGTGAAATCAAGGACCCACTGTTAAGAAATTTGTATGAATTTTGAGTGGTAAATCTGACACTATAATTGTGAACCTTTCTAAATGTTGAGTGAAGCAGACATGAGGATCCTGTTTTTACCTGAATCCTGAAGTGAGTCTGTTTTACAGAAGAGTTCAAAGTCTCAGCGAAGTCATTGTAGACTGTGAGTCTGTGAGTAAACCATTTAGAGAAATGATTTCTCCAAAACACTGACGTAGCATCTTGAAATGAAAAATTGTGCAGCTGTAACTTTGTACTTAAACATGTGGGTACAGACCAAATTTGAAGAAAAATGAAAATATCCTCCCAGAGCAGATTTCTTTTCCAGTGCTGAGTATACAGTCCTACCTTGAACTCCAAAGCCCTTGAACAGAATAACTGCTGAGGCATACATTCACTTTTTTTTGTATTATCGATAAAAAAGACAGAAAGAATGAGAAAGAAAATGGGGACTAAAGAGGACAAAAGACAGGGAAAATATGAAAAATAAGAGACACTGAATCCAGATGGAGTTGTGTCATGAGCTAGAATGGTTTTATACTGCGATAAAGGACGAGCAAACACAAATCTACCGATGACCACACAAAGTCAAGCCCCACACACACATAAACGCACGCAAGCATAATCAAGCACAGGGGTCCACAGCTGTGGCCATTTATTATGGTTTGTTGAACACCAATGCTCACTGTGTATCCAACCAGATCAAACCTACTCCTGCTCCTTGGATACAGTAGCTGCACGAGCTTTAGATACAGCACACGCAACTATAACTACACAGCGTGTGTATTTTCTGCATCCATGTGTGTATCCTTGTGTGCTTCCGTGTGCATACATGCATTCATACGTGCAATGTGTGCTCACATCTGTTCGCATATGGGTGGCCTTGGGTGTGTGTGTGTGTGTGTGAATTCTGTATTCAAGTATGCACAACTGTACATGTGCACACATCCACTGTAAAGGTGTTTTATAATATTGTGTCCTTGTCTGTGCATTTGAGTGTGTATGATTTCACGAGTGTATCTGTGTGCATCCTTTGTGTGTGTGTGTGTGTGTGTGTGTGTGTGTGTGTGTGTGTGTGTGTGTGTGTGTGTGTGTGTGTGTGTGTGTGTGTGTTTGGTGTGAGGTCAGTCAGAGTGCAGTGAGTAAAGTGTGTCATCGGGGAGGCGGTACTTCGGTCCCTCCTGACTGGTCTTTTCGGCCAAGTGACAAACCAGCACTGCTGACAAATAACTGAGGCAGAAGATCTCTCTCTTCTCGTCTCTCACACTCATTGACAATCGACTTCTCTCAGCACACACACAGGGACTTAGTCACAAGCAGTCACACTATATCACAGTGTTTCACACATACTGTTGTGCACACACACGCTAGCAGACACAAGGAGGGGTACATACACACAGAATCGCAAGCCACAGCTCTGCAGTGTTTTGTAGACACACACCGTCATAAACAGCCAAGCACAGAATTGCATTGTCACATAAAGTCACACAGTCTCAGGCTGTCTGTCACCCTCTCTCACACAGTCAAACAAAAGCACACATGTAGATAAAACCCAACAGTCATATTCATGTATACACTTCAGGGCAAGGAGGAACACGTGTACAGAGCGTATGTAACATACACAGACTTGCTTAATCACAAACACGCTGCTGAAGGTCAATGAGCAGCATTTGTCAATAACAGACAAGGTTTGTGTTATGTTTGTTTTCAAAGCAACCATGTCGCAGATGTATTGGTCGAAACAACCTGCAAAATGATTTCATACGTGTCAAGAGGTGTAGTTTCTAAAAACATAATCAACAGCATGTGGCAAACACAAACAGCAGGATTAGTGCTGAAATGATTAATCAATGGAAAACAAACTCACTGGTTCACTGGTTTCAGCTGCCCATATGTGACTGAGATTTTGCTGCGGTTCTTAGTTTAATATGATTTTAAATTGAATTTGAACTGTTAATGAGTCAAAACAAGCAAGCCTTCGTCTTTGGGCTCAGAGAAATTGTTTTCTTCTGTCTTCCAACTAAGTAATTTCATATACAGCTACATAGGCATGAACATGCAGATTTGTATAAATACTGTATACATACTTATTCACACATTTAATCAAAGCTATGTAATTAACAAACTGATCTTTCACTCCAGGCAAAACACTTGCTGCCTCAACCCTATGTTTTCTGGTTGCCATCTGCTCTGGATAAATAATAACCAACCCCTATTTTCTGACCTTTTATAGGCTAAATAATTAGTTAGTTAATTCGATAATAATCAGGACTCTAATTAGGATTAATCGGTTGGGGAGCAGTAAAGCCACCCTGAATTGGATGGTACTTGTGGAGTCTTACTTTGGGCTTCTCTTTCAGTAGCTAAGAAAAAAAACAAAATAGTAAGCAAGAGAGTAAGTAAGAGTTAGTTTCAACCCCAAGCTGCAATGTTGAGAAGGATAGAGATCACAAGTAACAAAGATTTCATGGATAAATAAACAGTAGAAGTGTTGACTGCTGATTGGCAGGCAGCCTCACATGACCCACCTTTTGTTCTGTCTGTAAAGTTACTTCTCTTTCATATAAAACATACTTTTCCTCTACCCCCTGTACAGCGATACACAGAAGGATGCGCACCAGCACACACCCCAAACAGAGCGGCAGACAGAATTTACACAATGCTCACACACTGTAGCTGCATGACTGTAGTTTTTGTTTGGTTGCGGTGAACGAGGCAGGCAGTGCAACGTAGTGGTACAAATACAGTAAACACATTTCCTGCCAGGCAGGGAAGCTGTTTGAGTGGAAGAGGCTGTCCCCAGCTGAGCCAGCTGACTGAGAGTTTTGGGCCATGGTTCTGACAGGAACAGACCCTGAGAGAGGAAAACATGGTGGAGATGTGCATTTTAAGGAGGATGTTGCAGTATTTATTTGTGTCTGTGTACAAGAGAGAGCATCAAGAGAAGAGAGAGACTGTGACATTTTATTATATTTGTATGTTAGCATTTTTTTTGTTAGCATACTGTATGCACGCAATGGAAGGGTATATGTAAAACTTTTGTGTATATGTGCATGCATATAGTCGCTTCTCTGCAGAAGTGTGTAATGGTGTGCGTTCCCTAGGGTGCGTCTTGGAACAGAATATATAATAAACTGTAATGGTATGTCTTGCGCAAGTGCTTTAACTCTCCTTGGCGCCTTTTAATGGGTTGCTTAAAAAGAGAGAATTGATTTCCTGGTTTCTGCCTCAGAGATGCTTCCGTGTTGCACCAAGGGCTACTGTAGCATTACATGTTTTTCAGTTCCTCTGTATGTGTGAGTGTGTGTGTGGAGAGAGAGAGAGAGCAAGAGAGAGCAAAGGGAGATGGGAGTTGAGAGGAGAAAAATAGTATGAGCGAGTGAGACTTTGCAGAAAGGGAGAGTTTAGTTTCTCCCCAGCTCTTTAGAGTTTCCCTGGTGAGTTGGCTGGCAGCTTGTTTGCTGGTGTAGCAGCAGGAGGAGCAGCGGCAGTCAGAGGTAGAGAGATAGTGATAAGCCCCTTCAGAGGCAGACAATAGACGCTATAATGCTGTTGGAATTAACGACTGGCATTCCATCATTTCTCATCTGATTAAGACCCAGTGACAATCTTCTTGCTACAGTCTCTAGTTGTCACCAGCTATGACTAATGAACTGTGATATGCTGCCTCTCTCTCTCTCTTTCTCCATGTCTCACTCTCTCTTCACTTCACACTCTATCGATTATTGAAATACCCTCCGATCCCTCCCATTCTTAACACGCCCTCGCAGCTTCTCCCCTCTCCCTCTCTCTCGCTCTCTGCTCCTTTCATTTGCCCGTCTGCCGTTCTTCTTTCTCTCCTCCCCGTGCTGTCCTTTATCTTGTACCATTCATTTGGCTAATTTGATATTTGGAGTTGATAGGGCTCTGAATAGAGGCTCGTGTTTTTACATACATTTGTCTCCATCTCCCAATCTCTCATTTCTCTTTCATTCCCTCTTCTCTCTCTCTCTCTTTCTTTTCCCCCTTCCTCTCTTTTTCAGAGTAGCAATAATGAAATCAGGCTACAGCCCTTCATCTGTATTAGCGGCATTTGCGGGTCTAAGAGAGACTAACAGCCTGCTAATTTTCTGCCTCTGATTCGTTAAACTGACAGACATTTGCATAATTTAGCTGGCCGCTTTCTCCTCCTCAAAGGTTGCCTGCAGACGCTTCTGTCATTGAATGGAATTGAAAGCTGTCAACATAATGGCTTGTTTGATCAGATTTGAATGTTTGTTTAGAGATTGGACCAGGAATTATAGAAATATGCTTCTAAAATGCCATTGATTTCAAAGAAGCCAAATTGATGCGCTTCACAGAAAGTTAAATGTTTAATTTTTCCCTCTGACAAGTTAACCTAATTCTTTTCACAGCTTTCATACCTCTCTGATACGTCTCACCTTCGGGGTCTGCTACAGTATTCACACGCTCCCACTCTTTTCCCCCCCGAAAATGCGCTCCTGTGTTGGAGGGAGAAGGATTTCTTCTTCCTCTGTGATGCTGACAGATATGAGCGGTGGCGGCGCTCGGTGGCATCTCTTTTACCGTTTCCCTTTGAGCTGCGCTGTCTCAAGGCTCGCAGCACTTCCAGTGAATAATGTACACATGCACAGTCACATGCACAAGCCACATGAGTCTGCAAAAACACACACAGCGACTTCCACCTATTCACACACATCATGCCTCTCACTCTCTTGTTTCTTACACTGTGTGCACACAGGTGTTCCATTAACCTTGCAGGCTGACAGTGTCTCTAGGTAGCTTCATTACCTTCAGCATGATTAGCTCTAAAGTAGACTGTTGCTTTGAGGTCTCTCACACACACACACCCAGACACATCCTTCCCCCTCTCCCTAGCCCCGTTTGTCAAAGGACCCTTGCAGTGTAGTCATGCTTTTCACCATAGATAAGTGGCTGTGTGAAGGAATAAGAAGTTGGGTATGTGTGTGTGACCCTTTCCCCCCTCCTCCATACATTACTGAAGAGATACGGTGCCAGGTGCCCTCTGTGAGAAAAGAGACAGGGAACCCACTAGAGGGGGAGGGGTTGGTAATATGGTTTGGCATTTTAGCGGCCTCCTTTTCCTAATGGTGCGTCAGTCTCGCTGGGATTATTCAGCCGGCACGGTGTGTCACGGTCGGTAAACTGCACTGTGCCGGAGGGAAAGGGCGTGCTGAGAGGGGACAGGGGTTGCAAGGTGGAAGTGTCAGGAGAGAGCAGGAAATGTTCCCAAAATGCCCGGAGGTATGCAACCTTTATCAAAGTGAAGGGGCCTGAGGGAGGGCATGAAATAGCAGCCCCTTAACCCATCGCTCTGTGCTGAGGTTTCAGAGGGAATGAGGTGAAAAAGGGTGGAAAGTGTGAATCAATGTCAGCTGCATCACTGGAGTGCTACAAAAACAAAAAGAGACAGGATGCAAAAAAATGCTAACGGTCTCGTACAATTAATGGATCATCGTTACACTGAAAATGTTCAATCGTGTCTAATAATACATTTTGAAGATTACATGTCTTTACAGTCCAGAAATTTCCATCGCTTCTCCTTGTCATCTTTTGAATTCAACTTTACAGGGCAATTAAAAAATGGCTCCAAAGAAAGCACTTTGCCCTACTTGAATGTTCTGAAGGGACTACTTGAGAAAGTGTTCCACTCTCCTCTGATGAAAAATGTCTGTAGAAATGTATAAAACCGTACTCCCTCCAGAGAGCGGTTTGGCATTTTTGTTTTACTGACGTCCCCGCCAGCCCTGCTTTTACAATATCTGTAAATTATTGCTCCGCTCTGAAGCCCCCCTCCCTCCTCACCAGTTTTTTTTTTTCCCTCCTGTCTCATCCCTCTTTGTTTCCTCAACTTTTTTACTTTACACCTCCCACACACAAATCATATATCTGTCTTCCAGCAGCCTTAACATTTAGCTCCATGGTATACAACCACACAAGCAGCGGGTGTATCTTTTATGCGTTAATATGTTTTCCCATGCTGCTGCTGTCATAGCTCACACCTCAGTCCATCCATACATACAGAGTATGATTTCACAGCAGTGCCTGATGTTTTTTTTTTTTTTTCTACCCACCATACACAAACATACTCCGTCCCCTCCATTTCTGGCTCATCTGCTTTTCCACCGCTCCCAGAGAACCTGGGGCTGACCCTTACAGCATATCAAATTTTACATTTCACAGCTTTTTTTACCGACACTGCTGAGTGCAGGGAATATTATCCACATATTTATTCCCCTCTGCATGCAGGTTTCTCTCCGAATTTGCTCTCTACATGCACAGCCGTGTCTGTTGCCACCAGAGGTCAAAAGGCCGCAGAACTGTCCCTATTTGCTTTGCATGTGTTCCATTAGCATTGATTCCCCATTCTACGTGAAAAGTGCAGTTAATACCGGGCGAGTAGCTCGGCTTGTTTTATTTATGAACATGTGCCCATGGAGACATCCATTATCTTCAGTGGCTACACAGCCCCAGTAGGAAATGGTAAGGGGGAATTATACAGAATCCCAACCTGTTTCGACTGGAAGCTCATCTGATTCAAGCAAATTTCTTTATACAGCACCCAGGGGCAAGGGAGATTACACCGGAACTATAGCATAGCTCATTTTTCAGCTGCAGAGCATGAAAAAGCAGGGTTCAAAGAGTTCATATCTCGCATTAGAAATTAGAAGCAACTGGTTAAGATCCAACTTACAAGGGAGCATGGACAGATCCTGTGCTGTCCATGGCAATTCCTTTGACGCCAATCAGAAGATAAGCTGTCTCTCATTTAATGCTAATGAAACGGTAGCAAGTGGTTAGCGTTGGCTGTGTGTCACGGGTTTGTCACAGGCTAGGACTTAACACAGATCATTAGACCCACATGTCATTAAAACTTGTGATGTGAAATTCGAGCAACATAAAAATGCCTTTTAAAGAGATCGAGGGAGGGCGAGATGCGTCATCTGCGTGAGTAGTAATGTGCAGCTCTTTGTGGTCAGCTAATTAAGATTAAATTGAGTGAATTGATTGTAGCGGGGTTTGTGCTGCGTGTGGTTTGGCCTGTCAACAGCACTGTCAGAGAAGACGTAGGACGGCAGCAACAAAGGCGAGATGAGAGCAGCCTCGGCCTGTCAGTGAGGAGACGGCTCATCAGCTGTTTCAGCTGTAGCCAGACATAGATCCTGCATTTACATTAATTATATACAGTCGTATCTGCATCTAGGGTGTGGGCGGCGCAAACCTGACTAATGTTTGTGACAGGGAAAAGAATCATGCAAAGCGAAAGCACCGTTTTGTTTGAAATAATTGAAACTATCTGAAATGTAAACACAGGTGGTGGAAGTTCGAGGCATCAGCAGTGTGTGAAATGCATGGATGCTGGAAAGTTTCAGTAAGTTTTAACGTTGTGGCCTGCAGAAATGTCAAATGTATGCCAGAGTTGTGGCACCAAGGAGAGAGAAAGAGAGCATTGCAGTAGCAGACTAGGTAAATAGAATCAATGGAAGCCACAGAATTACATCCAGTGACCCTCCAAAATCTGACTACACATAAAATATACAGACATAGCCGACATAGGTGAAAGTAGTTGCTATGATAGTGCCAAAGTGGTGAGGGCTCACATGCCCACTATTAATCATGCTCTAGCTGAGAAACTTGAGTTCTGCTTGTTCATTTCACAACAACAGTTCTTAATTGAGCAGCTCTGTGTGAACCACAGTACATGCTGATGTATCTGTCTCCAGAGAGCCAATCTTTTTCCCTCATCCCTCTTTGTTCAGCTGGACTGAGCTTTTGTTTTGTTTTGTTTCTGTTTTGCGGTGTCGCTTGTCTCTGCCGTCAAATTAGAGCAGGTCAGTCGTCACGTGTTGCACCACATCCTGTCTGAAGTGTTTTCTCTGCCTGCTTTATCCTCGGATGACTTCAGGCATGCAAGGGTGAATCCAGAAAGAAAAAAAAAACACGACAACCCAGTTATATATGCTCTGATTATTTGTGAAACTAAAATTTTAAATGTGTAAATAAATGTGTCCAAAGTGTTTTTCATATTCATTTTTTTTTTTTAGGATTTCTGGCTGGTAGTCGTGTTATTGATGGAGCATTTTTAAAAAGACCAGTAAAGTTTAGTCCAAAGAGGGTAACGTGTTACAGTTGTGTTGGGTTTAGCTTGCTAGTTAGTAACATATCCAGCCTTTCTCATTAGTTTAGACAGTGAAACTGTAGTCAGGTCTTGGGGTTTGAATTTCAGACCCTGTACATTTTAGCTACCTACGGTAACACATCATTTCTTCTGAGCAACTGTTTCTTGAGACTCTCAATACTCTGGCTTAAATTTTATACTGTAAATTAAATACTGGACCCCTCAGCCGCTCACCTGGTAGAGCAAATACCACATATCAAGGCTCAGTCCTTAATGCAGTGGTCTGGGTTCGAATCCAGCCCAGACCCTTTGTTGCATCACCCTCTGTGTCCCCTGCCCTTCCTGTCTCACTGTTCTGTCACTACCTAATAAAAAGAAAAGCAGACATGCAAAAAAAGAAAACATCTGTCAAATGTGAAAATGAGTCTGTGATTATTAGTAAAAGGATGCTCCATCTATCTGTATCTTGCACCCTACCTAGAATCGACGTACGTTTTGACAGTTGTCCAGTTATGGATCGACGCTGGACATCACTGGGTCTTGTCATAGGCCGGTTGGGGCGCTTCCATTTAGCTCACGCATTTATCTCCATTTGCGCATCCATCAATCTCCCTTTACTGTAACCCATCCAGCTACTGGCTAGCCAAAGCAGATGAGACGCCCCATTACTTATTTAGCAGCACTTTAAAGAGGACCCAAGTCAATTGAGAAGCCGCTCTCGTTTACGGTAACAACATTTGCCGAGTGGTCTCAAACACAGCCAGCGAAGATGAGATTGAGCGTGATGGAATCAAGTCAATAAAAGACATGGAGGATGATATGCCCTGCGGTCAGATAGTTAAGTGAAGGTCAACCTGCCAGGGCATTGTGTAATCTGGTGGCTCTCTGGACGGTGACAGGCAGACAGATTCGCAAGGCCAAGGTGGAAAAGTTGCCTGGCCTTCAATATCCCCTAAATCGATGTGACCAGAAGAGGAGAGTGATAGTTTTTACCCCTGTAATGGAATTTTTTTTTTTTTTTGCCCTCTCATATTATAGTGGATCCTTGTTTTGAGGAGGGCAGGTTTTGATGCATTGAGAGCTCATGAGAAAGGACACACGATAAGGGGGCAGTGGAGGAGAGAGAGGACAGGCTTTCCAGCTAGCTACAGTTTTTCTCTTTGTGTGTGTGTGTGTGTGTGTGTGTGTGTTCTGTGGATAGCCCAGCGTGGACACTTTACCCAACCTAATCATGATTCCCCTCTTTTTATCTGAGTGCAGACCCAACTGTCCAGGCCTATACATCACATCTCCCCCAGTATACACACACACACACAACCATGACTCCCCCACTTCCTGTCCTCGCTCTCCCTTCTTCCACACTATATATTGCTGTGTATCACCCACTGACACTCTGGCAACATATTAAAAAGAGGGATAGTGGCTGCTCTCTGTTATTGCCAGGAAAGTGATTTACCATGGGGCCACATTCCCACCATATTGATTAAAGAACATGTGTGTGTGTGTGTGTGTGTGCGCGTGTGTGCATTTCACCTTGCATCTCACTGGGCTTCCTCATTTTCCCTCTCTGTCATTGCCTTTCCTCTTCCTCTCGCTTCATCTTCTCTCCTTTCTCTCCTCCTTTTATCTCTCACTTCACTTCCGCTATCTCTGATGTTGCCCAACTCCACCACTACTCCATCTCTCTCTTCTTTCTCTCTCTCTCTCTCTCTCTCTCTCTCTCTCTCTCTCTCTCTCGCTCTCTCTCTCTCTCATCTATGTTGGCCCCAGACTCATGTGGCTGATTGTGTGTGAGAGTACAGCTGAGGCATGGGTAAGGAAGGGAGGGAGAGGGAGAGGGAGCGGGAAAAGGAGGCAGGGAGCAGGCGAAGTGAAAATACGAGAGACAAAGAGAGGACAAAAAAGGAAGGAAAAAAACCCTTTCCCACTGTAATTCTATCTTCTGTAGCTGCAGCACAATTCATTCATTCAAATAATCACAAGCAGAAAATGCAGGCAGTACAGGTTGTGGCACATTTAAAATTCTTCCTGTGGTCTTACAGCACTTTTTTTTTAAAGATTCTCAAGAAGAATTCAGAAATAAGACTACATATACACGTTCCTATACCTCTGCTGTACAGTAGAGCTGTGTATAATGGGCTTTACTGAGTGTTGAACTCAAGTTTAAGGCTGCAGCTAATGACTATTGTCACTACCACTTAAACTGTGGGTTATATATTGATTAATTGATTCCTTATTCAATCTATAAACATGCCCATCCCAAGTCCCCAAGGCACAAAGTTACATCTTAAAGTTGTTTTGTTTTTATTTTTTTTTGTTTTTTTGTTTTTTTTGGTTTGTTTGAGTAACAGTCCAAATCTCAAAGATATCCAGTTTACAACGGAGATACACAAACTTACAACAGTTTGTGTATCTCTGTGTGTGGATATAAACATTCAGCCCACCACCACAAATCCCACCAGTGATGATTCCCTGTCGTTTCTGTGGCACGTCTCAGTGAAAACAAAGATGTAGCAGTTCTTCATTTCACACTGCATAGTCTATCGTACTCACTCTGCCAATCTCCAGAGGATTTTGCTGGCTGTAGCAGAGTTCCACTGCATAAAAGGTGCTCTGTTTTTTTTTTTTTTTTATGTATAGTAGAGGACATGTAAAACGACAAAAGCACTGAAATAGTTGGTTCCGCTAGAGGCCACAGCATCTGCCAGGTGTTGCCAAACATCAGCATGTCAGCATCACCATTATGGACATGGGTATGAATGTGTGCAGTGATCTTGTTTCTTAACTGGACTATTTGATGAACTGTAGTAGCTGTGGTCACATTTGACCCCATTTATATAACAGTGCTGTCTACAACTGGAGCTCCATACGCATCACTGCTAATCCACAGAATTACTTAGACTTGCACATAATTACGTAATGCAAGTGGTTTCTCTTTCACCTGCCAACTCTAATAGACTAATTGAATAGAAGGTAAATGTTCATAATAGAGATGGTTGCTCACTAAATCTAGGCTGTGTCTGACCTTCATCCAACTTAGGTGGGAAGAGGGTCACGGATTCACGTTGGATGACACATTCAGATTTAAATCCCTCAGTCAGTGTGAGAGTGGTATAAGACCAGACTGTGACAGAACACATTCCCCCAGTCGGTACCTCTCCCACAATTCAGTGTACACCTCATTCTCCTTATCATTACCTCTCTTTCCCGTCTTTTTTTTTTCTTTTTGGTCATTTTAGTGGCCTCTCTATTTGTTCATTCCACTTGCCTGGGCCGTCTCCCGGGCCATTAATCTATACTGCTCCAACTGCTCCTGTGGGCCAGACTGGGCTGCGGCGCCACTCACTGCGAGCTCTGAAAGGCCACTGTGTTCATACAGATATGAAAAGACGGACAGAGACAGAGAATGGCTTTTAGAGAAAGCACCCAGAGACATGAGATAAGTGGAGAGAAAGAGAAGGATATGTAGAGAAGGGAAAATACTCTCCCGCCCCCTCCTTTTGCTTCTCATGTCATCTAAGGCAGAAGTGACAGAGTTGTGTATTTTAGGGAGTGAGATGATGTTGCCCTGAACAACTGCACTGAGGTTACTGTGGCGTCTGCCCTTTTGAAAAGGTTGAGATTTGAGGAGATTAATATGCCGTTGGATCACACCGGGGGGTTTCTGGCTCGCCTGTAGCCGGCCTGGACAGGCAGCAGCCGTCAGTGGTGACAGGGGACTCAAGCAGATGGCCTGCCTTAATCAGGGAGAGTGCACTGTTCTGGGTATGCGTTTGTATGTGTGTGTGTGTACTTGGGTTAGGGGTAGTGTTTGTGTGACTTGGAGTAAGGGAATTTTTGGGTTTGCACTCCATAAATGCATGTCTGTGTGCGCTGATACTTCTGTGTGTGTGTGTGTGTGTGTGTGCTTTGTAGGAAAAAGCAATGAATAGATGCAGCGAACTTGGCAGTAAAGACCATCTGACTCGAGGCTCTGTCATTAACCATGTTAGAAACTATTGGAGCTGACTGAGTCAGGAATTTGGTGCACAACACATCTGAACTCTGTTTTGGTTCAGCTTTAATGTAATTGACTTTCCAAGAAAGAAACATGGGCCTCTGATTTACAGGATGTTTCCTTGTGCCGTTTCATTTTGACATAAATCTATAAAAGGCCCTGTTTATCCAGCTAAATGCACAGAATAACTCACTAGGTTAAACCTCGTCTGAACAGCATTCCTTTGCATGCATTCACATTTTTAGTAAAGTGATTACATCCCTTTTAGATGCCATCACTCAGGGGAAAAACATAAGAACTCATTAACAGTCAATAACTTTGAAAACAAATGAATTTGTGCGTAATTACATGCATGATAAATCAGCGTTATTGTCTTTGAAATTGGGGTTCTACAAGTGTCAGACTGCTCATCTGTTATCAGCTGTTCATTTAATTTCGCGTCGCTTTTCAGTTGGAAGGTTGGCTTAATGTTTACTTTTCTTTCCCCTCACAGTTCAGCATGTTCTCATTAGGGAGCTGAGCGGTACAGCCAGGTCGTCACTGTTGTCTAGGGTGTCACTTGGGTAAAGCATTCAGTGTCTGGGCAGACCATCACTCTGGAGGATCTGGATCCTAATTCTCTTAGTAGCAGAGATTCGCACTGCTGAGGTGTCCTTGAGCAAAGCACTAAATCCCTGGCTGGCCTTGAACGTGGATGGGGCCAAGCAAGGAGAGAAATCTGTGGCAGAGCCGAGTCACTCTGACTCAGAGAAGCTGTAGTACGGTATATCCTGCTCAGTGGCTCGTTGATAGCAGCTGCTGAAGGCAGAAAGTGTTATTTGTTCGCTTTCTGTTTCCCCAGACAGTCTGGAGATCCGAACCAGTGAGCTTTCCAGTCATAAGCACGCTTTCTTTACCACTGTCCCTGCTGTCAAGAACTAAAGCTTAAACGTCTAACAAGGGAAATGTTAGCTGTAGAAGCTGTCATTTCCTACTCATTTCCTCTAAAATGCAGACTTAACAAGAACATTTAATAGAGCCATTTAATAATTTCTGCTGAGGAATGTGGTGTCTTTGGTGGTGGTGAGATTCCTTTGTTAAATCACCTTCTAGTGCTGCAATCTTGAATGTTGCTTCACATGAATGCTCACAGTAAAGAAAAAAAATTTTCATGTAGTATATTTTATTCAGCGTGTCGATGGAAATTCTCTTACTGCCCTCTGGTTGGTGTGCAAGGTCAACCCAGCAGGAGTGGGGGCTTTTAAAGCAGGTACAGGTTAAATATCTTGCTCAAGGAATCTTGGCACACAAGGGGATCAGACCGGAGGCCCTCCAGTCTGAGGATGACCCCTGTAACCGTTTGGCCGTGTAGAAGTCAATAATGCGCGCTCATGTAAGGGAGGGATAGACCAAAATGTAGAGCCTTTGTTGCTTCACCGGGAAGGGGGGGTGGGGGTGTGGGGGGGGGGCGAGGGTCAAGATACAATCCAGCCCTGGAGCATCTCTATGGTAATGACTGGAAGAGTAAAATCGAAAATGCGCCGGGTATCTCCATGGCGACAGAGGTGATGTCATGATCCCTGCTGCCGGCGAACTCTTCAGTATCCGAGGATGCAGCCACAATCCCACATGCTGTGGCAGCTCTGTGTGGTGAAGGCCAGTCGGCTCGCAGACTTCCCCGCTGTAAATCACTGTCACTGTATCCACTCCTCTCGCTCTCTTCCACATTGTCTGCTGTATTTCGCCCTTGTTTAATTCTCTTGGTCTCTTTTTCACTCTCTCATTGCTGCTCTGTCTCTCTTATTGATGTCTCTATCTCTTGATCTCTCCTCCAGCTTGGCTGTGCACTCTAAGCTGGTGGTGTTGAAAGAGATGGATGCTCACTGCCCTCAGTAATCTCCGCAGCAGCCATTTAGATAATTAAGTCACTATTCTTGCACTTGCCTCGTGTCCCGTTAGCAAAGCTGAACTACGCACACATACCCACGTGCATGTTGATGCGTTAACACACCCATGTCACGGAAGTTGCAATAATGCAACAACCCCAAACAGTGTGTCAGTTTTTTGTTCCAACTGCCCTGTGTGTGTTTAGGTGTGTATGTGTGTGTACGGGTGTGTGTGCGTAGTTCTGTGTGTGTATGTGTGTGTGCAGCATCAGCAGTGAGAGCTGTTTGTTTTGATGCCGTTGTTGGTTTTTGTTTGGAGAACAGAGAAATTTGCAAAAGGATGCAGCGGGGAGAGAAAAGGCGACAGCTGCCATGGGCCACAGAGAATACACACACACACACACAGACATACACACATACAACACCAGCACAAACACAATGCGTGATTGGCGGCTGGAAATCTGCCGCTCCCACACCCCGTAGAAATGCATGCAGAAAGGCTGGATGGGGAAGTGTGCACACTAGCCCCAGGGTTTTTCTCCAGCTTCATTTCTTGCCGTTGTGATAATGTGGCGTTTTGTTGAAAGTCGGTGTTTTAATTAACTGAGCAGCGGCGTGCAGCGTGCGGTGGTGGAGGTAGCAGTGCCTCTCTGTTCCTAAGGCTAATCACATGCCTGGGATACTGACAACCAAACACTGGCAGAGAGTTACTAACTCGGTCATTGCAATATTTCATAACGCCGTGGTCATTTCTGTCTGCGCGGGCGCCAGCGAGAACTGACATTTTTTGGACAGAGAAATGACTGTCGGCTCATGCTGTTTCCATCATACAAAAGTAAAAACACAGCCTGTGTGTTCCAACTACAGTAAACAAGTGGCTTGGAAACCCTTGCATCATGTTGTATCCCCCACAAAAACACACACGCAGCACTCGTACGCACACACACTGCCTGCTTTTTTTTTTTGCAGATTGGAAGAAAGTTTTACTTATTAATGCTCTGTTAAAAGAATTGCGCTGATGCCCACTGAGGGGGAATTTGCTGTCAGTGGTGCAGGTATATGCAATATTTCTTAATCCTAAGAAAAAATAACCCCCAGCCTCAGTCCCTTTTTATTTCTCTTCTCTCTCTGTCTAGCTAATATACCTTATCCCTTTTTTTTTTGTATCCCCTTTGATAAAGCATGCAAGCAAAGGCCAAATCATTCAAAGAGTAGATGATCAGGAAGTGTCTGTCCCGGGCAAAATGAAGCAGCGTGCGCATGTCACCCACCAGTGTTTCATCCATCAAGGCGTCAGATTAATGTACAAAGTGCCATCGCTCACTATCATCTTCTCTGAAACCTCTGTGGAAATCCTAATAGGCAGATGAGATAAGGAAATGTGAGGTGCTGGTTTCAGATTAGTTCTAGATCTGCTCAGAATGACGTGATTACCTCGTGCTTCAGGCTTATTTGTGTCTCGAATGCTTCCCCAAGTTATCCTGTAGCAGCAGCATAGGCTAAAGTAAAAACCAGCCCATATGCCTCTAATAATCTGCTAAACCAGAAGCTATTTTTGATCTGACTGGTGCCTAAGCTGCCGGGCTGCTGTTTTGAGACATCCTGTGTTTTTATGATACACCGCTGACAACGCTGTGTCTCTGGATTCTACTCAGACCACTAATGAGATCTATGAATTGTAGCAAAGTGCTAATTTCCCTCAAACCACTGGGATTCATTGGACCTACAAATTCTATGAATCAGTCCCAACAATAAGTTTATTGGTTTCCACGCCAGCAGGTAGCAGCAATTCATCTCTGCTTCTTATCTCTGAAGATGGCCCTTTCTCCCCCTCTCTGTAACCCCCCACACCTCTTCTCCACACGCGCATGCACACCGACCGTGCCTGAGCTCATGAGATAGACACAAAACTCCACTTTTCCTCTGTGTGTTTGCCTTCCCTCTAGCTTCCGCTCTGTTGTTCTTGTGTTTTTCCTTCTTCTGGAACATCAATTAGGTTTCTCCTGTATCACATCCTAAAGAGGGAAAGCTAAAAATACCCAGGAAGCCCAGGTTCTTTCTTGGCAGATCAGTTTGCTTCATCAATCAATACTTCACAAAAGTTAAAAAAAAAAATCCTATGATGCTGGAAAGAAAAATCTCCAAGTGAAGAAAGTATATACTCTGCTCCATACAACTCAGAACGTTTTATCACGCTGGCACATTGTGTGATTAATGACATTTGTATTGTTTATACAGATGCAGAATTGGACGTATGCGTACCTGTATGGGTAAGCAATTACAAAACATGCAGTGTCCAAACTGAGACAGTGTCTTCATCATCTGGCATGTCTAGCTGAGGACGAGAATTTAAAAAAGCCAGAGACTGGCTCGCGTTGCTCCAGGCTATTCCTGTACCAACAGTCTCTCCCATTATTTAAATATCAGGATGAATACCTCTGTTGTCCTGGAGGAACTGTCAGCACATTTACTGGTGTGCAGTTGTACTTATATATATGAAGCATGCGTGTGCACCTATAACACTGATTGCGTGGTGAGTGTGTGTGTTGTGTGTATTAGTAGTTATCCGTGCACGTGTTCCCTCAGGACCACTCATTTATGTTGTCCTCGTAAAGTTACAGCATATCTACTTTACCCGGCCCTCATTTGTACCATCCAACTTGCTGATGGACAAACTGATCGTTAGCACAGACTCATGAGTATAGCAGGTGACTGTGTGAATGTGTGTGTGTGTGTGTGTGTGTCAGTGTGATGAAAGCTGTGCTGTCACTGGGTCAATATAAGTAAACTCTACTACAGATTGGAAATGGAGCCTTTCCTCTTGGGGAGTATCTGTCGCGGATGGATTAGCTGGGGGTTTTAAACTCAAGGCAGAATGTGCCAGCAAAGCAAACATCACACCCCAGAACAGAAGTATGACACACAGCCCAACCCACCCCACCCCACCTCACCCTGATCCCATCCTTAACACCCTTCTCTCTATTTCAGGCTTCACACACACACACACACACACACACACACACACACACACACACACACACACACACACACACACACACTTTACTGCTGTTTTATCTCATTTGCTCACTCTCTCACACTGTCTCGCTGTCTCTCCGTCGCTGCTGCGTTCTGTCCATCTGTTACACTCCTTCTTTCCTCACGTCTATCTGCAGCTCCCCGCGTATTCCCACATGGCTTTGTTAACACAGCTCTGTCACACACACACCCGACATGCTGCGTGCCGCCTCGGAGTGACAGATGCTGTTCTTTAGGGTGTGTGTCTCACGTTCCCACCTGCCAGACAACTTTTTATTCTGGCTAATCACGCCGCTGTTGGTTGGGGGACTGGAGTTATCGAAGACCCCTGATGTTTGCTGCACGATCTTACGACTCGCGCAGGAACATGCAGAAACACGAATAAACACGAATGGCATCTCCATGGTGATGGCAGTGAGGTCATGATGATGTCGGCTACAAGTGGCTTCGCGTGCTTGCTGACATTGGTGCACACCCACACATAAACACACACACACTCATACACACATACATACACACACTGACTCCTCTTCTTCTACTCCTTAACTGCAGCTCTTTCTTCCATATGTACACACCCACACCATCTCATTTTTCTGTCTCAGTGGTTCTTACATTTGGAACATTCTGACGCATCAGCAGCTCTAGAATATCCTTTTTTTTTTTTTTTTTTTTTTTTTTTTTTGAAACAGGAGTCGAAAACGCCCAGCGACCAACACACACTCTGCCTCCACTCCAGCTGACTGCTTTTAACTCATGACGTGACTGACAGCACAATGGAGATGCCAGTCAGCCCGTCAGTCAGCTCATTAGGTTTGATTGCTGACATGGTATTTCTCACTTTCTTTCTCGACTCCTACGTTCGTGCTGGAAACCAAAGGCTTTTTTGTTACCATTTGGGCTTCCAGAGGATTAGTGATCTTAATCATTTGTTTAGATTTTCATCTCTCTGCGAAGGATTCTCTGTCATCAGCTGTTATTTTAAGCAGGAGCCAGAGTCAGAAAATAGCATTTGGCGTGGGAAACTCTTATACCTTCAGGTAAGATTATTAACATGCTGACAGGATTCCAGGAGCTGAAGAGCCTCATTAATTGCTGTAGGGTAATACTGAAATGCTGTCATTAGTTTCTTCTAAAATTGAAAAGGCTCTTAAAAAGGCTGGCTTAATATGCAAGCCCTGCAGCAAAGGTTATCATCTCTCCTCTGAAAGACCGTTGTCTTGTCCGGGGCTGACAGTGACTTCATTGGAAGTGAAGGAAAATAGGCAAATCTTTATTGGCACCTTCTCCCTAGAGCTGGGCAGCACAGAGCAAAGTGTCATTGGAGATGTGATGTATTTAAGTGTTTATCTGGTCTGGCAGCGTCCACAGGTGTGTTGGGTGTAGGTTTCCACAGGCACCTCTGAGAGCGTGATTTCTTTTATCACTTCCTCGCAACTTAGTCCCACAAACACACAGTACACACTCGCACGCAGCCTCAAGGTGATGTGAGCTCACATGCCAACGCACATACACACACTTATACACACACACTCTCACAGACAGACTTTAAAGAAGTTGCAGAAACGTAGCTGTGAAGGGAATTTAAGTCTCTGTAATTAGCAGCTTAAATCCTTCTGTTTACCGAGGACCATAAATGTAGTGGTATTTGTGTCGGTGATGCTCGTTCTGCAGGGATCAGTTGCCAGCCTCCGGTTACACAGTACATACTGACATGCATAGTGCAAGGATGACAGGAATTCACTTAGAGGATTGTGCACATATTGAAATGTAGTGCCAAGATTCTGAAAATGCCACTTGAGTAAGTAAGTGATAGAATCTGAAGCATGGTAATGTGAGAGGCTCCTCTCCAGGAAAACAACAGCATTTGTCATTTGTATACACCACTTAAAACAACCCATGTTTACATTTAGTATCAAAGGAAGAAGCAGGATGTACCTATTTTTACAAATTCATTCATGTGCTCTTTTAAGGTTTTATCCACTTAGAAATAGGAAATACTGAGGGACTGAGGGAGAAGATGGATGGAAACTCAAGCCCTCTCAATTTCATGCTTGTCACATGCCCTAAACCACTAACCCACCATGATACCCCTTATTTAGAACATTTCTTGTGGAAATACCATGTATTTCACTTATTGTTTTCCCTAGGCTGTATATTGCAGCCTCACTGAAGGTTATTCCACAAAGCTCTCTTGTGTGGGCAACTGTAAACTTAGCTCAGTGCCTTTTCTGCATAATCTAATGGATTTGTTCTCCAGTGTGTCCTTGTTCCTGAAGCTTTACAGGAAGACAAAAAAGAAAAAAAACAGCCTGCAGTAAATCACAAAACTGTCTAGACTTGGGGAGACAGTGGATGTACAGTGACATGTACCCACTTACCATGTGTTAGCATCTGGATTGATAGAAATAAATTGTGAGTGCAGATGAACTCTGCCCCCAATTCTAACTTTTCTTGAGATAATGTCCTTTTCCTTTTACTTCTTCTTTTTTTCTCTTCCTGTTTTTATGTGGAGGAATTTTCTGGCTGCTCTCTTATGTCTCATCTGAGGTTTGGGAGATAAGAGAATATTACCTGGCACTAACTCTGCCATTGTTCCACTGGACTAGCACCTTGTTACTCCCTCTGTCTCAAACATTTTTAGAGATAATGTAAGCTTATTCTATTGGAAAATTTGAGGTTATTAAAAGGGGTCACTGTGGAGACGGGGGAAGGTTATTGCAGAAAAAGTGAGTAAGAGAAAGAGAGAGCGTGAGAGGGTTGTTCCACAGCTTTTAGTTTCTCCGTCTGGCGTCTCTATCGCCGCGTATCAGCTCTCTGTGTGTGGACAGAGCAGACCTTGTGTGAGAGAGAAAAAAAATGAATAAGGGATTTGAGAGAGGGAATAAAATGCATCAAGCAAAAGAATGAAAGGGAGCAGAACAGGAACAGTCATAGAGGAAGAAAGAGTGAGTGTTTTAGCGGGCAAACAAACAGTGTTAACAGCAGCAGCTAAAGATACAGTAGGGCCAGTGCTCCCACCACAGGCTGCATGGTGTATCGCTTGCATCAAAGCTTTGAAAAGAACCTCTCATTTCCAACAGCTTGCTCAAGCACTCTCACATACTACCCTGCGGTTTTGAACATGTATGTTCTCACATAATGTGCATACACAGCTGTTCAGTTGTAGTATATACTGCTTTTTGTGGACTCGCGCTCACGGAGATACACACAGAGAAGCCGGCATTTCAAGGCTCCTCTGTGAGGCAAAGAAGCAGCGTGACAGACCCCAGCGTGCAGAATAAAGACTTATCATCCGCTGTCATTCTCTCCTCACAGACCAGGGGATTTTGCATGGGGCTTGCTGAACCTGGTTTGAGGTTGTTATTTATTTATTTCATCTGTTATCAAGGGCTCGGGAAGCACAACGTGCCTTTGGTGGGGAGGAGTACAATGCACTGTAAACCCCTCAGTGATGGATTTCGCTGCTCAGATCTTGTACCGCTTTGATTTATGATATAATATAAAGTGATACGCTACTCATGCTACACAATAGTGCAGTACCCCATACTGATGTAATTCCAGCTCACTGTCGCCTCTTAGCCTATCACAGCCTGCTGTGCTTGAAAAAGGGGAGAACCCTCAAATGCACTTCAAGGGCAATCTGATTGAATTAACCAGCCATTAGATGTATGAGATGAGCTGTAATTGCAGGGGTATTTATCTATTCAGATGAATGAGTTTTGACCACAAGGTCACGATACTGCTGCGCTGTCCTCAGGACAACTTGATTGAGCTCGTACCTGTTTGTGTCTGGCTCGGCCGTATTGTTTTAACCTCTTCTTGTTGAGCTCTAGCTGCTTCACGAAACAAATTTTATTTATTTTATGGTGTCGGCACTGCTGGTGTTTTTTTTTATAGACCTGCTCAGCAGTGCTCGTTTCTCTCCCTCTTGTCGCAGCCCTCGTTAATGACTGAGAGAATAGGAATTAGAGGCAACAAATGAGCTGCAGTGTGTTCATGTCAGTCAGGTGCGGTGGGAGCAGATATGTGAGCATTTACACCTTCATGTCAACATGTTCTCTCCTTAGTTCACTCTCTCACTCTTTCTTTGTCCTTTCTTTGTCTTTGACGCCCTGCCTTTGTGTCTTCATCTCTGCCATTTTCCAACATATAATAAAAAAAAAAAAAAAAAAAAATCATCAACCTGACCCATACTCTCCTTCTTTCCATTTCCTGCAGGCCTGCCCCTGTTGTTCCCTCTGAGAGGAAGAGGAAGTGATGTCACGCCACCACCACCGCTTTGAGAGGGACTACCGGGGACCCTGGGAGCGGAGAGACATCCGTCCTTCTGGCCTCCACAATGGAGGAGCCAATCATAGCTGTGCCTCTGCCGTTGTCAATGGCAACAACCGTCCGGGACTTCTTCCCCTCCCGGTCATCCCCTCCCTCCTACCCACCCCGGTTACAGTTGCCGTGACAACATCCAGCAGCGACATAGCGGTCAAGAGAGCCATCACGGCAGCAGGATCCGTGGCTCCAGTGTCAGCCAAGGTAAGAGCTTGGTCCAAATAGATTCCAGGACACCTGCTTCTCTGACTTGGAAACCCCTGTGTTTCCTCCTGCTCTGTTTCTTTCTAGTCTTTGTCTCTCCCTGTGTCTCCCTGTGTCGACTTTTTAATCTGTGAAGACTCCCCAACTGGACATAATCTCCAACTTTCTCCACGCTTTTGAGGCTTTCCAGCTTCCTTCTCTCTCGCTGTCTTCCAGCCTTCCAAATGTTTCTGCACTGTCCAACTCACTGGCATTCCTGTCTTCGTGGTTCAACAGTCTCAGCTCTTCAAGCCCCTCTCTTTCTCTCTCTGCTGCCTCCTGCACTCTCCACCCTTATCCTTCATTCCAGTCTTGCTACTCTCTCTGCACTCTCTCTATCCAATACCCCATTCTTGGCAAACCATTTTCCTTCCATCTTCATTTTCTCTCTCTGCCAAATGGCAGGCTTGTCCTGCATTTGCCTCCTTGGTAATTTCCTTTTTTCATTATGTAAATGACCTCTGACAGTGGCTCAGATGGGTGCTGCTGTCAGAACTGATCATTAGAGGTAGTGCTTTCCCCAATAAGAAAACAAACAAGAAGGTCCACATCATTACATAAGCCCTGAGTTAAAATCAAAAACAAAAGTCAAAACAAATACATATTTCTCTTAAAGCTGCACTTTTCGCCTGTTCAGATATTTTACTTATTAATAAAGGTTAGCTTACATGTAAATTGCCACCTGATCATCAAGTGTCCATAATATCTGATTCTAAATTTCTTTTCATGAGACCTAATTTGACTATCATGTTTTTGATTGAGTTTAGACCTTATACAGAAAACTGCAACTTGGAGATGTCAGTGAGTTGTATAGTCAAGAGCCATACAGTTTGTGTTCTCTACCCCGTCGTCCAGGGATTTGCTAGCTATCTGGCTGTCAGCAGCGTGTGAAGAGAGGGGCCTTTACCAAAAAAGAGTTAGACATTTCAGCCTCTCCCCTGCCTCTGCTTCCATGGATACCATTCATCTTCTTTCAGCGCTCCTCCTCTCTATCAGATCATTTGCTTTAATTTAAACTTCAGCAGATCCATCTGGGCTTCGTTTTTTTTTTTTTTATTCTCCAGCACCTTCTTGGTCTCTTGCTCTCGGGGGACCTACACTCCAAGAGCAGAGGTAAACAATGCTCTGGTAATTTAGCCCGTAAGTGCACATCATTAGATACCCTGCTGAATGCACTGACCACAGACACAGTAAATCTGCTCTGGCACCGCGTTGGCCCTTCCTTTTGTGCGGGCTGAATAATTACATACATCCCGACAAAGTCTGGCCAACTCCCACTGTGGCCATTGTCATCATTCAATGGCTGCCAGAGCAATTAGGTGCCTTGCCTCGCACGTGAGTGAGCATTTGTTTAAAGGTACACAATATGTGGGAATGTGTGTGCGTTTATTCAGCAGATATTAATGCAGATCCTTCCCTAGATGCCACTCTGTTAGCTTTATTCAGGGATCTACCTTTCTACTTTGTCTTGCCTTTGACAGTCCTTTGTAAGGCAGGCAATAGAGACCAGCAACGTTTAAAAAGGGAAATACCCAGAGTCTGAGCTCTACTTTAATTATGGCATAGAAAAGATGCAGAGACCTCAAGATCTGGCCGACACCATAGACGCCTGTCTTCTTCCTAGCTGTCCGCTGTCCTCGCTTCCTCCCTCTCTCTTCCTGTCATCTTCGATCAAAGCTGCTGGGGGTCACAAAGAGTCTGATGGACGGATGCAGCTCTCTCTCTCTGTGGTCCCTGTGTCTCAGCTCTGTCCATGGCTACACTAAAAAGCTGACAGCCTGTTATTGATCTCTGCTGTTCGGAGACTCCCGTTTCATAAACACAGCAGCCCTAGTGGGGACCCAGTCCAATTGCTAGACATGTACAGGAGTGTGTGTGTGCGTGTCTGTCTGAAAGTGATAGCCCTGCACATATCATGTGCTACTGTGTCGTAAAACCATAAATGCTGTAATCATTTGCCTTAATGGTAAAGTGGGGCACAGAACAGGTGCTCTGCATTAACGTTACGTTGGTGTTTTTGTTGACTCTTACAAATTACCTTTCTTCATGTGGTTGGCTTCAGCTTTAATGATAAAGTAAAGTGTTATCTGGTTGGCATGATGGTGCTAGTGTGCATATGTGTGGGTTTGTGTGCGTAGGACAAATGCTGACAGCTGAAAAGCACCATCTGGCCGTATTGTCCATCCTGATGTAAAGCTAACCACATGGAACAGTGGACTATAGTTAATTTAGAGCTACACTTTGTTATACCCTGCTGGGCCATTAATTAATTTTTATGAATTTTTGTGCCATTGTCATGGATGTATAGTCACCGCACACACTAAAGCCATGTTGGTAATAACTTGCAACTATTTCTGTCTCTTCTGATGATGAAGAGGACTCGCCTGCGTCAGCGGAAAGTCCGCTTTCACTTTGTATGCCATTCTACTTCTTCCAAGTGATACTGTGATCCACAGTTTCATCTCCTGAAAATAACATGATAAGCATGATCACAGCTAAGCAAGCTAATGTTGGTTCAGTAAGACAGATCTACGGTGAATAAACCAACATTTCACCATGATGTGATTGATGTGGATGTTGTTTTCATTATAAGCACACAGGGACTTGTGAGCGTCTGATTGAACATAAACACTGGATTATAGCCTTTGTTTTGTTGTTTTTTTTTTTTTTTTTTGTGTACAGCGTTTTCACCATCTTCATTAAAAAAAACATTGCCTACCACACACCGTTTTTTTTTTTTTAGCTGTGTCCGTTAGCTCCTTGGGAAAGGTTGTGAGAAAGATCTACGCTCAGTTAAACATTTGCACATTAGTGTTACAACCTGTTATTGAGTGTTAGTGAGGATTTTATAGGATTTTAACATGGGTGAAAGCTCGGAATTTTTATCTGCTGAAACATTACTCAGAAAGTGTCTGCCCACAGCCCACTGAAACGTGGATTTCCCTGAATGGTCTAATCCCTTAATATGAAATTTTTAATCCATCCTCCCCTGATATTTTAATAGCAGCAGCTCTGGACTTTGTATTTCTTTACCCAGTCCTTATTGAACACAAATGCAGGAGCCACCGTTGATATTAAAACAATATATAGCTATTGATCTGAAGAGCGCCACAAACTAATACCCATTCTCAGTATGGCTTTTTTTCTTTTTTTGCTGATAGACTAATGTTGGTTCTTTATATCGTTGCCATTTTTATTCCCTCTGTTTTACATCTCATTCCTTTCTGTATTGAAACTTGCTGATAGAATTTGGTTTCTGTCGACAGAGCAGTCTCAGGCCAGCAGAATGAGCTATTTGTTTAGCCTGTAGGCATCTCATTAGTTTAATGTTGTTGGAAACAAACTCTTAGTAAGTTGGCATTTTTCAGTTATTCGGGCCTGTGTTATTTTAGTCAGGTAGCTGTAGTGCAACCCTCTGCATTTTGTAGTTATTTGATTTGATTTGAATGTTCTTACATAATATCTGAAGAATAAAAACGTTAGTGGAATACATTGTTTTTGGAGAATAAGTTTGTGTGGTACTGATAATAAAAAGATAGTATTTTTCTCGTTGACAGGTCTCGTTGTTTCACATTGCTTCCTTCAGTCTTGTGTATTCAGTCTGTGCAGGACTAAAGAAGACAAGTATGTAGCACTGTCTCAAAAATGGTGATAAACGATGGTGGTAATGATCTCAGTAGTCTCTGTACAATTTGTTCATTTTACCAAGACCATAGTATAACAACAGTCCTGCTTGCAGAAACACAAAAAGTCACACTTAAACCAACATCTTGGTAAACAATTAAGATGGATAAACTTGATATTCACCTTTAGTTGTATTCATTAAAAGCCATCCTCGCCATGGAGTGTTACTGCAGCTTCAGTTATGATACCTACCGCTGTTTGATCTCCAGCTGATACCTGCTGCTGGCAGTCCATTTAAGTGGTTTTCCTCAGCAAGTCTAAATGAAGCTCTCTGTTCTGCTGAGCACGTCTCAACAGAAAACGCTATATATCCATTTCTTTTAACTGGCTTATTTGTCATACCCCTTTTATATGAAAGGACGTCCTCATCCCCTGTCAGATTTAGCAGAGAATATTTCTTTTTTTTTTTTTTTTAAATGGATGGTTGCTCTATTGCCATTGTCATTGCATATATTTAGAAAGAAATTAGAAAGCACTGTGTTTCTGTACTTGTCATGTTTTTGAAAAGATCTGTTCTGAAAGTTGATTGAAAGATATGTGGAAGAAGTTCTTATTCCAGCTCAGGTAAGCGTCATAAAAAAAATAAAAAAAAATCCCAATTTCCAAGCACTGACTGCACCAATCAATAGACCTCGTCTTGAAACAAAATCACACATTGTGTCTTGTTGGTCATTGATTTCAGCCAGGTCAGCCAGCCAATGGATTCAAGCCGACCCCATGCTGTTGCCAACACAACATGGTATCCAGAGAGCAGCAGGTGTTGCGGCCTCACGCTGACACAATCAAAAAAAGAAAGAAAACTCACAAAAAGCATGCCTCGTCTGAGATTTTTTTTTCTTCTCCTGCAACTACTCTGAGGCATTTGTGTCATTTCCCTGACATGTGAGTGACAAGGCGAAGAAATTACAATAAAATATATTCTGGCCAGCTTTGAAACATTCAGCTTTTTCTTTTTCTTTTTGTAAGGCAGCTGCAGTAACAGCATGTAAATCGACAGTGTGATGTGACTGCGTATCACCTTTGTAGTGCGTTAGCAGTGGTTCATCTTTTATTCTTTTATTTTTGTATTTTGCTTTTTATTTTGCCGTGGCTCTTAAATCTGCTCCGAGAAAAACTCTTCATGTGAACACCACTCTTGTGTCAGCCAGCCCGGTAATAAACAGACTGGAAGATTCTTAAAGATCCTTAAATCACTGAATCTCTGTTGAGGTTGAGGCTAAAAGCAAAGGAATCTTGCTTTTGAAAACTGGGATAACCTTGTGACGAGTTGCTGTGAAATGTATTGAATACGAGATGATTAAAGTTTAAGAAGGTGCACGCGGGGGAAGCTGGATGAGGGAGACAGATCGGAGACAGGAGGGAGGGGGAGGGGAAGGGGATGGCAGGTGAGGGCTGCTTTTGAATAACCCTCGGATAGCAGAGAAAAATACAATTGTTCTATCAAATAGTGGAACTTTATCATCAAGATGAGATGAAACTTTACATTTCCAGAGCAGACAGCCTCGCCGTGAGGTCTTAAAGAAAACTCTGCTCCCTTATGAAGAAAGCACTGAACACAGCTGTAAGAAAAGTGATTGCCTCACAGCTTGATATAATGTCATCCAGCTGCCTTTTGTTACTTTATACTGATGGACATAAACTGATGATGCGTCCTGTTTATTGTTCATAGCTTACCAGAAATCTTGATGTCAGTGTACAACCACGAAGAATCAGGAATATTGTGTTTGTTCTTTGATGCTTGGCATTTCAGCACAAATTAAAATTCAAAATATAGCCTCAAAATTCTCCGTAAATACTAAGCAGCAAGCTTTCTGAGGTGCCTTTAGCTTTCTCTGAGGAGCAGAAAGGTAAACAATCTTCACACTCTGCTGCCTGGATTTGATTTATTAGCTTCTACTGTATGTGTTGTCATCCCATCACGGACTTGCTGCGTGCCATTTGCATTCACAGTGAAAATGCCGCGAAATCCATCTCTCAGAAGACAGTTCCTGAGAAGTAGACCGAACTGATTGATGAGAAATACTTTATTTCACCACCGCAGCTTTCATTCATTATCCATACGCCATCATGTAAAACCTGAAGGCTTTTTCGTAGGTGAGTCAAGTGTCTCTTTATCTGACTTTCAGTGTTTGAACAGTTATGCAATTTTAAATATGTAGAGCCAGAGGTCTGTTGCACATTTTGTTCTATGTAAGTGGTTCAGTGGTGTATGTGTCGAGGAGTATTTTAGCGCTAAAAGTCAGCTCGTCTAACACCAAACTGAGACGAACCTGTCAGCTCTTTCTGCCTTGACCGTCCAGCCGAAATGTCAGTTTGGATAAAGACAGCCCTCAGTGGGTATGCAGAAAGCTGCCCTCAAGTATTAGACGTGCCACTATTAAAAATGCCACAGCCCTTTTGCTTCTTCTGATTGGATTTTCCCTACTGGGAAAAACAGGAGTTTAATTCCTGGCACCACACAATATGCATGCTCTTTCCAAGGAGTACATTCACAACTTGTCTAGTTAGATGTGTATACCTGACTTTAATTAGTCTGACAGTTGATGAACTAAGCATAATAATTTTCCTACTCTGCTGTTTTACTTCCCATTAGTCATGCATTAGTTCATTATAATCTTTTTTTGTTTTCCACAAACACAAACATCATCGTAATGTTTGTGGACAAACAAATCAACTGTCAGGCGTCAACAACGGAGTCATTAAGAAACAATGGACCTCAGGGGAGCAAAGTGTGGATTAAGCAGTGATTTTCCTTAACATGATATATGGAAACTTCTGAGTGTTAACAAGAAGCAGTGATTGTGTGTTTACCAGGGGCAATTGCACCAGGGTCTGGATGTCTCGGCACCATGTGGGGAGAATTAAAGCTTTCCACTCAGAATCAGACCAGGCAGCGCTGCAGTGATTGCTAATCAAGGACAGGGATACAGAGCCAGACAGACAGAGAGAGAAAGCAAAACAGACGGAAAGACAGACAGACAACTCAGTCACGAGGACTGCACACTGTCAAACTGTCAGAGGAAAGGCACTGCAAAAAGGGAACTGTCAGACTTTAGTTTTTTTTTTTTTTTTTTTGTTATCAGCATTTGAAATCAGGTAGATGGAAAATGGGCTCTGTGAATCTGATGACAGATTTATCCGAAATCTCACACCCTCATCGCACAGTCAGGACATCATCATCATCTTTTATTGTCAACAGAAAATATTGACAAGCAGTCGTCTTGACTTGAAAAAAACATAAAAATCCATGCAGAAGCGAAACAGTTGGCAGATGCGGGACGATAACAATGCAACAGGTCAAAGAAAAGGTAAAGGCAAAGCATTATCTTTGTCTTGTCAATCTCACAGTGACAGGATGTTCCACAGGTTTTATCCAATCCATATCCTCTCATGGGTCCTCCTGCGTCTGTCTTCCTCTCTATAGGTGTAGGATCCCAGCTGACCTTTTTGTACCAACAATGGAGCTCCGCATTTATTCATCCGTCCGCCTGTCTAAGTCGGCAAGCCCTGCCAAGTCCTCATTCTCTCTCTGCTTTAGATGCATCTGCTGGATTTTAATCCTCTTAGAGATAATAAAACTGAGGCAGAGACAAGTTATTGTTCTGAAAATCATGGATATCCCAAAATAGTAGACCTTTTAGGGTCCCGGCTTTGTGCCGGTTACAGTGAGCGTTACAAAAGGCTTCATGCACGGCTTTGACTGGAGAAAAAAAAGATGGTCCAGTAGGGGCTTGCTCTCCTCGTTTTTTTTGTTTTTTTTTCCCTGTGTTTTGTGTGTGTGGGTGGGAATGGAAAGCAGGCTCCTCAACACACCAGCTGTCTTATGAGTCTGGCTCCAAACTGACGGTCTGATGGCTCAATCTAATAACCAGTCATTGGATATCAGATTCAAATCTCTCTGCTTTGTGAAAGACGAGATGCAAGCCCCTTCTCTATTTATGTCACAATGACTATGCAATATGAGTGTGTGATATTGAAAGGGCTGAGGAGTATGTTGTCATCCAATACTGCACATCTGCTCCCCCAGCAGTACACAGAGATCATTGTCTCGCTGGTCTTTGACGGAGCAGAAACTGGCACGTTGGACGTCACTACACAAACAAAGGTGTGTTTACAAAGTGCGGATTCATCTCAGAGGTTCTGTCTTGCTCTCGGTCTGCTGCCTGTGCTCACCGCTGCTTTGTCTTCTGGGCTCAGAGACGTTTTGGAAAATTAGGAGCTTATTCTGCCCTCTGCAGCAGCTCGATTGATGAAAGTAACAGTAGAAGCCCCCTTCCCCACTTGATCACTCTTACCTTTTATCTTCCTCCATCACACTTCTATTACTATTTCTATCTAATTCTATCTAATTCTTCAGCGCTGTACCCCCCACCCCCCACCACCACAACGCCACTTCAAACAACTGCTTGTCTTTGTTGAAGCATAGGTCCTCATTCCTGCGTCAGCGTTGCCTCCCTCTGAGCGCGCTTGTGTGAAATTGGATTGCTGATCCGTTGGCGCTGAGTGGCAGAGATGTAATATGGGATAGCGGCAACCGCATGCTCTGATGCTGGAGACAGCTGTTACAGGACACCAAGGGATCACAGATGACGCTTGACTCCTAGTCTTCATCTCTTCAAGACTGGAAATGCTTGCAGCAAATCTCATGACAACATAAAGGAGAACACGGCTGCACAACAAACAGAAACGCACAAGGCTTTCGCCAGCCGCATTGCGCTCCACAGCATGTGGAGGGTTGTCAGATTTGCTCGATTCGCTCAAGTGTCAAGGGGTCAGTGTTGATCCCCCGGCAATTTGAAGTGGCTGTCGTCTTAGATTTGCCATTATCATTTGTCATCGCAGCCACCACTGCATCTCACTCCTTCATTTCCCCATCATGGGGTGAAAGGTCTTTCTCAAAGGGGAAAGCGATGCTTCACACAGATTTATCGTGTGATTATCGCACGTTCACCCACTATTGGCCTGAAATGCATAAATGTAAAAAGTTTGCAGGTTGTTCTCAGCTGTTGATCAGCATGAATCACGTCACAGGTTTCCAATTGTGGCAAGTTTCCAAAGTAAAAATAGAATAAGACATTAATAGAAACCCCTCAAACCACTCCAGCAACATAGTTTATGCCCCATTTGTTCCAAACACTCATTATTTTGGTGCAAAACATGGCTAAATTCATTGTTTTCACTCTCAGCTGTCACCCTTCTCAAAGCTCTGAAACTCCACCGAAAGTAGCTTAGTCATATTTTGGTAAAACTGATGTTATGATGGACTTACTGAAATCCAGCTGCTGTTCTGTTTCTAAAAAAAAAAAAAAACCTGCAAACCTTTACAGTCACCTTTCAAGCCTACAAGGCATTTGATAATTGCTTGACACTCAAAAGAAATCAACTTAAAAAGATAAACCCGAAACCAAGTTTTAACTCAGCCATGTAACCTCTCATTTACACCGGTGCACTTGGGATTCATGTGGAATCTCTGTTTATAGAGAAGTGGAGTGTAGATGCTGATATCATGCAGCAGCAGTGTTGGGGAAAACCTTGACACATACCAGGTTCAGGTTGGTCTATAAAAAGAGTTGGCTGCATATTTTAGAGGCTAACTTTTACAGTAGACAGAAATTCAGTGAACCCAAAAGAGGACGCCCTTCTCTCTAGTTCAAGGCTGCCATTCATCCATCTATGTAATTGAGCACATCATCAAATGAGCGGATCAGCTCTCGAGCTGTTCAAAGACCCACACTTAGTACCCCGTATTCCCCTTCAAGTGTTAAATGAACCCCCTGCTGAGCCTAGCTGATTGTATGTCATTTGGTTTTCGTCTGGTGGGATAGAAAAAAAAACCTCATCTGCCAGCCTCTTTCCCCTTTTCCCATAGCTCCCCCGTCCCCTTTGTCTGTCCTGTTCCACAATCGCAGAATAAAGAGTGGTGGCATTTAAAAAGGTCCACATGTGGAGGGGTTGACATTCAAAGTGCTGCCACCTTAAGGTTAACTCCATACGAAAGGTGATGGTGAATGCAGGCTTTTAAAGCATCAGTCGTGTCATGTGGAATATCAGATATCAGCGAGGAGTCAGACAGAGTAGCGTTTAAGATGCACAGGTAAACAATACATCTCTCTCCGGCTCGTCTGGCGCCTCTCTCAGCTTCACCTCACACCTGTGGCATTAAGGTCTGCGGGTGTTCTCACCGTCAGCTACATGCAGGACATTAAAGGCTTCTCATGTTTTTGCTGGTGTGCTATATTTGTGCAAATGAATGTGGCTACGGAAAGAGTAGTTATGGACATTGCTCTCGGATGTTACCTCAGGCTGAAATTCAAACATTTACTTTTTCATTCTTATTTGAAATAGGCGGACTAAGAGTGCTTGTACTTCCTGTGACTGTAAATAGACACTGACAGGCCTCGCTTTGAAATTTCTTTGCTTGACTTGTTAAGGTTTTCAGTTGGGTGCACAAAAGAGACAATAAGCAAAGCTTAAGAGAGGCTTCTTGAAAATCCTTGGAAACAAAATCATTAGCCAATTGACTTTGTGCTCTCTTCCACTACTGAGCTGATATCTGGGAAGGATTTTGGTCAAGTTTTGTTTAGCTTCAATGTCTTTATTGAAGAACACACAACTTGAAGTGCAGAGCATGTTGAACAGGAGAGTGAATTTTACTTTTGGTTCCAGCTTAAATATGTCAGCTGTTGGATGAATTGTCATCAAATATTGTAGAGACATTTATGGCCTCCAGAGGATGAAGCCTACTGACTCTGGCATTCCTCAGGCTTCTACTATAACCCTACGTTTAGCTTAACCTTTTTGTTTTATGTTACAACACATTTAGGGTGGATTACCATGAAATTTGGTACAAATATCCAAAGTGCCCAAATTACATTTCGCATTGTCTTTGGTGATCCCTGGTCAACTTTTCATCTACCAGCATCATCAGCTCATGATTTTAATTTGTGCAGTATTTTGATTTATGGCCAAACAGCTGCAGAACTAGTGAAAGGATGGATTTTGCATCGTAACTATATCAGTGATAAAATTTAAGAACAGCTAACATAAGATGAAACATTCTTATGTTCATTATATGTTCACCAACCATGTTAGCGCTGTCAAATAAAAAAAAAAAAAAAGGAAGAAGAAGAAGTAGGTTACATAGTGGCTAAAAGTCTTTTTTTTTTTTAATTTAATAAGGTCCTCATTACGACAGACGCTGGTCTTGAACTCCAGACAACTTTTTATCTGTCTCTCATTATTCTTCCATTTCTCTCTGTCCATTATTCGATTGTCAGTCCCTTGTATTGTGGTCCAGTCGCTGTGGGCCCTCCCTGTGCACTGTGCTCAGCCAGCCATTTTAATAATACACACATAAATAATAGATATATTTTAAATGCAAATTCTAATAGGGACTGGGGGTGACTCAATCATGCAGCATTTGTGGTTTGACCTTAACTCTGGCTAGCAAATTACTGGGAGCTCTGTGTTTCTCATTAGGAGTTCCACGCATCATCACACTGCAAAGTACACCTCTGCCATAACCACAACCACTGTACACATCATGTAAATGTTTTCCTTTCATCTTTACACGGTTTAGTAGTTGTGGTAGTTGTGACTATGTGGCATGTGGCTTTTTTTTTTTTTTTAACACTATTGCTACACAGTTTAAGTGTTTTGCGGCATGCAGAGTTGATAGTGACGCTTTATATGACATGGTATCACACTCATCATCAGATTAAAACAGTTGATGGGAAGAAGAATTTAGTAATTAGCTTCATGTGGCTGGTGTTAGGGCAGGATACCGAGGGATACTGACACTGTTGCTGCTGTTGTGTTTCTCAAAATAAATTTTTTTGTGCGTATTAAATCAACACATTACTGATTATTGTGATAAAGAAGTACAGGCAATTATCAGAATTAGACAGTGGTGGAAAAAGTAACCTCTTCAGTAAGTAAGCATCACACTACAGTTTAAAAATGGTCCATTTTTTTTTCCTTTTCATTGCTTTTTTAAATACTGGGTAACTTAGCTGCTCACAGATGTGAACAAGGGGAAGCAGACTCTGCATTTTTGTAAGCCAGTCCAAAAGGTTGGGAACTGCAGGTTTAATCTATAACAATGATTATATTTTATTGGCATATTGAATATGTTTTTTTAATGTAAATCTGTACTCTGTAATAAGTAACTCCAGTGGGAAACAAATGGCATTGGAGTAAAAAGTGCAGTATTCCCCTCTAAAATGTGGCTGCGTAGAAGTAAGAAGTAGCATAAAGTGGAAATGCTCAAAGTACCACAGAATTATACACAAGTACAGTACTTGACTGAATATACTTTTCACCATTCACCCATTTACCCTCTGCACCTGCTTATCCTTCTGAACATCGCAGGGCGTAGCGGTATGCACTGGCTGAGAAGCGGAATAACCCTGGACAGGTCAGCAGTCAATATCTGGGCAAAAACACACACAGACACACAACCAGTGCGTCTGGAAAAAAGCAGACTGGTTCAAACTCAGGACCTTCTTGCTGTGATGCAGCAGTGGTAACCACTGTGCAACTGATGAGCCATTCATGATAACAAAGAACATCTTAAAAAAAACAGCTGTGTATGTGCAAACTATTGAAACGATCAATCTGCACTGTGTACCTTAGTGGCGACATTTACTGCATCTTGCAGACAAATTCTGAGCTCCGCTTCCATAAAAGACAGTAAAACACCCAAGAAAAGGGTGAAAGTACAGCAAGCAAGTTTCTGAGAATTATTGTAGATATTGTTCGGTAAAGACAGGCTATACGAATTATGTTATGTGCTATGAACAAGGTCATTTCTTGCTGATTGGATTTAAGGTTTTACCTCAGACAACTTTTGACTGCTTCAGCATCATTTCTCCAATTCTCCAGTCCTCTGTGGTAGAAATTGCTCTCTCAGTCTCTCTCAGTCTCTCCAAATCCCTGACACATGTTTTGAAAGTCAGCCACAAAATGCACAAAACTGCGGCTCATCATGCGAGGAACAACAAAAGGCCACACGGTTTGTATTCCTCTGTAATTCCGCTCTAATAACCGCACTGCCAACTATATTGCAACCGTAATCAGATTAGATACTTCTGGGAAATAACAGTTGATAATGTTTGAAGAGGAGGATAATATCCCTATTCAAATTAGTCTGCAAATTGGAATGGAATAAATTGTCTGTTCAACATAATATTTTACTGAGTCTAGAGGCAAAGCAATCCAAAAGTAATTGAAAGCAATTAGATTATGATTACTAAATTTGATTAATCTGGTGGATTACACTGCTGGTTGACAATTTGAAGTAGGTAATCTGTAACAGATCAGTAATATGTACCCGAATACATTTTTCAAGTAATCCTCTGCTCGGGTGATGCATTGTAGCACAGCTGATAGAATAGTGGATGCTAAGTATGAATAATATTTCTTAGTGCAGCATGTCTCTGGAGTAACAACCTTTTTTTTTTTTTTTTTTTTTTTAAAGTCCTCAGTTTTTACTAAGTTTGACTCCTCTCAGACTTGGTTAGCAGTGACATCAGCTATAAAGTTATTTCCAACAAACTTGAAGTAAACTAATTTCACCATAATCAATCATTGTCAGTGTAACAGCTTTATTAAATCAAGTAATTACTTTATAATTGCTTGGTGCTGAAGTGGAGCACTTCTTTACGTACCGGGGTGATTATGCCTCAAATTGCTTGTACAGGTGTGCGAGCAACTCGTGTGTCCTGACTCTCATCATCGCAGCGTCAGTAGGAGAGTACAGGACACTCCTTGTGTTGTCTGTGACTCATTTAAGATGCACCGATCTCTGTCAGTGTAGCACTGTTGTCTCAGTGCCAGTGGACTTGGCGGTCTGATTCAGTGTCGTTCTCCGCCAGCCATGCCAGGAGGTACTGTCTGTCATTGCCTGTCATTTAGAGAGTGTGTGTGTGTGCGCGCGCACTGTGACTTGACACAAATGAAAATGTAAGGTATGATTGTTGTATTGCTGCCTGCTCCCTCCTTCCATTATGACATCCCCTGTTCATTTGATCCATTACCGGTGCTATGCTACTGTGAGCTAGAGCCTAAATGTCAGCCCAGTTTGAGTCATATTTCCATTTTGCTTGGGAAAAAAGAGGACGTCTGTCCCACAACAGAGCCTTTCCCTCTGTGTCGAGGTTGTTGTTGTCGACGTCGTCGTTGCTGGAAATTCTCCAGCTGCCATCTCAATTAAGGAGCTGATTTCGAGGTCCTGTTTGCACAGTCCCGCCACTTCTCGAGTGTCTCCTGATGACGCGCTGTGTCAGAACAGCGCGTAAAGGGAACACTCTCAAGGTCAGATTGAAATTGGAACCATTTCATCATGAGGCATTAAGGAAAGAGCCGTGCATCTGAGGAGGGCAATAAATATTGTCAAACTCGAGCCAAATAAGCCACAGTCAGTATACGGCGCTCGCATGTGTTATTTTTAGGGCCAGGATTTATTGTGGACTTGTTTCTTTTTGCAGTGCTGTTTAAATGTCGCAGATCTCTGACCAGCTTTCTTGTGATGTCACCATTTGATCGTCCTCTCCTTTCGGCCCTCGGTGCCAACACGAGTCCCCACACACAAACTTATTGGCAGTGAGGTTCAGAACAGTCACAAAGGGAGTATGGGAAAATGTCATTAGCATAGCATTTCATTTCAGTAAAAGGGACTTTTAACAGGATGTGTCAGCAATTGGAATGCAAATAATGTATGTTGTTCAAAATGAAGGACGTGGCTCCTGACAGGTCTGTTAATCTGCTACTGTAGGAAAACACACACCAATAGCCTGATCCTTGACTTGACTTTGCTGTGGTGGTGCCAGCAACAGGGAAATGGAGAAAATTTTGAGTACATTCTGCATTTGACAAGATCATGTCCTTCATTAACTCCAAAAAAAAAAAAAATCCTCAAACCATTACATCCCGTATGTGATGGCTCAGAATGGCTCCCAGATTTGACAAGAAACGGATGTTAAAAATCTCTGCTCGAAAGGGCATTCTCAGTTTGACACAATGTAGGACTCGTTCTCTCGCTGGGCAAAATCTTAATTATATTTCAACAAGTCAGCTAAGTCAGATACCACTCGAACAGAGAGAATACGGGCTGACTTTTACCAAGGGCGCAAAGAGCTCAGTGTATTTTCAGTTTGTTGACTTGAAGTCAGCTGTGAGAAGTCTTTACAAGTATTTCCTAATTCTTCCTTGAAGGGCAGTCAAGGCTGCATCGCATTAAATCACAGAAGGTCCGGAACAATCCAACTGAAAATCGACTAAATTATTATCCTGGGCTTTGTGAGCTCACAATAGAGATTATTGAAAATGAGGGTAAATGACTTGTTGCTGCAAATTTTGTCTGCCATCTTGGAATTGAAACATTTTATATAGAGCATTGTGTTTATGGGTTTGTGTGTGTGTGTGTGTGTGTGTGTGTGTGTGTGTGTGTGTGTGTGTGTTTTCTCTCTCAGGAGAATAAAAGCAGAGTGAAGAACATGTGGGTGTGTCTGTGTTCCCCAGCTGAATGATTACCTTGACGAGGTTAAAAATGAATAAGTGCAGTTGAATGAACCGCTTGAGATTCACTGAGTGACAGCGGCTCATTTAAACCATAATGCCCAACACAATATAAGCTTGACGCAAATATCATCAAGGTCGTCACCGTATTGTGAATTTTTTTTCTTTCCTGAATCCTATACCAAACAGTTTCTAAGAAGTAGGTTTAAGGCAGAAGTTGATCATGATTCTCAATATGTGTACAGAAAAAAACAAAAACCAGAAATACTGCAGGCTGAATACTCAATGTCTTGAACCACATCATATTTCTCATGCAGCTGATTTGCCCCAGTAAAAAAAAAAAAAACACAAAGTCCAACAAATCTATGCACCAACCTGCTTCAAGGACAAATATAAAAATTATATTTTGATTCACACAATAAGCATTTAGGAATTTACAGTGGATTTTAAGACTTAGAATAGCAACAGTGTATCAGGTGATGAAAGTAATTATGGTTCGGGGTTTTTGGCATCACCTGTCCACAGTAACTTTGAGTAATATAATTTTATGCTGCTTTATAAAAATCCAAACTATTTTTTTTCTCCTCTACATTTATTTGATAGCTGCGGTTGCCATTTACTTTGAAGGGGGAGATTTTGAAAGACCCATAATAAGCTTAAAAAACATTAGAATTCAGCTTACATGTTAATGCATCAATTATAATAATTCAGTAGTATAATATGTATAATAACATAACACTGACTGTGTGGTTTGGCTGCATAGTGAGTACTTACAACAGTATATTTAAATTATAGTATTTTACTCAAGTTCATAATATGTCAGACATGCATCATCAGGAAGAGCTGAGCCCTAGTACATTAACATTAACCTAGTAGGTTAATGCTTATTCTATACATCAAATGGCGCTACAGAAAAAAAGTTTTTTATTGAGACATATTTCCCAATGAAAAAACAAGCCCAGAGGTCAACTGTGCCAGCAGCTTATTATAATATATAGTTGCTTTGATAGTTACATTTTGTTATTAGGCAACCAATGTGTGGGCGTAATTTTGATGGATTAGATGGATGGGTTGACAAAACACAGGACTTTGACACGTAAGACTGCTGCTGATTTTCCATTTGAAACAAGCAGCTTCAGAAATAGTAGCTGTTGTTAGTTTTAGCCATGGCCGTTCTGTGTGTATCATTGTAACCATGACAACAAAGATCTGCTAACCTTAAGGAGCCCCAAACTGGATCTTTTCCTAAACCTAACCAAGCAGTTTTTGAGCCGGACCAAAAAAAAAAAAAAAAAAAACGTGACTGTTCCATAAACTTAGCCTCATATTTATAAGTGTATCCAGGATAATGAAGATCTGTAATGCTGTCACCTGTATTCTCTGCGTGTTTATTATTGTGAGGACGTGTTGCTCTTATCACTTTTCACAATTTTACTTTTTGTGCTTGAAAGACTGAAAGTGTAAAGGTCTAATGAACTTAGTCAACCGTACCCCTCCATCAGTGCTGAAAGCTAACGTGAAAAAAAAAAAACAATACCGAAGCACTCTGACCATAAAAGCCTTTACGATTGAATCGCTGACACCTACACATTTTAGCAGAAGCTTTTGTCAGTGTGAAAGAGTTAAATATAAACATAGAGATGACATGACACAAATAGGTTTCAGGTGACTGTTGGCTCCAAAGAGAGCATCTTTGTTCTTCGAGGGTGACTTTTTAAATTACTTACTGTCTGTGAAGCAGACACACTCCAGTTTTTTTTCTCTTCACACTGTGAGCCGACATTATGAAATAGCTTGTGTTAGTGTTTCTGCCTGCTCCTGTGCTGTTTCTAAGAATGTGATGTAAATATGTTACACAGGTGTTTGCATCAATTCACTTTAAATCTGTAATTTAACCTTTAGCGATGACGGGGACCCCTCCTCTTTGTCGCTGAACCGAATATTTGTTCACCTCGTGGCACAATGTTCCTTCTAGCGTGTCCAGTGTGCTTTATTTTATATTAAGGTGACCCTCAAAGATCTAGGTCGAGCTATCATTACCTAGTAAAAAGGCGATTTTTTTTGTCTCCTTCTGCTGAAGGCACCCTACTTAAAATTTATTGTGGTCAAAGAAAAAGAAAACATTAATATTTATCAGGTGGAAACACAAGGAAAAGACGAAATGTAATAGTTGTTCTAATTCAAATCCTTTAAATTTGTATTGAGCGAGGTAAGGATGTGACCAGAAATCTCTTGGTGTGTGACCTGCATATTTTCCTGGTAAATGAGACATGTTAAATGATGTGCCGGAGGGAAAATGGGTCTTTTCAAGCAGCACACACTGTTCCGATCATCACAGATAACCAAGCTGGAAGGCCAGGGACCTAATTTAAGGGCTATTTACCATACGCTAGATTTTCAATGGAGCTGCACCTGGCTGCAGAAATGGGCGAAAACCGCAGAAAACCTGCAAGAGAAAAAGATTTAAACCATGCAGCCAAGCACACAAACACGAGCGTTTTATATTTTCTACAGTTTACAAAGACACCGGTAATTAATAATTCCGTTGCATCTTGAGATCTTTTACTGTGAATGTTTTGTGAGCTCCTCCCCAGTCTTAGTACTCTGACTGAAAACGAGGCACTACAGGAAAAGAGGACCCACTTTTATCAAAAACAAAAGAGATGGAACGTGATTAATTCCAGGGCACATCTTCTGGTCTCATCACCCCTGACTGATTCATGAGACTCGAGCAAGAAGAGGAACACGGTTTTTAATCAGAGCCCTAATCCTCGATCAGCACTAAAGCAGGATTTGTCTCTAAACGAGTGATTGTTGTCACTTCTCAACATGTTTAGACAGCTCACAGTAGAGGTGTAACAATAAATGTTGAACAATGAGCTTTCTCTCTTTGTCTTTCCGTCTTTGTCCTCTTTCTCTTATTATCTTGGCATTATTTTGTTTGTGTCTTTTTTTTTTTTTTACCCCCCTTCTCACACTTATCCTATTCATAATCTTCCCCTAACATCCAGACTTCTAGCTTTCTGATATCACAGTCAAAGTAGTGAGACTTTAAAATCCAGCATTGTTTACATCCACGTGTACTAGCTTGCAGTCTTCTTCTTCTTCTTCCCTGTCTCGCTTGGCACATATCTTGGTGTGTTAGCTCCACCTGTAGATCAGTGGAATAGAGTGAAACCGTTGGCAGGACTGTGCACTGCATTACAAGTATGTATGTAAAATGATAAATGGGGAACAGCTCTTAGAAAAACAGCTCCACACCACTACAGGTGGACTTTGACATGTGAGACCACTGTTTGCTTCCCGTTTTCTAACGCCAGTCAAAACTGGCTTCTTTTATCCATGGCTGTGGTCGTTCCTAACTTTAACCAACCGTAATCAAGTCATTTTTGTGCCTAAACCTAACCAAACCTTGCGAAGTTGATTTGGAACATTTTGATGTCCTGGTGATGGGAGCTTCAGATCAGATCACAACACAACAACACATTTTGTCACTTTATTTGTGAGGACTTGTCGGCTTATGTGGCATTTGTTTTTATGCTGCAACTGTTACCATTGTTGCAGCTGTTTCATTTTCATGAAATTCATTTGTAGAAATATGATGTAACACAACAATGAGAGCATTGTGTGGATTGGTTTACTGAGCATACAAAATGTGTGTAGAAACTCTCCACCTGCCAGAAAGCTGTAGGTAAGAGAGGACCTTCTTTGGCTCTGATGAGTCACACCAGGATGAATAATACCAGCTTTAGGGAAAAAAATAAAACAGTATAATTAAAGCATCCTAATGGCTGTATTATCAAGGTCTGCGTACAACACTCATGGCGTGTTGAAATTGTTGTTGCAATTATTGCTGGTATGGAAATTTATTTGCCTGTCGTAGAGGGTGCTGTGAACTGTCCCAGGGCCACTGACTTTTGGCCTCCTAAAAACGCCTTAGCCAGGCACTCCCTTCCAGCCAGAGTTATGGCGTACTTGACTTGGAGGAGATTGCCTACCAATGAGATATGGGGGGCTCTTTCTTTTGTTTCTGCACTCAAATATACAGCCTCATTTCATCGGCTTAACGGCCTCATTTAAATGAGCCTAATGACTCTCACTAATGTCTGGGCATGGCCAAGAGATTGTGACTGTTCTCACAAGCAGTGTCCTCTGCATGCGCACTGTATATCTCCATTATGAGGCCTGGTCTCTATGGAAAACACAACCTATTTATTGTCCTCTCCCATTGTTTAAGATTTATACGGATATAATGCAACGGCTCCTCTGTTATACAATTTACAGGTTACAATTTCTGGTGTATTTGAAGACATAATGCATTTTTCCAGAGTCCTGTGGTTTTGTCAAATAGAAGTTGCTGTATGAATTTTTCATGTGGCTGTTTGTGACAAAAAAAAATGTTTAGTAAATGCCAAAAAAGTTTAATACATCCATTTCATCAGTTGTTTTAAGTGTGTCCCGCTCCTTTTGCTTTATTGCTTCCCAGCACTATAGTTTTTGACAGCTGAATTGAGCGCTGGAAAGGTCACTGAAATGCTAATGCCAAAATATAATTTCAAGTCAGCTCTTCAAAATTCAGAGAATACATTGCAAAAGGGAAATGTTAAATCTCTACATCCAGACATATTAGACTATTAGCTGTCTCTGTGTCACCCCCATCACTGCTTGTGATGGCTCCGCTGTGTCTCGCTCAATGTACAGTCTGATAGTTTCCATTAAAGATCAGAGTGTGAAACCAGCACTTGGCTACTCTGTTATGGATCAATTTAAATAAAGGACTTCGCTTGGCGTCAACACAGATCAATATGTGGATGTGCTCCCTGATGTGTTCATAACCACCAAAGCAGGCCCATTACGTGAAGCGCTCTTGTCACAGACGGATGTAAAAGCACATACAGTCAAATATATGACAGGAAATCAATGCTCTGATAGGGACTGAAACCTGACAGCTCAATAAGCTTTGGAGGGAAGATGTTCCCTTTTATTCCTCCTCGTCCTCCACTTCCCACCATAACTGTATCCCATTCCTACAAGGGAACTCTGCAGCTCAACCCTGCAGAGTTTTTCAGATTACAAGCTCCTGTCAACAAGTGCAGGGGGAAACAGTGTACAGGGTTGTGTAAGGGAAATGGGAATCTGTGTACAGCACAGGTGCTGCCGCTGACATCAGAGGTGTCTTTAAAGCCTGCCTCGAGTGGCATCATTACCTCATTCAGATACAGTAAAGGGGCTGTGCACACTCCTGGTCAAGAAGCGAGACCTTTGGATAAAGTCCCCTGGAAACTCTATGTAAAAACTAGCAGCACCAGCTGCTGCTAAGGAATTCATATGTGAGGATGTTAAAATTAAAAGACTTATTGTACCTGCTAGAAGGTGCATTTGTAAAATAACAGATTTTTCTGACATGTATGCTGTGAACATAACTGGAGGCTCGCACAAATGCAGATAGCAGGACTGTTGTGTCTGAGTAATATTTAAACCGCTAATGGTCTCAGCTTTTGCGTTTTATTGATCTGTGGGTGCGTGATGTGTCTCCTCACGTGCTGTAAGTAAGACGACAGAGAGAAAGAAGACACCTCAGGTATTAAGCCCCACATCTATGTGCCTCGGTCTGCTAGTTTTATATTTGGCTGCGGGAGCAGTTTTTAGTAACATGACTCATCCATGTAAGTGATTAATCATCTAACTCATGAATATTAATGTTATCTGTGTCCATGAAGGAGAAACACTTTTTCGTCTCTCACATTTTTACTTAACGAAATAAGTAAACTGAAAAACAAAATCTGATCATTTTATAAATGCCAAAGGCCTATTGGCCTAAAAAAAAATGGCATTGCAAGACACTTCTTTTTGGTTTTCACAGATTTGATGTGTGCATGTACAGTGATCCAAAGGGAAGCTTTGTAAGTCTGCCCATTTCACTGGCACTGGGACTAAAAAAATATGGACAGCAAACTGTGATTCTCACAAGTTTTAAGGTAAAATGGGGAAGAACACAAGCATGCCAACAAACCAGAGGAAGCTGACTGGTTTACTGTGCTTGTGATTCCCTACAACAGTGTTGTTAGTCTGCAGTGTAACTGTAGTGTCTGCTGAGTCTACTGAAGAGAGCTGGACACCTTCGAAACAGAAAATAGAGGAAATAGAGAGTGTGTGTGAACTACAACATTGGCAGGCACACTGCATCACTTTTACTTATTGAAATATGTGCTTAAAGACTTAAGGACAGAGTGTTTCCAGTATTTATATAAAAAAAGGAAAAACATTTAAAAACATTGACTTTCTAAGCACATTGAGGATGCAGTGTTTTATAGCTGACAGAAATGTATTTCTTTTCTTCCAACAAAAGTGATAATAGTGTGGAATCCGTAATTATCTAATTTTCTTAATATGACATTTTATATTGAAGAATAGACAAGGTAGTTTCCTCAGTGATTTTTATGCAGACTTGTCTTTTGTATCTAGTTGTTGAGTCAGTTTGGATTTTTTTTTTTTTTTTTTTACCAAACTGTATGCTATTAAGGAACAAAACAAGCAAGGAGACACCAACTAATCTTCAAAAACATCCTAATTTTACTCGTCAATTGTAACTTTCGACACAGGATATGGACCTTGAAATTACTTTTGCCATCTGTATAGAATAGCATTTGCATTTGAAAAACCAACAACATTAGAGCAAATCAAGAGAAGCTCATTCACAGGCCGTTGAAAGGCAGTTCCAAACAGACAGAAAAGCCTTTCGCTTAAAAAAAAAAAAAAGAAAAAAAATCCTCCTATAATTCAAGTGAAGTTCTGTTTATCCACCTGCCGCAGTGTAGTTCATGGCTATTTCTCAGTTTCTTTAAGGGTTTTGGATCTCTAATGATCCCAGCATGTCTCTCCAGTGTATATCTTACCCCAAGCAGTGCTCTGTGTAGACTCCCCCCCTGCGCCTGCAGGAGCACAGAGCTGCACTGACCACTTCATCTTGTGGGATAAAACCAGTCTTTCAGTCTCCTCTCAAACCTAGGGGGAGCAGGGCTGGAGCTCCAGGACTGAAACCTCAAAGACTGGAACACCGCCACAGGTTGCTCACGTGGTTGCCTGTGCATTGCTTTATGTGAACTTGTCTTTTTGCCTGATAAAGTCCATGTCCCTTCTCACATCATTTCACTTACATAAAATAGATCTTCATTTAGCATATGAGCACATATTTTTGTGAGGCTCAGATGTCGACTATTGAAGTGCATTTTATTACTTGGGTGTAAAAAGGCAGAAAAAATAACAGATAGTAAGAGGCTTATGACCACACTGGTAATTATATACCTTAGAGGAGTCATGAGGGGTTTTGATTTGACAACGCTGTAATGTAGATTCTGCTTATATCTTACTTAATACTGCTATTTTTAGGCGCCTCAACGAAAGGTGATAGTCTCTCTGCAGCCAACTGGCATATTCATTTCAATGTCCAGAGTTCATGCAAGTGGAGCTTATAAATTTGTCATAATGTTGCAGCACTGCATCATTAATTAGGCACATTTGCAGCGAATACCAGCCATTGGCTGTGCCTGCATTTTCAGTTTAATTACTCACACTTGTAGCCTGATTAGAGATTTTGCCTTCCAGGTGCTGAAGTGATGTAACACTGTAAAATGCTTCAGTATGTGCATTTCAGCAGACTAAATCCTTTTGTATGGATGTGGCTGGGAAGTTAAACAGATCACAGCCTTGCTTATTTTATTGCCATCTGGTTTGAAATATGCTCTTTCAGAGTTCACATTTAGGCATTTTGTTAGACCAGAATTGGTGCTGGCCAGAAACCTGACTGTTCTGTACTTTCAGTCCCTATTGACCAAAGGCTGCGTCTTTGTCTGCCAGAACTCTCAGTACCCAGCGAAAGTCAATAGGAGGCTCCGTGGGATAGTAGCATCCATCTAACAGCCTGCCTGCTCTGCCAGATTTACACTCCATCTCTGTATGAATGCATCACAGAATGGGCTTCAGATTCTGTTTTGCGCATCAAACATGTTTCAGACCATCAAGAGTTCAACTCTTGACCATAGCTGCTGTTTCCCGTCTAGTTAGGCCCTCCTAACAAAACACAAAATAAAATGGAGCTATAAAGATACTGTTTAAAGAAGACGATCTGCACAACATTTAGCTGTTGTTTGAAGACACAGGGGCCCCTGAACTCCACACAGTGCGATCGAACCTTCTCACAGCGAGAGCAATGGGAGCGAATGTTTTTCAGGAGCATTGTCTCCTGCTCTCCCATCACAGCCTTTTGGTAGTTACTGTTCCAGCAGAAACAAGTGCAGAGGGGGTGTGAGTAATGTGTGGTGGAGTGAGGTTACGGTCAAAGGAACAGGCTACAGGAGAGGAGAGGAGAAAATGTAAAGCAGTATTAACTGCGGTGTACAGCTTCCTCTACCAAACCCATGGTCAGTATTTCCATTTAGTCATTAAACAGGAGTTAAAAACCATTTAGCTGCTACAATCGCAACCCGCTAACAGAAGTCCTTTTTATACATACATTACATTCTGTAATTTTAACCAAATGACCAGTAAAGAAGGCAACATTCACAACACATGCTGCTGTCAAGGCAGTGTTGAAGTGCTGTATGTCAGGGAGCTGTGGAAGGTGTGTTCACATGATGGTAGTAAAATTCCTTTGTTCAGAGAGTGTGCCAGTTTGGAACTTGAACCGCCATATAAGTGTCAACATGTGCAGTAAGTCTAACACTGCATTTTCCACTTTATTGCCAGCGCTGCCATATGGTCAGCTGATTTTTGGCCTATCTGCCAAAACAGTCCGGTATTTGGCTTGCAGATTGCATGGGTTGTAAATTGCATTTAAAAACTCCCCACACTGCACTCTTGGCAAAGTAGATATTGTTTCCTTTCATGCTGCAATATCAATATAAATTAAATTTATTCTTTAGCTCTAAATGGCTGTTTGCCCAGTTAACACTCGTTTGTTACAGCCACACATGCATTCGAAGCTCACACACGCACACGAGGCAACACGTAGTAGTCGTTTTGCCTCAATTTCAACCACAGGCGCGAGCTACACAGTCGTCTCTGGGTCTCTAAGGCTGTTGCTGTGACAGGCTGTGGATATTTTGTTCCCCAAACACTCACCACATATCAGGCAGGGTCGTGCCCTGCTGGAGACCTATGTCTCTCACTGTCCCGGTCACTGCCGATGGAGGGCAACGTGGTCCCTGACACTCTCCTCTGGGAGGTGTAACCATGACATAAGGAAGCCTCCACAGTTCACATGTCCAAGCGCTAGTCACCCTCACTAAGAGGCCTCACCATGCTGCTTAGTCCCACAGATAAGACATGTTCATGGTGCTGTAACATCCCAGCCACTTACACTATTTGCAAGAGGAAAAGAAAACACAAGGAGGAGGAGGTGGTTGAAGTAGGGTTTGGAGGGCAGGCGCTCTGACCTCAGAGCACTCATGGGATATTAGGCCAGGCTTCCAGCCCTGCTTTTCCACTGAAGCTTGTCGGCCTCACCCCTGCAATCACGCTTCTTCCTCCTAGAACGTGTGCGTCGAGCCAGGAGCTCGCCGAGCTGTCGGGAGTGTCTTAGCTGGAATTTCAGTGGAAGTGAAGTCCGTTCCCCTTCAGTCGTTTGGCCCGGGGATTGAGATTATAGTGTCTGTATCCATAGCCCTTTCTGTGGTGCATCAATAGCGTATATACCCGCCAGGCACTTCTTGTGTTTTTTCATTATGATTATCCGTCGTACTGCTGGGGGCCAGAGTTAAGTGCTGGTGCCCGGAAGGATCAGGTTTGTTTGGATTTTCAATTGTTAGTGCACAAACTGCCAGTCATGAACAGTCAACCACCAGTAATGGCTGAGATTTGTCTTATGTAAAGTGCTGTTGCTTTGATGCAGACTACAGACTACAGATGCTGTCATGTTTTGAATTGGCACGCTGTAAACTGCTGTAAAGAGGCAGGTGTTGTAAATGGTTGCAAGGATTGTTCAGTAGAATCATGAAACATAAAACAGCATCAGCTGAGACATTGTTTAGACACTGAACAGCCTTTCTTGACTTCTTGTGGGTAAATAATGTTTTAGATTTTGAGTCTAACAACAGAAACATTTTAGCTGTTAAAACACATGAAGTGGCCAATTTTCTTTCTATTCAGTATTACCTTTCTTTATTTTGACTGAGTTCTTTGTTCCCTCTCATTGTGGACAATGATAGTGAGAAAAACAGGTTTACAGGCCGGTTATGCAAGTATGGGTGCAAAATAATTTTAAATTGTAGCTTTTGCAATCAGAGCCACTTGTGGAAGTGGATTTTTCAAATTAGTTGCCAACCTGTATCAGTAGAGAGGGATTTTATAGGAGCTGTGCTAAAGATTTTTATCTATGGTAATTTCTCTGACTGTTTAAAAGTGTCACTAAAGATATGGGCTCGTCCAGTTCACAACCAGGTCTTTAGAGATTAGCTCTTTTTTTTTTTTTTTTTTTTTTGCTGGTGGAGAGAGGCAACATTTTAAGTCCTCCTTAGAGCCGCGGGTGTCTCTAATTGCAGTGTTATTTCATTTTTAAGTGTAAAACTTCGGATCATTTACAGTAAAATCAAATACTACCTGGATTCCCTCTCTGTCTCTTCAGTACGCAGCCATCATACTGAATACGCACTTTGCTCCGTCCATGGCACCGCGCTGTTCGTGGCGTTGGTGCAACACTCCATTTTAAGATGGCTGCCAAAAATGGCGCGGTAGTCTCTTTGTTTACTCGTGAGATGCTCTGCTATGTTCCAGTCTAATAGATTGGACACAGCCACACCATGGTTCGGCTCCAGCATTCAGCACCATTATGACGGAAGCCCAGAACAAATCCACTTCACATTTAGGTGTCAGCGCGTTGTCATGGAAAGGAGATACCTCTATACAGTAAGTGAATAATGTCCGAAAGAAAATGAGTTGTGCGCTTTTGTACACTTCTTAACACTCCTCGTCAGTTTCAGACCACACTTGGTTGGAGCTTTTGGACGGAGCAAGAGGAGGAAAAAGGAGGGTTTTTTTGTTGTTGTTGTTTTGTTTTTTTTCTCTTCATTTTAGAAAAGCTGAAAAATGATCTGTCAGAGGCAATGATACAAGGCTATGTGATGGATGGGTGTGTCTTACTCTGCCTCTCAATCTTTCACTCCTTCCTTCTCTGTCACTCTTTCTCTTTTTTTCCTCTGAGGAAAGCCATTATTTACATCACCTTCCACGTTTCAGCCATATTCACTGTATCTGTCCAAGCCTGGCCGAAGGGAGGAAAAAGCCATTCTGTCGGAGTTGAATTTCATTACCTTGCCTGCACATACTGTTTTTCATGATTTGTTCGTGGTGTGGAATTACAGTGTGATATTATTTTACGTGTGTGTGCAATATAGCAAGGCGCGGCAGTGACTGCTGTTATTGAAATTTTGATTATGATTAAATTTGTGTACATGCATCTCCCCAGAGATAGCCGGCTGATTGTGGAGGTGTATTTTCTTGGATGCACTTAAATTAAAGCGTAATGGCAGCTCCGCACTGGACCACCAGAAATCCAGGAAGATTCCTGATCCATCCGTGCAGAATAGATTAACGGATAAACCTATCAGGAAAACAACTGCACATTAACAGACCCTCCTGATTACCATGCCAGCTGAACGATATCACACAACAGTGAACCTCCTCCTCGCCTGCGGTCTGTTATTTTCCTCTTGTGTGTAAAGAGCTTTGCTACCAGAGGAACACTGAACCTTAAAAGGTAGAACATAATCAACCGGTGTAGCACTGGCCTGCACCCTGCACATTGCTATCTCATTGTGTCTGGCAGTTGTGCTAATGACATTTCACGAGATTAGCTTTTCACTGTGCTATTGTTACTGACTGTATGTGTGTGTGTGTGTGTGTGTGTGTGTGTGTGTGTGTGTGTGTGTGTGTGTGTGTGTGTGTGTGTGTGTGTGTGAGTGTGTGTGTGTGAAGACCTTTCACTATTTAAGGCCCAAGCCCTCCCTCAACCCTCCTCTGTCTTTTTCTCAAAACCCAGCTTTGCTCTCACTACAGCACCCAGACCTGTTATTAAATCTCATAGCAGTTAGTTGATTTGATCGTTGTGTGCTGTAACGTTGTTTATCCCAATGGGACCTGGGTATTATAGACACACTCACCCCTCTCTCTCTCCCTCTACCCCTCTCTCCCTCTCTCCTTCTCTCTCTCTTTCTCTCTCTGTTTCTTGTTCTTTCTTCCCGAGTCGAGCAATAAAGTAATTTCTCTGGGGAAACGAAAGCCATCTCTTAACTGGATGGGAGCTCTATATGTTCAGGCCTAGGTTTACCACGGCTGTGGTATATCACAAGCACAATGGGTACAAAGAACTGGAGCTTATGCAGAATGTTCATGGCGGGAGTTTTTCTGTCCTTCCTACCCTGTGTTGTTGTAGGATTGAACTGGTGCAATAACTCACACAGACAAGGCCTGGCTCAAACAAAATGCAAAGGCAAACACAAAGCCATGGGCAAACGCTTTCTGTTTATTTGGTTGTGGATGTTGTGGATGACTCAAAGCAATCAAATCCCAGAGCCCTGGATCACCACGAGTCTCCTCCTATATGTACCCACAGCAGATGGTGGCCAGTGGCAAGAGGTTCTGGTCGGCACAATAATGCTGTTTGCTATTGCAGGAAGGCAGAGCGCGCGTAGTGACAGTTGTCAGCGTTTGCAGCGTCCGAGAAAATAGCTGATCCGCCAGCCGGGATCAGACTGCTGTCTCTGCTGCCCGGACGGAGGAGGACTAGTATATATTTAGGCCTGATGCATCTTGATGTTATCTTCCTTTCTTCAATACACCGATTCTGACATGCCTGCAACATTCAGAGGTTTGAGAGGGAAGAAGGATCCTTTTTGTTTTTGCTGCGTGTGCGTATGTGTGCTCATGTGTATCTGCATGTGGGATTGTGCAGGAGAAGCAGATGGATGGCTGCTTCAAATTCTGAGAATTTTTTTTTCACAGTACAGTATTGAACAACATTTCCTGTTAAATTTAGAGCAGTGTCACGTTTCCATAGCCACGTTTCAGGATGTTGTGAACATGATGAAGTCCACATGAACATGAAGTCCACTTTATGGAAACTGTTCTGTTTTCTGCATTGATTCACCTAATCTGATTCATTTATCAGCAACAACAAAAAAACTAGACACAGTTTGGTTTTTTTGGTTATCAGCTAATTGCTTAAATCACTTTTTCACTGAAAACCTTTCTGGTTGTTTTTTGTTTGCATTTTACATTACTGAATATCTTCTAACTGTTTTCTAAACCAAAAGGCCAACCAATTAATCAATGAAGTTCATGGCAGATAAACAGATAATGAAAATAAGACCCATTCTGCATCAATACAATCCAAATAAAGTTCAACTTTCACATGTATTTGCAGTTATATATGGAGATTTATGAGTCTGGGTACATACGTGTGCCCAAATATGCTTGCCCCGTTGTGTGTGTCAGTGTGTAAGTGCCACATTCCACACTTGCAGTATGTGGTCCATATGCACGGATGTTGTGTACGGCACCACAAAAAAAAAAAAAAAAAAAAAAAAAAACCCTCCCCAGCCAGCTTGACAACAAACACAGAATGGCTTGGCACGACTCAAAAATTATCTATCTGGCTGGCGTCCTTTTCTCCAGCATGGTTTTTGTCGAGTCAGAGGAAACCATCTGCTGCCCGGTGATAATGGGCGGCCGGGGAGGAGGGGACTGAAAATCGGGAGAGCAAATAAAATTGAGAGAAAATGGCAGGCGCTGTCCCAGAACCTACAGTACCTTCCTGCCTGCCTGCAGCAAGTCTGCCATCTTAATAAACATCCTGTCTGATATCTCCTGTCTTCAGCGTGTGTGTGTGTGTGTGTGTGTGTGTCTGTGTCTGTGTGCGCGCACATGTATTTTCACCTGCTGTGTGTTTCCCGTGTTTATGTGTCTGTGTGTGTATATATCCTATCTATCCTTGATCATTTTCAAGTCAGGATTGTTCCTGAGCCCAGCTGATATGCCGTCAGTGTGATGGCGCTGACTAAGAACGTTTTTTTTTTTCTCTCTCTCTTTTGTCCTGGTGCACTGAAACTGTGACAGATGGATTGCCTTTCAGCAGAAGAGATTTTTTTTTCCTGTGTTTTTTTTCTTCTGTTTTGGATAAATGGGTGGGAGTATTAATGAGAGAATATTATGAGGCAGGGCTAAAGGAAAGTAAGAGAGTCAATGCTGGGAGTTAATGAGGAGTTGCCTGTATAGAGGTGAAGGTAAAGCATGGCTGGAGAGGAATACAGTATAGCACACAGAGTCGAGGAGAAGAAATGCTCATTAAAACAAATAGTGGACTATAGAAAGCAACTCCTCACCTTGAAAATGCTCTGAATGTTCCTCCCCCCAAGTCTCCAGGGCTCTCAGATGGAATTGAGCGCTTAGGGCATTCTCTGAGTAAACCATTTCAGTTTTCTCTTGTCTGAATTCGACATGTTGAGCTGGACAAAAACACCTGACAGCCTGTCTCCCCCTAAACCCAGCTTCATTCTCTCACTCCATCACTCTGTTTTCTACTTTGCCTTGAGATGTTTCCTTTTGCTGTTTCTTTTTTTTTTCCCTTTGCCTTTTGCCCCAGCACTTAGAAACTGTCAGATAACTTTCGCTATGAATTTATCTAGTAAGTGACACTCATTGAACTTATCTGCTGTTGTGAAGTTTTTATTACAGAGCAGATGTTGCACTGAATTAATACCAAGTAATATCTTAAAAGTGTTAAATGTTAAATGTTAAAGCTAGGATAAATCCATCATAAAGCAGGGAGCAGAATTTTCCAGAAATCGAATCGATCCCATCCGACTGCGATCTGAATTGTTTGGATTGCATTTTTGTGGCCACGCAGTCATCTCACACTCTGTTGGGCTTTGTCGACACAGCTGTTGGAATGTACGATGGTGTGCTTGATGAAGTGGACGCCGGGTCAGGGAGGATAATGGAATTGAGGGATGCAGGGATCAGCCAGGAAGACACAGGAGGAGCCTGGTGACCAGGTCTTTTCTATTAACTGAGGAGGCTGGCCGGGGCGAGCGAGGGAATCAGGCTCGGCTCTGCCCTCTCCCTGCGTGGTCGTTAGACCGAGCGTCCAGACTGCAGATAGGGAGAGCGAATATTGCTTAGGGGTCCAGTGGTGATTGACCCTGTGTTTTCATCAGCCTGGGCTTGCCCGATAACATTTCTTACTCCCCTACCAGAGCAAAATATTAGAGATGTGTGTGCAAAGAAAGGCTTAGAGAACTCTTAGTTTGGTTTGGTGAAGTTGCATTGGATTTACCCCTTCATACACACAGTCACCTACTTTTTCATTTTCTTTCTAGAAATTACCTTTTTCTTCTCTCTTATCCCTAGAAAAAGTATTTTTTCTCTTTATTTGTTGTATTTGTGTTTGGAATTCTATTATCTCACTTGACTGAACACAATGTTTAATTCATTGCAAAATTAAGATATACAAAATCTCAGGGGGAAGGATCTGAATTTGAATGTATCCTACACCACAAAGTTAATTGTTATTGCGATATGGAGAGAGAAATATTGGTCTTTTGTCAAAGACTCTTGAGGCCACAAACAAGAAATTTTTCCCTTGTTCACATTATATATAGGCTGTAATCAGCACTCACTCACTGCTAATTATATGCCATGCTCCATCATCACAGCTCACTTCGAGACCCTAAAGAACAGTTCAGATGGCTGTGTTGGATATTTTCATTCAAACTAAAGAGTCAAATACTGTATTTAAACCATAGTTGTTGATGAAATTGATTTTAGGGTAATTTGCAAACAAGTTGTTCTGTATGGTATCTAAAGATCAGGGGGCGTGAAGTGGTTTAGTTTAAATTTCAACACTTTTTTTTTTGTTTTTTTCCCTCATATGATGCTCTAATCAGCAATGTTGTTTTTGCTGCTGTTCTGTAGGTCTCTGGTCTGTCACCCGGAGACAGCCAGACCCCAGGATTGCTGCTGGCTCCAGGGGTGAGGTGGGGACAGACGCCCATCAACCAGCTCACGCCATGGGATACTGATGAGCCCCCTGCCAAGCAACATCGAGACAGCGAGCCCACTGGTAATGAATCACACACACTCACACACACACTCACACACAGCATTTCCATACACACACGCATAAGTACTGATGGACGCATTCACACATCCACTGTTTCCACCTGATGCGGGCGTACGGTGATGTAAGTTTTACATCATCAGTACGCCTGCACACGGCAGATGTATGCATGCACACGGACCACACACTCATGTGCTACACCCTAGATGGCTCTGGCCAGCAACCCTAGCTACACAATGCTAATGAGGCATCTTGGCTGTCTTGCCCTACATAAAATACATGCATGCCTTCACAACATGCATACTATGCATACACAGTTATGCATAATGTACATCCGCAAATACCATCTTTATATAAACCAGATTAATTATGCATATAATCATCAAAATATCAGCGTGATATCAAGAAGTTAAAAAAAAAAATCAAAAGAGAGAAAAGATATAAATCCACATTACAGCCTCACAAGCCTTCCAGTCTCCCATCACTGTTACTCTCTCTGCTCTCATTTTATTGTCCTTGTTAATGTTATTGTGTCACTAACTGAGGCTGATTTAGTCTAAATTAAACCTATGTAGTGAAACTCTGAAAGTCCTCCAAATGATCTCCACCAGGTCTAATTTAGATGTCGACCTTATTCTATTCATGCCGCTTTAAAACGTGTACAGAGCAGTCATGGCACTGCAGCGCAGCGTGCACACCCGACAGTAACGAGTTAAGCCAATGTTGAAGTTTCTTACTCCTGTTGTTAATGAACTCACCCAGAATGGCTCTGCCCTAGAGCACTTAATTTTCTCCCATTGCTTTGCTGGCCTCTGCCTCCTGCTCATCTCAAATGTGTCTCATTTAAGAATAATACTGGCACGGAGTGTGTTCCAATGGAAATTCTGGCTCAACAAATCCAGTTTGTAGACAGCTGTTACACTGTGGCAGCAAAGCATCATGGTGAAAGCATGTTTCAGCTCTGCTTCTCTCTGTTCAACTCACGTCCTAATTAGAATTCGCATATCTTACATATAGATTGGTCTGTGGTTTAATTATTGAGCAGTTTCATCAGTTACCCAAGAGGAATGTTTCTGTAGTAGAAACCATTCGAGGACTTGTGATTGAAAGATGCAGTGGTGATACGAGAGTACGGAGATCTGCTTTTGCCTCCTGTGGTTGTGTGGCCCCAGCCCCCCTGCTGTGTGACCACAGCCTCCTGCTGTGCACTGAGGGTCTGGTTGAATTGGCGATGAAGTTCTACAGGCCTTATTATTGTGTGTAAGTGAACGAGGCTTCACTCCCTCGTCCACCCCTCCCACCACAGCTCCCACACCCACACTACAGCTTGGATTGAAGCGTGAGGAGAGTGAGATGTCACCGACCCGGCACACTGTCGCATATGACACTCAAATCCGAGCATAGTGTTGCATATTGATTTGCGTGTGTGTGCTATTCCAAACTGTGACTGGCGTTTGCGACGAAGCCAGCTCCTCTCCACACTTCACTGAACTGTGTTGCCAGAAAGTTCTCTGCCAACTGTGCCAGAATTAATCAACGGTTTCTTTCAACAGAAACTTCACTGTTATGTCGGTTGAAGAAAGTTTGTCTTTGAAAAAGAAGTTTTGTTTCAACTTTTGTACGAAAATAGTCCTTTTTTTTTTTTTGATGCCACGCTTTAGACTCCAAATTTTTGAGTAAATAAATAAATAAAAATAAGCGTGTTTAAACGTGAACAAGCCTCTTTTGAAAATCTTAATTCTTAGATGCAAGACAAAGGTCACAACCGTTGCATACATTTAATATTAATGCAGTCGCTTCATTTTGTTAAACTATGCAGGCAAGGCCTATAAATGTAGGTCAGTGTTGGGTCATGATAATGAAATTCTTTGCCTAATTAAATATTTATTTTTTCTGGTAAAAAATTGAAAAAAAAAACAGTGAAGGACAAGAACATAGAATTGGAGGGCAGACAGAATGTATATCAAATTCTAAAAAGCCTTGAAACTTTATATAAAATGTGGACTTATTATACAATCCCATTTGATTAGATTCCTTTATCAAGTTGAGCTACAAAAGGGGGGAAATGAAATACAGTGTCGCTGCCGATTAGCTCAATGACGTGAATTATGGACTGAACTGGTGTCTTCTCTGGAGTCTTCTGTTCCCACCCTCTTTTTTTTTCCTCTTCTTTATCTCTCCCTCTCCATCCTTCTCTCCAGCCTGGACTATTGTATCAGCAGGGTTGGTATTATGAGTAATGTGGGCTTTCTTTTTTTTTTTTTTAGCTTTTTGCATGCTGTGATTTAGCCTTTGGCCCTTTGGCAGAGTGGTAGGCTATTTTTGGAGCTTGGACCATGGCAGGAGGAGCTAGAGATGAGGGAATAGGAGCGAATGAGCGAGGGAGGGGGGGGGGGGGGGGGGGGGGGGGGGCAGCTTTCAGGTCCAATATGGCTGCGTCTTCCCAGCACACCCTCAGTATCTAAATGCCTCAGGCCTCAGGGTAGGGAAATGATTGGTTCTGAGGGTCTGGGTAAACACAGACTCCTACGCAGATAATGGTACAGACTGCTACATGCACTGAGCATGTATACTTTCACATTCAGAAACGCATTTGTTCATCCTGTAGAGAAATAAATCTCTTAATCTCATTATGATGTTGATCTTGGTTGCAGATCTGTACATCGCTTCAAATATTTTGTGTTTGATATTAAGTCAAAAACAAACTTTGACTGGAGCGGAGCAGCACGCTGACAGTTGTGGTGTGGAGAGGAACAGACTCAAGCTGAAATCTGCCTTCTCGTGCTGTTTTCTTTCTCTATTTGATCATCTAATACCAGATTTAAAATCATCGCTCTGTCCTTGTTTTCAGCTTTGTCTATGGCTTACCAAAATACCACAAATCACTCCACGCGATGGAATTACATTTACCTTGACTTTCACGTTGCTTTATGGTGTAAAAGCTGGATATACAATTGATTAATTTCTTTCTTTTTGCCCTTCTGTCTGTTTGTTTGTCAATCAGGTCCAACCTGGGCTGCACCAGTAGCAGCAGTGAGCCAACCCAGCCTCCTGCCCCACACCTACGCCCTCCCTCAACCACCTTCCTTCAACCACAGCGTGACTGCGCAGTCACCAATCATAGGAGTAACCCCATCCATCCAGACACCAGTGCCCCCACAACACCCACTCATGACCGCCCACTTCCAGCTGACGCCACAGTCGACCCAGCAGCCGCCCTCCATGGTGCTGAGCATGCCCAGCCAGCCCCCGTACCCCTCAGCTCAGCCCACTGTTGCACCATCCGCCCTCACTGCCCAAGCCAACCAGGTAGTTCATCCAAGCCCTCACAGCGTAATGGGCAACGGCCACTTGACCTCTCACCCCGGCCTCATCCAGCCCCCCGCCCTGCCTCTGACCAATGGACAGGCAGCAGCAGCAGCGCAGGCCCAACCCACAGCTGCAGACAATCAGGATGGTCCTAACGGGCTGCAAATGCTGCGGACAGTCGGGATGGGGAAGTACGAGTTCAGTGACCCGGGACATCCGAAAGGTAAGCATGGACAGCCTCAGCCGATCCTCTCTGCACAGCAGGATTTTTTAAGGTTTTATAGAATCACTTTCTACCAGATATGGAACCTCTCATGACTAACTTTCAAAAGCAAAATCAAAGCAGATCTGTTCAGCTGGCAACCTGAGCTCAGAAGTGAATCCAAGCTGGGGAGGTGTTAGGTATTAAATCAATGTAGTCTTAGCTCTCTGTTCCTTGTGACCTCCCCTTACGTGGGGCAGTGCTGGAATGAAACACATAGGCCTCTGCCCTCTGTCTGTATACCAGAGCGGTTTCGGGTGCCAACAGTCATAAACAAGGCCGCAAACACTCAAGCAAGGGGTTGTTAAAATACAACTTGCAACCAGAGCCAGTTCACTTCAAAGCTGCTCCAAGGTCGCAGAGAACGGAGGCACACCTAAACCGGTAGAGACACACGGGCTTCAAAAACCTGTAACACAGCCTTCAGTGGATTCTTTGGGAAAAAGAACATCTTGTACTGGTCTAAAACTACTGTACAACAGCAGCATCTGTACTCCTGTGCTCTGAAATTGGTTAAAAGTGTGTCAGGTTTATCTTTTCACAGCTCAGAGCCGCAATGCTTGCAAGGCCTGCTAAACACAAGGCAGGAAGAGCTTTCAGTCCCTGCCCTCACATCTCTCTCGAAATCCTTTGAAGCCTTGTTGACATGCGCTGTGTTGGTGAAGGTGCTTCATTGCTCCAGCTCATGCCTGAGTCTGCAAGCCGTAAATTGGTGTTTGGTTTAACCTTGGAGTTTATGACGCAGGGCACCAGAAACAGATGTTCGCAATTCCCCGACCAATTTTCGCATTTAATGAAGCTTTTAATTTAGGTTTAGATTGTTTTCTTTTTCCTGACTCATTTTGATCAATAAAATGTGTGCAAATGAACTTGTAGATTGCAAAAAAGCAATTATTTTGGGGGCTGCCTGTGATACATTGAAATGAGACTGCAGGTAGAATTGGAAATGGATAATTAGACGAGCTTGTCGGCTTGGTCCAGTCTCTATCGAATCAGAGCCTCTCGCTTGTGCTGTGTTGAATAGACTGTCGCGATCCATTAACCATGTATGTGTCAAAATTTATTGACCTTCTTCTAACAGGCCAAAGGAGCTAGAGTTTAATTAGAATTACAGTATTTATAAAGATCCATTTTAAAAGGAAAGGAAAACACAGCGGGATTGTTAAAAAATTCAGCAGTGGAAACACTGTTGCTGTCATTCATGATATGATAAAGTTAATACATTCGGTTTGTATGGTTACAGTTAGTCAGCAGCTGCATTTCAAAGGCAAAAGGGGAAAACATCCCTGTGTCAATTTCTAGACATCATACATACTTGAAATCTTGTGTTGGCTTCAATGAAGGTCGAACTGCAAATGGAGGCACTTGAATCTCACATCTTCTCAACCATTTCCGCTGTTTTTCCATCCCTGTTTGACATTGAATAGACATCAGTAAGCACGCCATTGGGGTTGTATCACAAGGACAGAGGAAATAGGTAAAATGTAGTGCACCAGTAAATTAACAGCCATGACGTCTCTCCAGCAGACCTGTCCGCTGACAAGAATGCTTAACTTTGAAGCTGTAATCATAACAATGCCACCCTGAACGGCCTTCCCCCGTCAGACTGCACATTGCAGTCGTTCTTTCTGTGCATTTTTTTTTTATCTTTCCGGTTATCTCTGTCTGGTACTTTCTGTCTGTTTCCTTCCTTTCCTGCTCCTATTCTCGCCCACTCCAAGAAGTCAGAGCTCCCAAGTTCCCGCAGGCCTTATGCATTCTGTTTCAAATCAATTAACACCACATATCTATGTACGCAAGGGTACCTACTGTTCTGCTGCACTGGCATAGTGGAAAAATATGGAGGCTAAGCTCCTGGGACCTGCATTCTGGCTTGTTTCTGTCACAATTAACTTGGACCTGCTGTTAGCACTTTCTCCTTAGACGAAAAAACAAAACAGAAGTAGTTTGTGAAAAGAAGGCAGAGCAGCTGCAGGTTAGAGGTCAGTGTTTCTGTAGCCCTCTAATGGCTGTGGTGAGAATAAGAGGGCTGGCACATCTGATCCCAGGGCAGGGATTGAAGGTTACGCTCACATCTGGCATAAAACTAGGCAGCAAATGAAGTTGCAAGATACACACACACACACACACACACACACACACACACACATTCATTATATTTTCTTGATCTCTTGCTTCTCACAAACATACACAGGCTTTATTTTGTCCACAAGAAATTTATATTGGTAAAATGCTGTAAAATCCCTCATATACTGCTGGCACAGACATACACACACACACACACACACACACACACACACACACAAACTGGACACTGGTTCACTCACATAGGATGAACCATGTCAGGGCTTCTGGGGTAAAAGCCAAGAAAGGGAATAAATGAGGTGTCCAACCTCACGCTGTGCCACTGACTGACATGTGCGACACTTTGCTTGAATAGCTGATGAATTATCATCCTGAAATAGATCCAAATGACGAAGCCTGAGCAAATCGAGACATTAACATGGAAAACGTGTCCATTACTCTGGTGGTTATTGGGGGGGGATTTGCAGATGTGATTATTGGACAAGCAGTTTAAATGCCAAAGCCACTACTTATATGATTGTGTTGCTGCATTAAGAGAAGTTTTAGCCTACAGACACAATAGTGAGCACTGATGTGCAAAGAAGATTTTGTGGCTTTTTGATGGCAAAGGCCTGGATCTTGGAGGAGCTGACGGAGCTCTTCCCCCTTAATCCAGCTGCTGTTTTGTGTGTGTGTGTGTGTGTGTGTGTGTGTGTGTGTGTGTGTTTGTGTGTGTGTGTGTGTGTGTGTGTGTGTGTGTGTGTGTGTGTGTGTGTGTGTGTGTGTGTGTGTGTTTATAAGTGCATGTGCGCAATTGCAAGCGTGCACAACTTCTTGGGTGTGACTGCATGGATGTTTTGTCAGATGTCAGCATCACAGCCTTAAAGCCAAGCACCACAGTGACAGAAATCACACTCCGTGTTTGATTTGGCTTGCCTTCAAAGGGAGCAATTTGTCTTCGCTCTGCATCTGTGGGCACATCAACAACTGTGTGCTCCTCTCTCTGCGCATGTATGTGTGCGCCTGTAAGTGCGTTTGTCTTGGTATCTGTGCTTCAGTTTACTGTACATCACGCATGTATGTGTGCGCCTTCGTAAATGCTATGCTATATGTTTGTGTGCCTTGAGTGTGTGTGAAGATTCACACAGAGCAGCTTGAAGGCAGCTTTAACCTCATCACCTACTGAGATATGCCAGTCACCAGGCTGTGATCTGCCTGCCTGGTTTCTCCAGCCACAGCAGGGCTTTTCATAATACCTGCCAGTCATAGTGTACAACACATCATCTCGCCGATTGTTAATTTCCTTCACATCACCTACTCCTTGCCTATTTTTTTTATTGTCTTCTCATTGTTTCTCTCAACCCCAGATTTTATCAGCATAGAAATAATGTTTCACCAAGCTTTCTCACACTTAAATAATCTGTCCGCATCTGTAGCTCCATCCACAGCAATCACGACTGTCAGAATACAGGATGACTAATGTCGTTGTTAAAAAGGATAATAATAAAAAAGGAAGAAGAAAAAAAAAGGAAAAGAACAGGACACAGGAGGAAGTGAAGGTAGACGGGAGAGAGATACAGAGAGAGGGCGAACATGAGAGAGAGGGAGATGCTGGAAGCAGATTCGGTGTGTGTCTATTGACCAAGTCATTAAAATCGATGGCTGTCCTGATGAATATCAGCTGAGGAAAGCTAGTGCCGAGCTCAGCAGGGACGGACTTGCTCACTGCAAATGTGATTGAGCAGCATTTAAAGGCAGCTCACGGCTGAAAAACACATTACCATCAAAAGGGAAGTTATTATTTCCACATATCCAAGCCTGTTTTAAAGGTTACTGCTGTTACCCATGCCAGCCACTCAAATGATGTTTTTGATATTGTTTTCCCAGCTTGGCTTGAACTGAGAACCGAGACGACTGCTGGTAGCTGCATTGTGGTCTTTTTTTTTTTTTTTAGGTAAATATCTCAAAATAAGTAGCTGATGAAAAGCAGTCGCCACATGTGTTGGAGGCTTTAGCTGAGAACGAAGTTTGCAGTCACAGAAAGATCTGTCGGGCCACCTGCCACGGTTCCTCGTCTCCTTTCTCATGTCAAACATCATTTTAACGCTTCCTTCCACCTCACCGCCCTTTACCGGTCCTGTTCTTTTCTCCCTCTCAAACACACACACACATGCGCGTTGTTAAGATACACATATGCACACAGACGATCACATGCATAAATGCACACGGGGACAAAACACGCACACCACTATGAGAGAGAGACACACGTAGACGTACTCTTCCACCGTCGCACAGCCCCAGCAGCGCCCAGCCTCTTTCTCGCTGCCCAGGAAGTTCATCTTCCAGTCAGCTCACATCAGCCATCATCTGGGGACCAAGCAGCTTCGGAGCTGCTAGTGAATGCAATTAAGATGCCTTGCCGAGTTAAGATCAGTGTTTTATTTTGCCACGGCGAGACCGGCGCAGACTCACATCCAGCTCTGGCTCAGCTTTCCCCTGCTCTAACCGTTTCATCTGCCTCATCTGCCTTATTCAAACTTTGGTCTCTGGAAGACTTTAATTATGTATTCATTTTTGTTTACATTTGGACAGAGCATATTGGCTCTGTGACATTACTGTCCACTTGTGTATTGGTTCTGTATACATTATTGCGGCAATATTACCACTAAGATCACTAAATTAGTAAGATAGTGAGTGTTTACAAGGCCAGGCTTTATGTGCTGGTGTTGTTTATTTAAGGGAGATACGCTCCTGTTTTCTGGAGCCTTATCATACCTCATAAAATTGTTTTTTTTTTGGAATGGATGTGCTGCTTTATTGGGTGGTTTTACCTTGTTACTGATTTGTGATGTTACTTGATGCGATAATGACATTTTATCCTTGAGCAAGTTATGCAGACTGCTTATCTCTCACCTTGGAGATACTGGTCTATAGACTAAAGTAGCTCCAGTTATTAAGTAGACATAAAGCATACGGTATTATCAGTATGATTAGCCGTGCATAAATACTCATTTTGATTCAACCACAGGAATATACTGCTAGCATGACAGGCTGTTCAGACCAGTTATTAAACACAGTCAGTTTGTGATAGCCACACTGAGACCATTAATCATAGCAAGCACATTAATTAAACCCTCCCCTTTCCTTTCGCTCCCTTTTTCTCCGTCTCTGTCTCTCTCTTACTTGATAGAGTGCAGAAGATCTTGACAACATCCTCACTGCAGATTATACAAAAGTACACCTTTTGACCAAGACAAATATACTGAATTTGGTGTGAGAGTCGTAGTTTTTTTTTTTTTTTAATTTTAATTTCCAATATGCTGACTCGGATCAGCGTACCCAGAAGAAGCAGCAGAAGCAAATTAATTAAAGTCAGTGCGGTGTTGTGTTGGGTGATTATCTTAGAGCTATCCACATCAGGATTAGCTAAAGCAGAACTAGGGTTATTATGATTCCAAAACAGGCTTAACTTGAAATATGAAATGCATGGATTTTTAAGTGTTTTTCTATCTCTCTCGTAGTATTCCTTAATTCTGGATAACTCTAGTGGAAACTGGAATGGGATTCACAGGAGCTGGGAATGTTGCAAATTATTAATGAGGTTGAAATTTATTCCAATCACTATGGACTTAGTATGTGCAGGTAATTCTCTTAAATGAATACATGCAGGGTCATGGTGATATGCTTTTGAGTGACCTTGGCACTCTGGTCCATATGGGGCCCACATATTAATGATATTGCCTGAAACATTTTAAAACGGCAGGAGTGGTCCGGAGACCGCTGGGCTTTTTCAGATGTAGCCTAGCAGCTACCTGACACTGTCTCTTTAACTTTGCTAAGGATGGCTTCCATTGAGATGTCTAACTGTTTCTAGTTCTGCTCGGGCTCTCAGGAGAAAGCAAAAAGAAGAGGGGAGGGGAGGAGGGGAAACGTGAGGTAAGCAGCAGCAGTGTGTCATAAACGCAGGAAAGAAAGCTGCTTGCCCTCGTTCTTTCTCTCCCTCGTTATCGTATTTTAAAGGAGAGGAGCCCCGCCAGGAGCCCCATACATTAAATCCCCCCACAGTTAATATAGGGACGGCGGATAGCTCATTAAGATTGATCATTCCTCGTCCACCTCCACCATGCAGAACGCAGCACCGGCTTCATTAATCACCGGGATTTCAAGATAAAGCTCAGTGGCGGCACAGTCGCAGGACCCGGAGCCTGACAGCCCGGCTGCTACATGCATAATCACAGATGCGGTGCAGCCAAGGAGCAGCCGCCCGGCTCCCTGCCACGCTAGAGGGGGCACCACATCTACGCCTCCCTCCCTCCTCCATCCTCTCTTCAACCTATACTCTCCTCCCTCCCGTCCTCCTCACCTGTCCTCTTCACTGCAATTGTCTGTCTGTTGCTTTTGCTCAGCTCCACTCCCACTCCTGACATCACCCCTCCCATGCTTTTGTCTCCCAGCATCCTCTCCAGCCCCCCACCAGCCTAACATCCACCTGCTTCCCATACCCACTTATAGCCTCTGCTTTTTTCCCTTCCTTTTCTCCCTCTTCATCCACTTGCCTCCCTTTTTCTTTTTTTTCCTCCCTCTCATCTTCTAAATCTTCCTTCCTCACCGTACCTGCCACCTCTTCCATGCTTCTCTAAATTCTTTCTCCGCCTCCCTGCTTTCTCTGCTCCACTGATGCTGGAGTTGTTAGCCATTTCTCTAATAGCCTGTTTTTTTAGCCTGGTAATGCCTCAGTTAGAAAAGTGGTGGTGGAAAATTTAAGAGAAGAAAGGATTAGAGGAAAAAAAAGTCCAGTCAGGCCAGTCAGCTCATTTGCCTCTGGACCGAGTGTCAGATGGCTGTTTTTTTTTTATCTAAAACTCCCAATCAAACTGTCTCTTTTGCCTTATTACGTTCACAAAAAGTCTGCAATTTTTGTCCAGAGCCACCGGCGAGCTGAAATGTAAGCACTTAATATTTTATTTGAAATCTTGATTACTCTTTGTTTAATTCAGCTGCCACTGTTTGAGGATGACATCCAGGGACACTCAAGGCCCCGCAGTTTGTCCATCAAAGCTGCGATGACGGAAGAACAGAAAATAAGAGTTTTGTCCTCACTCCTTCCCCACCCCAAGTTCAATTTAATTTTTTGTTCATAAAATAAACAGGATTTTAGCTCAACAATCAATATGAGCACTGTGTAAATTTCAAAAAGGAGTAACCAAACACTGGAGGGTTGAATTTCAGTTTGCTTGCTTTAGTTATGGTCATATCTGTGCTCAGTTATTCATATCTACTGTAGGCAGGTGGAGGTTTCACGAAAAGGTCAGTTTCTTTGCACTGCCTTTCTTTTAAAAGATTTCTTTACCTCTGTGACACTTTCTCACTCTGTATTGTATTATGGAGCTAAAAGCAAATCCAAAATATCATTAAAGCTGCAAGCAGCGATGACGGGCCCTCGCACCCCTTGCGACCCGCGGGAGTCGCAGCCGGCGCAGCCAAGAGTACCAGAGTCCTCCTATGCCCTCTCCTCTTCTCCCCAGTACACGTCATAGTACAAACAGGTTATTTCCTGTTACCAGCAGGGGGCGCCACGAGTAAGGCGGGAGTTTGACATATGGAGGCGTTCAGGGCAGAGCCCTCATCATGCTCATGAAGTTTGACGATGTTTGGATAAAGTATGTGGATGTGAGAGCCATTCAAAATGTCATGGCAAATTCACCAAACGCCATCGAACTTTGGCGAGCCACAGAGGCCACGCCCTTTAACTTAGAGAAAAGTCTCTTATAACTTTTGATCATCATGGTCTTGAGGTGAGGTCCACCAGATATGAAGTTGATCGGGTGAAATCCCTAGCACGAGTTCATCCGCATACCAGTGGTGGAAAGCAGTGAAATTTGGCCGCCAAAAACAAAATGGTCGACTTCCTGCTGGGTTGAGGTCATGGTGTCAAGAGACTTTTTTGTGCGTCTGGAAGTGTTCTTTATGTGTACCGATTTTCATCTTCATACTCCAAAAAAACCCATATGGAGAGGGGTATTTTAAATTTTCAAGGGGGCGCAGTTGAGCCACTTTGCCCCGCCCAATTACAAAAACCCCATCAGAGTCTAGGACCAGCCCCCAAGAACGTGTGTATGAATTTTTAGGATCATAGGAGGTGGTTAAGGTCATTACAAATCCAAACGTAATTTCACGGCGAGGGATCGTCAGTTGCCGCGCCGCCACACAGATGCCATTGCACCCAGCTTCACAGCCTTTATAATGTAGCTTCACCAAGTAGTTGGGAAGGTTGTAGAGCAGAAACCAAGCCGATGGTGTCAACTATTAAGGAGCAGTACACTTCAGAGTAAAAATAGGTCATTTCCTGTTACCAGCAGGGGACGCCACGAGTAAGGCGGGACTTTGACATATGGAGGCGTTCAGGGCAGAGCCCTGATCATGCTCATAAAGTTTGAAGATGTTTGGATAAAGTATGTGGACGTGAGAGCCATTCAAAATGTCATGGAAAATTCACCAAACGCCACCAAACTTTGGCGGGCCACAGAGGCCACGCCCTTTAACTTAGAGAAAACTCTGTGATAACTTTTGATCATCATGGTCTTGAGGTGAAGTCCACCAAATATGAAGTGGATCAGGTGAAATCCCTAGCACGAGTTCGTCCGCATACCAATGGTGTAATTCGCCAAAATCGCCAACTTCCGACCACAATGGCGGACTTCCTGTTGGGTTGAGGTCATGGTGTCAAGAGACTTTTTGGTGTGTCTCGGTATGATCAACATGTGTACCAATTTTCATGCACCTATGACAAACTAAGCCCAATGGGAGGGGGGTTTTGAAAATTTCAAGGGGGCGCTGCGGAGCCATTTTGCCCCCCCCATTTACAACGACCACAAAATATCAAATTTTTCACCAGACCTGATGAGTGTGCAAAATTTCAGGCGTTTTAGAGCATGGGAAGGGGTTGAAAAATGCAGTTGTTTGGGAGGAATAATAATAATAATAATAATTAAAGCTGCAAGCAGCGATGACGGGCCCTCGCACCCCTTGCGACCCGCGGGAGTCGCAGCCAGCGCAGCCAAGTACCAGAGTCATCCTATGTCCTCTCCTCTTCTCCCCAGTACACGTCATAGTACAAACAGGTTATTTCCTGTTACCAGCAGGGGGCGCCACGAGTAAGGCGGGAGTTTGACATATGGAGCCGTTCAGGGCAGAGCCCTCATCATGCTCATAAAGTTTGAAGATGTTTGGATAAAGTATGTGGACGTGAGAGCCATTCAAAATGTCATGGCAAATTCACCAAACGCCACCGAACTTTGGCGAGCCACAGAGGCCACGCCCTTTAACTTAGAGAAAAGTCTCTTATAACTTTTGATCATCATGGTCTTGAGGTGAGGTCCACCAGATATGAAGTTGATCGGGTGAAATCCCTAGCACGAGTTCATCCGCATACCAATGGTGGAAAGCACTCAAATTTGGCCGCCAAAAACAAAATGGCTGACTTCCTGCTGGGTTGAGGTCATGGTGTCAAGAGACTTTTTTGTGCGTTCCGAAGTGTTCTTTATGTGTACCGATTTTCATTTTTGTATTCCAAAAAAACCCATATGGAGAGGGGTATTTTAAATCTTCAAGGGGGCGCCGTTGAGCCATTTTGCCCCGCCCAATTACAAAAACCCCATCAGAGTCTAGGACCAGCCCCCAAGAACGTGTGTATGAATTTTTAGGATCATAGGAGGTGGTTAAGGTCATTACAAATCCAAACGTAATTTCACGGCGAGGGATCGTCAGTTGCCGCGCCGCCATACAGATGCCATTGCACCCAGCTTCACGGCCTTTATAATGTAGCTTCACCAAGTAGTTGGGAAGGTTGTAGAGCAGAAACCAAGCCGATGGTGTCAACTATTAAGGAGCAGTACACTTCAGAGTAAAAATAGGTCATTTCCTGTTACCAGCAGGGGACGCCACGAGTAAGGCGGGAGTTTGACATATGGAGGCGTTCAGGGCAGAGCCCTGATCATGCTCATAAAGTTTGAAGATGTTTGGATAAAGTATGTGGACGTGAGAGCCATTCAAAATGTCATGGCAAATTCACCAAACGCCACCAAACTTTGGCGGGCCACAGAGGCCACGCCCTTTAACTTAGAGAAAACTCTGTGATAACTTTTGATCATCATGGTCTTGAGGTGAGGTCCACCAAATATGAAGTGGATCGGGTGAAATCCCTAGCACGAGTTCGTCCGCATACCAATGGTGTAATTCGCCAAAATCGCCAACTTCCGACCACAATGGCGGACTTCCTGTTGGGTTGAGGTCATGGTGTCAAGAGACTTTTTGGTGTGTCTCGGTATGATCAACATGTGTACCAATTTTCATGCACCTATGACAAACTAAGCCCAATGGGAGGGGGGTTTTGAAAATTTCAAGGGGGCGCTGCAGAGCCATTTTGCCCCCCCCATTTACAACGACCACAAAATATCAAATTTTTCACCAGACCTGATGAGTGTGCAAAATTTCAGGCGTTTTAGAGCATGGGAAGGGGTTGAAAAATGCAGTTGTTTGGGAGGAATAATAATAATAATAATAATAATTAAAGCTGCAAGCAGCGATGACGGGCCCTCGCACCCCTTGCGACCCGCCGGAGTCGCAGCCGGCGCAGCTAAGTACCAGAGTCCCCCTATGTCCTCTCCTCTTCTCCTCAGTACACGTCATAGTACAAACAGGTTATTTCCTGTTACCAGCAGGGGGCGCCACGAGTAAGGCGGGAGTTTGACATATGGAGCCGTTCAGGGCAGAGCCCTGATCATGCTCATAAAGTTTGAAGATGTTTGGATAAAGTATGTGGACGTGAGAGCCATTCAAAATGTCATGGCAAATTCACCAAACGCCACCGAACTTTGGCGAGCCACAGAGGCCACACCCTTTAACTTAGAGAAAAGTCTGTTATAACTTTTGATCATCATGGTCTTGAAGTGAGGTCCACCAGATATGAAGTGGATCGGGTGAAATCCCTAGCACGAGTTCATCCGCATACCAATGGTGGAAAGCACTCAAATTTGGCCGCCAAGAACAAAATGGCTGACTTCCTGCTGGGTTGAGGTCATGGTGTCAAGAGACTTTTTTGTGCGGCCCGAAGTGTTCTTTATGTGTACTGATTTTCATCTTTGTATTCCAAAAAAACCCATATGGAGAGGGGTATTTTAAATGTTCAAGGGGGCGCCGTTGAGCCATTTTGCCCCGCCCAATTACAAAAACCCCATCAGAGTCTAGGACCAGCCCCCAAGAACGTGTGTATGAATTTTTAGGATCATAGGAGGTGGTTAAGGTCATTACAAATCCAAACGTAATTTCACGGCGAGGGATCGACAGTTGCCGCGCCGCCACACAGATGCCATTGCACCCAGCTTCACGGCCTTTATAAGGTAGCTTCACCAAGTAGTTGGGAAGGTTGTAGAGCAGAAACGGAGCCGATGGTGTCAACTATTAAGGAGCAGTACACTTCAGAGTAAAAATAGGTCATTTCCTGTTACCAGCAGGGGACGCCACGAGTAAGGCGGGAGTTTGACATATGGAGGCGTTCAGGGCAGAGCCCTGATCATGCTCATAAAGTTTGAAGATGTTTGGATAAAGTATGTGGACGTGAGAGCCATTCAAAATGTCATGGCAAATTCACCAAACGCCACCAAACTTTGGCGGGCCACAGAGGCCACGCCCTTTAACTTAGAGAAAACTCTGTTATAACTTTTGATCATCATGGTCTTGAGGTGAGGTCCACCAAATATGAAGTGGATCAGGTGAAATGCCTAGCACGAGTTCGTCCGCATACCAATGGTGTAATTCGCCAAAATGGCCAACTTCCGACCACAATGGCGGACTTCCTGTTGGGTTGAGGTCATGGTGTCAAGAGACTTTTTGGTGTGTCTCGGTATGATCAACATGTGTACCAATTTTCATGCACCTATGACAAACTAAGCCCAATGGGAGGGGGGTTTTGAAAATTTCAAGGGGGCGCTGCAGAGCCATTTTGCCCCCCCCATTTACAACGACCACAAAATATCAAATTTTTCACCAGACCTGATGAGTGTGCAAAATTTCAGGCGTTTTAGAGCATGGGAAGGGGTTGAAAAATGCAGTTGTTTGGGAGGAATAATAATAATAATAATAATTAAAGCTGCAAGCAGCGATGACGGGCCCTCGCACCCCTTGCGACCCGCCGGAGTCGCAGCCGGCGCAGCCAAGTACCAGAGTCCCCCTATGTCCTCTCCTCTTCTCCCCAGTACACGTCATAGTACAAACAGGTTATTTCCTGTTACCAGCAGGGGGCGCCACGAGTAAGGCGGGAGTTTGACATATGGAGCTGTTCAGGGCAGAGCCCTCATCATGCTCATAAAGTTTGAAGATGTTTGGATAAAGTATGTGGACATGAGAGCCATTCAAAATGTCATGGCAAATTCACCAAACGCCACCGAACTTTGGCGAGCCACAGAGGCCACACCCTTTAACTTAGAGAAAAGTCTGTTATAACTTTTGATCATCATGGTCTTGAGGTGAGGTCCACCAGATATGAAGTTGATCGGGTGAAATCCCTAGCACGAGTTCATCCGCATACCAATGGTGGAAAGCACTCAAATTTGGCCGCCAAAAACAAAATGGCTGACTTCCTGCTGGGTTGAGGTCATGGTGTCAAGAGACTTTTTTGTGCGTCCCGAAGTGTTCTTTATGTGTACTGATTTTCATCTTTGTATTCCAAAAAAACCCATATGGAGAGGGGTATTTTAAATCTTCAAGGGGGCGCCGTTGAGCCATTTCGCCCCGCCCAATTACAAAAACCCCATCAGAGTCTAGGATCAGTCCCCAAGAACGTGTGTATGAATTTTTATGATCATAGGAGGTGGTTAAGGTCATTACAAATCCAAACGTAATTTCACGGCGAGGGATCGTCAGTTGCCGCGCCGCCACACAGATGCCATTGCACCCAGCTTCACGGCCTTTATAATGTAGCTTCACCAAGTAGTTGGGAAGGTTGTAGAGCAGAAACCAAGCCGATGGTGTCAACTATTAAGGAGCAGTACACTTCAGAGTAAAAATAGGTCATTTCCTGTTACCAGCAGGGGACGCCACAAGTAAGGCGGGAGTTTGACATATGGAGGCGTTCAGGGCAGAGCCCTGATCATGCTCATAAAGTTTGAAGATGTTTGGATAAAGTATGTGGACGTGAGAGCCAGTCAAAATGTCATGGCAAATTCACCAAACGCCACCAAACTTTGGCGGGCCACAGAGGCCACGCCCTTTAACTTAGAGAAAACTCTGTGATAACTTTTGATCATCATGGTCTTGAGGTGAGGTCCACCAAATATGAAGTGGATCAGGTGAAATCCCTAGCACGAGTTCGTCCGCATACCAATGGTGTAATTCGCCAAAATCGCCAACTTCCGACCACAATGGCGGACTTCCTGTTGGGTTGAGGTCATGGTGTCAAGAGACTTTTTGGTGTGTCTCGGTATGATCAACATGTGTACCAATTTTCATGCACCTATGACAAACTAAGCCCAATGGGAGGGGGGTTTTGAAAATTTCAAGGGGGCGCTGCAGAGCCATTTGGCCCCCCCCATTTAAAACGACCACAAAATATCAAATTTTTCACCAGACCTAATGAGTGTGCAAAATTTCAGGCGTTTTAGAGCATGGGAAGGGGTTGAAAAATGCAGTTGTTTGGGAGGACAAATAATAATAATAATAATAATAAACATTAGAATTACAATAGGGCCTTCGCACCACTCGGTGCTCGGGCCCTAATTAAAGCTGCAAGCAGCGATGACGGGCCCTCGCACCCCTTGCGACCCGCCGGAGTCGCAGCCGGCGCAGCTAAGTACCAGAGTCCCCCTATGTCCTCTCCTCTTCTCCTCAGTACACGTCATAGTACAAACAGGTTATTTCCTGTTACCAGCAGGGGGCGCCACGAGTAAGGCGGGAGTTTGACATATGGAGCCGTTCAGGGCAGAGCCCTGATCATGCTCATAAAGTTTGAAGATGTTTGGATAAAGTATGTGGACGTGAGAGCCATTCAAAATGTCATGGCAAATTCACCAAACGCCACCGAACTTTGGCGAGCCACAGAGGCCACGCCCTTTAACTTAGAGAAAAGTCTGTTATAACTTTTGATCATCATGGTCTTGAAGTGAGGTCCACCAGATATGAAGTGGATCGGGTGAAATCCCTAGCACGAGTTCATCCGCATACCAATGGTGGAAAGCACTCAAATTTGGCCGCCAAGAACAAAATGGCTGACTTCCTGCTGGGTTGAGGTCATGGTGTCAAGAGACTTTTTTGTGCGGCCCGAAGTGTTCTTTATGTGTACTGATTTTCATCTTTGTATTCCAAAAAAACCCATATGGAGAGGGGTATTTTAAATGTTCAAGGGGGCGCCGTTGAGCCATTTTGCCCCGCCCAATTACAAAAACCCCATCAGAGTCTAGGACCAGCCCCCAAGAACGTGTGTATGAATTTTTAGGATCATAGGAGGTGGTTAAGGTCATTACAAATCCAAACGTAATTTCACGGCGAGGGATCGACAGTTGCCGCGCCGCCACACAGATGCCATTGCACCCAGCTTCACGGCCTTTATAAGGTAGCTTCACCAAGTAGTTGGGAAGGTTGTAGAGCAGAAACGGAGCCGATGGTGTCAACTATTAAGGAGCAGTACACTTCAGAGTAAAAATAGGTCATTTCCTGTTACCAGCAGGGGACGCCACGAGTAAGGCGGGAGTTTGACATATGGAGGCGTTCAGGGCAGAGCCCTGATCATGCTCATAAAGTTTGAAGATGTTTGGATAAAGTATGTGGACGTGAGAGCCATTCAAAATGTCATGGCAAATTCACCAAACGCCACCAAACTTTGGCGGGCCACAGAGGCCACGCCCTTTAACTTAGAGAAAACTCTGTTATAACTTTTGATCATCATGGTCTTGAGGTGAGGTCCACCAAATATGAAGTGGATCAGGTGAAATGCCTAGCACGAGTTCGTCCGCATACCAATGGTGTAATTCGCCAAAATGGTCAACTTCTGACCACAATGGCGGACTTCCTGTTGGGTTGAGGTCATGGTGTCAAGAGACTTTTTGGTGTGTCTCGGTATGATCAACATGTGTACCAATTTTCGTGCACCTATGACAAACTAAGCCCAATGGGAGGGGGGTTTTGAAAATTTCAAGGGGGCGCTGCAGAGCCATTTTGCCCCCCCCATTTACAACGACCACAAAATATCAAATTTTTCACCAGACCTGATGAGTGTGCAAAATTTCAGGCGTTTTAGAGCATGGGAAGGGGTTGAAAAATGCAGTTGTTTAGGAGGACAAATAATAATAATAATAATAATAATAATAATAATAATAAACATTAGAATTACAATAGGGCCTTCGCACCACTCGGTGCTCGGGCCCTAATTAAAGCTGCAAGCAGCGATGACGGGCCCTCGCACCCCTTGCGACCTGCGGGAGTCGCAGCCGGTGCAGCCAAGAGTACCAGAGTCCTCCTATGTCCTCTCCTCTTCTCCCCAGTACACGTCATAGTACAAACAGGTTATTTCCTGTTACCAGCAGGGGGCGCCACGAGTAAGGCGGGAGTTTGACATATGGAGGCGTTCAGGGCAGAGCCCTCATCATGCTCATGAAGTTTGACGATGTTTGGATAAAGTATGTGGATGTGAGAGCCATTCAAAATGTCATGGCAAATTCACCAAACGCCATCGAACTTTGGCGAGCCACAGAGGCCACGCCCTTTAACTTAGAGAAAAGTCTCTTATAACTTTTGATCATCATGGTCTTGAGGTGAGGTCCACCAGATATGAAGTTGATCGGGTGAAATCCCTAGCACGAGTTCATCCGCATACCAGTGGTGGAAAGCAGTGAAATTTGGCCGCCAAAAACAAAATGGTCGACTTCCTGCTGGGTTGAGGTCATGGTGTCAAGAGACTTTTTTGTGCGTCCTGAAGTGTTCTTTATGTGTACTGATTTTCATCTTCGTATTCCAAAAAAACCCATATGGAGAGGGGTATTTTAAATCTTCAAGGGGGCGCCGTTGAGCCATTTTGCCCCGCCCAATTACAAAAACCCCACCAGAGTCTAGGACCAGCCCCCAAGAACGTGTGTATGAATTTTTATGATCATAGGAGGTGGTTAAGGTCATTACAAATCCAAACGTAATTTCACGGCGAGGGATCGTCAGTTGCCGCACCGCCACACAGATGCCATTGCACCCAGCTTCACGGCCTTTATAATGTAGCTTCACCAAGTAGTTGGGAAGGTTGTAGAGCAGAAACCAAGCCGATGGTGTCAACTATTAAGGAGCAGTACACTTCAGAGTAAAAATAGGTCATTTCCTGTTACCAGCAGGGGACGCCACGAGTAAGGCGGGAGTTTGACATACGGAGGCGTTCACGGCAGAGCCCTGATCATGCTCATAAAGTTTGAAGATGTTTGGATAAAGTATGTGGACGTGAGAGCCACTCAAAATGTCATGGCAAATTCACCAAACGCCACCAAACTTTGGCGAGCCACAGAGGCCACGCCCTTTAACTTAGAGAAAAGTCTCTTATAACTTTTGATCATCATGGTCTTGAGGTGAGGTCCACCAGATATGAAGTTGATCGGGTGAAATCCCTAGCACGAGTTCATCTGCATACCAATGGTGGAAAGCACTCAAATTTGGCCGCCAAAAACAAAATGGCTGACTTCCTGCTGGGTTGAGGTCATGGTGTCAAGAGACTTTTTTGTGCGTCCCGAAGTGTTCTTTATGTGTACTGATTTTCATCTTTGTATTCCAAAAAAACCCATATGGAGAGGGGTATTTTAAATCTTCAAGGGGGCGCCGTTGAGCCATTTTGCCCCGCCCAATTACAAAAACCCCATCAGAGTCTAGGACCAGCCCCCAAGAACGTGTGTATGTATTTTTAGGATCATAGGAGGTGGTTAAGGTCATTACAAATCCAAACGTAATTTCACGGCGAGGGATCGTCAGTTGCCGCGCCGCCACACAAATGCCATTGCACCCAGCTTCACGGCCTTTATAATGTAGCTTCACCAAGTAGTTGGGAAGGTTGTAGAGCAGAAACCAAGCCGATGGTGTCAACTATTAAGGAGCAGTACACTTCAGAGTAAAAATAGGTCATTTCCTGTTACCAGCAGGGGACGCCACGAGCAAGGCGGGAGTTTGACATATGGAGGCGTTCAGGGCAGAGCCCTGATCATGCTCATAAAGTTTGAAGATGTTTGGATAAAGTATGTGGACGTGAGAGCCATTCAAAATGTCATGGCAAATTCACCAAACGCCAGCAAACTTTGGCGGGCCACAGAGGCCACGCCCTTTAACTTAGAGAAAACTCTGTGATAACTTTTGATCATCATGGTCTTGAGGTGAGGTCCACCAAATATGAAGTGGATCGGGTGAAATCCCTAGCACGAGTTCGTCCGCATACCAATGGTGTAATTCGCCAAAATCGCCAACTTCCGACCACAATGGCGGACTTCCTGTTGGGTTGAGGTCATGGTGTCAAGAGACTTTTTGGTGTGTCTCGGTATGATCAACATGTGTACCAATTTTCATGCACCTATGACAAACTAAGCCCAATGGGAGGGGGGTTTTGAAAATTTCAAGGGGGCGCTGCGGAGCCATTTTGCCCCCCCCATTTACAACGACCACAAAATATCAAATTTTTCACCAGACCTGATGAGTGTGCAAAATTTCAGGCGTTTTAGAGCATGGGAAGGGGATGAAAAATGCAGTTGTTTGGGAGGACAAATAATAATAATAATAATAATTAAAGCTGCAAGCAGCGATGACGGGCCCTCGCACCCCTTGCGACCCGCGGGAGTCGCAGCCGGCGCAGCCAAGAGTACCAGAGTCATCCTATGTCCTCTCCTCTTCTACCCAGTACACGTCATAGTACAAACAGGTTATTTCCTGTTACCAGCAGGGGGCGCCACGAGTAAGGCGGGGGTTTGACATATGGAGCCGTTCAGGGCAGAGCCCTCATCATGCTCATGAAGTTTGAAGATGTTTGGATAAAGTATGAAAAACCCATATGGAGAGGGGTATTTTAAATTTTCAAGGGGGCGCAGTTGAGCCACTTTGCCCCGCCCAATTACAAAAACCCCATCAGAGTCTAGGACCAGCCCCCAAGAACGTGTGTATGAATTTTTATGATCATAGGAGGTGGTTAAGGTCATTACAAATCCAAACGTAATTTCATGGCGAGGGATCGTCAGTTGCCGCGCCGCCACACAGATGCCATTGCACCCAGCTTCACGGCCTTTATAATGTAGCTTCACCAAGTAGTTGGGAAGGTTGTAGAGCAGAAACCAAGCCGATGGTGTCAACTATTAAGGAGCAGTACACTTCAGAGTAAAAATAGGTCATTTCCTGTTACCAGCAGGGGACGCCACGAGTAAGGCGGGAGTTTGACATATGGAGGCGTTCAGGGCAGAGCCCTGATCATGCTCATGAAGTTTGAAGATGTTTGGATAAAGTATGTGGACGTGAGAGCCATTCAAAATGTCATGGCAAATTCACCAAACGCCACCAAACTTTGGCGGGCCACAGAGGCCACGCCCTTTAACTTAGAGAAAACCCTTTAATAACTTTTGATCATCATGGTCTTGAGGTGAGGTCCACCAGATATGAAGTTGATCGGGTGAAATCCCTAGCACGAGTTCATCCACATACCAATGGTGGAAAGCACTCAAATTTGGCCGCCAAAAACAAAATGGCCGACTTCCTGCTGGGTTGAGGTCATGGTGTCAAGAGACTTTTTTGTGCGTCTGGAAGTGTTCTTTATGTGTACCGATTTTCATCTTCGTACTCCAAAAAAACCCATATGGAGAGGGGTATTTTAAATTTTCAAGGGGGCGCCGTTGAGCCATTTTGCCCCGCCCAATTATAAAAACTCCATCAGAGTCTAGGACCAGCCCCCAAGAACGTGTGTATGAATTTTTATGATCATAGGAGGTGGTTAAGGTCATTACAAATCCAAACGTAATTTCACGGCGAGGGATCGTCAGTTGCCGCGCCGCCACACAGATGCCATTGCACCCAGCTTCACGGCCTTTATAATGTAGCTTCACCAAGTAGTTGGGAAGGTTGTAGAGCAGAAACCAAGCCGATGGTGTCAACTATTAAGGAGCAGTACACTTCAGAGTAAAAATAGGTCATTTCCTGTTACCAGCAGGGGACGCCACGAGTAAGGCGGGAGTTTGACATATGGAGGCGTTCAGGGCAGAGCCCTGATCATGCTCATAAAGTTTGAAGATGTTTGGATAAAGTATGTGGACGTGAGAGCCATTCAAAATGTCATGGCAAATTCACCAAACGCCACCAAACTTTGGCGGGCCACAGAGGCCACGCCCTTTAACTTAGAGAAAACTCTGTGATAACTTTTGATCATCATGGTCTTGAGGTGAGGTCCACCAAATATGAAGTGGATCGGGTGAAATCCCTAGCACGAGTTCGTCCGCATACCAATGGTGGAAAGCACTCAAATTTGGCCGCCAAAAACAAAATGGCCGACTTCCTGCTGGGTTGAGGTCATGGTGTCAAGAGACTTTTTTGTGCGTCTGGAAGTGTTCTTTATGTGTACCGATTTTCATCTTCATACTCCAAAAAAACCCATATGGAGAGGGGTATTTTAAATCTTCAAGGGGGCGCCGTTGAGCCATTTTGCCCCGCCCAATTACAAAAACCCCATCAGAGTCTAGGACCAGCCCCCAAGAACGTGTGTATGAATTTTTAGGATCATAGGAGGTGGTTAAGGTCATTACAAATCCAAACGTAATTTCACGGCGAGGGATCGTCAGTTGCCGCGCCGCCACACAGATGCCATTGCACCCAGCTTCACGGCCTTTATAATGTAGCTTCACCAAGTAGTTGGGAAGGTTGTAGAGCAGAAACCAAGCCGATGGTGTCAACTATTAAGGAGCAGTACACTTCAGAGTAAGAATAGGTCATTTCCTGTTACCAGCAGGGGACGCCACGAGTAAGGCGGGAGTTTGACATATGGAGGCGTTCAGGGCAGAGCCCTGATCAAGCTCATGAAGTTTGAAGATGTTTGGATAAAGTATGTGGACGTGAGAGCCATTCAAAATGTCATGGAAAATTCACCAAACGCCATCAAACTTTGGCGGGCCACAGAGGCCACGCCCTTTAACTTAGAGAAAAGCCTTGAATAACTTTTGATCATCATGGTCTTGAGGTGAGGTCCACCAAATATGAAGTGGATCGGGTGAAATCCCTAGCACGAGTTCGTCCGCATACCAATGGTGTAATTCGCCAAAATGGCCAACTTCCGACCACAATGGCGGACTTCCTGTTGGGTTGAGGTCATGGTGTCAAGAGACTTTTTGGTGTGTCTCGGTATGATCAACATGTGTACCAATTTTCATGCACCTATGACAAACTAAGCCCAATGGGAGGGGGGTTTTGAAAATTTCAAGGGGGCGCTGCGGAGCCATTTGGCCCCCCCCATTTACAACGACCACAAAATATCAAATTTTTCACCAGACCTGATGAGTGTGCAAAATTTCAGGCGTTTTAGAGCATGGGAAGGGGTTGAAAAATGCAGTTGTTTGGGAGGAATAATAATAATAATAATAATAATAATAATAAACATTAGAAAAACAATAGGGCCTTCGCACCACTCGGTGCTCGGGCCCTAATAAACATTAGAATTACAATAGGGCCTTCGCACCACTCGGTGCTCGGGCCCTAATAATAATAATAATAATAATAATAATAATAATAATAATAATAATAATAATAAACACTACAAAAACAATAGGGCCTTCGCACCACTCGGTGCTCGGGCCCTAATAAACATTAGAATTACAATAGGGCCTTCGCACCACTCGGTGCTCGGGCCCTAATAATAATAATAATAATAATAATAATAATAAACACTACAAAAACAATAGGGCCTTCGCACCACTCGGTGCTCGGGCCCTAATTAAACTCCACAGCTCTAGAGGCCATTGTTGTTGTATGACTAAATCAGAAATCACCTGTCACTGTGCTAAACCACAAATTTTCTAGCCTTTAATATTCTTTATTTGTGATTTATTTTCTCTGTTTTCTTTATTTGATGACTCCTTTGTTTGGCTGAGCCTCTTTTTCTTGAGCAGCAAGCCTTGTTGCTTCTGTATTTTCCAGGCAGGTTTTAACAGAGGTAGAAGAAATATTCAGCTCCTTTACTTATAAATGACAATACAATAATATAAAAATGCTGCATTATGAGGAAAAAAGGAAGGAAGTCCTGTGTTTTTAAATTTCCCTAAAAGTAGAGACATATTATCCACAAAATGTGCTTTAAGAATCAGATAAGATAATATCATTTGTTTTGTCTTTAAAATCTTAATAAAGTGGAGTAACATCCAGGAAGTCAAGTACCTCAAATTAAATTGCACCAAATTGGACTTTGGCACAGTACTTGACTAAATGAACTTTCAATCACAGTTTTGTTTTTCTTTTTTTTTTTTTTAGCATTTTTAAGGAAAATTTAGAGCCCCTTTTTAATCTTCTCATGTACTTTTGGGTCCCATCCCAGATTTCAGAGCACACATACTCACACACAGAAGGGGCCATGGCTCAGAGCAGGTTGGCCGCTGATCCCTCGGTTGGCAGTTCGATCCCCGGCTCCTTCAAACTCAGGTTGCATCAGGAAGGGCATCCGGCTTAAAAACCTATGCCAAATCAAACATGCGGACAGTGATCCGTTGTGGCGACCCCTATCGGGAGCAGCCGAAAGATTACAACAACACACACACACACACACTCACAGAGTAACCCAAAAATGTTACCTGCATTCTTGATGAAGTGTGACGCTGTTGCTCAGAGCTGGTGCATCATTGAGTATTCGGAAGAGGCCTCAAACTGGATCAGTGCCATTTGCCTACATGAGACGTCCACTGCCCTCAGTTATGTGGGAGCAAATTGATTTCTGTGTAAAGAGGTGAGGTTACACCCTCAAATGGGCCTGAATCTCGAACACTTCATGCCAGAGATGTGGTATCTAATATGACGAGATTAATTGCCACATGTCAAATGTCGATGTGTTATTCCGCACATCAGCCATGAAATAGGTAGTAATGCATTATCAATGAGGCTGAGTCTAAACACAGCAGATGTTACCAGGAAGCCAGTCAATAGCGGATGTTTCTCTCTAATGAGAAGGCATAATTGCAACAGGGAGAGAGCTCAGTATCCAAAACAGCTGCAGATGCGCCGCCACATCTGAGCAAAAATCCAGAAAGAAGTTAAATAGCACGCTGATGTTCACGGTGGGCTCACTTATCTGAGTGGATACTCAAACTTTTTCCTTACACAGAAACTTTTAAATGGGTTTGATAATGCATTCAGGGCATCTAATAAATACTAATGACAGGACCAGACATTAGCAAGAATGGCTCCCCTCTCCAACTCATTATTCCACAGAGTTAGCAACAGGCTTAGCATGTGAAGATATATAATTCGTCCGTGACACAGACAAATGATAATGGCCTGAATTGCAATCAAGAGATCTTTGTAGGCTAGTGGTGCACTCTGTAAGCTAAATAGACTTAAAGCCTTCCTTAGCAGTAAGACAGAACATGATGAGTTGCCGAAACATTAAGTTTACAGAATGTGTTTTGTTGCCAGAGGCTGCAGCTCTAAATTATGCTGTTGATTATTATCATTTTTCAGCTACAGTAGTCATGTAGCGTTTACCTACTCTCCTCTCTCAGATACAGACATTGTTTTCTTATGAAATGCAGCTCGCTGGACTGCAGGATAAAAAGTATTGTATTAAACTTAGATTACAACTTTACAAGAACACAACAGTCATACATAGGCACTGGGGCATGCTGGACACAATCAGAATTTTTGGGGCAGTCCAGTCATCTAACAGATTGTTTCCTGTCCCTGGAGAGAGAAAGAGAGAGAGAGAGGCAGATGGAAACAGGGAGAGAGGGAGGAATGAAAGAGAGGAGAGACAACAATCTGATGAAATGCAAAGATTACTCGCCTGACTCCACCGTAGGCTGGGCTCTCATCTCAGGTGTGCAGTCTGCTGAGAAGACTCCCACATACAACCTAACCCCACCACTCACCTTTCTGCTTGGGCTGCTGTGACTTTCACAAAGTTACCCAGCAAACACACATTGTCTTCAGGGGGGGACATGTGACATTTATCTTAAGCTGTTCTGGTGACATGGGAATTATTTTTTTGTTGTTGTTGTTGTTTTTCTGTGTGTGTGTGTGTGTGTGTGTGTGTGTGTGTGTGTGTGTGTGTGTGTGTGTGTGTGTGTGTGTGTGCGTGTGCGTGTGCGCACGTGTGTGTGTGTGTGCGTGCGCGCGCGCGTGTGTGTGTGTGTGTGTGTAGTTGTGTTCTCCTGCTGTTTGGGGTCATCTTGGACGAAATGTTGCCCATAGAGGCAAGTGTCACCCATGTGCAAAGCTTGTAAGTAATGTACACAAACCACACTCATAAACACAGGGGAGGTGTAAGACAAGCTGGGCAGCATATCTACATTCTCTCACACATACACTGGCATCTGTCCTCGGCCACCAGCGCATGCTTAAAAGTGAAGGGTAGGAGAGGGCCTGGCACAGCTTAGGCTGTTGGTTCCAGGCTGCAGTTGGGGCAGTGGAGGAGAAAGTAACTTTAAACTTTTAATTAGTGTTCAAGTGGAGTTTGCAGTTTATTTTACTTGAGGTGTATTTGTGCTTTAAATACCCTGAAAGGTACAACAACTTGACAGCTGTTCTTAAAGGGGCATGCACATGATTTCCATAGAGTATTTTCAATATTTAAAGCGCAACCATATTTTGTATTCCCCTACAGCCATCCTTTGCAGTTGCCTTTTAAGGAGTAGTTCAACTAGAACTTTGAACTTTTAATGTTGTGCTTATGGTCTGTAACAGCAGCATTACATCCTCCATAGCAGCAGCAGTGAGGGGTCTGCATCATTTGTCCTACTCATAAGCCTGATCACCCAGAACACTCTTTGTCAGCTTCTGAGCTGAAAAGCTGTAAATACTGCTAACAGCACATTCAAGTACCCTACTTTTTCTATCAGGAATAATAAAATAGACCCGAAGCAAAAGTATTTGATAGTAACTATGTTAGACACCTTCACTTAGAGGGTTGGTTTGTGCTAAATTGACAGAAGAAAATATTCATTTTTAGAACATTAAGTGTGGACTTGTGGACCCAAGTTGCAATCATTTGGCTTCACACTACCTGGATCACTTCTGTGATGACAGTAAAGCGCTCTGCTGCCGAACAGTACACCCCCTAATACCATGGCATGTTGGTAATGCCTCTCTAATAACTGGCTCATCTCCCTGCAACAGCTACTGTACATGTCCCGCAGAAGTGCCCTTGCTCAGTCAGTGTAATTGAGTAAGAATGCCAACTGTTGCCTCAAATGTGAGTATTACTTGTGCGTAGTTTTGTGTGGAGAGTTTTGAGAGACAACATGGTTTGGTGTGAGTGTTTTCTAACGACTGCCTGGGGTGATTAAAGGTTCCGTTGTCAGACTTTGGTTGATGAAATGCCAGAGTTGACTGGCTACCTGACTGAGGACCTAGAGACCAGTTTGGTATTTGTTGTAGTCATGACGTTGTGGTTTAAGGTCAAAACAGAGGCGTGCATTTGTTTGTAGTGGGCAGCGCTCGGTTCTGCATGTGAGTAAGCGTGACACACCGTCACGTGCTCGACTGGAAGCTCCGAAAGGACCTGAATGCTCAGTCATTCCTCTCAAGGTGAAGTACAAATGAAAACCGTTTTAAAAGGCAGATGTTCTCGGAAAGGTTGCATTCACACTGATACACAAGACCTGTGTCCAGATGATTCATTTCACTCAATTAGCCTTGTTTTTCCACCGGGGTTTATAATGTGGGTTAGACAGAACTCTGGCCCTTGCAGTAATTTATATGAAACAGTAACTTAGCAATTTAATTAAAAGGCAAGATGGAGAATTGTTACACACCCACTCAGTTCTAATCAAATCCCCTCCAAGCATACAGTATGTTATCTACACCAGCCAGCGACTTCTCATAAGCAAACATTGTTATTAGGATTATTCTCTCATGACATTGTCTTGCCCAAAGTCATGTGTGTGTGTGTGCATACATGTGTATTTGTGTGTAGGTGCATGTGCCCGTGCGATTTTGGTTCTGCATAAGCATTGCTGCACGTGTGTCTGTTTACATGAGCGCTTGTGCATTTTCGCCTGATGACTGTGTGAGTGTCATCTGTTGTGGTGTGTGGATGAATTACTCAACCACAAGCTTCACGAGTTTCACCACGACGTCCTCCATAATGCTCGAGCAGAATGTTTACTTATCTGTGATACAGTAGGGTACAGTCCACTCGTATAATTTCATGTGGCTTACTGTTGGAAAAAAAAAAAACATAACTAAAATCTGTACTGGCATCTTGCCTCTTTGGCAGTATGACAAATAAACCAGTCTGCAAATTCAAGGCTTAATCTTGGCTTCAGTAATAAAAAGTGGGCTTTTTTTTTCCGAATGCAGGGCTGTATTGTAGCATTTTATCTCAGTTCCCAAAAGCAGCTCATATTAGAAGTAAGGAGTTCTTAGATTTTCCTCTAATAAAGCTTCTCATATAATATATGCTTTTCTTAAAATAAGGAATTCTTGCATAGAAAAATAAATACTACAGTAAGGAGTTGGAGTCTCAATACTAAGGCATTTATGAGTAATTGAGATTTATTATTAAATGATTAGTCAGTGTGGTAATCACCCCATTCATCTAAATCCATTGTTAGTTTTGGAAGAATTCCTAGTCATTTTTGGAGCCGTATTGCTTTATTTCAATAAGCAATTTGCTGAATGCTCAGAATGATGAAGGAAACATTAATTGTCAAATCAAGAGGCTGTTGCTATGGAACAATTTTGGCTTCTGCCTCTTGTAAATATAAATATGTCTGTTGCCCAGAGAAACACATCAGAGGCGACGTTCTGCTCTGACATGGGGAATAATTGCTGATGCTGAACACATTCATTTGGCAACCCACTACATTTAGTTACATCTATGTTTTCATCATGACATATGGGGAGCCTATCCTTGTTTGTGAAATTATCCAATACCATGTTGGCTGTTGTTGCTCAGCATTGTAATTGGGTGTAGATCGACCAATCAGAGCTTTGATCCCCACTACACACCTCTGTCTGCTTCCACTGGCAGAAAAACAGAAAAAAAAAAAGGCAAAAACGACAGCTACTTTTCATCAGAGCAGTTAATTTAACTAATTAGTTTATAATTATGAGTTAATTCAATGTTCATCACATCTCATTAGTCCATCTTTCTGCTCCCCTTTTTCTATATGTATGCAGAGCTCACAATATCAGACTGGTGAGTTGTGCATAAATTTGACCACATCAGCTGAACAAATTAACATTAAGCTGCCTTCAAGGTGCTGTCAAAAACATCTGAGTGTTTAGGCTGATGTTTCAGATTGAGTGAATCATAAGGGCAGGCGGGTACGTCAGAGAAATTTGGAATTTTCTGTGATGCCCAGATTAGTGAGATGTAACTTGGTTAAAGTCATGTTTTTGATTTAAAACATTCTCAGGCATGGGCTGTATTTATGTTGAGAATCGAGTGTGTGTGTGTGTGTGTGTGTGTGTGTCTGTGTCCTTTCTTTATTTGTGACTGAAAGTTTTTAGCTCATTTTGTTTTGCTGCGATAAAGGATTTTCCCAATTTTCTGCCCATAATCCAAGGTTAAATCCGATGGAATCTGGTGTCATCCCACAGCTATCAGAGTCTGACTCCTGTTTTCAATCTGGCCCCTTAAGGTGACACTTGAGTTTGAATAACTTGTGTCAACACACTTGATGAGTCCGAGCAGGTTTCCTTGCTCCTTCTTTTACATGAAGCTGTCATCAGATCAGCCTGTATGTGGGGAAGTGTTAAAAATATTGAATGTCCCGTGATATACTTGGATTAAGATGTTGGTCAGCTTCACACACAAAACAGGTGGCGATCATTAAAATTAGCACTAAGCTATTTTCCACTTGTAAATCGGAGAAACGTCCATTTGTGTGTCTCTGAATGCTTGAATGTGCATTTTATTTCAGTGATGTATGATGGAAAAAAAAAAAAAAAACATATAAACACGATATGTTAATATAGTTGGTCAGGATTGTCACATTAGTGGCTTGGCACCATATTGACTTTCATGTTGCCAGCAGATTCAAAAACAGGTTTAAAGACAGCCAAGGAGGAGTGCTGCAGTGGTAATGATGTGTCAGAAAGCTATACAGGGACCACACACACACACACACACAAAGACAGAAAAATGGGTTTCCAGGAATATAAATCTGTACACATCTTTGATGTGTCACTGGATCTTGCTCGCATTGAAGTGCATGTAATTACACCTATTCCTTTTATGCTTTTGTGGTCCTGGTAAGTCTACTTGGCTTTTCTTTCATGTGACCTGACCGGGTGACAGGTGTTGGCACAATCACCATTACCTCTGTACACCATAATTAAGTCCTGCTTTTAGTGAAAATTTAGTTTTTAGCCACGTTGTAATAAAGACTTAGGGGGTGTCTCATATTCTGTTGGAACATTTTAATTGGAAGTGAAAATAGGCATGATGGTTTGATTTGTTTTTGTAGCTTAAAATGCTTTCAGCTGGAATAAACTCTACAAGCCTCCTTTGAATTATTTTGGAACAGAAGTCATGTCCCAGTTATTCTTTGGGTAGAGTTGTTCCTGCGGTGCATCTGTTGTGGGCTGGATTCACTCTGACTGCAAAGTGACAAGATAGATATGCTTCCTCGTTTTTTTTATCACTTACCAGGGTGGAATGAAGAAAAATATATGACTTTATCATTGCAAAAAATTTTTTAGAATTCATTCATTTAGTTGAGCGTTAGCTCAAATGTTTGGCCAACAATTTTTTAAAAAACTTTTTCGTTCAGTTTCAAAAACAAATTAAATTTTTGCACCTCTTCAGAACCCCCAAAATAAAACCGTTGTTTTAAATGTTTTGACACCAGTAACAATATTACAAGTTCACAGTGAGCAAAATGCTGGACATGCACGGTTATGTTGTAATTGGCTGTGATACACACAATCCTGATACATAAATGTGTTTATACTGTTGTTATCCTAGTAGAAACAGGATTTACTGATCTGTTTCATACTTGCACTAGGAGCTGTAGCAACAAATCTAAATTTTAAGCTCCTGTGAACTGCAAACAGCCTTGCTTGTAACCTACAGTATATGCATAGAGGGCATATATCAGCATTCTCTCTTCAGAAGACAGTCATAGGCAACTTTTGCCATTTTAGTATACATTTAAAAAGTCTGCAGCATCTTATTTCTTCCAGACTTTGACCAGATGTTGCAGCGCCTGAAGGAAAGAAGGGGATATGAAGGTGCTCTTGTTTGCTAGCAGGAGTTTGACCGCTTGTCACCTACTGTCCCTCCTGCCTGGCTAATGAGGAAGCCACCGCACCAGTCAAGACCAGAGACTTTCTCCTCTTCTCACTGCACACAGACAGAAAGAACAAGAGAGCATTGCGTGACATCCTGTCATAGTGTTGCACCAGGCCAACAGATGCTCCCAGGGCTCTCTGTTTATGTTCTTCCTCCTCAAAGAACTGTGCTTGTATTTGCCTCGACTTTGTTCTACTAGTGCCAATTGTTTGCTTGCATGTGTGTCTGTGTGTGTGTGTGTGTGTGTGTGTGTGTGTGTGTGTGTGTGTGTGTGTGTGTGTGTGTGCATGTTTGACCCTTGCACCAGAGGATATACGTAGAGGTTTGAGTGTGCAGTGCAGGACACACCAACTCTGTGCTTTGTGCTACTCAAGGTCTTTTCCTGCTTGCCTATTGGAGAAGGCAACAAAGGCCCAGACGGCGTCTTTGAGGGGCACAAGTTCCTTTTCTCTGTCACAGTGTGTCCTCCCCACGGCTCAGTCCAGACTCGTTGACAGCAGTGCTGAGGCTCAAGCAGCTCAGCTCAGCAGATTCGAGCAGGGAAAAATAAAGCGTCCTCATCATGGACTATTCTCCGAGGCTATATGGTGCCACTGCTCTCGTACAGACTGAAATCAGGACAGCTAGAGACTCAAGGGGTCTCGAGGATTTCTGATGCCTTACATGAGCTGATTTTCTGGGAGTAGGCACAAACTGTTGAGACGTCTGCAGAAATGAATGTGGCGGTGATTGAGGTATGTTTCAGAGACTGTTGTGAGTAATTGCACCTTGAAAGAGACCCAGGCTAGGTGGGTAATACATGAGATGTGCTGGCTTTTATCTACGTGAAGCATCGTTTGTTCAGCAGATGGTCTCTAGATGAGTGGCCTGATAGTGTTGGTGACATTTTGCACCTGTTAAAGGCAGCCATCATGGCTTTTGAAATGAACTGTCCTGAGCTGAAGATGGTGGCGCTAAACAAAAATGGCTTGTGAAATGTTGCTTCTGAAAAGTGATTGCCTCCTTGTTTTCGTGCTAACAAATAGGACGTATCAGTGTGATTTTACAGTGTCCTGCTTCCTTCTTTGGAATATTGTGTAAACAAGAAATGTAAATTTAACAGTAAGACATTTTAAAGAAAGTAATTATTTTTCAGTAAAATCTGACGATCACTACTCAGCAACTAATTTGAAGTTAAATTCATTTACATTGAGCAGTATTGATGGCAAAACCTTGAGGAAACACCTGAGAACTATCCACATTAAAAACCTACTAAAATATTTTTAATTTTTGAATATTACAGAAACAAAGTAAATTTTGTGATTCAGATTGCGGAGACCTTTCCCAAAAGTAGCTCAAACATACAGCAAATTCTCATTTAGAGAATTTTTTGTTTTGTTTTGTTTTGTTTTGTTTGGTTTGGTTTTTTTTTTTTTTTGTTATACAGATGAAAACCAAAAAAAAAGGTTTTGTTGCTTTAGTTGTTGCCTGTCCAATTAAATACAAAGAAAAATGTACATTTTTATTTCATTTGTTACAAGCAATTTGAAGATTTTAGCATTTTAGCTTTGTTGGCAAGAAAAAGTAATTACGAATAAATCATGAAAATATAAAATAAAGACTAACTAAATTAGAACATTTTTATTCAAAATTTGTCAGTGTTGAGAGGAATTTAAACATACAAATTAAATTACATTTTAATTTTGTTGTTTTATCACATTTATCGCATTTTTTTTAAACTGTGTTCTAAGGGCCAAGCCTTGGTTATCTGAGCTCTCAAGAAATCTTTTATTTCCTTTTTGAAACTGTGGTCTGAGGGTGTTATGACGCAGAATTTAAATAAGCAATCTTTGGCTTCATAGAGAAAGAAAAATCTAAAAAAGAAAAAAAAAATACATATCTGTCAAGTCAGAATTTAAGAATTTTGTATAAAAGCTTTCTTGGATTCAGAGCTGATATTGAGTTTTTTCTGCTGTTGTACTCTGGACCTGAGGTTGCAGAATAGAGAGATTACACTATTCAACAACTTGTGCTGATAGTGAACTTTTGACCATCTCACTGCCTGTGAATGCTGCATGTGGGTGTTTTTAATGTGTGCAGCCAGAAACAGGGAAAGCATTTAAAATGTTTTTCCTATCAAAGTCAGCAGGAGACAGGAATCTGTTTCCAAATATCCATCTGATATTGCTCAGATCTGTGCCATAATGTTTTATATTCTGTGACAAAAACAAGTAACCCATAATTGACATCACATAATTTATTCATTTTAATTCTGTTTTATTATTAGTGCAACATTTCATGTGGGAATACCCCTCATAAATCCTCCTGACATGATCAAACTGTGTTTCAGGGTTGTAGGGTCTCAGGCCTTCTGTTCTCTGCAGGGGAAAGACATTTTTGGGGAACCTAACACTGTGGAAGCTTTTTGCTTGGAAAGAGTTCTTTTGTGTGCATTTATTATGAACCATGCTCTTGGCCCACTCTGCTTATTTTGTTGTAAGTTGCTCTTTGATAAGGAATTTCTTAAATGTCCCTACATATCAAAAGGCTTTTGTACAAAGAAGCCCATTTTGATCAGACTGCTTCAGTGCAATCTGCTTCAGTCCTGCAACAGTGCCGCTGCTACTTCAAAATAAGCAAAAGGTAATTTAACTGAATTAAAACTAATTATAGTACCAAATTTCTTTGATGAAATATCTGTTTGACCTACAGCAAGTAGTGCATTCATTCATTTAATAAAATTCAAAATCCATTTCAAAAATAATTTTGATCGCGGTGGCATTATTTACCGTCATTACTATACAGATTTCTTTTTAACATTGTGAATTACGTTCAAACTGAAAAGTAATCAGATGAGAAAACTAAAATCCACTAAAATCAACTAAAAATGTTTTTATCTAATTTAATTCATTTTGATGAATTAAAAAATTTTTTTTCAGGATTTTCTACTGCTCATTTAGCAAGACATTGTCAGAAAATTTTAATAACAGAGCAGCTTTAAAACCTTCATAAATTGTATTGATGATAATTAACTGGTAATTAGACATTTATTCATTCATTTTTCAGACATGGTGTGATAAAATAATTGCGCTATGATCGTGCCATTTTGTTTAAAAAAAAAGAAAAAATGTGCCGTGTGCTGTTGTCTTTGCCAAGCTAAAGAAAAGCCATCATTGCAGAGTTGTACATTGCATTATTGATCAGTTAGCATGGTTTGTTCTAGGTAATTCAACTGTGAGTGTTGGTGGGAATTGATTGTTGAAAGTTTAAAAGAGAACAAAAAGGTCAAAGTGAACACATCAGTGTCCTTTCTGCTGTGCTACGTAGAATGTCATCCAGCTGGAGGGAGAGAGGTGGATGATTATATATTTGCTTGTGCTGTAGAAATAGAAGACTTATCAGAAAAGTTAGAGGAAAACATAGCTGACAAGAGAAATCATTCTTAAATGAATTAAACTATCAAAAGTCACTTTTTGTTATATGTTGTATATACTGTTCTGCACAACGTAAAACTCAGCCCATTGTGTTGCCAGAATTTTATATTTGTGCTTGTGAGTTGAATTTTCTTAGCAAAAGAAAAATTAAAAATAAAAATTGTCAGACAAATGTATAAAAAATATCACATTTTGCACCAGTGTTTTTTTTGGGGGTTTTTTTGTTTTTGTTTTTTAGCCGCATACAAGCGTTTAAAAATGTAGTGCTTTATTTTTGAGCTTATTGTGCACAGCAACTCAGGCCAGTTACTCTTAAAAAACACAGAAAGTATCATGAGCTTTTGAAGGCATCTCTCAAATTTTCAATTTTTGTGTAAACACAAAATGGTGGGTCTACAGAGGCGCATGTAAAATACATGTAGAACCTTAAAATGGCTCCATGTTCAGCGACCAATGACGTGCTGAGTCGCCCTTTTTCAGCAGCCAATCACTCCTCAGTCAGCGACTTACCACACCTTACCGTAGTGTGTGCTGATAGGTTACTGGAACTCTCACCCCAGGACCCAATTGGCCACAGCGCTCAGAGATGTTCGACAGCAGAGTAGAGTTACTAGGCTGAGCAGCAGAGTTGGCACAGTGTTCAGACCCCCTGTGCAGTGTGTCAACCAATCATGAGGAGCCAGCACAGGGTGTTGTTGTTATTGTGAACGGCTTGGGGGCAGGAAACTACGCTAGCACATTTCATCACTGTTTGCAGTACATGATATACTCCAGAAAAGTAGCACTTTACCCTATGAGAATATTTGTGTCCTTCCAACAAAACAGACCTTACGATTGTTTTATCCGTCTGGTGTGTCTTTCAGTTGCAGAACTTGACGGTCCTTGAGAGATTTTTCCTTTAAGAGTATTGAGATGTTTGGTGTTCCAAAGCCGCCGTGGTCCCATTGAACATGGCTGTGCCCCACCACACTCCACGCCAAACCTGAGAATGGAGACGCCATGTGCAGTTTCATGGTCTCCGGCGGTGATGAGTTGTTCTAGGGCGCTCACCGATCCACCCTCAAAAAGCCGTGATTAGCTTTTCCATCAGGCATTCAGGTGTGTCTGCATGGCTCCGAGGGAGGCGGCCATTGTTGGCTGACAAGTGGAGTTCTCTGTCTCCCCCTCTCACTTTCCCTATTGTCGGGGCAAATGGATGGTATGCGGTGTGGCTGATTGGAGGTGAGAGCCATATCGGTCGCTGGAGATTCACTAATGCAAACTCAAAAACTACTGTGTATTCACTATTCACAGTCCGTGCCCACACAGTAATCAGATAGCTGGCCAACTGACAAGCAGCAGTGGAGTGGAATGTGGAGAGTGGAGAGAGATGGATGAAAGACAAGGCAAATGCCAGCTTTAGTGTTTGCATGTGCATGTGTATGGCTCACTCTAACCATGCAGCTGTGCATCTGGTCCAAGTACAGCAGACATATTGTCAAAAATTGCATCTGTTATTACCCCCCCACCCCCCACCCCCCACCCCCATTTGGTATTCAGCATGTTTAATAACCAGGTCATTCTTTCTGGCAATTAATTTCTTGATGCAATAACTCTGAAGGATGCGCCGCTCAGAGGAGAGCTCGCTTCTGAATTGCACCGTATTTTTCGTGTCTTTATACTGTATCATTTCAGCCACCGAATTAATTCAGAGCTGAGCTCCCAGTGTCAGTCAGAAGAATGGGAAGAGCTAAATGAGTGGATATTCCAGCCAAACAGAGGGGCGAGTGTCATTCCAGGTTAATTAAATCCCTGCTTTGAGTCTGCCGTGAACACAGACCTCTTTCAGGATGATAACGGACAAAGTCCTTTATTTCAGCGTGGATGTCGCCAATACAATCACAAGTCCGATCAGTTCCACACGCTCAATGGCTAGACGGCTGTGTAGAGCACACATCCTTTCACACATAAACATGCACACATCTCTTGTTACACATGACATTACTGACAACAAATGAGTCAGCAGTACCGCTGTTCAGATTGCCGGGTTTACGCTGAGGCAGTGGCTACATTAGCCTCAGGAAAAGTAATTCTCTCTGCTGATCAACTTGCCGCCTTTCTTATCTATATCATCATATATCTCATACAGTACTTCGGCTACTGTTTATGTTTCCTAAGCGTGGAAAATGTGCCTTTATACAACACGACCTACGCTTTGTGCCAAATAAGTGTTTACTATGCCTCACATCCTGCAGAAATGCACTGTTAATGCTCAGAAGACAGTATGGAAGCTGACTCCCTCTATAATCATAATGTTCCACATTATAGTGTCTGTAGCTTAGTATTTGAATCTCTTAGTGTTCGCTTTTAGTGGCTTTCTTGATTGGAGATTAACAAAGCTGCCGTTTTGGTTATCCCTCCTAAGGCTGTAGAATAAGTTGCTAGTCTCCTGCTGATTTTCACTCTCAGCTTCCCCTCATGGTGCCTCATTAAGACGCAGAGAAACAAGCGCCTCCGACCCAACGCCACAGTAAGGCCAGGCCTAACACTGTATTACCACACCACATTATACAACTCACTGTGTACTGTGGCCTTCATCAGCACATTGGTTTGCTCTAAGCATGTTTTCTCAGATTGTGTTTTGTCCCTGTTTTTTTTTTTTTTTTTCTGTTTTTTTTTTTTTTAATTTCTTTCCAGAGAGGAAGACAAGGGTGGGGTGGGCTATTTTTCTAAGAGAGAGAGAGAGAGAAGCGGGTGTTGGGATTTGGGGATGAGCAGTTGTTTTCTCATTGAGCAACGTTTGAAGGTCAACTCTGTGCCGACCAGGGTGCTAGCAAGAAGCCAAAGAATTTTATTTCAATATGAATAATGCATTGACAGTGTCTCTGTTTTCAGCCCACATCTCTTTTAGACATTTTTTAATCTCATTCAGCCTCCCTTCACTGAAGTCCTAGTGCTGCAGTGTAAATTAACAGAAGCCAAATACAGTTAAACAAGTGTCTTTTCCCATAATAATACTAGTTTTTCATCTTATTCCTAGTTCTATGTTATACACTAGCATGTATAATCCTCAGCAACAGTATAGACTATGTGAGCTAATTATTTCCTTTTTTACATGCAGCCTTTTTCTGCTACATTTTTATATACACGCATCATTTTGCTTTGACTGAAATGTTGAGTCAAATCTGTACATGTCATTTCTTCTCTATAATATAATGAACACTTTCTTAAGACTGGCCAGCAAATATTGTCTTCTACAATCTGCACTTTTCAACATTTTTGTTCTGTTTCTTGTTGCCATGCTTTTGATGCACATATATGTATGGAAGAGAGAAAATACTAAACCCAAATGTGGCATTGTCTGTTTCTTTTTCTTGTTCTACAGAGATGTTGAAGGAGTTGAACCAACAGCGCAGAGCGAAAGAGTTTACAGACCTGAAAATTATTGTTGAAGGCAAAGAGTTTGAAGTCCACCAAAATGTTCTAGCTTCCTGCAGCTTGTATTTCAAGGACCTGGTGAAAAGGTTTGCCTTCGCTTCCCCTCCCACCAGCTGTTGATCCAATCTGTTCTTTTCATAGGGCGCATTTGTCGCTTTTTTTTTTCCCTTCCCCTCTCTCTCTTGCAGGTTTGTGAAGACTTTGGTTCCTAGCACAGGGCCAGCAGCCATTCCTTCTTCTTCCCGCTCAAATGAATGTATCTGAAACTGGAGAAAAAAGGTCAACCCTCGTCATTACCTTTCCTCCCCATGTAGGGCAATTTAACCACATTTCCATTTTAATGAGCAGTGAAAATGTTCCATGACTGGGGATGTTTTAAAACTCACCAAAGGGCCAAAACAAAAGAATCATACATTCCACACTTTGGGTGGTAATTAGCCAAAGCCACGCTGTCTTCTGTGGGCAGAGGAATTTTTGTCTCCCAAGCTACCATATTTTTCTGTTGCTAATTTGTGAGTTTTTGCTGCAAAACAACCTTTTCATATGCTAATAAATCATGGTTAGTCTAATAAAAAAGACATTTCAGAGTCAAAAACAAAGGACAAAACAAAAGCGCATCTAAGACAGCTTACTGAACCACCACTTTCACAGGTTAACACCACCCTTCACTAATGTATTCATTTGATGTGGATCTAAGTATTCCCCTAGTATTCTGCCCTTCATACTCCATATTTTTTTTGTCTTCATGGGCGTTTTTTTTTCCATGTGTGCCTGTGTGCATACAAGTGTGTGTGTGTGTGTGTGTGTCAGCTGCAGACCTTTTTAGTGTTTCTAGGTGCGTGTGAGTGTGACTGTAAAGTCTGATAGCGCAAGTATGTCTTTTTTTATCTGCCTTGTTTTCCGGGGAGGGAATACCATAATTCCCTAATGTCCTCATCCTTACTTCAAATCCTTGCAGGTGTTTTCGGCTTGATTGAGAGTCCCCTGGACCCAAAGTTGTTTTGCCACCTTGCTGTTTGTGTGTTTGTGTGAGTGTGTGTTTGTTCTCACTTGCATGGCCGGGGATGAAGTGCTGAGCAAAGACAAAGACAAACAGAAAGACACACACGGTTGCTGGCGGTAGCTGGAATGCCTTAGGGAAGTTTGCCACTTTGCTCCGCAGCCATGCTGCCTCCACAGCGAGCTCATCAGAAAGCTAAGCTGCTTATCAGCTGCCTCGGCCTCCTCGCTCACCACTGATACACTTGTTCCTCCTGAATGAGGGTGGAGTGAGGAAGACCACAGAGAGAACAGAGGTAGAAAGAGCCACAGAGCCACATCTGCACTAGGACCACTCATCTCCATGACAGCTATGCTCGTACGCACCCCATGAATAAAAAAGAGCCACTCAGTCTTCCTTTGACCTTGACAATAGCAGAGAAGCTTCCTCAGCTTCCTGAAGTGACTTTGGATGGAACTGAAGCCCCCATGCTGGTCAACCTGTCTATCAGATTGTCTCGCCTCTTATCCAGGACGTACAGGAGCCAGATCATTTATGCGTAAAGGCAGGGCCCCTGAAAGACACTGAAGCTCCCGGCGGAGAGGGCTGAATTTCCTCAAGCTCATCTTCATGCCCGCTACTGCCTACATAGTCTGATTTTTCTTGTTTAATTTGACAGTTTAATAGAGCAAAATCTCATTAATTGGTTAATTAATTGTAAAACTACTTTGATTTATTGTCATAACACTGTCATTTTTCATGAGATTATGTCTAAAATAGAAATTTTCTCATTTGACTTCACTCTGGAGAATATCTAATGAATTTGTTATACTAATTGTTAATTTTGGAAGACGTGTTGGGTTTGATTTAATGAAGTCACAGCCATCAGCATTATGCTAACACTACACCATGAACAGTGATGGCTGTTGATTTTTATAAGGCATGTGGTACCTTGACTTTTATGGAAATGAGAGCTGTGTTAGAAGAAGACAGCAGCGAGAAGTTGACAAGAGAAGGACAGAAAGGGAGCAGAATCATAAGAATAAAAGTGACTAAAGAGCGTACAGGGTGAGGGGGGAGAAGGAGAGCAGTTTTTTTGGTCTTAGCTGTTTTGGTGTTTGTAGCCGGGAAAGGGTGTCGCAAGCTTGGACAGGGAGGAGCAAAGAGAGCCAAAACCCTGTCTGTCATTGAGTTACGGCCTCCCATGTGCAGCTCAGTTCACTTTTTCAGTGCAGCTAGAATTATGCTGATGCTACTCGTGGCTCGCTACTGTCCACATCTTTATGAGGTCAAATAAGAGAGACACAGAGAGAGAGAGAGAGAGAGAGAGAGACTTCATCTCTTTATATACTCTGTACCCACTCTCCCTCGCTCAACTCATTCAGGAGGCATTCTTTCCCATTCCAACCCCCTGTCAGGCCGCTGTAAACCACCACTGTGTGTGTGTGTGTGTGTGTGTGTGTGTGTTCGAAATCTGAAAAATGTATGTGCGTGCAAATGTATGAGGGGGGGGGGGGGTACATGTGTTTCACTGCACACATGCTTTAGTGTGTGTGAATGTGTGCCGAGGATGAAAGGACATAATTCTTGTGCGTTATCGAGGCAGGCTGCCATTAGTCAGAGAGAAAGTAGAGATGTAATACTTGAGGGTGAGGGAGTGCACATCATGCTTAGTTTTTCTGCCCTACACACACACACACACCAACCCAACCCAATGACTCACTTAAGAAATTAAAGGCTTAATTGGCAAAGAGCCGAAATTTAGCAGCAACGGAATGGCAAAGTAATTATGAAAATTCATTTAAAAAATTTCCAAATTTTCTTTTTGGGAGATACTCCTCAGGCTCCACATGAGGCATAAGTTTTCAAAGAAGATAAAAAAAAATGAAACTTTTCCACAAAAGTGGGCCAAACGCATCCATTTTCACATCATTTCCTGTCTTGCAAATTTCAAATTCTCAGTTTTCAGCAGCATCCTCAAATGTCTTGTCTCCCTCTTTTTAATGTTCTCCTCCACTGCTCACCCTCACCTCAAATATTCAGGCTTTTTCTACAGTATGTGTTCATTCAACCTGCCATCTTACCCCATGATACCTGAAGAATGTAATGCCGCTCCGAAATGTACGCACACGTCTGCCCTTGCCCCCACCCAAAAACCTATTACCCTACCCTTTAAAGGGCCGATGCACAGAGCAGGCAGACAGATCATCTCCGGTAATTCCATTTTACCCCTCGGGATTTTCCAATAAGTGTGCTCTGCAGGCATTTAATTTATGGCCACTGCATCTCCACACCACAGTAATGTAAAAAGCTCCAGAATCTTTCAGCGGTCCCGACACATGCTTTCATGCCATTTGTTTCTCTCCCTTCTTCTCTCTCAGCCGACCCATGGCTTTTCTATGCCTGTGAGTCAGAGGGTGTTATGACTATGAGATGGGTAGAGAGCTGTGTTAAAGCCCATTACAGTGTTGGCCCTGTGTGAACACTGCAGCTGAGCCCTGAGTGCACTGTTCAGCCTTTTGCTCCTCCATTCAGTCTGAGGAGAACAGAGGACACTGTAATACTCCTCTCAAATTTCAATATTGTTCTTGCTAGCTGTATCTATTGGTATCCAGCCATGTAGCGAGATTCGGTTTTATTTGTTTTATTTGTTTTGAGACGCCTGCGTCTGCAATTTTTGCCGCTACTCCCTATACACTCACATATTCTTTTCCAAAATCCCTCTTCCACTCCAAGTCAGTTTCACCAACTTCTTTGATACTTAAGAGTCAACTTCGCAAAAAACAAGTCCTCAGTATCAGTGGTCATATGAAGGGTCCCGAAACAATTAGAAAATACATTATTAATACAACTTAATGCAGTCACCAAAAAGTATTGTCAAAGCTCTCCTCTCCACGATGATATGGTGACCGTAATATTAATTCTGAACTCTTAATTAATTAATTAATTTACTTTTCTTTTAGTTCACTTTGGTAACATATTTCAGCTCCAAGTTCAATCAGATTAAGGTGTTATAATTCCTCAAAAGTCAAACAAGAGAAAAGTCTAAATACATGAAAGCTGATGAATGTGAAGGGGCTGCTGCTGTGGATTTTATGAAAAAGTTAAAGCTGTAAGAACCAGAAATTAAATTTCATGGGCCTCTTTTTTTTTTACTGGGTTGGAGTCTCAAAGATGGATTTCTCAAAACCTGGGCAAATAAAAACTTTATGCACAGCTAGACACCTTTTTTTAAACACCTTTTTTTAAGTTTCAGTGGCACAGGCACTTTAATCATGGAGCTGCAAATCTCATGGTCAGAGTTTGTTGTTCTATTTCAATTTCTACCTTATTGGCTCTTGCGTATGGCTCTGTAATCACTCCTCAGAATAAACCTCCACGCAATGTTTTTCTATCAAGAGTTCTGTCAATCCAGTGTCTACATTTAGTTTTAGGTTTTTTTTTTAACTCTCACGCTGATGACCCTGTGTTCACACTTGGACAGAGGTTTGAGCTTTTAAACTCTCCACCTGTCACCCTGTCCTCTTTGTCCTTTAGAGCGTCTGACACAAACTGGACTCGTTCCAGCCAGATAGCCTTGAAGTCTCCCGTATCATGCCTGATGTTACGGATGGAATACCATGGCCTCAATACTGGAGTGCAAACACAAGCAAAACTTGAATCCCAGCACCGATAAAGTCACTGTGTGTGTGTGTGTGTGTGCGTGTGCGTGTGTGTGTGTGTGTGTTTTTTTTTTTTTATAATTTATTCCTGATTTATGTTGTGACAGAAGACGTAAACGCAAGCCATTTTTAGCCCAGACACTGTAGGCTTTGCATGTGAATAAGCTTCTATCTTAACATGTCTTGGTAGTGTATGTACTTCCACAGAATAAATGGTCTTGTAAGAAAAAGCTAAATGTATTCCCTGTAAAATGGGCTTTTTTTAGGTTGAAGGATGTATTAGAAAGTGTGTGTGCATGCATGTGTGCGTGCGTGCGTGCGTGCGTGCGTGCGTGTGTGTGTGTGTGTGTGTGTGTGTGTGTGTGTGTGTGTGTGTGTGTGTGTGTGTGTGTGTGAGAATCTTGCTGCTCCCCCCCTTCCTCTCCACCTCTGCTCACCACCATTTTGACAGTCTCTGCTGATTTTAAGACTTCCTCTTGAGTAAGTGGTGCATTTTTCACAAACAAATTTCTTTGCCTGAGTGTGCCCATCTTTTCCCCCCCCCTCGCCCTGTCTCTCCTCCTCTGTCTCTCCTGTCCTCCCTGCCTCCCTCTTTCACTATTTAAATTCAAGTCTGCAATCAGACGCAGCATAAATATCCACCTCTTTTAGAAGCTCCAGAAAAGTCATTTCCATAACATAAGTGCTCAGACAAAACAAACTGCCACTCGAGCTGGTTCCTATTGCACTAATTGACCAGGTTGATGAGCATGCTCTTCTTTTATTTTTAGCTCTTTCCCCCCCCCACACTCTTTTCTTCCCCACCTCCCTCCATCACTTTAACCCTAAACGACACTCCCCTTCCCTCCTTTCTGTCTTACTACCTGCCCCCACTGCAGGCCTTTGTGCGGAAAAAGGGCAATAACACTATGTGGCTTTTTGCTTTGCAGGAGGAAAAAGAGTAACTACCTTGGTTTTTCCAGCCAATGTCCATCCAGAGACAAATGCCATTGTCTTTTATTTTATTTTTGGATGTCCTTCTCCCCTCTCACCTCCTGAGTGCGCTTCAAATGACAACTAATGTCTCAGTTCATACACTACAGGCTACTGATGATTATTGCAGCGGGGACAAAGGCTCTGTTTAGGTGTGATGGTGGATTTTTTTCGGGGGTGGGCGGGGATATCTCTTATTTAAAAGACCAAGGCACAGTCATGGAACAACCCAACCCCTCCCTCAGAAGGATGGCTGCTGGCTCCCTGTGGAAGAACCGTCTCGCCCTGCCTCCCTTCCTTTTGCTTCCTCCCCATCCACTTCCAAACTCTCCTCTCTCATCTCCACTCTAACCATTTCGTCTACCTGTCTCATCTTGTTTGTTTTGCTGTCTGTGTCGCTCTAAATGCTGACTGTTTGTCATGATTTCTAATCCAACAAACTGGCTCCAACAGAAAAGGAAAAGAGACACACGTGAACACACACACAGAAACAGACAGAGGGTTATCATTGCGCTACCATGACTGACAGAGGCAAACAGCCTCCATCTATCTTAATGTAGGGTGCTTTTCATATTGTTGATGTCCATAGCCGTGGGGGAGAGAGACATAATAATGGGGGCATGCATTCTGCGGGGCTTTGAATCCATTTATTTTGCCCTTGAGTGGATTATTGTTTCACATGGGAAATTAAACATGGGTGGCGAGGTGTTATTTAATGCTCTCGTACCTCCCTGGGGTGATCCTGCATGTGAACTAATCTCGGCCATTTGATCCTGGTGAAGTCACAACGTGGCCCAGTTCTGAAAGCAGCCCTCCACTCCCTGCACATCTCAGGCTCTGCATTACGAAGGGATATCATATTCTATTTAATTTGCTCATCCAAGCACTCCCTGGCACCTCCTAACCATGCCAGTAGCAGTGGATACGCTGCTTTGATACCCAACACGCAACACGACGGTGGCGGTGTAGGCTCACAAACAGCGAGAGCTCTCCAGTACGACATTCTTTAACCAGCATACTTTACATTCTGTCATATGTCAGCGTATGAACTGTGCTGTCACTTTCTTTCTCTCTGTTTTCTGTCTGATAGCTCATATGTACCCTGCCATGTATGCATGTCCACCTCTCAAACTATGCATACATGAAAACACACACGTGATAAGCATGCCTATTGAAAGAAAGCAATAACTTTTGTTTGCCTAATCTTTGTTCAGAGGGGACATTTTGTTTCAGATGCAGCACTATAGTTGCAAATCTGCTAGTCCCATAGAACAGTAGAAACCATCCAAAGTTCTGTTTCTGTCCCTTTTCACTTTACGTTGTTATCTTACTGTGTAATGATTCTCTTATTTTCTCCCCACTCTCGTACTGGCCCAGGTGTGTTATAGGTGTTGTGTGTAGCATACACGTATCTGTGTCCCTATCCTCTTTTGGGGTTTTTTTGTCTTTTTTTTTTTTTTCCTCGCTTTTCCTCTCACGATTCCTCTAACTCCCCTGTCTCTGCCGTGATTGGTCGACCAGGTCATCTGGGGAGACAAGGAGCAGCGAGATGCTGGAGCTGAACATGAGCAACATCAGCGCTGACGTGCTGGAGCTGCTGCTCGAGTTTGTCTACACGGGATCGCTGGTCATTGACTCGGCCAACGCCAAGACGCTGCTGGAGGCCGCCAACAAGTTCCAGTTCAACACCTTCTGTAAAGTCTGTGTCTCCTTCTTAGGTAGGAACAGCTCAGAAAACAGCGGGGGGGGGGGGGGGGGGGGGGGGATGTTTGTGTGTGTGCAAGTGTTATATGCTTATATCAGCAAATGTGCATGCTTATTGCATCAGATATTCCTATGCGACCTTTCCTGCTACATGTAGTATTTACAGCCTTATGTATTTTCATACGCTGTCATGCTTCATCACTATGCGCAGCCTCACAGAATGTCTTGTGCAGAACCTAAATTTCCTCCCTGACTCTGGCACATCGCGCTCCTTTTTGTCATGTTTCCAAAGCTGGCAGCTGTGTGAGAATTCTGCCTGCTAACGCTCTCAGCCGGGCACGGCGTCTCTGATCTTGTCCCCAGTGGGCAGGACCAAGCACAGGGGCAGATTTATAAAAAGGTCAGGGAACAATTGTCACTTAAATGTCAAATCCTTTGGCCTGAACCGTGATGGAATCAAAAAAAAAAAAGAAAAAAAATAGCAAAACAGATTGATACTCCGTCTTGATACTTAGACAAGATATGGAAAGTGAAGCAAAGTAGGGGAGGGGCGTTCAGGAGCCCAAGAGGTCACTTGAAAAGCAAATGGCATGTTCCACATTTTAGTGGGTCAGGCAAAAAGCTGCAAATATCAGGTTTTGCATTCCATTTAATAAATTGTTTTGGGTATCGGTAACTCAAGGGAGGTGCATGTTAGCAAAAAGGTCAGTGACAAGAAAAGGAGTGAAAAGAAAGTAAAAGAGAAGCAGCAGCCCACGTTATTGATTTGTTTTTCTCGATTTGGGAACGAAAAAAAAATGGGGAAAACAGTGAAGCCATTTGTAGACTTCATTGCCAGTGAGACGTCAATCCATTCTTCCTCGACAAGATTCATGACATTTCGGCACATTAGAAGGGAGAGAAACACAGGCGCAAGCGTGTGCCCTTGAGCAGCGAGAAATTGATACTATGTCAGATATTATTGAAGTTTGTAACAAATACACAGAGGAGAAATGGCAAATATCTCCACAACCTACTTATACCACTTTGACTTTCATTCACACAACTTCAGATTCAAGCAAATAAAAGCCGTCATTTATTGTGTTCCTGCTACTCCGTATGGAATCATGACTCTTTTTTACTATCAGAAGATTGAAAGTGAGCATGCTCCGTATTTCAACTGTTATTAAAATATTAGCATTTCACATAGTTTTACTGCGTCAACCTAACCCTAATTTCACAAGCCCTGCATCCAGGAAGATGTAAGTGCATTCAACACAATTTTATCCAACAAATTAAATTGCAGACCTGGCTGTCTCGCATTGAAGAGACTGATGAAAGGATTATGCAACATAATGTTCTGAGTATGCAAGCACGCACAGTGTAATAGCTCTCAAATGCCATTACAGAGGGGACATTTTCAGGCAGCCTTTTGTTTAGCCCCTAACCCCCACTCTGATGCAGCTTGAGGCCAGCTTTTATTTGGCCTCTGGTTTGGCTTATGTTTAGTTGTGATTTAGCAGATGTTAGGTGACCTTTATTGGCTGATATTTGTTTAGGAAAGACTCGGACTCTGTCTTCAGTGATAAAAGGCCTGGCGTTGCTTCCCTTTGATGGCTATTGTTTAATCAGGCCTCTTTCAGTGGCCACTGCCCCAGCTGATCCATGAGGTTCTCTTGCCTGTGTGTGTTTGTGTGTGCGCTCTACACTAGCAGCACGTATTCCTCTCTTGTGATAAATGGCGATGTGCTTTAAAAACTAAAATTACAGACAAACAACCTTAAACGCTGCATCCTTACAAGAGATCACAGACGGTAACATAAGCTTTCTCCCCGCTGGCCTGGCCATCAGGGTAGTTTCATATTTTCTGTAGAAGTGCCCAAGGTGTGTGTGTATGTGTGTGTGTAGTAGACCCCGAGATCTGACAGGACTTCTTTAAAGTGGCCCAGCTAATCCCAAATCCCACTCCCTGCCATCTACCACCTCCTGCCGGGGCTGTGAGCGATCGATTCCCCTCGTTGTTTGTCCCCGGAGCTTTTTTGAGTTATTATACTTGTTCTCTCTTAGTCTCAGACAGATACACACCCTGATAGGCTATGGGTCTGTGCTACCTGCAGTTGTTTTGCTGTCTCTCTAGCTTTCTGTGTCTGTGATCTTTTTATGGATGTCTGAATGGTGTTTTTTACCTGTCTTAATCAATCTGCCTGCGTCTCTGTTTCTTTCTTGTTTTGGTTACTTTGTCCCTTCTCTCTGTCTTTCTGTCTGTCTCCCTGTCTTTCTTCGACCTTGTTTATTGACTCCAGAGAAACAGTTGACTGCAGCTAATTGTCTGGGAGTGCTGGCTATGGCTGAAGCCATGAGTTGCACAGAGCTCCACAACATGGCCAAAGCTTTCGCGCTGCAGAACTTCCCTGACGTGAGTAGAGATTCATCATCTCTCTGACTTCATTGAATTTCCTTTAGGAACAAATTTACACTGAGGCTTCACTATTTGAGAGAAAATAAAAGTAAATACAACAAAAAACTATGGACCTGTTTGTTCAATAGCACATTTAAAACGCTTCGCCCAGGTTAAAGCTCTGACGACATGAACCGTAATTTACTGCATGAGCACAGTATGAGCAAGTACTGTACTATGTGCAGCGTATTGCACTATGCTCTTGCCACAATGCAGCTGTTAGATAGCCTATAATAAAAGCATGGACAAAGACGCAAAACACACACGGAGAAAATTCAAAGAGATTTCAATTTGTCTGCCGTTGAAGAGGAAGGTCAATCACACAAAATGATGTAGAAAATGTAGACAGAAAATTGCTCTGCTACACTCTGTCACCTGACAGCCTGTTGCTTTTCAGCCCTCACCTTTGTCAGGGATGCCATAGCACATTTTTCATTAGGCGTCAAAGAAGAAAATAGACAGATAATCTTTATAGTTAACCTTCAACAACAGTGAAGCAGGATATAGGTATATGTCAAGGATCATTTATTAAGTGTTAAAGGTATAGCTCTGCATTTTGGCAAATACGTTTTCTTGCTGATCATTGAAAAAAAAATTTATACAACCCTAATGCCTGGTGAAGTAGCTAGCCTGGAACTCTCTTAAAAAAAAAAAAAAGAAACTAAGGGAGTCAGAGTCCTGTCTTCGCTGTGAGGTTGCTAGGCAACTATCAGAGACTCCAGGAAGTCACTGCGCCCAGCTGCTGGTCGTCAGGAGATCAGTCCCTATTTACTAGATAGTGCACTATATTTGCCCCTCCAGCATTTTATTTCAGTGTGAGATGTTTGCACAGTTAGTAGTGGAACAAAAAAAATTTACCATTGAACAACTTTATTGCCAGTCAGGTCATTATGCAGATTCATAAGTGTCTGAAATCTAAATTTACCTCTCACTCTACAGAATACTAAGTGTCTGTTATACAGGGAGTAGTGAATTAGAGAGTGATTTCAGACACACCTGTAGTTACAACACATAATTCTCTCTTTGCCTTTATTACATTCTGTTTCTGTACAAATTAAATTAAAGAGATAAGTTAGATGTGGCCTAGCCTCATACTTACTGAAGCAGTGTAAAAGCGTCATCGATGTTCTCATCAAACTCTCAGAAAGACAGAAAATCAGCATACCTATGAAAATGTTGAACTATTCCTTTAAGTCCTACAGTGTAGTGAAAAAAAGGAAATATGAGGAGTCATGTTAGCAAAGTAGCAAGTCAGACTCCACAAATGAACTTGCTGATGATTTTGCCCTCCATATCCTTTCAGGTGGCTGGGCAGGAGGAGATTCTTAGCGTTTCCAAGGAGGACCTGGTGGCCTATCTGTCCAACGATAGTCTAAACACAAAGGCTGAGGAGCTGGTCTATGAGACGGTCATCAAATGGATCAAACAAGACCCCAGCTCCAGAGTGCAGGTAAAAAAAAAAGAGCTCATGAGTGTATTAGGGAAGTGTGTGTCTGTTCTGCTCGTTGTACGCAACAGTGTGTTTTTAACACACACTGTATGTGCATCATGAGACCGAAAAAGTGAGATAAAGCCCTTGTTACCACTGACAGTACAGATACTGTATGTCTGTAGAGCCGTATTAGTGTAGTTGTCATATCGACCCCCCCCCATCTGCTCCGACAGCTACACAGCATGAAAAACCAGACAAGTGACTCCTCATTTTCTCTTGGTAGTGTTCATCAACTCTGTGCTTCAGATGCAGCCTAACACAGCAGTTGTTCACAGTCCCAGGAGTGCTTTGCCCTCAGAACGCGCTCTATTCTTAGTTATACTTCATTTGTTTGTGAGACACTGTACTGCGTGGAAAAACCAACAAAAACACAGACAGCCACAGTCCTTTTTCCGTACGTCAAACAGGTGTTTGATTTATTCCTGGAGACTGTTAATCATAATCAAAGGTTATATCCCCCTAGATAGGTATTGACAATGAGGTGCAGCGGGTCAAATTTTAACAAACGTGGAATCAATAAGCCTCAAGGTCGGAGTGTCAACTCTAGCTGACGTTCATAAAAAGGTAAATAGACTACAGTGTAGACAGGTATCCATCAGGCGGGTAAGAACCTCAGGTCATGAGACTTTTATGAATTCAGTCACAAAAACCATGAATTTAGAGCTGATTATTTTAAAGTATTTTTTTTATAGCTGTTTAAAAATGGAGGTGAGATTATTATCAGATAAATTACACCAGTCCATCACTGCAAGAGTCATTCAACTCACGGTAATGTCTTCTCATCAGCCAGCAAGTGGGGGGAACAGCCTTTTATCAGCGGAATCAGATTCGACGCAGACCTCTGAAATCAATGTTACTTTATTGGCATCTACTTTTATGAGGCACATACGTCAATATTTGAATTTTTCACCTTTTGGATTAAACATTTAGCATTTATCCTTTGATATATGGCACTCTGAGATTATGGTGAAATCTATCAGGCCTGAGTATTAAGTTCCATACAAAGCCTAAGGACATACAAAGCAGATGGTGATGCTTTTCAAAAACATAATAAAACAGAGTTATTCATATAGATTCTGGGACTGAAATGAGAAAGAAACAGGATGGAACAAGTTTTTCAACATGGGTATCAAACTCTCCTGCTGATAAATCCACTAAAATTGGAATTTGTGTGGTGACTGATGGGAAAATTTGACTCGGTGGTCCTGCAAATTCACAAAGAGCCACAAGAAGCCGATGCGCAGTTTTTAGGAGAACATACGATCCCTGTCATCTGCGTCGAAGACCTCCAGCCAGCTCAGTTCGAAGGACTCCTGCAATCTCACACTCTAATGGAGAGGTGCAGAGGTGAGTTACTCAGATGAAGTAGAAGAAAAAAGAAATGGAACATTTTCCCGGTTGTCTGAACAACCCACAGCACTGGTTCCTGAGAAGAGACACCCGGGTCACCCTGTCTCAGAAGAAAGAGGGAGGAAAGAAGGAGGGGCGGGTAGAAGGATGGAGCCAGAGAAAGAAGCCGAGCGAGACAGACAGAAATGGCCGAGGAGTGATTGAGAAAAGAAAAAGAGATGGTGAGAAGTGAAGAAAGTGGAATGGAAAAAGAGCCCCTGTGTTCTAATCTGATATCCAACGGTTTGTGCCTCCGCGCAGAGCCATGACATCCAGGGAGCGGAGATGTGATTGAGCTCTCGGTCAAGCTCAAATCTCCTGCCCATGTGTGACCGAAAAAACAACTAGCAAAGGCCTTGTGCCAGCGGAGAGAAGGGGAGAGGAGGAGAGCAGAGAGAGAATAGACTGCTTCCATCAACGCCATAGGAGAAGGTTATGCGAACCTGAGGGATAAGTTTACATGCATGGTCCAGCACCAGCTCATCATTCCCACCCTCCCTCGCCTCTGTCCCATCTGCCCGTTTGGAGGTAGAGAGCAGCGGAAATCACTCCCCGAGAACCTGTGACACTTTTTAATGGCATGTCAGGGCAGAATGTCACAGCACTGCTGAAAAACTCAAGGCAAGAGGGAGGAAAAGCCTTGAGCTAAGTTTGTGTGTGTTTGCATTCATCTGGCCGTGCGTGCTGTGTGTGTCTTTGTACGTTTGTGTGTCCGTGCATGTGCTGTGGGTTGTAAGCTGCAGGCTATAGAGTGGAAAAGTGGCATATTGAAGGCGCTGGGTAAATAATATGCAATTTTCTCCCTTCGCTATGCTGTCACTAACATCCGATGGCACCGGGAAACGGGGCCCGGACATCGCTTAGAGACAGAGGGAGAGCATTTGAAACCATTTAATAATGGTTTGCTATGAGACACCAAGCCCATGAATGAAAGAAGAGAGCTGTTACAGTTTCCTTTGATTGAGTATCGTTGAAGGTGTGCCTCCCTGTAAGCTTCTCTATACATCTGTTTTTGCATTTTAGAGAAAATGGTGAATGCTTGGTGGGGAAACATTTTCACAGCTTTCTGTCATTTTACTGACTGATCATTAATCAAACAAGAATTGACAGATTAACACGATGCTTTCAATGATGAAAACAGTCATTTGTTGCAGCCCTAGAATTAATGATGCATATATTAATGTACACATGCGCCTAAACGTTGAAATTTATCCTGCACTGAACATCTAAGATCTGCCTCCTCGTTTAGTCCTCAAGGCACTGGTTCATTAGTTATATAAACAAGAGGTTGGAAAAACAGCATCCTGCATCATGTTTTCTCTCTGAAGGTGCTGACAGAGAGAGACCTGTCCTTCCTTTCACCCAGCAGTCTTTTGTCGGAACACCACCGACACATGGCTCCAATTATAACAGGCCAGTCTCTGCCAAATCCCTGAATAGGACCTCCATTACGCCTCACTTCAACATATTTCATAAAGGATCCTATCTTGCCAGGTGACTCAACCTGACAAAAGAGGCTGATTAATTGGCTCTTTGGAAAGTGGCCAACTAATGTAACAGCTAAAAAGGAGAGTTAATGGTGTATTTTCGTGATAAAAAAGGCCAGCCCTGCCATTAGCAAGGACCCACTGTCCACTCATCAGAAATAACAATGGCCTGCCCTGACATTTGCTGTTCCCCAGCCAAATTAATACAGTTAAAGGTATTACTTCATATGCTTATAACTTTCTAGTTATTATTTGGGGGATTTTATACAATTGAGTCTGGTAATGTGGCGATGTGATTCTTTTTTTTTCCTCCAGCACTCATTAAGGAAAAAAAAAATCATTTTCCCAGAACAAATGATGCTATCATTATGTAGTTAGAGAATAAAATTATCAAAGAACAAAAAGGCTTTGAGGCTGTGAAGGGATATAAACTGAGTTTCCCTCCCCGTTTTACGATTCATTTACCTTCAAAACTACAAATGACCCTTTCACCACAAGCGTCACTTTTAATTTAGTGATTCTCTTTTTAAGCTCCAAGTTCAAAAGAGAAGCTTTTCATTTACACCCCTTAAGAAAAGGTTAATTGTGTGTGTGTTTTTTTGTTTTTTTGTTTTTTTGAGACGTGGAGCGTTCATGTCAAAACAAGCATCCTTGAAGAGGAAACTGAAACTATTGTAGAGTGAGCTGAAATGAACACGACGCATGCCACCCCCAGCATGATCTGTGACAAATACGCACTCTTGAGGAGACATAGCCAGGCAATGGAGATTGATGCAGTGAGCAATCTTTGCTTTTTCTTCCCGCCTCACTGCCTCCCGTCCTCTTTGTCTCTTCCTCTCCACCTTGCATGCACGCATTCCTACTTGCACAACCACACACACATTTGGGATTTACATAAAATGCACAGGATGTCACTGTTCATATTTCAGTCCTGTACTCAAAACGTTCACACAAGACTGGGAATCGCTTGTATCTCAACGCAAGTACTACTTGTGTATTAGAGAGTGGACGGGATCCGATGCAAGCCAGTGAACTCTGGACCTCCACTCTCATCTGTGTCCTTTGTCATCCCAGAGCGCGCTCAGTCCTGATGTGTGCAGCCATTTGAACCGCAACTACTCAACCACGGCGGCTGCATATCCAGAGCGAGTCAAAGGCGTCTCATTTCCCCTGGGATCTCTTATAAACACAAAAGAGTTGCATGAGCGATACAGTGCATAGAGAACAAACAAATTACACTGTCTGTTCAAAGGAAGCAATCTTCTCTGTTTTCCCAAAATTCACGGGGAATAATAAAAATGAACTTCACGATATCATCTGAAGGGGAAATACAGAAGTTACTAGATACCACTTGATGTCAGAAAATTCCGTGAGTTGAGAAACAAGCCAGAAAGTTTTATGTTAATATACAACAAGCGCTCTTTCATACGAATATATTTTAAATTACTTTTTTTTTTTTTTTTGGAATGAAATCATGCTGAAATAGGCCTCAGAGGAGAACACATTGCACCTGTCAGTAGTTGCTCAGGGCAGCAGTCAGCGTCTGTCGACCGCTACATCTCTCTCCATCCCCCCTTCCATCCTTCTGGCGGCCGTGCACACACAGACACGCAGTCGCAGAAAACGCACAAACGCGCTCAGCAAAGCATCTCTTGAACCCAAACGAGGTGGCATTTGCAAGAGCATATTTTACTCGTCCATAATGTGTTACCAGAAGAAAACGCACGTGCATGTGTTTTCACACAGAAACCTGCACACACTCAAAAGGACACTGAGCTGTGGTCATTTCATCTGAGTGGGTTTGTTAGTGCTGTGAGGCTAAACATGGGCACACGCTCTATTGAGCACACACTTGTGAGTCAGTGAGTGAGTACGTGTGATTTTTTTTTTTTTTTTTTTTTTTCATTCAGGGCTGCGATTTAAGCAGTGGGTTGTCTATTTTTCACACTAAAGCAGACACATACTCCTATCTGCTCAGAGCAAAGCAAATAGATATGACCGTTCATGTGTCATTTATTTGATGCCGCCATGGCACTGAATCACTTTGCGCACACACACACAGACATACATACAGTAAGAGGCGTTAGTCCTCGCTGACAGTAGTGGAATGGGAAATGCTCAGTGGACATTTGTCATCTGTGTTAGCGGATGGCGGCCTCCTGGCTGTTTCTCTGCTGCCTCTGACAGATCTGAGAGGCTCCCTGTTAGACACATTATCCCTGCCTTTCAGCAGGCTCAACTCAGTCTCATCCTTGGTCCACCTGCCAGAGTTTGTGTGCACATATGTGTGTGTGTTAATAAGAAAAAAGTGACTTTTTTTTTTTTTTGAGCTGGGCTGAGCAGAATAATTCTCCCTGCAAGTTTAGCAGTAAATGCATTCTGACAGGGCTGCAAGGCATGTGCATCCACCAGCACTGAGAATGTTAGCATGGTGTGTTTGTGTACTGGGTCAGTGTTCAAGATAGAAGTCATTAGAGAGGTGAAGTCACAAGGTCTTATCTGGGTTGCATATCAGAATATAAGTGGATAAGCATATGGACTCCTCTTAATGCTCGTTGTCCAGGGAGAATGGAAAAGGGGGAAAAAAAAAAGGTGTGTGTGGGCGGTCCAGCCAAAAGTAATATCTCCATATGTCCTCATACTCCTGCGGATACTTTTGATATGTTTCAGGTGTTTAAAAAAAACACTGAACTCCTTATTAAGGATGTGAAAAGACCAAGCTGTGTTTGCTTTAAATGCACAGTAGGTTCAGTATCTCTCAGTCGGCACAGTAGCTGTTATGATTTGAATCCATTAGATGTTAAAAGTGTACATGGATTGCTTGGATGAGTAGGCGAGGAAATGAAAATGACAGGTCACACCATTCGTCTGGAGGGACAGCGCTCACATTCACTCTGCGTGCCTGTGCATGAGAGAGGGACTGCTTGAGAGCTTGCAGGAGATGGAGAGAAATGGAGTCAGATATAAGCCGCCCGCTCTCATCTGCTGAGTGTAGACATGTTACTAATTGGTTTGAGTGTTGTGAGTATTCTCATTTACGTGCTTCATGTCACATGCATGCACACATATAGATATATAACACTGTAACCCTTTTAACACAGAATTCTTATGGCATGTATCCAGAGCATGTGCTCTTCACTCACCATGCTTCCAGAGAGGATGGTAAAAGCCTTCATGCCTTTGCTTCCATCAATATTTATCAGACCTAAAGTGACAATGTGGAAGAAATTGCCAACTGTTAAATTCATACTCCAGACAAATAGGGGGCAGCATATTACCAGAGGCTGGGGTGTCTGTCCCTAGAGTAGGAAACATGGAAATGTATTCTTTGGTCCCTCCTTCCCTTCCCTGCTGCCATAATCGGACTGGCCATCAGGCAAACCAGTACAAAGTCCAGTGGGCTGCCGCATCATTGGCCTGTCAAAAAAAGTTTTTATGGGCCCTCGATGTGTACCTGTTATTTGGAGTGTACATGAAAGCATGCTGCGTACTTGTTCTGTGACTGTACTTTCTGGCAACTCACGACCAAGTTTCAACCCTCACTCTCAAGTTGAGCTAAATATCAGTCTTTTTGCTTGCCTTTCAGATTAGCTTTTGAGACACAGAAAAATCTGCCTTCAACCCAGTTTCAGGCATGTAAGAAATCTTTAGTCATTTCATTTTCCTTACTGAAAAGAATTAAGCCTCAGTTCACCTTGAAGGTGTGTGTTGGCAATATTATTGTAATGTCGATTATTGTATTGTGCTATGACTATATCTGCCACAAAAAGAGATTTCATCCACAGACATAATGGGTGAGAGAATTTTGGCAGCTTGGGTTTTGATAGAAAAAGGGACGCTGAGACAGATGGAGAAGATGAGACAATGAAAGGGCTAAACCGTTTAAAGTTGGTTGTTTATTATTAACATAGTATCTCCACAAAGGCAGTTGAGTAAAGTATAGTCATGGTGCAGCTGTGATAATAAGTTGGCAAGAAAAACATACGTCTTTTAATGAAAGTTCAACCCAAAACCACACTTTGAAAACATTAGCTGTCAGTTGCACTTTCAATAGAGGGTTGATTTAGCATGATAGCATGCCAACATTTGCTAATTAGCACAAAACACAAAGTACAGCTGAGGCTGATGGGGAATGTCATTAGTTTTGCAAGTATTTAGTCATAAACCAAAGCATTACACAAAGTGAAAATTTGACTTGGCAGTGTTGCTAGATGAAAAGTCAGGGGATTGCCAAAGTTGGCAGTTGTTGAAATATTTGAGCTTGGACCAGAGTGGTTGACTGATCACTTGACTGACAGACCGTCATCCCTGGAGCCTTGCAGCTATACCACAGCTCACGAGCTCACCTGTTACATAACAATGGAGCCTTTGCCTTTTCACACCTATAATCCATAAACAGATTTGTAGCAGAGAGGCACAGGTAAACAGTGGCATTTAACAGCTGTGCAAAGCAAATATGGAATTAATCCTCCCCCAAATGAATGATTTTAGTGTATTTACTCAGTGGCGAGCGATTTAAAAGAAAACAACATGGTAATTAAAGACAGCGATTAAAAACTGTAAGAGGTATGAAACAGCCTACAGTGTCCCTGTACTGGTGTATATAACGTGTGACTGCTGTGTAACTGCTCTCTGGTTGGCTGAACTACATTTGAGCTAGATTTGCATAAAAGGAGGTGATTAGATAAGGTGCTGCCACCACTGATGGCTGCACTAACCGTCAGTTTAATGTCCACGAGTGAGTCAGTGACCACAAGGTGTGGCAGAACACACTGCGGTGCCAAGAAACTAAAAATACAAGAAAACATTTTAAAAAAAGTCTAGGGGCGGCGTAACATTATCAAGGTGACAATAAAACTTTCTTGTCTTTCTTTTAAAAACACTGTTTCTAAAGATTAAAAAAAAAGAACCTTGAGTAAACAGTATCTGCAATAATTCCCGCTTGAGTAGTTTCAATGGCTGGCACGAATCAGGACTCCTTTTTTTGTTGGGTCTGACACTTTAGATTTGAATATTAGCAGCAAGTGTGCAACTCTCCCTCATTTCCATGCCGATATATGCATGTGTGGGAGGAAGAGCGAGGAGCGGGAATGGAGGTGGAGAGACAGAAAGTGAAAAAGAAGTGGGAGAGATGGTGAGTTAGTTAGAACTAGAGAGGAAGAGTAATTTTTTTTTTTTCCAGAAATAGAGGGACAGTGAGAGAGAGATGAGAGAGAAAAACAGCCAGGCATTATCCCACCACTCTCCACCATACTATACATCCACACACACACACATACACATGGGGGATATCCCACCGTTGAATCCATGGATGTTTATGTAATCAGAGATCAGCCTTAGTAACTTTACATTGCCTTAATCTTTTCAGCAAGATTTACAGTCTAATCAGCCTTTGGACTGAACACACAAACCAGATTAACAATGATGACCACAAACAACACATGATTATAATAAAATACAATCTACCTCTCTATCCGTCGTTTGCTTTTTATACTCACATGTGCAAATATCTGTATATGTGTGGGAGTGTTTTGGGTGGATATTTATGTGGTAGCGGTCCTTACTTTTTTTGCACAGACCAGATGTTCTCTCTTTGAGCTGGTTTTACTGCCATTTTAAAGATGTTTGGCAAGTGAAGACAGGCTACAGCAGATGTGGGTTTGTGTGTAGCTAAGAATCGCAGATGGTACAGTCGAATGCTTTTGTTTTTCTTTACCTCACCTTCCAAAGGTAAAGGAAACTTAACTTTGCATGTGTGTGCGTGTGCGACCGAGCACTGATGTGGGTGTGGTTTTCCCAGTGCGCCGAGACAATACTGCTAATGAGAGCGTGTGCGCGGAGCTCTAACACAGCTTAGTCTATCCATCATTTCCTTGAACTCTCGACCTGCTGACTGGTTGCGCTCAGAGTTCATCTACCCTTTGAATTCTGAAAGCAGCTTGTTTCACCCCTTATTCCCATACAAGGACGGTGATATCTGTCCCACGGTGCACTGCACAAGAGGCAGGGAAACTCTTGGGAAAGGTTGTGAGTGTGATGCACAATTATACACAGAGAAACATTCATAGTTACAGGTAACTGAAGAGTATCCAGCTCACCTGAGCTGCGTGTTTTTTGACTGTATAGGAGACCAGAATATTTGGGTGAAACTCATGCAACATGAAAACTCCACACCAGAAAGGACCACAAACAGAAATCATGCCCAGCGCCTTCTCGCTCCTCCACCTGCTGTTCAAAGTAGCAGCAAGTTTTCATCATGCACTCCTAGACATTTGCGTACATTTATTTCTGCCATGCCATTAAGGGCACCACCTGGGTGAAAATGCCCCATATACAGCTTTAATTTAGCTCTGAGGGTCAGAACGGTCAGTTGTAGACCTATTTCAGATGACCTGGTGATGCTCATGTATGATCTCATGAGCCAAAATCAGCTTTAAATAAAAACAAAATGGAGTTTCTTTTTTCACTGCGTTTGTACTGATTTGAAGGATATTTGTCTAAAAGGGCTTTACTGTCAGATATGTGCTTTTAAAAATTTGTCCACATCCGATTACTGGCATTAATAACATGTCACAGGACCCAAGTAGGTGAGGCTGTGGCAGACCTGGAGAAAAGTAGCTTGTAATATAAAAGCAGAGCAGTAAGCCTGAAGCTTAAGTCACCTCCATTTGAGTGTGACATGACTCAGTAATTACTGGGGCAAATCTCCCACTATGGAAGCACTTTAATTGGAAGTAGTAGCTTCTCCTGAGCTTGTGATTATTCCCTTAAGGATATCTCTGTATGCTAAGTAGCTTGCTTTGACTTTACCTTCTTGCTGTGTCTGAGCTGAGGTGCTGGGAGCGACTGCCAGTGTTTATGTGGTTATTGAGCAGTTTGTTTGATAAACTGTTGGGTAGGCTGTGTGCGTTCGTGGAGGAGGTGAAGCAGACAGTCCCATCAGCAGGATGCTGTTTCACTCCGAGCTCGCTCACAGAGAGGAAGTGTCATCAGCAGATTTCTCTGACTGGCGCTGAGCCGTCACATCCTCTCTCCCATCTTCTCTTCAGTTGACTTCAGTTTGCTTTTCTTCTCGTATGTCCTCTCCTCTCTGCTGTTCTGTCCCTTCCTGCTCAAGCCCGTCTCTCTTCTCCTCCTCTTTGTCCCTCTCCTGTTATCTTCCGCTGTCTTTATTTGCTCCTTTATGGTCCGATGCGCCCAGGTCATCGGCAGAGAACAAATGGGACACGTGCCAGAGTGAAAAAAAAAACGGCCTCAGGTGGGAGAGGGAGATGCTTAGGAATAGTGTCAGCTTATTATTTGTTCTCCCCTGAATGATGTTTCTCTGAGTCTGTTATTTTGTCGCTCTCCCCTCGTGGCTCGGTTGTGTCACTCTGAGCCAAAGGGTCAACAGGGTCAATCTCTGTCCGGCTCTCTGTCGCTCTGTCCACGCTTGTTTACAGCTTTTATTGTCGACATAGATGAGACTCCCATGGGGGCACAGACCAGCATAGATACACTTACATTCACTGGGAAAAACAAAAACACACACACACAGAGCACCAAGAGCTATAGACAAGGTTGCCATGGCAACAGTCTGTTCTGCCTCTATGTCTGAACACCTATACAGTATAAGCACATGTAAAAGGTAAATGTATGCACACCCAGTGATAGTACAAACAAGCACACAAACATAAATATTTGTGTTGCTATGGTTGAGGAGTTTCATCGTTCGGGTTCAAAGCCTAAAAGACTCCTTAAAGGAAAAGGTGTCACTTTAAAGCCATAATTGTGTATAATAAGGCTTTATATTTTTTGTTTAAAGGTTCAACTTTATCTGGTGGTGGAGCGTCTTGCTTTGGATTGTCTCTTGGCTTAAATGGGTTATTATTAACCAGAAATGGGTCTTAATTTAGCTGTAGAAGAACATTAGCCGCTGGAAAAACTCAGATGCAGAAGGCGGGAGCGGTAAGATACCCCCCTGCTGCCTCATTTCGACTCTCGCGGCGTAACCAAATGCACATATAAAAGTGGGATGGTGAACAGATCTTCCTGAAAACTTCTGCCAAATGTTATTTCTATCTTCTTATTCATTGATGAAAAACTTTTAAGGGCAGAATTAGAAGCCTCTGAAGTTGCTTTTGGAATGTACGAGTGAATACACCTTTTGTGGTGCAAACATTAAATAAAAAAAGTGTGGATTTTGGAGGATATTTTCTCATTTTCATCTATCCTTGTCAGAGCATTTTGTCCTGTAGTACAGAAATAGAAAACCGACACATGCGGGGTGTTGAACTGAAGCTTTGAGGGCCTGACACTGACAGTAACTGATCTAATGGTCTTGCTACAAAAAGGCTTCCTCACTCTAACAGCCCAGGCTTTTATCAAGTATGATATGAGATATTATATGATACATTTTTTTTTATCTTCTTTTAAAGTATAAAAAAAGGTTATTTGTACAGAAAAAAAACACAGTTATAATGAGGTTGGGAGTTAATCCAGCTGTGAGCAAAATGTTAGCGTCTGTGTTCACTGACTGATGATCCAGTGTTTTTATCTGGTATTTGTTTAATGTTGTTCATATAAAATTTCTTTGATCATCCCTGGCAGTTTCACTCAGTCTAAATTAGTTCAGATGTCTGCCAACACTGTTTTATTAGTGTTTGCTTTTGTTTCTTTTTTTTTTACCTCTGTTATTTAAGCAATACTTTGTGATCGCTGCCTCCGACATCTAATTGTTCTCTTTTTCTTTTCCTCCTCTCTATCTGTCTTCTCAGCATTTGTCAGAGCTGTTGGCTGTGGTGCGTCTTCCCTTCATCCACCCGTCCTATCTCCTGAACGTGGTGGACAACGAGGAGCTGATCAAATCGTCGGAGGCGTGTCGGGACCTGGTCAACGAAGCCAAGCGTTACCACATGCTGCCCCACGCACGGCAAGAGATGCAGACGCCCAGGACCCGGCCAAGACTTTCTGCTGGTAAAAAACACATTTGCACATATAAGCCGAGTTAAACTGCATCATTTTTGTCCTGGGAGACATAAGAACAAGGTGACAGGGACATGATCTGCCACCTACCGGTGTAACTGACCCAGAAATCATTGACAGCATTTTTGCACCTATAAACAACCATCCACTATTCATATTTTATTCAACTAGGTGACACAGTTCAGGTCTCCATGAGGAGATCCTGACTTGCCGTTGCATTATATTGATTTTAGCCAACAACTGGAAAGCATTGATTTAGATCTCCATATTTTCCGCACAATTACCGTACTTAAATACTTAAATGTTCACGAGGATAACACGTCATATTTCCAAATGACCGGTTTTTCTTTCCACAATCAAACAAATGACTACTGGAGCCGAGCCCGGTTGAGGTTACCATGAAAAGTAGAAAGTTGCCAACCACAACAACTTCCCAGTGTTTTGTGGGCTACTAAACCCGAGCTCTTTTACCGCCAACCTGGTACATAACCATCTCTAAACAACTTTTTAACACCAGCTAGGCGCAGTCAGATCCGTCCTCGCTTTCTAAGCAACCAGCCAACCATCGCCTTTTCCGACTGCCACGGACATCCAAGCCATTCTTGTTTACATCGTTAAAATCAAAGAATCATTCGTGGGAATTGGAAGGCGCCTGCAAATTGCTTTTGGCTGTTAGATTTTTCCCTCAGGTCGGCCAGGACCCTACTCCTTCCCCCTGTAAAGAGCTGCCTAATTATAGTGTCTGCATGGTATTATGAGCTTCGCACCAGCACACCTTACCATTCAGCACAAGTTATTTTCTGCTTGGTAGAATAAAGATAATTGCCTAACAAATGGCACTTTATGGAGAGGTCAGTTTACCAGCCAACTCCGTTGTCCAGCCAGCGTGTTTATTTGCCGGTAAACAAACAGAGGGGGAATTGCGTTGGGTTACCACTGTATTTTTGCATCTTTAATTGCCTGTAATGCAGTCGCAGGAGGCTTTACGAAGAATCATTTGCCTCTCGAGAATAGACATTTGTGGTATTATATGCACACGGCATCATCCCATTACTCATCCTCGATCCAGTAGTTTCTCTTTGTTCTCAGCAGTTTCTTGAAGCATTTTCTGTCAAGGCTCATTTTATAGTGTTTGGTATGTGCATATCTTATGCATCCTACAGCCCCATTATGCAGGCTGAAGTGTGTATTGATTCACAGCAGCTAGTGGCTCTGTACAACAGAATTATATAAATGCATAAATGCTGCCGGGATGAATACATTCATGATGCATTATACCCCGATGGCTCAGAGAATGAGAAATATATGTAAGTTTTCCCGATCAAGTTTTGAACTCCTCTGAAGCTGAAGTTCTTATTATGACTGACTAACTGGGCTGAATGTTTTATCAGTGTGTTTGTGTGTCGGTTTCAAAAGGTATAGGGTGAAAGTCTGCGTTCTGACGTGCTGTACTTGTTGTACAGATAAATACGAATGTACCCTGACATTTTTTGTAGTTGTGTGTATTCTTGTAAGCCCCAGTGCATTTTTGTTTTTTTATGGCTGAGCATGCGTGTGTGTTGGTGGTTGTAATTGTTTGTGTGCACGCTTGTATTGCTCAGCCATCTGCTGCATTGGACAGGGTGGGATCTGCACAGCGGGGTGCATGGTCATTGGGATTGCAGGGTAGACATAGGGGCCTAGCACGTGGACATGGAGGACGGTGAGATTAGATCAAGACTGGAAGGAGAGCTTGAGGTTGTTGGAGAGTGTGGTTGCCACACAGAGGACAAGAAAGTGAAGGGATGTGGGACAACAGGAGGAGAGGTCAGGATGTGGTCAGGGAGAGGGAGGGAGCGGAGGAGCCAGGGGGATCAGAAATGAAATTTGAAGGGCAGACATTTGATTGAGTTTATTCCTTGAGCATGTGTCTACTTGTGTAAGCAGTAAGTGAGTGTGTGGGCGTGTGTGTGTGTTTGTGTGTATTTTAAATGTGCGCAAGCAGATGGGGCACCACCTGAGCTCAGTTGATAAGTCTGTCAGGCGGAAAAAGAAAGGAAAACTGCCATCCGTGAAGCCCTTCTTGCTGAGCGCAGTCAATCTGTGAACTTGTGAGTTGCGTGCATATGTGGGTGTATTATGGTGGGTGTGTTTGTGCTCGTACCTTGTGTGTATGTGTGGACACATGTCTGAGTGCCTCAAACATTAAATCTTTTTACTGGTGGTGCATATGACTTGAATTACAGATTTTTTTTTTTTTTTTAGCCTAGAAACTTAGTTCACTCTTGAGACAGATTTTTAATTAACACCCTTTCACAGTTAGACTTAAATCTGTTAATCTGATGAGAGACGTTACACTCACAGTGGATGAGTTCCTTTATCATGCATTAGTAGAGACCAGCCAATACTGGACTATTGAAGTCAATGTCAGTGTTTGAGAGTAAAAAATCAATAGTGATATATCAGCCAATTCTTTTAAAATATTTGGATCATTAATTTGGTTATGAAAGCAATAGTTAACATTTTAGGAAATACACTTGTTGTTTTGTTTGCTTTGGTTTTTGTGTTGAGGTGCTGGTTGGTGGATTTTGTTACCTTCAGACAAAGCCACGCTATGTGATTTATAAATCCCTGTATTGCAAGTTCCTTTTACATAACGTCCAACATATACAACATATTAATAGCTAAAGTTGTCATAGCAAATGTGTAATCTATTAGTGTCTAATTCACACATCATGCAGACCAAGAGCAACATTAGCATTAATTTGAGTCATGAGCCAACTGAGTAATATACTGTACGTCCAATATTCACTCTCCCTTTAACTCTGTTTTGTCTTTACCAGCTCCGGAGGGAAATATCTGCTAAATGTTTTGTTAATACTTTGTTACTAACTGGTCGCTAACTTAGACCGGGTGGGTGTATGGTGCTTTTTGGCTGCAAACATTTCCCTGCTACTGCTGGAAACAAAACTGATGAAAGAGCAGTGGGAGTGAATTTAGCAGCAAAGTTATGGGATGTAAAACCAAACCAGTGAGTTACACATAGTCCTTTTATCCGTCATTAATGTAGAGTAAAATGTGCTTGCAAAGTCTCTTCCATACTTTATTTACCAGTTCCATATTTTTTCCATATTAAGCTCATATATCATGTCAAGGATGAGAAAACCATTAATATGAATATTAATGGTCTATGAATATACACTCTGCAACATGTTCATAAGATGAAATGGCAGGAAATTTTTAGAGTTTAACAAAAAGACCAACATTTAATGAGTTGTTGCTCCATTAGCTGTAAGCTCTAAAAAAGTTATTTCTATTGGAGCTGAATAGAAGCAGCCAGATGGTTTCCACACACCCGTTAATTGTCTTGTTTACCCAGGTTTTTCTTTATATAGAATCCTGCTGTGCTACATTGTTGTAATTTCTTTCTTTACTTAATTGCCCAGTTTTTATTGATAGTTAATTTTTATATCAGTCACTCTGACAGGTCCTGGCATGTCACCACATCGTTTTCGCTCGATGTGCTCCTGTGCAAAGTTAATGGAACTAGTTTAAAAATATATATTAATGTACAACAGTGCTGAACAATGTTTGGACAAAGCTGTTTTTCTCTCAGAATTACGACAAGGCAAGAGTCATAAAAGTCTGAATAACCACCATGACATAAAAGTTTCTTTTTGGGCCTCCTCATTGACTGAAAATGAGACAGTCCTCTGTCTTTCTTTGCACCTATTTCGCATTCTGGAGCATTTAATCAAGTGGATGCTGTGCCCATTAATTTTATTAGATGCTAATTGGGGGGCTAAAAAGATATTCAGCACAGAAATTGGCTGTCTGTGATCTTCAAACATAAGCACAATCTAAAATATATAAAGAATGGTTGGTATGCTTAGGTTTTTGTGTGAATGTGTGAGTGCAGATGGCTTTATTGTTTCTCTTCTTTTTTTTTTAACATAATGTGATTTTATTACTTTGCAGTACCTCAGTTTTCTGCTGCAGCAGTGAACTTTTGAGGAAGGCAGAAGGGACGTAGCTGATGCCTCTCGTTAACAGCCTCCTGTCTTTCTCATTTAGCTGAAAAGAGTCTCGGGTAAAGTGAAAACTATGACTGTCTCATTATGAATCCACGGTGTTTTGCCTAGTGTATGTGGATCCATTAGCTACTAATTGGTTAATTAGAGTGTGGATGTGCATCTGATTAGCTGTCATTAGACTTTCCAGGGGATCAGGGGGATTAAACAGCCGCTGGTGCTGAGAGTTTACTCACAAACCTTTTTGTCTTAAGTCATAAGACGCACTCTGATTTCAGTGATGTTAACATCCATTTGTGTGTTTGCGTGCTATTAAGGACAAGAAAAGTTTTCTTTGGTGTAGATTATATGTGTGTGTGTATATATACACTCGCCTGCAGACAGACCCATACACCGTGTTCCCGTTTCCTTCTCTCCACATGTGTCGCTGTGCTCGGCTCAGAGGAGGGTGGAGAGTGCCAGGGCAAACTGTTAACTCAACCCAGCCAAGTGGAATAGCACTCAGACAAATGAGCTGTAATGACTAGGAGACGCAGGGGTCCAGCTCGGCTCACACTGTTTCTCTGTCTCGCTCACACACACACACATACACGCATACACACAATTGTTAAACCTTTAAGTGCATACACTGTGGGAGGGAATCCTTAAACAGTAGCTCCAATCTTTCTTAGTCTGTCTTTCTCTCTGTCCACTTTATCATCTGTAATCAAGCGTTCAAGTATCTAAAGGCGGAAAAGATAACAACTATAGCAACAAATGCACAGCAGCAGCATCAGGGGCCACTGAGAAAATTTTGAGTATGCAGCAGGTTCACTCCAGTATTTCTGCACAAGCGTTTTATCTGTGTGATCATTCCTTATACAGGAGTTGGTGTTTTCAGTTATAGATTACTCAGTTTAAAGCTCCCTAGAACAAGATTCTTTTTTTTTTTTTGAGATCAGAACCTTGGCATTTGTTGCAGCAGGATTTAAGTTGCTCTCTAAATTACTCAGGAAATGTTGATATCAAATGTTATTGACCATTTTACATTCCTGCAGCATAAAGGAAGCCAAATAAAACACTGTGTGCTAGTTGTGTGGTGGTCTTAAATGCCTGGATTTCATTAAACCAGCCCCCACAATAGCTTGGCTTACATTCACGCTTTGGAGATAATACAACCAGGCTGTTCTGTGAGGTCCGAAAGCCTTTAGGCGTGACATTCATCTACTCATTCACACCTCTGCCGGCCAGCAGCTCCTTGGAGAGTGGCCATAGCGCGCCACCACCGCAAAGAAAGGAGAACAAGATTCACACCTTGTAAGGAGAGCGTAAAAGATCATCAGATTACTTTCCTCTCAAGTCTGCCACCCACTGCTTTTGGCTCATGCCCGATTAAATGGCTGCATCCAACTTTATTTTTGCCTCAATATTTCCTCAACTGTTCCTCGTCAGCACTGACAGTGAGTCTTTTTCATGCAATAATTGAATTTATTTGTCATCTTTCTCTCTGGCTGCACAGCCCTCAACGCTAACCATTAAGCAAGGCAATCGCGACAGGGGAAGCTGTCAGCAGTTTGGAGAGACAATTATAAGCTTTGCCTTTTTTTTATGTCAGGACTTTGTTGATTATTGTCCTGCTCTGTGTAATTATTCAGCCTGGTTTGTCTTTTAGAGCCAATGCAGCGTGAGATTACTCTGTTTCACCTCTCAAACTAGAGAAGCAGGATGCAGGAGAATGTGCCAGAAATGTCTTAATCGCTCTATGTGAAGAGTGCCCTTCAGCGGATCCTCTTCCGATTTTATTTCTGGAGATTGTATTTGAGGGAGGGAGGGAGAAACAGAGCGAGTGAACAGAGGAGAGAGAGAGAGAAAGTGTGATGCAGCTATTCATTGGAGAATCAGACTGTGAGTTTCTGATATTCCTGCAGCTTATCAGTGAAATCTTCAGCAAACACATCTATCTCGGCTCATAAATGTAACATGGAGGCAGCAAATCCAGATTAGATAACCCTTGGTCTGAATGTCTGCAGGGGCTGATGCCAAAATTAAAGTTCCGGCCACTTGACCTTTTGACTAGTGACTACTGTCAGGCTTAGCTAACAAGGGCATTTGGGGGGGTGAGTTATCTAGAAAACGTGATTCATTCTGTTCCTAGAGTTGCAGTTCACATGCAGACCTGAAGCAAGCGGCATTTACAGGAACATGGATCAGCCTCAGCATCGCTCATACCACATCTGGCACTTTGACCTGCTGTACCTGCTGCAAGGCTGGAAAGCTGCTTCTTTCTCATCCAATATTCAACAGACAGAGTGAGCCTGGTTAGAGCTTTATCGCTGCATTTGCTGATGGCACAGGTTTGGTTGCTCGGACTCTGTGTGGGCCTGTACCCATCAAATCATGATGTATGAGATTCAAATGCTGCAAAGTTTAACCCTGTGAGACCTGAACTATGAAAGAATGGTCAGAAAATTCTAATTTTTCAAATATGAACTCTTTATTTGTCCCTTTGACAAAATGTAAAAAAAAAATAATTAAAAAAATAAATTCTAATTATATTTTTTGTTTGTATCACACATGTCAAAACATTTGGAAAAGTGAGGGGGGTCCACCAGGAGTCAGTATACGAGCATAAGAGTTCATCTAAAAGGGTTAAATGCAAAGTTTATGCTTGATGGTGATGCAATGAGTCCCAGAAATGTGGGTATCATATATGATACGTACGGGCTCACAGGGTTAAAGGGTCAGTTCAAATCACAAGAAGCAGTTTGTGTCTAGCCATGCAGAAGCTGTAGTTCTGTCTTTTTTCACCCAGATTTTGAGATATCTGTCCCTTAGATTTGTGTTAGAATACAACACATGGAGGGAGAAATGAAATTTAATGAGTGCCGTTCACAGCATTGAGCACTACATTTAAAAAATTCAACAGGAACATCTCTTTCCAGTGACAATATCCCAGTTACTCGGGAAGCTCCACAGAACAAACCCTGGATAGTTTTCATGGGGACTATTTCTTCCGTAGAAAGTTGTTCTGCCAAAAACTGTTCACAGCAAGATATGTGGATTATCCTGAGTAGGAGTGGGGACACTGTTTCTAGAAAGACATGATACTTTAGAGTTTTATTGATTTTATTTGACCGTGCGGCAAGAACCACAGACCCAGTTGTGTTTGGGTGGAGGTGGAAATCTGAGAAACAAATATCTCAAAACTTTGCATGTCTAGATGCCACTAAATGTAAGTCAGTAATTTGAGTGAACTGACCCTTTAAATATGCTTTGAGAACCCTTGGGGCCACATAAAATGTTTGTCTTCACAAACTACAACAGAATCTGTACAGAAGCATAGATTTTTTCTCGACAGACAAATAACAAACTGCAAGAAAATGCACACATACACACACACAAACGCTCCCTATCATGCACATACGTTCTCATTGCTCCCTCCCTGGACTCTGACATTATTTGGGAGCCTTTGGCCCCCTGATCCCCATAGCAAATTAAAACCCTGGGAGAGAAATCATGGGATTAGAAAAGAAAAAAAGCAAAAGAGGGAGAATAGAGAGAAGCAGCCAAGATAAGAGGAAACGGTTATGGACCAGCGGTGAGATATAAATGGCTCTGAGCTCTCTGAGACAGACTGCCAGGGACACTGTGGCTGTGATACCCAGTGAGTAAAAGCCTCAGTTACACAATATATGAGTGTATTTAGACATATTTCTACATGTCCAATGTTTATTAACACGCAGACACATTTTTTTCTCATTAGATTCGTCTAGGTGGTCGTTTTTCATTGTCATCTATGGATTCCTATGATTTATGTGTTAAATGCCTGACTGCAAACCAACCAAATTGCCTTCAGGATGATAATAAAGTTAAAGACTAATGAAAAAACGGTCCTCAAACCCTCATAAGCTGACTGTATGAACAATTATTTGAGCGATGCAGTTTTTCATAAAATACATCATTGAGTTAAAGCCCTTGCTGATTTCTCTGTTTAAGTCTGTACTTGTCATAAAGAAGGAGATGTACAGTGCATAAAAAGAAGCGGGGAAATTGAAGAAGGACTTTAAATCTCTGAGACAATTTGAGATCTCCTTTTTCTACAAATGGAAGAAAAATGAGCTGCAACTCAGGATAAGATGCCTCTTATATTTTATAAATTCAGGATATTTCACAGTACATGTGTTAGGTACAACAGTAAACACACCTTGAAACCTCTAGCTCAGCTGAGTTTTCTGAATGAGCAGGGTCACTGACCAAATCTGTGGCTTTTAGAACTCCTCTCACCAATGACTGAAAGTGCCATGTCTGCTCAACTGCTATATATATATACCATGTGTTACTTAGTGGTTAGATGCTCACTGTAACACACTGAAAGCTATAGAAGCCGTCATGATGCAATAGCTGTGTTGTAGATGTATGGTTGCTGAACTGTTAACCTCATAAACAGTGCTTCTGTACATCTGTTTTTGTATTGAACTGAAGAAAACCTGAACCTAGAATCCAGGACTTGAGTTGCAGACTGTCAGTGTGTAATCACATAGCTTTATAAAAGACGTTGCAGTCACCTACTGGTGTGTGTTTGACAGGGATGCGATGCAGTTTAATTAAAGAACATCAAACTAGTGATAGTGAGATCAACTAGTGCTCATTAAATTTTTTGTTTGAACTCAAGAAACATATGTGGCTTTTAATGTCTGCCTCTACTGAATTTAAATGCTTTTATACACCTTGAGATAAAAATTGCAGCGTCTTCTTTACAGTATTTATGTTGCTTATTTTCTCTTAACAGCTGGAGGCTTCAGGTTGATGGTATTTGACAAAACAGACGCAGCTCAAGGTCCGTTTAGTTGCAGGTCTGGCGCTTTCATATCACATATCATATGATTTTCACCTATTCATGAAGTTTTTTTTTTTCGATTTGTCATAAAAATTGTAGATCCACTTTCAAATTATTTTTTTTAAGCACTCAGTGGATTTCTCCTCTGTGTTTAAAAGCTGAGCTTTAAGGCCGATGGAGATCACGTGATATGCTTGAAAGCCCCTGGAGCAGCTACCAAATGGAACATGAGGTGTGCTTATTTTGTCAAATGTTGTTTCCAAGGTCAAAAATGAACTTTGCAGATGGATTTTATGAGGTTGCACCTGTAGTTCAAACCATCTTCAGTCAAGGAAAACTGACGTTCAGAAAGTTGGATCTTGGGAGGACGATTCTTGGCTGACGTGCATGTTAATGTTGGCTGAAGTGTTAAGGTGTATATATTGGTACAGCTTTACCAAAGCCAACCTCACAATGTCACTTTGATTGTACCTGAAGTATAGCTGGTTTAAGTAAGGTCACAAAGGCTGAAGCACTTGGGTAAAAGGTGCGTGAGGTAAAAGAACAGGAGGAAGATGAAACGGAGAGTATGTTGGAAAAACACCAAAGATTCATGGGTTTTGAGAGAGAAAGACTTGAAGAGAAAAAAGAGAGAGAGAGAGCAAAGTGTCCCAGCGGGTTAGCAAAGACAGACAGAGAGAGAAATAGGGAGGTATTAGCCACAGGGTAAAAAAGATGAGGAATAAGGAAAGCAGGGTCACAGCATGGGGCAGAGAGCAAGGAGACACATAACAAGGTGAGATAAGGCCCAGTGTGGCAGCAGGGAGGACGAGACGACAGAATCTTTTCGTTCTGTCTTCATCTTTCCATCAGTCTCTCTCCTTTAGGAGTGACTGTACATCTGTGTGTGTGTGTGTGTGTGTGTGTGTGTGTGTGTGTGTGTGTGTGTGTGTGTGTGTGTGTGTGTGTGTGTGTGTGTGCGTGTGTGTGTGTGTGTGTGTCCACACTACACTGTTGACATATACACAAATGCACACATACACAGCTTGTCCAGCATAAGGTAAAACATGGGTGGCCTGTTCCTGTCACAGATAGGTTTCATTTAGTTGAAATCGAGTTGGGTGGAAGCAACACGCAGAAACTGTCAGGGGGTGTTTTTCTATTTTTGGGTGTGTGTGTGTGTGTGTGTGTGTGTGTGAATTAGGTTTAGATTAGATTAGGATAAGGGAAAGTGCTGGGGTTCGGCATTTAGTTGTGATGGTTAAGGTTAGGGTAAAGGACTAGGAAATGCACTATGTCAATGAATGTCCTCACAAAGATAGAAGTACAAGTTAGAGTGTTTGTGTGTGTGTGTGTGCATGTCACGCTCTGTGGGTGGGCATCAACTGCAATTTGAGATGCAGCTCTTACACAAGCCTGTCCGTCCCTCACAACACATAATTTCTGGGGCTTTTTTGCCACACAATTCACAGCTTGCAATGACTGAAACCTCCTTCTGAGGGGTTTAATGCTGTGTTCTGTCCAGATGTTACCATTGTAGTCTTGCTGCTATACTGCCTCCCTGTACTCCCAATTCAGCTCAGACCAATTTGTTGCTCTAATTGAATTTGAATTACTCAAACAGCTATTATCAATATTTTTCTATTAACGTTTTAATGAATTAAATGGACAAACACACTGCACTCTATCTTCCCAGTATCAAATAGTAGACAAGACAAAGTTAGCGATGAGCTGGTGAACATAGTGGATTATTAGCTAAGGGATGGATATTTTGTTGGTGGAGTCCAGACAGAGATAAATGAGAGTGAATATTGGACTTCGGTTCAACAGGTGGACACAAACATGACTACAAATGAATGCTAATGCTGCTGCTGTCTCTGCCGAATGTCTAGGAAAGCAACTTCTGGCTACCAATTTAACAGTATCCGCTTAGAAGGTGATATATGTATGTATGTATGTAGGTATATATATCAATATCAATATCAATATCAATATCTCTGTCTCTCTATATATAGATATAGATATATAAAAAATATGTTGTGGCTGATTGATGTATGTCTCAGCTGATTTTCCTTAATATAGACAGGTCAAAAATGGAGCAGAAATATAACAAGAGGTCAGTAGTATTCAGGATAAGGAGATATTTCCTCCCCAAACTGCCCCAAACTCTGTCAGGAAAAAAAAACACAAGAGCTGTCAAGACTCACTTATCCCTTCATCCCCAATTGCTCGTCTCCATCCTTCGATCCTCCATCCCTTCATCCCTTTACCCAACTCCCATCAAACCTCCGACTGACTGACAGCCATCCCTGTGAGGCTTCGTTGTCTGAGAAAACACACAGACGCACACCCACACAACCATCTGATCCGATGCCGCGATTCCCCGTCAGCGGTGCCGCTCTCCTGTTTTGTTGCCTTCTGACAGGCCGGTGCTGGGTTGTGTTAGCTTGTGAATGTGTTTAGGGCTTCAGGGGTCAGAGCCGCGCAGCAGCCTTAGCACCCAGATGTGGACTCTCCCTGACGTGTCTGGCCAAGCGTAAAGCGCTGACAACAACCCCACACATGTGCACTAGTTGATAATAAAGACTTGCATGTGCATAGACACACAATCCAGCACTTTGAAGCAGCATGTCGAATTGCTTAGGTTGGCCTAATTAGACACTGTGGGGGTTCAGGTTGGTTTAGTGGAGGAGAAATTGTATGTGGGAAAAACAACAAAAGAAATGGCTCTTTCTCAGTGTGTCTCTTCAAAATCATGTCCCATTCACGTTTTAGGACTAAAGTGGAAAAAAATCAACAAACCTTCAGCATCAGGAAATTTAGCATTTGTACGTCTTCACTACGTTTTAAGATGGAATTGAATGCAATATTTCTTCTTGAACAGTATCAACCTGTGCAGATATTAAACCAATCTTTAAACAGTAGAACACTGATTGATATGCACGTGCAAAAAAGAAAATCCCAAATTGGCTCAGACACAGGCACAGAAACTTTGCCAAGTTAATTGAGGCTGTCAATATCAACAAACTGAAACAGCTAATAGGATGAAAGAACAGGAGATGAAAAGAGATGAAAAATGTAATCCTATAAAGGCAGGGAAAACAGTCAAACTTTTAAAATCCAATGAAGTTGAAAAATAGCATGCAATAAAAAGAAAGAGTACAAACACGTACGGCAAAATTAGCAAACTAATCACGAGGATGAACAATGGTGGAACAGAGTCAATATAATTAATGTGTGTGTAGGTATGGTTGGAGGCTCATGAGAGGGAAGACAAAGAGCCCCTTTTCACTTGATTTTTTTTTTTTTTTTTTTATCAAAGAATGCCCGCTGTAGCGGTGACTGTCCTATAAAACTACACTCCCATTTATTAGTTGTATATCCAAGGTCTGTTAGAGGTCTTAAGGGCCGTTTGAGGCTTGCAGTCTGGGGCGTGATGCCATGAAGCTGTGAAAACGAGCGCATGATGGGAACGAGTTCAACTCAAATCTTTTTTAGCAGCGCTCCAAGTTAGCACATCTTTCACGTGCTGCCAGAAAGGGCGGCAACTCCTACGCCTTCCGTATTTTGTCATGATTGTTCTTTTTTTAGCTTGTGTACCAGACCTTCTTCGCAGTGACACTGTCACAATTTCTCCTTGAGCCATTACTTTCTTTTCCATTCTGCGCAGAGGAACACATTCTTAAAATCTCACAGAGGAAAAGAGCCAGCCGGCTTTAAGCTGTCCACTAAGTCTAAGCTGTATGTCCACGATATGTCTGAGGTAGTGCTTACTGCTGTCTGTTTGCTCAGCCTCAGCAAAGCCCATTGTAGTTTTTGTATCTTTCTCCTCGTTTACCCTTTTTCTTCTTCCTAGAGAAAATCTCTGTTTTACCAGCTTTGATAGAAAAAGAAAAGGCTTAGGGGAAAAAAAAAATAAAGGAATATTTTTTTTAACAGAAAAAAGCAGGAGGAAAAGATAGCTGCCTATGGATGTGCCTGTCAGGAGAGAGCCTGTGTGGAAAGGTATTGATCCAAGCAGTGGTTAGTCTTGGTTTGGAGTGTATGAAGATTAGCTCTCCCTCCCTCTCTTCCCTTCATTCTCTTCCCTCTTTGTTTTTTCCTCCCTCTCCCTCCCTCTCTCTTTCTCTCTCCTCACACTAGGGTTAGAGTTAGGGGTCTCTGTCTTTCGCTATCACCCGCCTCTCCCTCCCTGGCTCGCCTCCCTCTGCCCGCCTGCCTGCTGCTTACAAACACACAGCTCATTTCTGTCTGGCGGCTCGTCGTCTTGCCTGCTCACTGGAGCCTGCTGCTGAAGACTGAGAGGACCTGAGACGCGCATGTGGCAGCCTGCCAACCTGTTTGTGTGTTTTGGATCACTGGTGTCTTTATCCAGAAGCTGTGTGTGTGTGTGCGCGCGCATGCATGTTTGAGAGCAGAGATCGGATGGGGAGTGCTGAGCATGTTTCGAGTATCTTCTTAATCACACAAGGTGCTGAAAACAAGGTACACAGCACATGTGTATATCATCTATTGATTTTGTGATTCTCTTATGCCCTGCCCAAACAGTGTATGTTTCACTGTGTGCATGTGGACAGTAAATGTATAGGTTAGTGCTTGTGTGTGTATGTGTAGGAACACAGAATTAGAGAGCTGGGCGGCAAGCAAACGAATGGCAGCCCCATCAGTCTTGGTAATTAAGTTATCCTCTCCCATTTAACTTTGTAGTTTCCTGTGACCAAGAGGAAACTTTTCTATTTTGCATTTTGTTTTGCATTTCCCGACAAGCTTATTGACTCAGCGACAGCCAAGGCCTGCTGAATTCAAAATAGCAGACTTATAATCTGTGGCTGGTTGTATGTTTCTTGGTTCTCGTGCTGCTTGTCAAGGTTCTTGTCTGAAAATGAAAGGATTGAAAATGTGTTTTTTTAAACAGTGCTGTTATTGAATAAAAGTGACTTTCAAGTATTCACGTACACTTGAAAGGATATAAATATATAAATACTTTAACATCATGCAACATGCCAGAAAACATTATGCCTCTCAAAGGGGCTTTGATTCAGTCCTGGTCCTTATTTACTGGTGGAAACCCTGATGGCCTGCTTTCTCCTGTCCTTTTCCTTCCTTTGTCCACCCCCATCATCCTCCGTCTGCACCCTCCTTCCATTCCTTTGTCCTCTAGGTGTAGCCGAGGTGATAGTTTTGGTTGGAGGGCGCCAAGCGATTGGGATGAACCAGCGCTCCCTGACAGCAGTCACCTGTTTTAACCCACAGAACAGTAAGTGGTACCCGCTGGCCAGCCTGCCCTTCTATGACCGAGAGTTCTTCAGTGTCATCTCAGCGGGCGACAACATCTACCTGTCAGGTGAGTTAAATCATCCCCTCCAGCAGCACAATTGTAGCTTTCCTGTCGCAGTCATTTAGTAGCACAGAGCGGGAGGACAGTAGATGCCATCACTTTATCACACTGCAGTCGTGAAAGGTTATCCCTACGTCCAAGAACATTTCATATTAGGTTTGGAGGTGAAAAAAGAAACAATACAGTTGGTTCAAATGAATACTGTAAGACAGGGTGGAGTATGGAAATTATATAGGACCAATCAGCTACAAATGAAACTGTTAAGGCTGTTAGGCGTGTTATGGTGCCATCATACTGCAACTAGCATATAAAAACTAAAATCCCACCTTGAGTTGAGTTTTAAAGTTCAGTCTTAATCTTGGAAACTGAAGTTAACAAAACTCAAGAATCTCAGTTTTTAAACCGACATGAGAGAAAAATCTTTGAAGAGTTCAGTAATTTAAGCTTCTAGCATCTTGTGTTTCTCAGCAAAATGATCTTGTGATACATCCAAAATCTCTGGGAGAGCTATTTAATGAATCTGAAGGTGAGGTTATTTTGTTATATATGTGGAATGGTGTTATTTGTTTATAACATGACAGCATCTATAGTCAAATATAAGGTAAATATATGTGATAGTCATACATCAAGGAAAGCAGACCATAGAGTTTATCGTCTCTGACCTCTTTTGGTAAAATCACTTGCATCATACTGAGACAAAGGTCTCTTGACATTGATGACCTCTTATTGAGGGCATTTTCACTGCAACAGATATGAGTCTGCAAAGTGAAGCTGCTCAGGCCATCGCCCGTTTCCTATGACCTTTGCAAACAGTTAAAGGGTTTTAAAAGGCCGGCTGCCCTCAGAGCTTACTCATCTGTTGCTTTGAAAGCTTTTCTCTGCCCAACGCTGCAAACAACTTTGTCTTTCTTTTCAGAAGAGTCTTTTTTCTTTTTTTCTTTTTTTTTGAATAGAATGTCTCTTCTATTTACCTTCTGTGGAGCATTTTTTTGAACGTTTTCTCTGTCTAGCTTTACAGTCGCCAGACTGTTCTGCAGTTTATTTTGTTCCATAGTGGCACACTGTGCACTCTGTGACTCCCTCTATGAGCCACCTTTAAGTTGCTCCTCCAGAGGTAGACTGAATTTCTCCCTCCACGGTCCATTTGTGTGAGAATCCTGCACGGTACTCAGACCTTGACATTGCACCGTGGAAATGCAACAGGATTTGTCCTGGATGTACCTTTCCTCTCCCTCTTTTCATATAAATGTAAATTTGTGTTTGGGCATTGGAACAGGTCTGCATGTGTCCGCTGAGAGTCAGACAGCCAGTGGGGAAATCAGAGGTGTTCTAGCTAGCCAATCAATGGGCTCCAGTCTGTAACCTTCCTCACACTCGGAGCAGGGTCACTGAGTCACTCAGTCACAGCCGGTGTTACATGTCAGACTGCACAGATAACAGGGCTGCTTTGAAGAGAGTGAAACAAGTACAGTTTTGTTGGTTGGCTGGTTGACTAGTCAACACAGCAGAACACTACTTTCAGTCAGTTAAATTTGTCCAAGTCTGTCACTTAAAAACATACCATGTTTGGAGTTAAGACTTATTGAATATTGAAATTTTGGATAGAAGAAAAGAAAGAAAGAAAATCACATATGCTTCAATACCTTAATCTTTTTTCTACCATCTGATTTTTAGCATAACTATGCTAAAATGTTTTTAACATTAATATAACATTGCAAGAAATGTCCGTACCTTGTCTTAAAATTGATGTTAGAGTCACCCAGTACTTACTTCGTGAATGGAGTCGTACACAAGTTGAATCAGCCTTAGTGTCTATATTTGATCAATCTGTGGCAGTCAGCCCTGATAGTTCCTAAACCATTGCAAAGTACCTACCCTGGAGCAGGGACTTTTTGATACTTGGAACTATCACACAAGAAGTCAATTTAGTCCTTGTTCATCTGGTTGAAATGCAGGTGAAGTTCCTGTCTTTCCCAAAAGGTTCTTGGTTTCCTTGGCGAGTTCCTGTGGTGGAAACACCCTTGCACACACCCTGCATGTCCGCGGTAATTACCGTCGTTCTATACTTTTCAGGTGGGACAGAGTCGGGTGTGATGGTGGCTGATGTATGGTGCTACATGTCCCTGTTGGACAACTGGAATCTGGTTTCCCGAATGACTGTGGCTCGCTGCAGACACAACAGCCTGGTGTACGACGGCAAACTCTACACCATCGGAGGACTGGGTGTATCAGGGAACCTGGACCATGTGGAGAGGTAAGAGTCACACCAACTCAACAGCATGCCTGTCTCCAAACAACAAACACCTCCAGCAGCTCCCAGCTGGTGACCGCACAGTCCTGTGCAGCTCTAACCCCAATTTGACAGCCATCTCTGCTCGCACATGTGGATGATTGTGCAAAAGTAGGAGGATGCGGAGCGATCCAGTTTGAGCAAATAAATATTCACACTGCGCGGTGAAACGTGGCAGATGGTGTGGCATGCAGTAGTGCGGTGCAGCATATTGCAAAAGTGGTTGGACAGGTTTGTTAGCATTTTCTGTGAGAGCAAAAGGTGCAGAGGAATGAATCTGAGCTGGAGCATATTAAATGGTCACAGCTGTGAGTGTTGTTAGGGAGCGACAGAGCACCTCTTACTTGTTTGTGAGTGGTGCATGAGTGAGAGGATTTGCTTTCAGAGAGCAGAGTGGTATACTGTGGCTGATTCTATCCACTTCAGCATCGACACATCACTGACTCTTCATTTGAAGGTCGTCCACAGTGGCCTCTTCAGCTGGGTCTTTTCTTCTTATATTTTTTTCTGTATTTGTATTTTTTGAAACTCTTCAGCTTAAAACCAGACCTAGACAGTTTTCCCATGGAGTAAAATGAATTCCTAGTGGCATAAACACGAATAGGGGTTGTCCAGATATAATAATTTGATTCATATCACCGAGCTGAGGAGTGAGCTTCAGCAGAGAGAAGGGGCTACCTCCCCTACACGGCAGAGCGAGATGAACCAAAGCAATCAAAAGAACATTACAGAGTATATTAGAGCAGGCCGCTGCCGCTCATTACCTAGCAGCTCAATTGATCTCCAAAGCTGTTCGCAATGCACAACAGTCCTCCAAATGAAACAGCCTAATTTGATATTTCCCCATAATGCTGCCATACAGTGTCGTTATGACAGGGGGTAGATGGAATATTTGCCCCGTAATGGAAACGCATTTGATTCCTCTGTCTCTGAGCTGCTTAATTTGAGAGCTGCCAGTGCATCTAGGGCATTCACAGCTCCAAAGAAATCAGCGTTTCACCGTGTGATGTGTTTGTGTTTCTCTGTCTGTGCCCTTGTGTGCGTTTTTGTGCAGTCATGAAGCTTCTCCGAGGCCCTCAGCAACTGGACTCAATTATCAGCCCTGTAAAATTTTAACCTACTTTGCCTCTCTCCAAGAACTGCCAGAGGCCTCTTCTGCTTGGTATTACTGCCCTAGCGCTGCACTCTCGAAGGCTGCACTGGCCAGGGAGAAATAACCCACACACCGAACAAAATAGAACTCGTAGTAGTTAGGAAGAGAACGCATGGTGCTGGGGCTGAAGTAAACCAGTTGTAACACAGGGTCAAGGTTATATTCACTGGCCTTATCATGTAAAAGCTTACAGGTCTCTCAAGCTGTTTGGGCAAATTGTCAGAGCAGTCAACAGGCTTGTTTCTAGGCAACCCAGGCTTTTATTTTGTCTTTTTGAGAAACTGCTATGTGGAAGGAGAGTCAAAATTGAGTCAGAAGGTCTAACAACTCACTATTCTGGGAATAAAATTCTTAAATACATGAAAGTTTGTGCTTTTAGAGGGGGCATTGGCAGAAAATTTGTATGTCGGATATTCTTACTGACTGGTATTACGTACTAACTGGTATTTCTGCTGATACATTTGAATTTCAAGGTTTTTGTGTTAACTGCTTTACAACAATGTGTTTTGGATAGTCTGCCTTTTTCTGACAAGTCACGCTGACCCGCTGTGACTGCCTTTACCATTGATGAACTGTAGAATAATCAGCTGCCAAACACTGAGCAGGCAAGTTTTCAACCTGAATATTCATGTTTGTTTTGCGGAGGAAGAATGAGCAGTTTCAAAGATTACGGAGGATTTGTGACTCCACAGCAGATCTGTGAACAACACGCAGCTGGTCTGTCAAATGAACTCAAAAGACAGGTGCTGTAAATCATGCGCAATCTCAACGGCTTGGTAAGAGCTTGACAGATTAACAGCAGCAATTTATTTCATAAGAACCATTATCAGGAGTTTATTTAATTCCTCAAATTTGTTTACTTTTTAATTCTGTGTCTTTATTTATTTTTATGACAATATACAGCACAAAATCACAACACAGTAGATTATTTGTTTGAAATGTGAACACAAATCTCGAACTATATGATGTATCTTCTCTGTCAGTTTTGAACCTCATGCAGACTTACACAGGTCAAAAACTTTTCTTTTTTTCCTCCCTCCCAAATGAACATGTGTAACTAAATAAAAGCTTATTTTATAACCTTGGCTTCCTACGCTCAAGTGCCTGTATTTTGCCTCCACGTACACCAAAAGCATTCTTTTGACCTTAAGATTTCATATTTGGACTTAGTTTACATATGAGTCCTAACACAAATCTCATTGCCACACAAAAGAAACAGTTGAAGATTATCACGATCACCTTCAGGCCATTTCTGAAGGCATTTGTTCATATCTGCTTTGATAAATGAGCCCCATTAACTGCTGATCCTTTATTTTGTAGCTAACTACCAGATTTGGCAGGTGTGGCTCTGCTGTGAGACACAGTTGGCTCAACTGCAGCTCAGTATTGTTGGGCCAGAACTCTAAAGATAGGCAGCCGGTCCACAGCAGGACTAAACCCTGGCCAATGGAGATAAGGGAACAGTTACTCAAGTGACTGATGCGGAGATTGTTTACACACAGCCATTCTTTTTTCACTGTTTATGCATCTGCGTTTCCGTGTTCACTTGTGTGTCCCCATGCTCATTGTTCCTTGAGTATATGTACATATGTATGCCTGTGTGCACACACGTGTTTATTTCTGTGTCTGTGTATATCAGGTGGCTTCAGCTAAGGTCTCACACCTTCCAGCTCTGGCTCTAAGCACACTGACTCCTGATTTGCAGTCCTTCCCGCCTCCTTCGCTTCCCATCTCTCCATCCATCTCACTGAGGGTTTCACGCTCCTAACCGTGAAATTCACCCACATTCACAATTATGTCTTCAATCAGAGGCATCTCAAAGCTAGTAGGATGCAGCCTTTCTTTGGGAACGGCAGGAGGTCCAAATCAACACTCGGAGGACTGAGCAGGCTTATTCCTGTCTCCGCTAATGACTGACAGATTTTTAGGGATGGGAGCAGTCGAGTTCGGAAGGCTTTTAACTTGCAATCAGGTACCCTGGGCCTGCATGCTCCTCAGCATGTTGATCCATCAGCAAACCAATATGATTGCAGATATTGAATAATTCATGGGTGTCTAATGATGTGTCAATCACAGATGGTTTTGTTTTATTTATTGCGCACTATGCACAGGTTTGTGCGTCCTCCAAGCTCTATTGCAAGTTAATATTGCATGAAGACTGTTAGCAACATGACACTGAGTACAGCAACGAGCTTTTCTCATCAGGGATGTTGTTCTGTTTGGCGAACAAGGCTGGAGGAGAGAGGAGCAATTTGAAAAGATCGTGTTCTCTGGCTTTTTATGGCTTTTCAAACTAAAATGGCCTTTCAGATTGCAGTACATAAATATGTGCCCGTACAAATCCGTGCAGAAGGCTCCACTTTTCATATGTTGTTTTTTCAGGTCCATTAACTGGGATATTTTTTTGTTGTTATTGTGTAAGTGTCCTTGCATTTGTGCTTAGTTATTCAGGCATTATTCTTCTAGCGCTGATTGTCAGGATTGTGGTTTTTCCATTTCCGTGACGGTTGTTGAGTTCCTCTGGACTTGTCAGCCACGCTATGACTTAACCAATGCCTTTATCCTTCTCTTAACACAACCCTCCTCTATGTATTTCTTTACTTTTACTTTTTCTGTTAAGTGCAGTTGTACTTTTGATCAGCATAATGGGCCATTTCAGGAATGCTGGCTTAGTCTGACGCAGGAGGTGAATTGTAAGGCCTCTGCGACCTTTCAGAGGAGCACTGAATGGCTCCCGGGACATTTTATCAAATCAACCGTGACCAAGAACATACAGCGAGATGGAGATTCCAGCAGGAGGTTTCATCATGCTTCACACTGCACGCAGCTGAAATCTTCTGTGGGTTGCTCTGTGAACTGACAAGTCCTTAAGTACTCAATGTCCTCGGGTGGTGTGCACGCTGGCTTGCCAGTCACCCAGAGAAAGGTCCCCTTCTGTGGGACACCAAGGGTGGGAGAGACCCCATGCCGCACTCAAATAAGGAAGAAGCTTCAGCTCCTCTTTGAGTTTTTTAGCGAGGCAGGGTTCGCCTCCTGGCAGCCCGTATGAGCGCGCTCTGATGGGGATCTGCTCCTTTGTCTGCAGTCAAAAAGAAGCTGTCAAGCAGCCAGAAAGAGGAGCTCACGGTCGGTCCAGTCCATTCAGACTTACTCAGCTCACATATACTGCCATCCACCTCTAGAACTTAGCATTTTAAACACACTGTACATGTAGACAGACAGTTCTCACACACAACACAATGGAGACGGAGGTCCTCCTTTGTCCGTTTCAGCTTCCTGCCCAACAGCACTCTCTTTTGGAGACAGTGGGGAAATAATCAGCAGAGTGATGATGCTAATAACAACGGAGCGCCCCGCTTCTCTGCAGCCCCAGGTGTTTGGCACCCTACAGCGAAAGAGTCGAGGAAGAGGGAAGGGGAGCAAGCCAAGAAGAGTTAAGCAGCACAGACCCGGCGGCAGAAGATGAGGGGAATGTGTAGATGCAGCAGCCCCCAGGTGGACCTATGAGCTCTGCACAGTCAGTCACTCTGGAACCAATGGGCTCATGTGAAGACACCCTCGCTCTTCTCCCAGCCCCTCCAGCCTCTCCACAGCGATAATGCACTGATGTGCTGCAGTGCATGTCTTTTGTATGTCTACGCGTGTGTTACTGTGTGAATCTGTTTCAACGTACTAGGTCAGACGGTGCCTGGGGCTCGTTTTGGAGGTGGAGAAGGGATGGTAGGGAGGACAGCCGGCCCCAGTAGCCTCGCAGCATGGCATTGTGGTCGGGGACAACGGGCTCCCAGAGCCCCCCTGCCGCGTCAGTTGCCCCCTGCCGAGCTAATCCCCTGCTCCTCAGGATTAACCAACTTCACACGCTGGCCCCTACTGTGCTGTCAAGGCACCAGTTCACCCTCCAACCCTAGCACAGCCACCCCCTCCCTCCACCCACCATCCCTCCCAAACACTCACACTCTTACCCCTCGATGGTACCCCTCTCCCTTCTGAAATGTCAGTGTTGATTTTCACTTCTCATATCTCTGTGTCTCTCTCTGTCCTGCTCACTGTTTTCCTTTGCATGTTATAGCTCCTTGACAACAGATCCTAGTCATATAGCTTTATAAATATGAAAGGATTTTTTTTCTGCCAGGCAGCCACTGGCTTCCTCTCATTTAAGTACAATATGAAAAATATTAGCAAACTCTTGAAACCTGCTTGAGTTGTGTCATCCATCACAGTGAACACCAGGGTAGCATTTTTTTTGTCAAAGTTACATTATATAAACTAATGCAGTGCAGACTTTTGTTTTTTAAATAAGTCTGTTCTTTAACACATGATTAGTCAATTAATCAGTTTGTTAATTGCTAGAAACTAATCTAGTTTATGTCATTTGTCAGGTCCTATTAAAAGCTGATTCTTTGCAAATTTGATGTTACTTTCTCTGTGTTTCTGTTATTGTAAATTTAATATAATTGGGTTGTGGACTGATTAGCCAGTGTTCCGCTACTGTGCAACAGAGATTTGAAAGTGAGCAGCAAAAATATCAAGGACAAATGATTAGTAGTGAAGCGACTAAAAACACACTGGTATTGTCTTTTAAACCACTCTGGTCTTTCTGATTAGTGGCATGTTTAAAACAACCACTCTCCACCTGAGTTGTTCATTTCAAACTTATTCTTATTATTTTAAACTTTCTATTCTATTTTTTGTGTCTTATATGCCTCCCCCTCGCCCCCCCCTCAGCCTCTCCCACACCTTCTGTCCCATTGCTCCCTCTGCCTCTTCACAGCGCTTATTAGGAGGGCAGGTGATGATGGGTGTATTTGGGGCCTGGGAGGCCAGTGATGTTGAATCTGTCTGACATGCTCGAGCAAAGACAGTGTCTCCTCTTCATTGTCTTCTAATGGGGTCCCGAGGTCCCTGAGACATGGAGGTAGATATCGCAAAGAGTGTGTGTGTGTATGTGAGTGAGTGCGTGTGTGTTTGTGTGTGACGGTTATATAGAAACATTGGCGAGCGGTGGCAGGTGTGCCCGGGGATGGTATTAGGGAAAGGCAGAGAGAGGCTGCAGGTAATGAGTAGTACAAGCTGTATGTGCTTCTGCCTCATCGATAAACGATGGGCTGGCACTTCAGACAATTTCCAGTCTTTACCAACAGGCAAGTCATTTTTCTCTGGCCTCCTTTCTGCTTCTGTGCCTTTTTCTATCCTGTCTTTCTCTCCTTCATCGTCCATCTCTCTCAAAGACACACGCAGTAACACACACATTTAAAAAAAATAAGTATATTCCCTTTGTATCCCCCTCTTTCTCTCTCACCAAGTCACCCAGCCAGACATGCAGTCAGTCAGGTTGGAGCAGTGTGTTGCTGGCTAATTATCAGTGGTTAGGATGTGACAGATGCCGCTGAAATGGTTGGCAGTCAGTTTGCCGTCCCCCACCCCACCCCACCCTGCAGGAGGAAGAAACAACTGACCTTTAGAAAGCATGGCCCTGGCAAACCATCGCAATAACTAGACACCGCACCTCGCCGGCACCCAGGGAGGAATTGACACTGGAGGTGGGAGAGTTAGCTGTTATATATAGATTTGTCCTGTGTGTGTGTGTGTGTGTGTACGCCCAGGGTGAAGGTGCTCACATCGACAGGAGATAAGTGCAGACAGAGTGATATTTTGTACAGGTCTTCCTTGTGAGTTCATGTGTGCACCAGTAAACATTAGTGTTAATGGACAATATGTACATATATAGTGTATGGACAGTATACTAAGTGTGTGTAATACCCTTTCCCCATACTGTACATAGGGGCTGGAGTGGATTACATGTAGCTTAATTTGAAAAGTTGCCTTTTATGCTGTTACATACTGTTTGTAATTATTATTTTAAATGGCAGAAATGAGAATCAATTGGGGGAAACCCATAGGAACCTTCTCCTGACTCAATTATTTATTGATGAAATTGCTAATAGTTTTTCCCTTTTTTAAAATTCATGGTGATATATTTGATTTATGCTCAGCTGTCAGTCAAACCAGCTTTGCTTGATTTTTTTCTTTATATATTTTTTAACTTTTTTAGAATATATATTAATTTATTTTACATATACAGATGTGTGACATATTAAAGGAAATACCTTAATGAACGAGTGGAGAAACACAAGGAATGCAGATGCTTCTACACAGGTGCACTGCATAGTACAATTAAGCAATTAACATCCAATCCTGCTCTGTGGCGTGTGGAAAAACGCTGAGCAGGAATAGTTGATTCTGATGATTTTTGTATCAAGATGAAAGAGGAAAAGATCTAAGTGGCTCTGAAACAGGGTTCATTGTTTGGCCACGGACGGAAGGTGCTTCAGTCACAGACAGCTCAACTGGCTCATGTTTCAGTTGGAACAGTGACCAAAGTGACATCTGCATTCAGATCTAAGGGAAAGACCATGATGCGCGTGCATTAGTGCGATGTGTAAGGAAAAACCAGAAGAACAACTCTTCCTCAGGTGAGAATGTCAAAACAGGACGTGATCAGACTGTGTCATCAAGAACGGTCCCTCAACAATTACAAAGAGGGGGGCATTATAGCAGGGGTGCTGTGGATAAATCTCTCATTACAAAAATGAAAGCACATTTGAAAGTTCAGTGCTACAGAAAGTGGCACTGTTCAACAGAGATGTGGAAAGATAAATTTTTGCCATAACACAGTTTATAGCTTCCTTAAAACCCCTAAAAATAACCTTCACAACCAAGCAATCAAACCTCAAGCTTGTGCTGCGCCCCCTTTCTCCCCAGCAATTTGGATGTCAATTTTAATTTTAAATCCACCTCCCACCAACACCACTACCCACCAGCCCACACCCCCACAGTGCTGCCCTACATGGCTGCTATCAACAAAGGGGCTTACTTTGGTAATGAAGTGGTGTCTAAGTCTTCCATCTCCCATCTAGTTTTGAGGAGCGTGGAGCAGTAATTGGTGTACGACCTACACTACCGGCAGCATTCATGTCCCCTGTCCTATGTGACATTCTCATCCAATTAAATCTGTATCTGCTCACACACATATAGAGACACTAAATGAGCACACACTCAATATTATCATGGTTCCCTACGTTCCCTTCCAGATACTCTTTCAAGGTGCCTTTTTTAAGTTTGCACAAGTGTAGATCTGCAGTCTATCTTTATATAAAATGTGTGTGTGTGTGTGTGTGTGTGTGTACGCATACATGGACAGATTGTCTGCTCACACACTGAGGAAGCAGACTTCTGCTCTGAATTAGTTCATTCACAGGGATTATGGGAAAATCTGTGTGGCCAGTAGATGGATTGCTCTCTGTCTCACAAGGATTAGCTGAAGGTGACACTGAGGTGGCAGGTCTGTGTCCATCTGTGTTTGTATGTCCTGCCATAGTCTAGTGTGTTTCTGTGTGTATGTGAGTTCATTTATGCACGGTGTGTACACGTATGTCTGTGTTATTAGCCTGAAATGTGCTGTAATCCATCAGAGTTAATGAGTTGCGTGTGTGCATGTATTCTCCTACAGTGATGGCAGCGGAGTGTGTTCTGTGTGTGTGTGTCTTTTGGCTGACCTTGACTTCAGTCTGTCAGATGAACACACTCCGAGGCTGTCCATACGGAGAGCAAGACTCCATCAGATCCCCAGATGTCATCATACACAATCTGTCAGATGTGTGTACCATGAGCAAATAACAAGCGAAACAGCTCTGCCCTTGAGGGGAATGAGAGAGATTTGGGAGATCATGAATGAGGAAATGTGTCAAAGGTTAAATCATAGGTCTGCAACCTGAATATCAAGACTCTTGAAGGGATTTTGTGAAATACTGGACATGTTTACCTCATCACTTCACTGAAAATCCTTCAAATGTGAAAACATAAAATAAAATTTAAAAAGTAAACATTTATCTGTTCACAACTGATGTAGACATTAACTTTTTTAAGAGGTCACAACCTCATAATGTCTATAGACCAGTGTTTACACAACTAAATTAAATCTGGTTGCATCACACAAAGTGGTTCCTACACAAACATTACTTTTAACTTCATATTTACACCCAGTAACTGCCAGGTGTAACTAAATGTGTAGATGCTGAAATAGTAACAGACAAAACTAAAATTAGCTTGCTGATTAATTAGATGTTATAATTAGCTTGTGATGCTATAGTAACTTTTTCTTTACACAGATGACTGCCTTTGTTTTTGTTTGTTTTCACTTGCTAGGACACTTATTAGGTTTTAATTGTGCAACCTGATATTGTAAATCACTAGTTTGAGAGTAAGTTGTTGTTACTAAGACATTGGAAAGGTTTACATATAAATAATGTATATGGCTTTACGAATAGCTGATAAAACCCAATACAGAAACAAAGTGCTGGTGTAACATATTTAATGCCACCATATTAATTTGTAAATTTTTCTTTTGAGGCTGATGCATGCAGGGGCCTAGAAATATGATGCACTTGTCACTGATGTTTTAGAGCGGCTGTTGTTATGCCTTCTTCATTGTTCCCCTCTATGAAGCTGCAAGCATGTCACCGCTTCCTATAGGATGCAGATATGCAAACATTTACATTTCTGAGCAGCACAGTGCCCTTCCTCTACAAGGTAGGACTCACTAGATTCCACTGTCAGACACTGATTAGCAACCTGGGGAGAGAGAACACAGGTACAAACAGATGTCACATGCAGAGAAAATCGACATGGGGAACAGAGGTGCATACAAACAAGTTCAAATTAGCTGTCACAAAGCTGCTGTTTTTGTTTTCATCTCTGACAGTTTGCGAAAAGCTGTCGTTGTGTATCGAAAGGTGAGTTAGCTCATTTGAGGACCTCTGTATTTCCAAAAAACATCAGTACAACAGTCAAATTGCAGATTAAATTAAATGTTGAGATCATAAAAGGATCTCCAGTGATTCTCCATGATAGCTGTTAACCTGCAGCATACCTGTTTACTGCTAACGACAGTATGTCTTCATGCACTAAGTACTGTAACGAAGTCCATAATTAGAAGTTTAGATGAAGTCACATGTCTCTTAGCAACCACATAGCCTCACATGGCATTGCATGATTTTACTATTAAAAAGATGTAAAACAGATAATGACGTACCCTAATTTCTGGACCGATTTTGTTGTTCAGTCATGTATTTTATTTTCAAGGATAAGTGTCCAAACACAGATGGCTTCAGACACTTGAGAGACAACACCACTGCAGCTACAATGGACTTTGAGTCCAGAACTTTAAAGTGCCAATGGTAAACTTTAGGTTTTGGCTTCAGTCCTCCAGAAATAATGATATTCAATCACACAAGGACAAATGCATTGTAGAAAATACAGAGCAACAGATTATTACACCAACTGGGGCCTCAGTAGACCAACATGCATGCGACAGCTTCACTTATGCCCCATGTTATGCCCACACACATGCATCATGGATTGAAAGCAACTGTGTGCTATTGTACTCATTCAAGTGTGGGCAAAACGCGTGCCAGTCATGTGTGTGTGTGAGTGTTAGTGCCCAACAGACAGCAGGGTGATAGTGGAGGTGTGGGCGCAGGCCTCACAGTTTCTGTGATGTGCTCTGACACACAGATGGCAGCTGACACAACAGAGATAGAGTCTGTCCTCTCTCACCCACTCTTCCTCATCCTCTTTCTCCTCCCCTCCAAAGTGGATGCTCTCTCTCCTGATTGCCTTTATGTGCCTCTATCTTTTGCCTGACTTGACATTGAAATTAATGCAAAAAAAAAAAAAACATTATCACCACCCTCCTTTCCTCATTTTCTCTGCCCTTCTTTACCCCCTCTCTTCATTTTCTTCTTTACACATTTCCCTCTGTAGCCCTTGTCCACGCTGTGATCTGGCCCAGGTGTGAGTAAAGCGTTTTGGATGAGATACTTGCAAATATGCAAAGAAGAAGGAAGTGACAGTTGAACGATTTCAAATCCACAGTATCAACAGCTTCCTTTGTCAAAACAGCTCACATGCAAAGTGCAAAATTTGTTTGTTTCTTTTTTTCAGCACTTTCAACTGCATTTTTTTTTTTTATACAAGTATTCCACAGAGTAGTCTATGCCACGTTGTTGAGATTTCCCCCCACCTAGCTGCAAATGAATGTTCTTGGCAAACGTAAAAAATGTTAATGTAAGCAAATGATTCCTTTATTTGTGTGCAAATTGTTCTGAGTGCCCTCCAGGCCATAGCTGATTCACACAGTAGCCTTGTTTTCCTCAAGCCAAATCACAACCTCTCAGTTCATTACTTCTGACAGGAAACAGAGGGGTAAGCGGGATTGATTCACTCGCGCACACATGCTCTTGCTCTCTCTTTGTGCCTGTTCCAATGGCAGTATTTAAAATTAAAAAAAAAAAAAAGAAGATCAAACTGCTGTCAGACATGGGGCTGCTTGCAGATGTCTTTGTATATTGATGTTTAATGACACTAGACTCCAGATGAGAGAGCTTGCAAACTTGGGGGTTAACTGTAAAATATAGAGACACAGTCAGAGCCTTTGCACAGATACCTTCACATATTCAGTATGACAATCCTCATATGATTCATACTTGAAATTAATAGAGAATAGACTCTGAGTCTAACTCTGAGTTTTAACTAAATAAAAAAGGCAGAAATAGACATAACACAATATGCTAGCAGCTCTGTGAGGCTGTACTTTGTCCCAGCACCCAGAAGTTACACCTTGTTCATCATTTTAGCTTAGCATTTTAGCATGACAGTATTTACTAATAAGTACTAAACATTCAAGTCCCATTGAGGCTGACTGGAATGTCAGTGTTTGTTCATGAGGTATTGGATAAATAAAATTTTGACCTGCCGATGGCATTAGATGAGAGACTGAGGGATCTCCAGGGGGGTATGAATGTCAGAGCCAAATTTCATGACAATCCATCCAATACCTCTAGAGACATTTCACTAAAAAAACAAAATGTCAACCTCCTAAGCTGAGATGATTGAGACCAAATTGGTCACTTTGATTTGGCTGCAAACTGACAGTTTTGGGGGTTTTTTGGATTTTTTTTTAATTAAAAAAAAAATTCCCACAGTTTAAAGCTCTGTGCTGAAGTGGCTCATGAGTCTCAGGGTACATGTGGGCAGCAGGAAGTGAATGCAAGAGAGACAGCTGGGGTGTTGCAGGGATTAATGTGAATTTGTAACTTAAGGGCATGAGTTGCTGCTCGATAGAATCTAGAGCATCAGCTCCTCTCTGCAGGCAATGAATGCATTGCTTTATTTTTTTTATTTCTTTTCTAAGTAACTTCCATTGCATTCCAGTGCCCATACTCACTTTTTAAAGGTTACAATGCTGTTGTTGTGGACCTGTGTGGTGTAAGCGGAGTTAACAACTTAAATGAATGCAGGCATATCTTTCCTGTCTGTAGGCCTTTATATAATCTTCCACTATGAGGTGTATTAGTCTCAAGGCTTTCATTAGCTAATATGGGGGATACTGTAGCCATTGTTAAGCAGTCAGTGTTTTCATGCCATTCCAGTGTGGTTATAACTGCAGCATGATGCATTCTCCTGCCTCTTAATGGATCTTTTTGTCAGCATTGAGGTGTATAGAGCCTGAGTGGTTTTGTTATCTGAACGAGGAGTGTTTTTTTTTCTTTCCTCCTCCCTCTAACTCTCCGCTCTCATTTCTCACTCTATATATGCTGTAGTTTGTATCTCAGGGGAAATGGATACGTGTCAGTATCTGAAAGACGGGCAGCCCATCCATTATAGTTTATCACGTGTGTGTGTTTGAGTGTGAAAGAGAGAGAAAGGGGGTATGAAGAAAAGTGTGGTTCATCATCCACACTCCCCTGCAGGTAACCGTATTAGTGGATTGGCTGTGATGCCTTGAGCACCTTCTAGATGATTAGATTGCATCCTTGGTGTGTGCTGTTAAGAGAGAGAGATACTCACAGCTAGTCTATGTACTGTGTGGTTCGTGGGTGAAAGATGGAGGGTATGTGGTCAGTTTCAAGAGGAAAGCACTGGTCAGTATTTTTTTCTTTCTAGACTTCAGTCACTCAGTCCATTGTAACAAATTACAGCCATAGTTTTATGCTATCTTGGCTTCCTATATCGCTGCTGGTATTGATTCCGCTCCATTTTGGCTGTTTCATAAACAGAGAAAAACGAAGACACAACCAAAAAGGCTTTTAGACATATAATGCCACCAAGCAAATCCAATGGTAGGCTGACTGTTTACTGCATCTATTAACTTTTATGGTCTGTGACTCACATGTACGTTTTCTAGTTAATGTTATAAAGTGAGGGCCCCAGGGGTAATACCTGCTGATGCATCACATTTTCTCAGCTCATCTGTGATGGCATCGTCGGCAAGTGACACATTCTCAGCTGGTAAAGCCGGCGTCCGAACAGGTTTCCATTTTTGTGTATTAATCTGCAACCAAAAATAGCTCCCAACAAATGCACTGTTTACTCCTGTTTGAATAGCATTTGTCAAAAAAAAAAAAAAAAAATACAGTGCCCGGCTCGCTTCAAAAATTACATAGCAGTTTAAAAAAATAACAATATGTATTCATTACTTTTTTTAAAAATATCAGTTCAGTTTAAGGAACGAGCTTGTAGCTGAGTGCATCAGACTGGGTGGAGAAGTTACAAAAAAAAATGCATTAAATGCTTTTACCTATTTGAACATACAGTGAGTCTTGCCGTGGCATACTAAATCAGCCACCAGTCACCAATGAATATGTGATTTAGGGGTGAATACATCATTCAGAGCATGTATAACCCACTCCCACCCTTGTATATAACACCTGGTATTTAGTGTGTATACTTTCTCTTATGTAGGTTCAAAACTGGTATATTAAGGTTGGATTTATTTTTCCATGTGCACTGTGGGCAAATCCATCTGCTGCCATCATAAACAAACATGTTTGGGGGTGTGACTCTACACTTTCTCTACACTTTCAAGGCGACTTTCTAATTTCAACTGTCATTGTCAAACGCTGTGGTTCTTATCCTGATGGGACAGTGGGGAACAAAGGCCAGTGAGACATTAGCACTCTTTTACCAACACAATCACGCTGCATGGGTCACTTTTACACCTGACTGACACTGAATTATAATTCAGAATTGTTGACGTGCCAGTCACAGTGCATGCTGCGGCCATTAACAGGCCCTCGTTTATCCAGATTACATGTTCAGAGGCAAATCTATTTGGAAGGTCTGGCCTGTTTCTTTCATTCACAATATCTTCATCTATCCTTCCAATCTGTCTTTCTTTCTCACTCTCTCCCTACATAAAAGAACACAATCCTACATTGTTTGTTCTGTTGTAACCCCACAGCAGCATTTTTGAGATGATTGTCCCTGCATGATGAAACAAGCCCTGTCAGGAGCTACAGTCGATTACATGGCTTCACGCGGTGATCAGTCTTTGTGTATAAACACTTTTTTAAAAAAAGCAATCGATGCAACGAAACATGTTGATGGATAAACTCCTGCACTGTCTTAGTGACAAAATGAAAAAGCTCTGTCTGCCTTTTGTGTTTGACTGAGAGCTTCAGAGGAAAAACACGGAGAGATATAGTCTTTGTTTTTATAATAAACGCAGTTTTCTCTCTCCTTCCTCCATCTCCTCCATCTCCTCTGCCTCGGAGATATAATTTAACAATATACACCCACTCCAAGAATCTTTTTAGCGTCAGTCTAATGTCACGGTTCATATTAAATGCTTGATGGTGAATCACAAGTGTAATGAATTCAATCAGATTTGTGACCTTTGAGACTGTCGCAGATGCTCAGTTTCTTCTGACCTGCTCTTGTTCCTCTTTATCAGAACTCCTGACCCATTTGACTGCACAATAGCTGTGCCGTGTTTACATTAATGGCCCTTAAAACCTATTTTCTTGATCCACCTCCTAATCAAAGAAATTGGGTCTCACTTGAGCACGCTATTATCTGACAGGCACAGGTTATTTGGCTGGATATATTTCTTGTGTTTTGTCTGTGCTTTTCTCACTACATGAGAACAATGAGAGTGAACCAAAGCAGTAAATCTTCAGGCTGTGGAATCAAACCAATGAGCTAAGAAGCTACTAAGAGCTGAGAGAAAAAGTTGGGTGATAATTCACTGTGGGTTCATAACTAGGAGCGGCATCTTTTACAACACATGTACTCATTTGATCCATTGTTACTATAAAAATATTGATTATTGCGGCTTTAACTTTGTGGTTTATTTAGTCAGAAAGTTCTTGAGAAAATCTAAGATCTGGTCCAGGAAAACTTTAACAGTGGAGATGTTTTTTTTTTTTTTTTTATGCAGAATGAAATCTTAGGTTTTGATTTTTTTTTTCTTTTATCTTTGCTCATCATGACCAGCTGTTTGCAGTAGTCCTTTTGGCCTTTTGCCTATGCCGTAATCAGCTTTACTCAGCAGTGTCTGACTCTTAAATTTATGAAGCTCCCCCGATGTGGTCCAAGGGGTAATTACATCTGCCAGAGAATGAGACACGTGTTAGTCCTTCTATCTCAGCAGGGCTCAGTTACTAAACCTGATGCTGGTATGTGTGCGTATGTGTGCGTGCGTGCGTGCGTGCGTGCGTGTGTGCGTGCGTGCGTGTGTGTGTGTGTGTGTGTGTGCATGCACGCGCACTCATGTTTAAACGGTGCTAATTGGCACTCTGAGTGTTTTGAGTCCACCTTTTCCAGAGTGTCTTCTGTGTCACCACTTTCTCAGGCTGCCAGTCGATTTTAAGCCCATCCCCTCAGCAGCTGTTGCCGGGGACATTATCAGACCCCCAAAGAGAATATTCCCAAAGGCTAATTCACTCCTCTCCCCTCGCACTTTATCTAACGGCCTTCTCACAGGAAGCTGGAGCCAACCAGTGCTTCCAGGTGTCTTTTAAATTCAGCCTGACTTCAAATGCCACGGGAGCTGCAGCAGGAAAGCGTCTGTAGACTGAAAAAAAAAAATTTCCTTTAACACACCTGTATGTCTTTGACAGGTACGTCCTATGGAAAAGTAAAAAAAAGTAGAAGAAGTAGACACCTGTGCGCTTTCAAAAATTAGGCAAAAACACTTAATGAAGGTCATTAACCCCTGTGGAAAAATCGTACTTTAAAAAGCGCCTTCAAGTGACAGTATGAGTCGACTTTTTTAAAACATCCCTTCAGCGTTTGAAGTGGAAGGTTTGTTGTCCTGGGGGGCGTCGGATATGGTTTTTCATGTAAAGGTGTTTTTCTTTTATAACAAAGAGACAACCTTGATTAAGAAGGCTTGCTTTAGTTTGAGTGGATGTGTGTTTTAATCACAGATCCTGGATCCGTTCACGGCTCTTTAATGAGGCCTACTCCAGCTGGAAGGCTGTCGGCGAGGCTGCTTTGATCAGTGGCCCATGGACACAGGATTACACTGCTAACACACTGCGCTAATGGATCCACAGGGCAAAAAACACACGCACAAATGCATGTCTAAACAAACACGTGTGCAGCATGCACAATAAACACAAATGCAAATTTAAGAAATAGACATATAAACACACACACACACACACATCCTCAACCTCTGACAAGGGCACAATCCCGTAAGCCAGTGTCTTTTGTCATGCAGCCCATTGTGTCAGGCCCTTTCATCTGGCTGCGTCTGTTTGTTCCGGTTTGGGTCGGCTGAGTTTTAGGCTTTGGCGTTGAAGTTTTTGCCAAAGAGGGGCTCAGTTAGAAAGGTCCAAAGCTCAGCATTGACATACAGCCCAACTCTAGAGACTAATGGCTTGTAGCTCCCAACATATGTGGCTTTGTGTAATTGCTTTAATTGCTGTCATTGTACGTAATGGTTGGTCTTTTTCATCTTCCCTGGTGGTGTAGGCATTCTGCTAATTATATCTGTCAGCCCTGCAGCCAAAACGAGTGTTTCACTGTGAATTCAGAGCAGTGGGAACTTTAAAATCAGAATGTTTCTGTAAACTGTTGGTGTGTGTGTGTGTATGTGTCTGTGTATGTGTGTGTGTGTATTTGTGTATGTGTGTATGTGGGTGTGTGTGTGTGCGCCCAAGGTGAAGGTGCTCACATCGACAAATGACAAACTGCAGAGTGCTGGAATAATTTAGGTACTTCCTATGTGGATCTGTTTAATGGAAGTGGGGTCATGACTTTACTTATCAGGCAAGTCTGAACCTTGACCTGCTTCTCATTTCATTTCTCTTGATTGAGATTATGTATTAGATTAATTCTAATACATCGGAGATTAAAAGTACTATAATCGTACAAAAACTCAAAAATCTCCTTTTTTTTTTTTTTTTCCTTTTCAGGTATGACACCATCACCAACCAGTGGGAAACAGTGTCTCCTCTGCCCAAGCCGGTCCATTCTGCAGCAGCCACAGTGTGCGGAGGGAAGATCTACGTGTTCGGAGGCGTGAACGAGGCCGGGCGCTCGGCGGGTGTCCTCCAGTCCTACGTACCGCGGAGCAACACCTGGAGTTTCATTGAATCGCCCATGATAGGTAAGACAACTGACAACACCCGCTGTTACTGTCACAGATTCACAAGCACATTCCTTTGCACACAGGCTTCAACACAAAGTGACGAGATGTTATGTCCTCAGGGGACATGTTGCCATTGTCACTGTCACCTTTTGTGTTCTGACAGTTGCTGTTGTTCCCTTTTTAAACCACTGTGTATCAGGATGTGGCCTAATATTCCCAAATGTGGGGTCTCCTTTCCCTCATTATGCCTTCACATTTTTTCCATTTGAGAGAGAATAATCCTCTCACTAGCTAAATTGCTCTCCTCCAAGACATCATAAAAACATGAATATTAATGTTTGCTTTTTATGAGCAACCGAACATCAAAACTGGAAAAGGCACATGTTGCAGCAACATTACTGTAACCATTTATATGCATGCATTCCTTTAATCTTCGGCCACTGACATCTCGCTATCTCGTTAGAGAGCAACATGGAATCTTTGGGCCTCCATTATGGTTGCCCGGTTGCCTAGCAACAGTGTTCTCACAACTCTACCCACTTGAACACCATATGATGTACTTGACTTGTCCTGTTGAAACCATAGAGTTCTGATAGCCATTTGAAGGCAGCTGTGTTGTCGTACGGTAGATGGACTGCACGAGGGTGAATCGTTTGTTAGTGCTTCCTGTTGCCTTTGCGTTTCATACACAAGGAATCACCTGTAATTTCTGTGAGAGCGGACACTTTGAAGTGCTCGTCAGTTTTTAAACCTTCTAACCTCCTACCTTCAGTATTACAGTTAAATTCAGTGAAAATGCTAACCCACACTCACGTCAACAGACGTGAGTGTGGGTTAGTTCAGTGATGAGTGTATGACCTTTTCCATTCCTCTTGTTTTTTTTTTTCCTTATCATCATCATCCTACTCAGTATTTCCCATTATTCTCCGTCTTCCCACATTACTGCGCTATCATTATAATGTGAAGACCATCTCTGGAATGATAGGTGGGTCTGACCACAGCTTCTGACATGTTATTGGCAGTACTCTGTAGTTATTCACCGTACAAACCTGCAGCTACATTCCAGTCAGAGCCACCAGGGACCTGTGAAAGATGCAGCACCAGAAGAAACACTTTAGCCAAGCTGCCATGACTCCAAGGTAGCAGGAAAACCGCTCAGTGAACAACTCTGCGTGATTCAAAACACTGACAGCTGTGTTCACAGTGCAAAGATCTTATCCAAGGGCAGTTTTTTTTTGTTTTTTCTTTTTTTTTTGGTTCACAAAAAAATGTCCTTGAAAGATGCAGCATAGTGATGATGGCTATTGATTTGACAATTTCCTGCCAGTCTTTTTGTTTATCGCTTGGGCCTGAAAAACAGCATCAGACACATAGAAACATATGTGACATTTCAACTGAACCCTCGGAATTCGGTGTGTTAAAACAACAGTTTGACATTTTTGGGAAATGCACTTATTTGCTTTCTTAGACAAGAAGATTGATCTGTTTGTTAGATGTGAGGCGATAGTAAGCTGCTGGTTAGCTTAGCTTAGTGCAAAGACTGGAAAGAGGGAGAAATAGTGAGGCCATCTCTGTCCAAACGTAACAAAATTCACCTCTTTCCACCTTTAAAACTCACTAATTATGTTACATCTTCTTTTTTTGAATGAGTACACAAATCAGAGGGAGATGGGAGATTATACGCTGAACTATTTCTTGAGAGTGGTATCGATCTTCTCATCTAACTCTCTTTAATGCTGCAACAGAAATAAATGTTTTCAAAGCAAAAAAACAAAAATCTGTTCACATTCATTTAGATTAATTTTCCACACAAATATAAATTCTATATTTGATGCTGGATTACCCCATATACGATGTTGGCACATGATGGATTCTCAGGGAAAAGAGCTGTCCAAATGCTGCTTTTACAAAAAGGGAATCATTATCTTCAAATAGTGGCTTGCTGTTGCAGGCAACACTCAGAGCAGCAGGCATGAGAGAGAAACGCGGGGTCAGAAAAATATATTTAAATTCAAATGTTTCCTGACAAGAAGTTGTTCTTCTGTCATTAAAGCGCCGGCACAGAGGCACTTCCTTCAGCACCATGGCCCCGAAACTTGCTCTCTGTTATTAGTGCCTTTTTAGAGAGTGACTACTGTGAGCGAAATGATGATTATGTAACATGGGTGTTTGGGGCAAGAGCTGAATGGTATTAAAGGGCTGGCAGAGCAGCTGGCAGAGGAGAAATGAGAGAAAAGTCTGGTGAGAAACGCTCAAATTCACACACGCAGACGGAAATGCAGAAACACACAGCCTCTGCTCACCTCATATCAACCATACATCCCCTGGGGGCTCAGGTACACAACACATGAATTATGTAACGAAGCAGGAGGTTACTCCTCGTGTGTGTGCACGAGTGGTGTTCGACTTTTTTGTGCGCGTGTGTGTGGCAGACACAGACAGACAGACCGTCATCTGTCAGGGTGCAGATGAGCCTGCGTCTGACAGCCAACGAGCCAGGAGATAATGGACGGGTTTAGTGCTTCCTGTGAAATTGGGCCGCCGATGATTTTAGTGAGCGGGTGGGGAGCACTTCTCGATCAACCCTCTGCCTCCCTCCATCACTCTCTCGCTCTTATCTCTCCGTTCATCTCTCTCTCTCTCTCACCTCATCTCCCTGTCTCACTGTCTCCCCCCTACGTACGCCTCCACCCTCTGTCTCTCAGCACTGTCTTATCGACTGACACACATACAGCTGTGTGCGTTTTCTGCGCCTGTGCGCCTGTGTATTTGTGCGTATGTGTGTGTTTTCTCTCTGCATGGCCTGTCTCCCGCATGGACTGCAAATGGGTTTCACAAACACTTATCAGCACTGACTTCCCATCTCTTGCAGAGTGAAAAATAATATTACTCGCGCCAAAAATAGTCCCTTCAACAAGTCTATTGAGATGCAAGGTGTCTCTGCAGCTTCATTCATCTATACCTTCCTTTGTCTTCAATATCTGTCTGCTGAGCAGTATATTTACTGAAAACATGGCTGCATAATTGAGCACCCACACATACAGTAAACTATTTATGACGCCTCATTGCTTTTCTTTAAAGGTCAGCTCACCCAAATTACCAAAATGCCAAGGTTTTGAGATATTTGTCTCTGAGATTCCTGCCTCCACCCCAATACAATGGAGGTGAAAGGAATTTTGTTTGTGGTGCTCACAGCACAAAAAGATGACATTTAAAAAATTCAGCCTGCAACATATCTTTAAAAAATGTCCTTGCTACTATGAATAATCCACAGACCTCTTTAATTTATCTTTCCTTTCGGCACTGCAGCACAGTATAGGCAAGTACAGTTTTGACAATGCTTCCCAAAAAATCCCTCTCCAAAAAAATGTTTTGTTAGATGTGCAAACTGTTGAAATCCCATCTGGCTTCTTTATTTTGACGTCAGCTTCTTACAGTTTATTATATTAATGCTTTTCAAATAAATATTAATTAGTAAACCAATTCACAGGGTCACTCTTACTCAACCAGACAGACTCCTGTTTGTGTGTCAACTTACTGAACACAGCAGATGTCAGGTTTTAATTAGAAACAGTGGTCCCAACTTATGGAGCTCTGTATCTCATTTGATTGAAATTACATATAAACTCCAACAGAACATTAAAAAGAACGACTGACCTCTGTTTTTTATTTAATCTTTTTTTTTTTTTTTTGAGGGATGGAAATGTCAGTCTGTCGGCACACCACCAAATATATCTCAACACCTGTTGGATGGATTGCTGTGAAATTTAGTACACGAATACACGCATCCCTAAGGATAAACTGTTTTAAGTTTGGCGATCTCCTTGCTTTTCATCTAGAGACACCATTAGGTTAAATTTCAGCATGTTCAGTTTGGTTTATTGCCAGACACCTGCAAAACTCATGACCTTCCCATCAACCTCTGCTGTATTTGGGTTGATGTTAGCATTTAACTTGAAGTACAGTTTCACTAGACACTGCTACAGTGAGAAAAATAAACTTTCTCTTAATTTGGATGAATTTGGATTTAAAAATACACAAAAAAAGTCACTTGCTATCACTCATCTTTTCACATATCTCCTAAGACAGATCCACATAGAAACACTCACACTCACTCACACACAGCACGCTTCCCCAGGTAACAGACAGTTCTCCATTGACTGGTCAGCTCCAGGGACCCGAGAGCAGAAGCACTGTGCCCAGATTGCTCTATCGGGAAATTGACTACAGAGCAATTACTCACGCAAATGACGTAGCAGTCAAACGGCTACGGACATCAAGAGGTGGAGGAAGATGAAGGAAAAGTGAAACAGAGCGGGGGGTGTTTCCATAGTTACCTAATTGGACGTTCCCCCCACCCCACCCCTTTTCCATCATACTGAATAAAATACATCATCCTCTTTCTGCTATTTTGGCCTGTCATTTCAAAGGCTGCTCTTATTCTCGTCACACCACATAAAAGAACATTGTGCGCAAAAAAAAATGTTTTTGCTGCTCCAATTACCTTGTTGTAATCTTATCTAAGCTTCTGGCAGCAAGAACTGAAGCTTCTTTGTCCTATTTCTCCTGCTCCCTCATGCTCTCTGGTGGGATGCAGGATGCTGGGGAGAATACCCAGTACCACCTTTTTTTGGAGGAGAATGTCTTGTTTATTCCTTGTTCCTCCTCCGTCTGTGACTGACCACACTTTTCCACGTCAGTGTAGCGCCACGGCTTTGCGATGATGACTGCTGTTTGGCAGTCCTTATCAGAGAAAGCAGTCTTATCTAGATCTATACAGTATACAGTTTTGGTTTGATTGAGTGAGTTATGATATATTTGTGCGCCTGTGTGTTATTGCGGCCGTGGTGTTCCAGTCTGATGGAATCAGATATCTGCTGTGTTGATGCAGGAATCAGATAGGAGAGGATGTGAGGGGAACAACAAGGTGTTTGTTTAGACAGAAGCTACAAATTTCATCATAGCTGTGTGTGTGTGTGTGTGTTTTTACTCGTTTGCTTGTCCTTGACCTCAGCCCACGGGGTCCCAGACTCAGTGACTAAGCTGTTTTATCAGGGTGTGAGAGGCTGCGTCAGCCCATGTTGCCCCGCAGGCACAGCTGTACTTCTATCACCGCTGCTGTGTTAAAACCTTGTTTTGCTGTCTTTTTTTCCCTTTATTCATTTTTTATGTAGAGTGTGGTCAGTTATTGATTCTGGACTGAGTTTTCTGACCTCAGAGCAGTGAAACCAGACAGAATCCATTGTGAGACTTCAAGAATAGCCTGGTTTGTCTCAGAATTAGAAAGTTTTCAGCTGACACAGACAATACACATGCACTCTTTGCTGTGCCTCTGTTGTTTCAGCAGAATCGGGTCTTTTTCTGCGTTGACGGCCAGGGGATGTGTGGAGAGATCTTGAACCCTGACAGCAGTCCTTTGAGAATGCCAAATGAGAATGAGATTTACCTGCCTGGTGCTCCTCTGAGCACTCTGCTTACTGTTGGTCCTCGGCAGAGAAACAAGAAGCGATGGTGAGAGTTTCTGTGGGGAATAAAGAGAGAAAGGTTTTTCTTTCGAGAGCATCCTGTTATTATATTCTCCCTCAGGTGCCGAACAGACAGACATCAGTCTTCTGTGTTTATGGGGACCTAACACAAAGCATCATGTACACAGGGTTTCACTGGCACACACACACTTGCGCTCTGAAAGACTGGCAGTGGCATATCAATGAGATGAAGGTAAAAAGAAACTAAACGTCAGGCAGAATGTGAGGAGGACCAGTCAGTGGTGCGTTTCTCAGGGGCAGAAATTGAAGCTGATGCGTCTGATGGTTGCAGTGGGAGTTCAGACTGGATTTCAGTGTGGAAACAGAACACATGAAATGACGACATGAAGCAGTTTAAATTTAATGTTTTTTGGCTGTGATAGCAGCATGACAGCAAAGTCTGTCATTGGTTTGTTGGTCCACCACCAGAGTAGACTAAAATATCTTAACAACTATTGAATAAATTGCCATTTTGTAAATTGAGCGCATCCATGATCCCCAGTGGATGAATCACTAAATGACTTTGGTGATCCTCTGGCTTTTCCTCATTGAGGTTGATATTTGTGGCTTTAAGTGAATCTATTCAACAACTGTTGGATAATTTAGCATAAAATTCGTTGCTGTCTTTCATGTCCCTGCTCAGGACGAAGTGTAATAACTTTGGCGAGACTTTGATTTTTTGTTCTTGTGCTAACATCAGGTCAAAATTTGTCCCGCACTTTGTTTTATGACCAAATAAACTAATGAGATCCCTCAGTCTCCGCTGCACTTGGAGTTTAGTGCTCATTGGCAAACATTAGCATTAGGGGTGGTGAAAAAAAATAAATTCTTGATTAATCGCAATTATATAATGGACAATTATGAGTTGATTATTACATTTCCAAAGATAGATTTTTTTTTATTGCAATATACTGCAGTGACTCCTCCAGTTACTGGCTATCATGCAGGATTCTTTCTCTCAGGGTCCATATTCCCATATTCCCATATTCCTATATTTATATTTATTTATCTCACCCCTGGTATGTGCAATTATTATAATATATTCTGTATTCTGTATATTCTGTATAGACTGTATACCATAACGTAACTATTTATACTTTAATAATAATAATTATATAATTATGTATAGATGGATAGATAGATAGCCGTGTCATTAAAATGGTATGAGCCAGTCCAGATGTGCTTTTTATTGGCAAATTGTTTTATCTGAGAATATTTTCTTTATATTCATGTTTGTGTAATATTTATTTTTGAAGTTACACATGGAAGTCAATTGACAGCACTTATTTTATTTGAAACAGCCTATACTTTTCAATGAAAAGATTCTAAATTGACATGCTTTGATATCATTCTTATATATCCTGCATATCATTTATCATTTTAAGCTCAATAAATTCAGATAATACAAACATTTAATAAAAACATTTGTCCGGTAAATTGAAAACCTGCCGGTCACATTGTTGTTTTTCTAGTGGAAACCCTGAATTAAAAATTATGAACATAAGGCTCAGACTGTTGGCTTGTGCCTACACCATTCAGAACCTTAATACCAAACACTAATACTGAAACAATAACAACATTAAAACCGCAAGCAGCGATGGGCGGGCCCTCGCACCCCTTGCAAGCTGTTCAGGGGGTCAAATTAACCAACAAAGCGGTGGGAGAAAAATAACAGAGGGAGGAGAGTAACAATAATCCCTTCAGTTACAATAGGGCTTCGCACGAATTTCATGCTTTGGACCGAATAAAAGAGGTCATAGTATAGTAAGGCTTCAAAATGGGCCTAAAAAAGTCATATTTTAGTATGGCCTCAAAATGTCCTAAAAAACATAATAAAATAGTAAGGCTTCAAAATGGGCAAAAAAAATTCATGCTTTTTTTTGGCCACAAAATGTCCTAAATAGTGTCATAGTATAGTATGCCGTTTTTTTCGGGCAAAAAAAGTCAAAATTTTTTTAGGCCTCAAAATGTCATAAACAACGTCATAGTATAGTAAGGCGTCAAAATCAGACAAAAAAAGTCAAAAAAAAATTCGACCTCATAATGTCATGAAAAACGTCATAGTATAGTAAGGCGTCAAAATCGGACAAAAAAAGTCAAAAAATTTTTTGACCTCAAAATGTCATTAAAAACGTCATAGTATAGTATGGCGTTTTTTTCGGGCAAAAAAACTCAAATTTTTTTTCGACCTCAAAATTTCAGAAAAAACGTCATAGTATAGTATGGCGTTTTTTTCGGACAAAAAAAGTCAACGTTTTTTTCGGCCTCAAAATGTCATAAAAAACGTCATAGTATAGTATGGCGTCAAAATCGGACAAAAAAAGTAACAATTTTTTTCGGCCTCAAAATTTCATAAAAAATGTCATAGTATAGTAAGGCGTTTTTTTTCGGGTAAAAAAAGTCAAAAAAAATTTTGACCTCAAAATGTCATAAAAAACGTCATAGTATAGTATGGTGTTTTTTTTTTCGGGCAAAAAAAGTCCAAAATTTTTTCGGCCTCAAAATGTCATAAAAAACGTCATAGTATAGTAAGGCGTCAAAATCGGACAAAAAAAGTCAAAAAAAAATTCGACCTCATAATGTCATAAAAAACGTCATAGTATAGTAAGGCGTCAAAATCGGACAAAAAAAGTCACATTTTTTTCGACCTCAGAATGTCATAAAAAACGTCATAGTATAGTATGGCGTTTTTTTCGGGCAAAAAAAGTCTAAATTTTTTTCGGCCTCAAAATGTCAAAAAATGTCATAGTGTAGTATGGCGTCAAAATCGGACAAAAAAAAATTATTTTTTTCGGCCTCAAAATGTCATAAAAAACGTCATAGTATAGTAAGGCGTTTTTTTCGGGTAAAAAAAGTCAAAAAATTTTTCGGCCTCAAAATGTAAAAAAACGTCATAGTATAGTATGGCGTTTTTTTCGGACAAAAAATGTCAAATTTTTTTTCGACCTCAAAGTGTCATAAAAAACATCATAGTATAGTAAGGCCTCAAAATCGGACAAAAAAAATCAAAAAAAACTTTGACCTCAAAATGTCATAAAAAACGTCATAGTATAGTATGGCGTTTTTTTCGAGCAAAAAAAGTCAAAAAATTTTTCGGTCTCAAAATGTCATAAAAAACGTCATAGTATAGTATGGCGTTTTTTTCGGGCAAAAAAAGTCAAAATTTTTTTCCGCCTCAAAATGTCATAAAAAACGTCATAGTATAGTATGGCGTCAAAATCGGACAAAAAAAGTCAAAATTTTTTTCGGCCTCAAAATGTCACAAAAAAAGTCATAGTATAGTAAGGCGTTTTTTTCGGGTAAAAAAAGTCACAATTTTTTTCAGCCTCAAAATGTCATAAAAAACGTCATAGTATAGTAAGGCGTCAAAATCGGACAAAAAAAGTCAAGAAAAATTTGACCTCAAAATGTCATAAAAAACGTCATAGTATAGTATGGCGTTTTTTTCGGGCAAAAAAAGTCAAATTTTTTTTCGACCTCAAAATGTCATAAAAAACGTCATAGTATAGTATGGCGTTTTTTTCGGGCAAAAAAAGTCAAAATTTTTTTCGACCTCAAAATGTCCTAAAAAATGTCATAGTATAGTATGGCGTTTTTTTGTCGGGCAAAAAAAGTCAAAAAATTTTTCGGCCTCAAAATGTCATAAAAAATGTCATAGTATAGTATGGCGTTTTTTTTCGAGCAAAAAAAAGTCAAAAAATTTTTCGGTCTCAGAATGTCATAAAAAACGTCATAGTATAGTAATGTCATAAAAAACGTCATAGTATAGTAAGGCGTCAAAATCGGACAAAAAAAGTCAAATTTTTTTTCGACCTCAAAATGTCATAAAAAACGTCATAGTATAGTATGGCGTTTTTTTCGGGCAAAAAAGGTCAAAATTTTTTTCGACCTCAAAATGTCATAAAAAACATCATAGTATAGTATGGCATTTTTTTCGGGCAAAAAAAGTCAAATTTTTTTTCGACCTCAAAATGTCATAAAAAACGTCATAGTATAGTATGGCGTTTTTTTCGGGCGAAAAAAGTCAAATTTTTTTTCGACCTCAAAATGTCATAAAAAACATCATAGTACAGTATGGCGTTTTTTTCGAGCAAAAAAAGTCAAAAAATTTTTCGGCCTCAAAATGTCATAAAAAACGTCATAGTATAGTAAGGCGTTTTTTTCGGGCGAAAAAAGTCAAAAAATTTTTCGGCCTCAAAATGTCAAAAAACGTCATAATATAGTATGGCGTTTTTTTCGGGCAAAAAAAGTCAAAAAATTTTTCGGTCTCAGAATGTCATAAAAAACGTCATAGTACAGTATGGCGTTTTTTTCGGGCAAAAAAAATCTAAATTTTTTTTGGCCTCAAAATGTCATAAAAAACGTCATAGTATAGTAAGGCGTTTTTTTCGGGCGAAAAAAGTCAAAAATTTTTTTGGCCTCAAAATGTCATAAAAAACGTCATAGTATAGTATGGCGTTTTTTTTCGAGCAAAAAAAGTCAAAAAAATTTTCGGTCTCAAAATGTCATAAAAAACGTCATAGTATAGTATGGCGTTTTTTTCGGGCAAAAAAAGTCAAAATTTTTTTCGGCCTCAAAATGTCATAAAAAACGTCATAGTATAGTATGGCGTTTTTTTCGGGCAAAAAGAGTCTAATTTTTTTTCGGCCTCAAAATGTCATAAAAAACGTCATAGTATAGTATGGCGTTTTTTTCGGGCAAAAAGAGTCTAATTTTTTTTCGGCCTCAAAATGTCATAAAAAACGTCATAGTATAGTATGGCGTTTTTTTCGGGCAAAAAGAGTCTAATTTTTTTTCGGCCTCAAAATGTCATAAAAAACGTCATAGTATAGTATGGCGTTTTTTTCGGGCGAAAAAAGTCAAAATTTTTTTAGGCCTCAAAATGTCATAAAAAACGTCATAGTATAGTATGGCGTTTTTTTCGAGCAAAAAAAGTCAAAAAAATTTTCGGCCTCAAAATGTCATAAAAAACGTCATAGTATAGTATGGCGTTTTTTTCGGGCAAAAAGAGTCTAATTTTTTTTCGGCCTCAAAATGTCATAAAAAACGTCATAGTATAGTAAGGCGTCAAAATCGAACAAAAAAAGTCAAAAAATTTTTTAGCCTCAAAATGTCATAAAAAACGTCATAGTATAGTAAGGCGTTTTTTTTGTATAAAAAAAGTCAAAAAAATTTTCGGCCTCAAAATGTCATAAAAAACGTCATAGTATAGTAAGGCGTCAAAATCGAACAAAAAAAGTCAAAAAATTTTTTGGCCTCAAAATGTCATAAAAAACGTCATAGTATAGTAAGGCGTTTTTTTTGTGTAAAAAAAGTCAAAAAATTTTTCGGCCTCAAAATGTCATAAAAAACGTCATAGTATAGTAAGGCGTCAAAATCGGACCAAAAAAGTCAAAAATTTTTTCGGCCTCAAAATGTCACAAAAAAAGTAATAGTATAGTAAGGCGTTTTTTTCGGGTAAAAAAAAGTCACAAAATTTTTCGGCCTCAAAATGTCATAAAAAACGTCATAGTATAGTATGCCGTTTTTTTCGGGCAAAAAAAGTCAAAAAATTTTTCGGCCTCAAAATGTCATAAAAAACGTCATAGTATAGTATGGCGTTTTTTTCGAGCAAAAAAAGTCAAAAATTTTTTCGGCCTCAAAATGTCATAAAAAACGTCATAGTATAGTAAGGCGTCAAAATCGGACCAAAAAAGTCAAAAATTTTTTCGGCCTCAAAATGTCATAAAAAACATCATAGTATAGTAAGGCGTCAAAATCGGACGAAAAAAGTGAAAAATTTTTTCGGCCTCAAAATGTCACAAAAAAAGTAATAGTATAGTAAGGCGTTTTTTTCGGGTAAAAAATAGTCAAAAAAATTTTCGGCCTCAAAATGTCATAAAAAACGTCATAGTATAGTATGCCGTTTTTTTCGGGCAAAAAAAGTCAAAAATTTTTTCGGCCTCAAAATGTCATAAAAAACGTCATAGTATAGTATGGCGTTTTTTTCGAGCAAAAAAAGTCAAATTTTTTTTCGGCCTCAAAATGTCATAAAAAACGTCATAGTATAGTAAGGCGTCAAAATCGGACCAAAAAAGTCAAAAATTTTTTCGGCCTCAAAATGTCATAAAAAACGTCATAGTATAGTAAGGCGTCAAAATCGGACGAAAAAAGTCAAAAAAATTTTTCGGCCTCAAAATGTCACAAAAAAAGTAATAGTATAGTAAGGCGTTTTTTTCGGGTAAAAAATAGTCAAAAAAATTTTCGGCCTCAAAATGTCATAAAAAACGTCATAGTATAGTATGCCGTTTTTTTCGGGCAAAAAAAGTCAAAAAATTTTTCGGCCTCAAAATGTCATAAAAAACGTCATAGTACAGTATGGCGTTTTTTTCGGGCAAAAAAAGTCAAAAAATTTTTCGGCCTCAAAATGTCATAAAAAACGTCATAGTATAGTATGGCGTTTTTTTCGAGCAAAAAAAGTCAAAAAAATTTTCGGTCTCAGAATGTCATAAAAAACGTCATAGTATAGTATGGCGTTTTTTTCGGGCAAAAAAAGTCAAAAATTTTTCGGCCTCAAAATGTCATAAAAAACGTCATAGTATAGTAAGGCGTCAAAATCGGACAATAAAAGTCAAAAAATTTTTCGACCTCAAAATGACAAAAAACGTCATAGTATAGTATGCCGTTTTTTTCGGGCAAAAAGAGTCTAATTTTTTTTCGGCCTCAAAATGTCATAAAAAACGTCATAGTATAGTGTGGCGTTTTTTTCGAGCAAAAAAAGTCAAAAAATTTTTCGGTCTCAAAATGTCATAAAAAACGTCATAGTATAGTATGGCGTTTTTTTCGGGCAAAAAAAGTCAAAATTTTTTTCCGCCTCAAAATGTCATAAAAAACGTCATAGTATAGTATGGCGTCAAAATCGGACAAAAAAAGTCAAAATTTTTTTCGGCCTCAAAATGTCACAAAAAAAGTCATAGTATAGTAAGGCGTTTTTTTCGGGTAAAAAAAGTCACAATTTTTTTCAGCCTCAAAATGTCATAAAAAACGTCATAGTATAGTAAGGCGTCAAAATCGGACAAAAAAAGTCAAGAAAAATTTGACCTCAAAATGTCATAAAAAACGTCATAGTATAGTATGGCGTTTTTTTCGGGCAAAAAAAGTCAAATTTTTTTTCGACCTCAAAATGTCATAAAAAACGTCATAGTATAGTATGGCGTTTTTTTCGGGCAAAAAAAGTCAAAATTTTTTTCGACCTCAAAATGTCCTAAAAAATGTCATAGTATAGTATGGCGTTTTTTTGTCGGGCAAAAAAAGTCAAAAAATTTTTCGGCCTCAAAATGTCATAAAAAATGTCATAGTATAGTATGGCGTTTTTTTTCGAGCAAAAAAAAGTCAAAAAATTTTTCGGTCTCAGAATGTCATAAAAAACGTCATAGTATAGTAATGTCATAAAAAACGTCATAGTATAGTAAGGCGTCAAAATCGGACAAAAAAAGTCAAATTTTTTTTCGACCTCAAAATGTCATAAAAAACGTCATAGTATAGTATGGCGTTTTTTTTCGGGCAAAAAAGGTCAAATTTTTTTTCGACCTCAAAATGTCATAAAAAACATCATAGTATAGTATGGCATTTTTTTCGGGCAAAAAAAGTCAAATTTTTTTTCGACCTCAAAATGTCATAAAAAACGTCATAGTATAGTATGGCGTTTTTTTCGGGCGAAAAAAGTCAAATTTTTTTTCGACCTCAAAATGTCATAAAAAACATCATAGTACAGTATGGCGTTTTTTTTCGAGCAAAAAAAGTCAAAAAATTTTTCGGCCTCAAAATGTCATAAAAAACGTCATAGTATAGTAAGGCGTTTTTTTCGGGCGAAAAAAGTCAAAAAATTTTTCGGCCTCAAAATGTCAAAAAATGTCATAATATAGTATGGCGTTTTTTTCGGGCAAAAAAAGTCAAAAAATTTTTCGGTCTCAGAATGTCATAAAAAACGTCATAGTACAGTATGGCGTTTTTTTCGGGCAAAAAAAATCTAAATTTTTTTTGGCCTCAAAATGTCATAAAAAACGTCATAGTATAGTAAGGCGTTTTTTTCGGGCGAAAAAAGTCAAAAATTTTTTTGGCCTCAAAATGTCATAAAAAACGTCATAGTATAGTATGGCGTTTTTTTTCGAGCAAAAAAAGTCAAAAAAATTTTCGGTCTCAAAATGTCATAAAAAACGTCATAGTATAGTATGGCGTTTTTTTCGGGCAAAAAAAGTCAAAATTTTTTTCGGCCTCAAAATGTCATAAAAAACGTCATAGTATAGTATGGCGTTTTTTTTCGGGCAAAAAGAGTCTAATTTTTTTTCGGCCTCAAAATGTCATAAAAAACGTCATAGTATAGTATGGCGTTTTTTTCGGGCAAAAAGAGTCTAATTTTTTTTCGGCCTCAAAATGTCATAAAAAACGTCATAGTATAGTATGGCGTTTTTTTCGGGCAAAAAGAGTCTAATTTTTTTTCGGCCTCAAAATGTCATAAAAAACGTCATAGTATAGTATGGCGTTTTTTTTCGGGCGAAAAAAGTCAAAATTTTTTTAGGCCTCAAAATGTCATAAAAAACGTCATAGTATAGTATGGCGTTTTTTTCGAGCAAAAAAAGTCAAAAAAATTTTCGGTCTCAAAATGTCATAAAAAACGTCATAGTATAGTATGGCGTTTTTTTCGGGCAAAAAAAGTCAAAGTTTTTTTCGGCCTCAAAATGTCATAAAAAACGTCATAGTATAGTATGGCGTTTTTTTCGGGCAAAAAGAGTCTAATTTTTTTTCGGCCTCAAAATGTCATAAAAAACGTCATAGTATAGTAAGGCGTCAAAATCGAACAAAAAAAGTCAAAAAATTTTTTAGCCTCAAAATGTCATAAAAAACGTCATAGTATAGTAAGGCGTTTTTTTTGTATAAAAAAAGTCAAAAAAATTTTCGGCCTCAAAATGTCATAAAAAACGTCATAGTATAGTAAGGCGTCAAAATCGAACAAAAAAAGTCAAAAAATTTTTTGGCCTCAAAATGTCATAAAAAACGTCATAGTATAGTAAGGCGTTTTTTTTGTGTAAAAAAAGTCAAAAAATTTTTCGGCCTCAAAATGTCATAAAAAACGTCATAGTATAGTAAGGCGTCAAAATCGGACCAAAAAAGTCAAAAATTTTTTCGGCCTCAAAATGTCACAAAAAAAGTAATAGTATAGTAAGGCGTTTTTTTCGGGTAAAAAAAAGTCACAAAATTTTTCGGCCTCAAAATGTCATAAAAAACGTCATAGTATAGTATGCCGTTTTTTTCGGGCAAAAAAAGTCAAAAAATTTTTCGGCCTCAAAATGTCATAAAAAACGTCATAGTATAGTATGGCGTTTTTTTCGAGCAAAAAAAGTCAAAAATTTTTTCGGCCTCAAAATGTCATAAAAAACGTCATAGTATAGTAAGGCGTCAAAATCGGACCAAAAAAGTCAAAAATTTTTTCGGCCTCAAAATGTCATAAAAAACATCATAGTATAGTAAGGCGTCAAAATCGGACGAAAAAAGTGAAAAATTTTTTCGGCCTCAAAATGTCACAAAAAAAGTAATAGTATAGTAAGGCGTTTTTTTCGGGTAAAAAATAGTCAAAAAAATTTTCGGCCTCAAAATGTCATAAAAAACGTCATAGTATAGTATGCCGTTTTTTTCGGGCAAAAAAAGTCAAAAATTTTTTCGGCCTCAAAATGTCATAAAAAACGTCATAGTATAGTATGGCGTTTTTTTCGAGCAAAAAAAGTCAAATTTTTTTTCGGCCTCAAAATGTCATAAAAAACGTCATAGTATAGTAAGGCGTCAAAATCGGACCAAAAAAGTCAAAAATTTTTTCGGCCTCAAAATGTCATAAAAAACGTCATAGTATAGTAAGGCGTCAAAATCGGACGAAAAAAGTCAAAAAAAATTTTCGGCCTCAAAATGTCACAAAAAAAGTAATAGTATAGTAAGGCGTTTTTTTCGGGTAAAAAATAGTCAAAAAAATTTTCGGCCTCAAAATGTCATAAAAAACGTCATAGTATAGTATGCCGTTTTTTTCGGGCAAAAAAAGTCAAAAAATTTTTCGGCCTCAAAATGTCATAAAAAACGTCATAGTACAGTATGGCGTTTTTTTCGGGCAAAAAAAGTCAAAAATTTTTTCGGCCTCAAAATGTCATAAAAAACGTCATAGTATAGTATGGCGTTTTTTTCGAGCAAAAAAAGTCAAAAAAATTTTCGGTCTCAGAATGTCATAAAAAACGTCATAGTATAGTATGGCGTTTTTTTCGGGCAAAAAAAGTCAAAAATTTTTCGGCCTCAAAATGTCATAAAAAACGTCATAGTATAGTAAGGCGTCAAAATCGGACAATAAAAGTCAAAAAATTTTTCGACCTCAAAATGACAAAAAACGTCATAGTATAGTATGCCGTTTTTTTCGGGCAAAAAGAGTCTAATTTTTTTTCGGCCTCAAAATGTCATAAAAAACGTCATAGTATAGTAAGGCGTCAAAATCGGACGAAAAAAGTCAAAAAATTTTTCGGCCTCAAAATGTCATAAAAAACGTCATAGTATAGTAAAGCGTCAAAATCGGACCAAAAAAGTCAAAAATTTTTTCGGCCTCAAAATGTCACAAAAAAAGTAATAGTATAGTAAGGCGTTTTTTTCGGGTAAAAAATAGTCAAAAAAATTTTCGGCCTCAAAATGTCATAAAAAACGTCATAGTATAGTATGCCGTTTTTTTCGGGCAAAAAAAGTCAAAAATTTTTTCGGCCTCAAAATGTCATAAAAAACGTCATAGTATAGTATGGCGTTTTTTTCGAGCAAAAAAAGTCAAATTTTTTTTCGGCCTCAAAATGTCATAAAAAACGTCATAGTATAGTAAGGCGTCAAAATCGGACGAAAAAAGTCAAAAAATTTTTCGGCCTCAAAATGTCATAAAAAACGTCATAGTATAGTAAGGCGTCAAAATCGGACGAAAAAAGTCAAAAATTTTTTCGGCCTCAAAATGTCACAAAAAAAGTAATAGTATAGTAAGGCGTTTTTTTCGGGTAAAAAATAGTCAAAAAAATTTTCGGCCTCAAAATGTCATAAAAAACGTCATAGTATAGTATGGCGTTTTTTTCGGGCAAAAAAAGTCAAATTTTTTTTCGACCTCAAAATGTCATAAAAAACGTCATAGTATAGTATGGCGTTTTTTTCGGGCAAAAAAAGTCAAAATTTTTTTCGACCTCAAAATGTCCTAAAAAATGTCATAGTATAGTATGGCGTTTTTTTGTCGGGCAAAAAAAGTCAAAAAATTTTTCGGCCTCAAAATGTAAAAAAACGTCATAGTATATTATGGCGTCTTTTTCGGACAAAAAATGTCAAATTTTTTTTCGACCTCAAAATGTCATAAAAAACATCATAGTATAGTAAGGCGTCAAAATCGGACAAAAAAAGTCAAAAAAAACTTTGACCTCAAAATGTCATAAAAAACATCATAGTACAGTATGGCGTTTTTTTCGAGCAAAAAAAGTCAAAAAATTTTTCGGCCTCAAAATGTCATAAAAAACGTCATAGTATAGTATGGCGTTTTTTTCGAGCAAAAAAAGTCAAAAAATTTTTCGGTCTCAGAATGTCATAAAAAACGTCATAGTATAGTATGGCGTTTTTTTCGGGCAAAAAAAATCTAAATTTTTTTCGGCCTCAAAATGTCATAAAAAACGTCATAGTATAGTAAGGCGTTTTTTTCGGGCGAAAAAAGTCAAAAAATTTTTTGGCCTCAAAATGTCATAAAAAATTTCATAGTATAGTATGGCGTTTTTTTCGAGCAAAAAAAGTCAAAAAAAATTTCGGTCTCAAAATGTCATAAAAAACGTCATAGTATAGTATGGCGTTTTTTTCGGGCAAAAAAAGTCTAAATTTTTTTCGGCCTCAAAATGTCATAAAAAACGTCATAGTATAGTATGGCGTTTTTTTCGGGCAAAAAGAGTAATTTTTTTTCGGCCTCAAAATGTCATAAAAAACGTCAGTATAGTATGGCGTTTTTTTCGGGCAAAAAGAGTCTAATTTTTTTTCGGCCTCAAAATGTCATAAAAAACGTCATAGTATAGTATGGCGTTTTTTTCGGGCGAAAAAAGTCAAAATTTTTTCAGCCTCAAAATGTCACAAAAAAAGTAATAGTATAGTAAGGCGTTTTTTTCGGGTAAAAAAAAGTCACAAAATTTTTCGGCCTCAAAATGTCATAAAAAACGTCATAGTATAGTATGCCGTTTTTTTCGGGCAAAAAAAGTCAAAAAATTTTTCGGCCTCAAAATGTCATAAAAAACGTCATAGTATAGTATGCCGTTTTTTTCGAGCAAAAAAAGTCAAAAATTTTTTCGGCCTCAAAATGTCATAAAAAACGTCATAGTATAGTAAGGCGTCAAAATCGGACCAAAAAAGTCAAAAATTTTTTCGGCCTCAAAATGTCATAAAAAACATCATAGTATAGTAAGGCGTCAAAATCGGACCAAAAAAGTCAAAAATTTTTTCGGCCTCAAAATGTCACAAAAAAAGTAATAGTATAGTAAGGCGTTTTTTTCGGGTAAAAAATAGTCAAAAAAATTTTCGGCCTCAAAATGTCATAAAAAACGTCATAGTATAGTATGCCGTTTTTTTCGGGCAAAAAAAGTCAAAAATTTTTTCGGCCTCAAAATGTCATAAAAAACGTCATAGTATAGTATGGCGTTTTTTTCGAGCAAAAAAAGTCAAATTTTTTTTCGGCCTCAAAATGTCATAAAAAACGTCATAGTATAGTAAGGCGTCAAAATCGGACGAAAAAAGTCAAAAAATTTTTCGGCCTCAAAATGTCATAAAAAACGTCATAGTATAGTAAGGCGTCAAAATCGGACGAAAAAAGTCAAAAATTTTTTCGGCCTCAAAATGTCACAAAAAAAGTAATAGTATAGTAAGGCGTTTTTTTCGGGTAAAAAATAGTCAAAAAAATTTTCGGCCTCAAAATGTCATAAAAAACGTCATAGTATAGTATGGCGTTTTTTTCGGGCAAAAAAAGTCAAATTTTTTTTCGACCTCAAAATGTCATAAAAAACGTCATAGTATAGTATGGCGTTTTTTTCGGGCAAAAAAAGTCAAAATTTTTTTCGACCTCAAAATGTCCTAAAAAATGTCATAGTATAGTATGGCGTTTTTTTGTCGGGCAAAAAAAGTCAAAAAATTTTTCGGCCTCAAAATGTAAAAAAACGTCATAGTATATTATGGCGTCTTTTTCGGACAAAAAATGTCAAATTTTTTTTCGACCTCAAAATGTCATAAAAAACATCATAGTATAGTAAGGCGTCAAAATCGGACAAAAAAAGTCAAAAAAAACTTTGACCTCAAAATGTCATAAAAAACATCATAGTACAGTATGGCGTTTTTTTCGAGCAAAAAAAGTCAAAAAATTTTTCGGCCTCAAAATGTCATAAAAAACGTCATAGTATAGTAAGGCGTTTTTTTCGGGCAAAAAAAGTCAAAAATTTTTTCGGCCTCAAAATGTCAAAAAACGTCATAATATAGTGTGGCGTTTTTTTCGGGCAAAAAAAGTCAAATTTTTTTTCGACCTCAAAATGTCATAAAAAACGTCATAGTATAGTATGGCGTTTTTTTCAGACAAAAAAAGTCAACATTTTTTTTCGACCTCAAAATGTCATAAAAAACGTCATAGTATAATAAGGCGTCAAAATCGGACAATAAAAGTCAAAAAAATTTTCGGCCTCAAAATGTCATAAAAAACGTCATAGTATAGTATGGCGTTTTTTTCGGCAAAAAAAGTCAAAAAAATTTTCGGTCTCAGAATGTCATAAAAAATGTCATAGTATAGTATGGCGTTTTTTTCTGACAAAAACAGTCAAAAATTTTTCGGCCTCAAAATGTCATAAAAAACGTCATAGTATAGTATGGTATGGCGTTTTTTTCGGGCAAAAAGAGTCTAATTTTTTTTCGGCCTCAAAATGTCATAAAAAACGTCATAGTATAGTATGGCGTTTTTTTCGAGCAAAAAAAGTCAAATTTTTTTTCGGCCTCAAAATGTCATAAAAAACGTCATAGTATAGTAAGGCGTCAAAATCGGACCAAAAAAGTCAAAAATTTTTTCGGCCTCAAAATGTCATAAAAAACGTCATAGTATAGTAAGGCGTCAAAATCGGACGAAAAAAGTCAAAAAAATTTTTCGGCCTCAAAATGTCACAAAAAAAGTAATAGTATAGTAAGGCGTTTTTTTCGGGTAAAAAATAGTCAAAAAAATTTTCGGCCTCAAAATGTCATAAAAAACGTCATAGTATAGTATGCCGTTTTTTTCGGGCAAAAAAAGTCAAAAAATTTTTCGGCCTCAAAATATCATAAAAAACGTCATAGTACAGTATGGCGTTTTTTTCGGGCAAAAAAAGTCAAAAATTTTTTCGGCCTCAAAATGTCATAAAAAACGTCATAGTATAGTATGGCGTTTTTTTCGAGCAAAAAAAGTCAAAAAAATTTTCGGTCTCAGAATGTCATAAAAAACGTCATAGTATAGTATGGCGTTTTTTTCGGGCAAAAAAAGTCAAAAATTTTTTTGGCCTCAAAATGTCATAAAAAACGTCATAGTATAGTAAGGCGTCAAAATCGGACAATAAAAGTCAAAAAATTTTTCGACCTCAAAATGACAAAAAACGTCATAGTATAGTATGCCGTTTTTTTCGGGCAAAAAGAGTCTAATTTTTTTTCGGCCTCAAAATGTCATAAAAAACGTCATAGTATAGTATGGCGTTTTTTTCGGGCGAAAAAAGTCAAAATTTTTTTAGGCCTCAAAATGTCATAAAAAACGTCATAGTATAGTATGGCGTTTTTTTCGAGCAAAAAAAGTCAAAAAATTTTTCGGTCTCAGAATGTCATAAAAAACGTCATAGTATAGTATGGCGTTTTTTTCGGGCAAAAAAAATCTAAATTTTTTTTGGCCTCAAAATGTCATAAAAAACGTCATAGTATAGTAAGGCGTTTTTTTCGGGCGAAAAAAGTCAAAAAATTTTTTGGCCTCAAAATGTCATAAAAAACGTCATAGTATAGTATGGCGTTTTTTTCGAGCAAAAAAAGTCAAAAAAAATTTCGGCCTCAAAATGTCATAAAAAACGTCATAGTATAGTATGGCGTTTTTTTCGGGCAAAAAAAGTCTAAATTTTTTTCGGCCTCAAAATGTCATAAAAAACGTCATAGTATAGTATGGCGTTTTTTTCGGGCAAAAAGAGTAATTTTTTTTCGGCCTCAAAATGTCATAAAAAACGTCATAGTATAGTATGGCGTTTTTTTCGGGCAAAAAGAGTCTAATTTTTTTTCGGCCTCAAAATGTCATAAAAAACGTCATAGTATAGTATGGCGTTTTTTTCGGGTGAAAAAAGTCAAAATTTTTTCAGCCTCAAAATGTCACAAAAAAAGTAATAGTATAGTAAGGCGTTTTTTTCGGGTAAAAAAAAGTCACAAAATTTTTCGGCCTCAAAATGTCATAAAAAACGTCATAGTATAGTATGGCGTTTTTTTCGAGCAAAAAAAGTCAAAAATTTTTTCGGCCTCAAAATGTCATAAAAAACGTCATAGTATAGTAAGGCGTCAAAATCGGACCAAAAAAGTCAAAAAATTTTTCGGCCTCAAAATGTCATAAAAAACATCATAGTATAGTAAGGCGTCAAAATCGGACGAAAAAAGTCAAAAATTTTTTCGGCCTCAAAATGTCACAAAAAAAGTAATAGTATAGTAAGGCGTTTTTTTCGGGTAAAAAATAGTCAAAAAAATTTTCGGCCTCAAAATGTCATAAAAAACGTCATAGTATAGTATGCCGTTTTTTTCGGGCAAAAAAAGTCAAAAATTTTTTCGGCCTCAAAATGTCATAAAAAACGTCATAGTATAGTATGGCGTTTTTTTCGAGCAAAAAAAGTCAAATTTTTTTTCGGCCTCAAAATGTCATAAAAAACGTCATAGTATAGTAAGGCGTCAAAATCGGACCAAAAAAGTCAAAAAATTTTTCGGCCTCAAAATGTCATAAAAAACGTCATAGTATAGTAAGGCGTCAAAATCGGACGAAAAAAGTCAAAAATTTTTTCGGCCTCAAAATGTCACAAAAAAAGTAATAGTATAGTAAGGCGTTTTTTTCGGGTAAAAAATAGTCAAAAAAATTTTCGGCCTCAAAATGTCATAAAAAACGTCATAGTATAGTATGCCGTTTTTTTCGGGCAAAAAAAGTCAAAAAATTTTTCGGCCTCAAAATGTCATAAAAAACGTCATAGTACAGTATGGCGTTTTTTTCGGGCAAAAAAAGTCAAAAATTTTTCGGCCTCAAAATGTCATAAAAAACGTCATAGTATAGTATGCCGTTTTTTTCGAGCAAAAAAAGTCAAAAAAATTTTCGGTCTCAGAATGTCATAAAAAACGTCATAGTATAGTATGGCGTTTTTTTCGGGCAAAAAAAGTCAAAAATTTTTCGGCCTCAAAATGTCATAAAAAACGTCATAGTATAGTAAGGCGTCAAAATCGGACAATAAAAGTCAAAAATTTTTTCGACCTCAAAATGACAAAAAACGTCATAGTATAGTATGCCGTTTTTTTCGGGCAAAAAGAGTCTAATTTTTTTTCGGCCTCAAAATGTCATAAAAAACGTCATAGTATAGTATGGCATTTTTTTCGGGCGAAAAAAGTCAAAATTTTTTTCGGCCTCAAAATGTCATAAAAAACGTCATAGTATAGTATGGCGTTTTTTTCGAGCAAAAAAAGTCAAAAAAATTTTCGGTCTCAGAATGTCATAAAAAACGTCATAGTATAGTATGGCGTTTTTTTCGGGCAAAAAAAATCTAAATTTTTTTTGGCCTCAAAATGTCATAAAAAACGTCATAGTATAGTAAGGCGTTTTTTTTCGGGCGAAAAAAGTCAAAAATTTTTTTGGCCTCAAAATGTCATAAAAAACGTCATAGTATAGTATGGCGTTTTTTTCGGGCAAAAAGAGTAATTTTTTTTCGGCCTCAAAATGTCATAAAAAACGTCATAGTATAGTAAGGCGTCAAAATCGGACAAAAAAAGTCAAGAAAAATTTGACCTCAAAATGTCATAAAAAACGTCATAGTATAGTATGGCGTTTTTTTCGGGCAAAAAAAGTCAAATTTTTTTTCGACCTCAAAATGTCATAAAAAACGTCATAGTATAGTATGGCGTTTTTTTCGGGCAAAAAAAGTCAAAATTTTTTTCGACCTCAAAATGTCCTAAAAAATGTCATAGTATAGTATGGCGTTTTTTTGTCGGGCAAAAAAAGTCAAAAAATTTTTCGGCCTCAAAATGTCATAAAAAATGTCATAGTATAGTATGGCGTTTTTTTTCGAGCAAAAAAAAGTCAAAAAATTTTTCGGTCTCAGAATGTCATAAAAAACGTCATAGTATAGTATGGCGTTTTTTTCGGGCAAAAAAAGTCAACATTTTTTTCGGCCTCAAAATGTCATAAAAAACGTCATAGTATAGTAAGGCGTCAAAATCGGACAAAAAAAGTCAAGAAAAATTTTTCGGCCTCAAAATGTCATAAAAAACGTCATAGTATAGTATGGCGTTTTTTTCGGGCAAAAAAAGTCAAATTTTTTTTCGACCTCAAAATGTCATATAAAACGTCATAGTATAGTATGGCGTTTTTTTCGGGCAAAAAAAGTCAAAATTTTTTTCGACCTCAAAATGTCCTAAAAAATGTCATAGTATAGTATGGCGTTTTTTTGTCGGGCAAAAAAAGTCAAAAAATTTTTCGGCCTCAAAATGTAAAAAAACGTCATAGTATATTATGGCGTCTTTTTCGGACAAAAAATGTCACATTTTTTTTCGACCTCAAAATGTCATAAAAAACATCATAGTATAGTAAGGCGTCAAAATCGGACAAAAAAAGTCAAAAAAAACTTCGACCTCAAAATGTCATAAAAAACATCATAGTACAGTATGGCGTTTTTTTCGAGCAAAAAAAGTCAAAAAATTTTTCGGCCTCAAAATGTCATAAAAAACGTCATAGTATAGTAAGGCGTTTTTTTCGGGCAAAAAAAGTCAAAAATTTTTTCGGCCTCAAAATGTCAAAAAACGTCATAATATAGTGTGGCGTTTTTTTCGGGCAAAAAAAGTCAAATTTTTTTTCGACCTCAAAATGTCATAAAAAACGTCATAGTATAGTATGGCGTTTTTTTCAGACAAAAAAAGTCAATATTTTTTTTCGACCTCAAAATGTCATAAAAAACGTCATAGTATAATAAGGCGTCAAAATCGGACAATAAAAGTCAAAAAAATTTTCGGCCTCAAAATGTCATAAAAAACGTCATAGTATAGTATGGCGTTTTTTTCGGCAAAAAAAGTCAAAAAAATTTTCGGTCTCAGAATGTCATAAAAAACGTCATAGTATAGTAAGGCGTTTTTTTCGGGCGAAAAAAGTCAAAAATTTTTTTGGCCTCAAAATGTCATAAAAAACGTCATAGTATAGTATGGCGTTTTTTTCGAGCAAAAAAAGTCAAAAAAAATTTCGGCCTCAAAATGTCATAAAAAACGTCATAGTATAGTATGGCGTTTTTTTCGGGCAAAAAAAGTCTAAATTTTTTTCGTCCTCAAAATGTCATAAAAAACGTCATAGTATAGTATGGCGTTTTTTTCAGACAAAAAAAGTCAACATTTTTTTTCGACCTCAAAATGTCATAAAAAACATCATAGTATAATAAGGCGTCAAAATCGGACAATAAAAGTCAAAAAATTTTTCGGCCTCAAAATGTCATAAAAAACGTCATAGTATAGTATGGCGTTTTTTTCTGACAAAAACAGTCAAAAATTTTTCGGCCTCAAAATGTCATAAAAAACGTCATAGTATAGTATGGCGTTTTTTTCGGGCAAAAAGAGTCTAATTTTTTTTCGGCCTCAAAATGTCATAAAAAACGTCATAGTATAGTATGGCATTTTTTTCGGGCAAAAAGAGTCTAATTTTTTTTCGGCCTCAAAATGTCATAAAAAACGTCATAGTATAGTATGGCGTTTTTTTCGGGCGAAAAAAGTCAAAATTTTTTTAGGCCTCAAAATGTCATAAAAAACGTCATAGTATAGTATGGCGTTTTTTTCGAGCAAAAAAAGTCAAAAAATTTTTCGGTCTCAGAATGTCATAAAAAACGTCATAGTACAGTATGGCGTTTTTTTCGGGCAAAAAAAATCTAAATTTTTTTTGGCCTCAAAATGTCATAAAAAACGTCATAGTATAGTAAGGCGTTTTTTTCGGGCGAAAAAAGTCAAAAAATTTTTTGGCCTCAAAATGTCATAAAAAACGTCATAGTATAGTATGGCGTTTTTTTCGAGCAAAAAAAGTCAAAAAAATTTTCGGTCTCAAAATGTCATAAAAAACGTCATAGTATAGTATGGCGTTTTTTTCGGGCAAAAAAAGTCAAAAATTTTTTCGGCCTCAAAATGTCATAAAAAACGTCATAGTATAGTATGGCGTTTTTTTCGGGCAAAAAGAGTCTAATTTTTTTTCGGCCTCAAAATGTCATAAAAAACGTCATAGTATAGTATGGCGTTTTTTTCGGGCGAAAAAAGTCACAATTTTTTCAGCCTCAAAATGTCACAAAAAAAGTAATAGTACAGTAAGGCGTTTTTTTCGGGTAAAAAAAAGTCACAAAATTTTTCGGCCTCAAAATGTCATAAAAAACGTCATAGTATAGTATGCCGTTTTTTTCGGGCAAAAAAAGTCAAAAATTTTTTCGGCCTCAAAATGTCATAAAAAACGTCATAGTATATTAAGGCGTTTTTTTCGGGTAAAAAAATAGTCAAAAAAATTTTCGGCCTCAAAATGTCATAAAAAACGTCATAGTATAGTATGCCGTTTTTTTCGGGCAAAAAAAGTCAAAAATTTTTTCGGCCTCAAAATGTCATAAAAAACGTCATAGTATAGTATGGCGTTTTTTTCGAGCAAAAAAAGTAAAAATTTTTTTCGGCCTCAAAATGTCATAAAAAACGTCATAGTATAGTAAGGCGTCAAAATCGGACCAAAAAAGTCAAAAAATTTTTCGGCCTCAAAATGTCATAAAAAACGTCATAGTATAGTAAGGCGTCAAAATCGGACGAAAAAAGTCAAAAATTTTTTCGGCCTCAAAATGTCACAAAAAAAGTAATAGTATAGTAAGGCGTTTTTTTCGGGTAAAAAATAGTCAAAAAAATTTTCGGCCTCAAAATGTCATAAAAAACGTCATAGTACAGTATGGCGTTTTTTTCGGGCAAAAAAAGTCAAAAATTTTTTCGGCCTCAAAATGTCATAAAAAACGTCATAGTATAGTATGGCGTTTTTTTCGAGCAAAAAAAGTCAAAAAAATTTTCGGTCTCAGAATGTCATAAAAAACATCATAGTATAGTATGGCGTTTTTTTCGGGCAAAAAAAGTCAAAAATTTTTCGGCCTCAAAATGTCATAAAAAACGTCATAGTATAGTAAGGCGTCAAAATCGGACAATAAAAGTCAAAAATTTTTTCGACCTCAAAATGACAAAAAACGTCATAGTATAGTATGCCGTTTTTTTCGGGCAAAAAGAGTCTAATTTTTTTTCGGCCTCAAAATGTCATAAAAAACGTCATAGTATAGTAAGGCGTCACAATCGGACAAAAAAAGTCAAAAAAAATTTCGGTCTCAGAATGTCATAAAAAACGTCATAGTATAGTATGGCGTTTTTTTTTTCGGGCAAAAAAAGTCAAAATTTTTTTCGGCCTCAAAATGTCATAAAAAACGTCATAGTATAGTATGGTGTCAAAATTGGACAAAAAAAGTAACAATTTTTTAGAATAGAATAGAATAGAGTTTTATTTGCTATTTGCACAGATACACTGCAGTACATGTGCATTGGAATTCTTGTGCATCCCTCCGCAGATTCAAGCTTAAGGTTAAAATAATACAATAAAATAAAATAACCAAGAAATAAGCAATACAAAAGAAGAGCAAGATAGTGCACTTACAATACTGGAATATTCTTTAGAAAATTAAGAAAATAAGGTGCCTAATATAGGCACACCGTCACTTCCTGTATGTGATGTTTCACATGGTGATCTTAACAGGCATATTGCACATGGTGATATTGCAAATATTTTTGAATATTTTTGAATTGTTTCACATGGTGAATATAAGGACATATTTCACATAGTGATAACAGATTATTTTTGACATTTTTTTGCACGTTGACAGGGTTATGATATGTAGTAGCTTCTTCCCTCCTTAATGTCCTGTGCCACTGTTCTGACAGTGGCTGGGAAGAAGCTGTTGTGGAGGCGGGCTCTGTGGGCACTGATGCTCACCGGCCTGCAATGCCTCAGGTTGTAGCCTGAGTCCACCCATTGAAACAAAGCACAAACTGGATGGTGTTTGTCTTTCAGGATGCTCTGTGCTTTGCGTCTGCAGCGCTCGGTGTAGATTGAGTCCATGGTTGGAAGGCTGCATCCAGTGACCCTCTCTGCAGCTTTTATGACTCGTTGAAGCGACTTCCTCTCAGCCAGCGTGGTGTTGCCGTACCATACTGTGATGGCACTGGTGAGGATGCTTTCAACGAGTCCTCTGTAGGCTTGGATGAGCGGCTGGCGTCCAAGTCCCGCCTTCCTCAGCACTCTGATGAAGTGCAGTCTCTGCTGGGCTTTTCTCACTGCCAATGTGGTGTTTTTGGCCCAGCTGAGATTCTCAGAGATGAGAAGGCCGAGGAACTTGTGGCTATCGGTTCGCTCCACCATAAAAAGTAACAATTTTTTTCGGCCTCAAAATGTCATAAAAAACGTCATAGTATAGTATGCCGTTTTTTTCGGGCAAAAAAAGTCAAAATTTTTTTCGGCCTCAAAATGTCATAAAAGACGTCATAGTATAGTATGCCATTTTTTTCGGGCAAAAAAAGTCTAAATTTTTTTCGGCCTCAAAATGTCATAAAAAACGTCATAGTATAGTAAGGCGTTTTTTTCGGGCAAAAAAAGTCAAAAATTTTTTCGGCCTCAAAATGTCATAAAAAACGTCATAGTATAGTAAGGCGTTTTTTTCGGGCAAAAAATGTCAACATTTTTTTCGGCCTCAAAATGTCATAAAAACGTCATAGTATAGTAAGGCGTCAAAATCGGACAAAAAAAGTCAAAATTTTTTTAGGCCTCAAAATGTCATAAAAAACGTCATAGTATAGTATGGCGTTTTTTTCGGGCAAAAAAAGTCAAAATTTTTTTCGGCCTCAAAATTTCAGAAAAAACATCATAGTATAGTATGGCGTTTTTTTCGGGCAAAAAAAGTCAAAAAAAATTTTTCGGCCTCAAAATGTCATAAAAAACGTCATAGTATAGTAAGGCGTTTTTTTTTGGGTAAAAAAAGTCACAATTTTTTTCGGCCTCAAAATGTCATAAAAAACGTCATAGTATAGTATGGCGTTTTTCTCAGGCAAAAAAGTCAAACTTTTTTTCGGCCTCAAAATGTCATAAAAAACGTCATAGTATAGTATGGCGTTTTTTTCGGGTAAAAAAGTCAAAAAAATTTTCGGTCTCAGAATGTCATAAAAAACGTCATAGTATAGTAAGGCGTCAAAATCGGACGAAAAAAGTCAAAAATTTTTTAGGCCTCAAAATGTCATAAAAAACGTCATAGTATAGTATGCCGTTTTTTTCAGGCAAAAAAGTCAAACTTTTTTTCGGCATCAAAATGTCATAAAAAACGTCATAGTATAGTATGGCGTTTTTTTCGGGTAAAAAAAGTCAAAAATTTTTTCGGCCTCAAAATGTCATAAAAAAACGTCATACTATAGTAAGGCGTCAAAATCGGACGAAAAAAGTCAAAAAATTTTTCGGCCTCAAAATGTCACAAAAAAAGTAATAGTATAGTAAGGCGTTTTTTTCGGGTAAAAAAAGTCAAAAAATTTTTCGGCCTCAAAATGTCATAAAAAACGTCATAGTATAGTATGCCGTTTTTTTCGGGCAAAAAAAGTCAAAAATTTTTTCGGTCTCAAAATGTCAAAAAACGTCATAGTATAGTAAGGCGTTTTTTTTGGGTAAAAAAAGTCACAATTTTTTTCGGCCTCAAAATGTCATAAAAAACGTCATAGTATAGTAAGGCGTCAAAATCGGACAAAAAAAGTCAAAAAAATTTTTCGGCCTCAAAATGTCATAAAAAACGTCATAGTATAGTATGGTGTTTTTTTCGGGCAAAAAAAGTCAAAATTTTTTTCGGTCTCAAAATGTCAAAAAACGTCATAGTATAGTATGCCGTTTTTTTCGGGCAAAAAAAGTCAAAAATTTTTTCGGTCTCAAAATGTCAAAAAACGTCATAGTATAGTAAGGCGTTTTTTTTGGGTAAAAAAAGTCACAATTTTTTTCGGCCTCAAAATGTCATAAAAAACGTCATAGTATAGTATGCCATTTTTTTTCGGGCAAAAAAAGTCAAAAATTTTTTCGGCCTCAGAATGTCATAAAAAACGTCATAGTATAGTATGTCGTTTTTTTCGGGCAAAAAAAGTCAAAAAATTTTTCGGCCTCAAAATGTCATAAAAAACGTCATAGTATAGTAAGGCGTTTTTTTCGGGTAAAAAAAGTCAAAAAAATTTTCGGCCTCAAAATGTCATAAAAAACATCATAGTATAGTATGGCGTTTTTTTCGGGCAAAAAGAGTCAAAAAAAATTTTCGGCCTCAAAATGTCATAAAAAACGTCATAGTATAGTAAGACGTCAAAATCGGGCAAAAAAAGTCTAAATTTTTTTAGGCCTCAAAATGTCATAAAAAACGTCATAGTATAGTATGGCGTTTTTTTCGGGCAAAAAAAGTCAAAATTTTTTTCGGCCTCAAAATGTCATAAAAAACGTCATAGTATAGTAAGGCGTTTTTTTCGGGTAAAAAAAGTCAAAAAATTTTTCGGCCTCAAAATGTCATAAAAAACGTCATAGTATAGTATGGCGTTTTTTTCAGGCAAAAAAGTCAAACTTTTTTTCGGCCTCAAAATGTCAGAAAAAACGTCATAGTATAGTAAGGCGTCAAAATCGGACGAAAAAAGTCAAAAAAATTTTCGGCCTCAAAATGTCATAAAAAACGTCATAGTATAGTATGGCGTTTTTTTTGGGCAAAAAAAGTCTAAATTTTTTTCGACCTCAAAATGTCATAAAAAACGTCATAGTATAGTATGGCGTTTTTTTCAGGCAAAAAAAGTCAAAAATTTTTTCGACCTCAAAATGTCATAAAAAACGTCATAGTATAGTATGGCGTTTTTTTTTCGGGCAAAAAAAGTCAAAATTTTTTTCAACCTCAAAATGTCATAAAAAAAGTCATAAGGCGTCAAAATCGGACGAAAAAAGTCAAAAAAAATTTCGGCCTCAAAATGTCATAAAAACGTCATAGTATAGTAAGCCGTTTTTTTGGGGTAAAAAAAGTCAAAAAAATTTTCGGCCTCAAAATGTCATAAAAAACGTCATAGTATAGTATGCCGTTTTTTTCGGGCAAAAAAAGTCACAATTTTTTTCTGCCTCAAAATGTCATAAAAAACGTCATAGTATAGTAAGGCGTTTTTTTTTAGGGTAAAAAAAGTCAAAAAATTTTTCGGCCTCAAAATGTCATAAAAAACGTCATAGTATAGTAAGGCGTTTTTCTTTTCGGGCAAAAAAAGTCTAAATTTTTTTCGACTTCAAAATGTCATAAAAAATGTCATAGTATAGTATGCCGTTTTTTTCGGGCAAAAAAAGTCTAAATTTTTTTCGGCCTCAAAATGTCATAAAAAACGTCATAGTATAGTAAGGCGTTTTTTTTGGGTAAAAAAAGTCAAAAAAAATTTCGGCCTCAAAATGTCATAAAAAACGTCATAGTATAGTATGGCGTCAAAATCGGACAAAAAAATAACAATTTTTTTCGGCCTCAAAATGTCATGAAAAACGTCATAGTATAGTAAGGCGTTTTTTGCGGGTAAAAAAAGTCCAAAAAAATTTGGACCTCAAAATGTCATAAAAAAACGTCATAGTATAATATGGCGTTTTTTTTTTCGGGCAAAAAAAGTCAAATTTTTTTTCGACCTCAAAATGTCATAAAAAACATCATAGTATAGTAAGGCGTCAAAATCGGACAAAAAAAGTCAAAAATTTTTTCGACTTCAAAATGTCATAAAAAACGTCATAGTATAGTAAGCCGTTTTTTTGGGGTAAAAAAAGTCACAATTTTTTTCGGCCTCAAAATGTCATAAAAAACGTCATAGTATAGTAAGGCGTTTTTTTTAGGGTAAAAAAAGTCAAAAAATTTTTCGGTCTCAGAATGTCATAAAAAACGTCATAGTATAGTATGCCGTTTTTTTCGGGCAAAAAAAGTCTAAATTTTTTTCGGCCTCAAAATGTCATAAAAAACGTCATAGTATAGTAAGGCGTTTTTTTTAGGGTAAAAAAAGTCAAAAAATTTTTCGGCCTCAAAGTGTCATAAAAAACGTCATAGTATAGTAAAGCGTTTTTTTTTCGGGCAAAAAAAGTCTAAATTTTTTTCGACTTCAAAATGTCATAAAAAATGTCATAGTATAGTATGCCATTTTTTTCGGGCAAAAAAAGTCTAAATTTTTTTCGGCCTCAAAATGTCATAAAAAACGTCATAGTATAGTATGGTGTTTTTTTCGGGCAAAAAAAGTCAAAATTTTTTTCGGCCTCAAAATGTCATAAAAAACGTCATAGTATAGTTTGGCGTTTTTTTTCGGGCAAAAAAAGTCAAAATTTTTTTCGGCCTCAAAATGTCATAAAAAACGTCATAGTATAGTAAAGCGTTTTTTTTTCGGGCAAAAAAAGTCTAAATTTTTTTCGACTTCAAAATGTCATAAAAAATGTCATAGTATAGTAAGGCGTCAAAATCGGACAAAAAAAGTCAAAAAAAATTTGACCTCAAAATGTCATAAAAAACGTCATAGTATAGTATGGCGTCAAAATCGGGCAAAAAAAGTCTAAATTTTTTTCGGCCTCAAAATGTCATAAAAAACGTCATAGTGTAGTAAGGCGTCAAAATCGGACAAAAAAAGTCAAAAAAATTTTCGGCCTCAAAATGTCATAAAAAACGTCATAGTATAGTAAGGCGTTTTTTTTAGGGTAAAAAAAGTCAAAAAATTTTTCGGCCTCAAAATGTCATAAAAAACGTCATAGTATAGTAAAGCGTTTTTTTTTCGGGCAAAAAAAGTCTAAATTTTTTCGACTTCAAAATGTCATAAAAAATGTCATAGTATAGTATGCCGTTTTTTTCGGGCAAAAAAAGTCTAAATTTTTTTCGGCCTCAAAATGTCATAAAAAACGTCATAGTATAGTAAGGCGTTTTTTTCGGGTAAAAAAAGTCAAAAATTTTTTCGGCCTCAAAATGTCATAAAAAACGTCATAGTATAGTTTGGCGTTTTTTTTCGGGCAAAAAAAGTCAAAATTTTTTTCGGCCTCAAAATGTCAAAAAACGTCATAGTATAGTATGGCGTCAAAATCGGACAAAAAAATAACAATTTTTTTCGGCCTCAAAATGTCATGAAAAACATCATAGTATAGTAAGGCGTTTTTTTCGGGTAAAAAAAGTCCAGAAAAATTTGGACCTCAAAATGTCATAAAAAAAACGTCATAGTATAGTATGGCGTTTTTTTTTCGGGCAAAAAAAGTCAAAATTTTTTTCGACCTCAAAATGTCATAAAAAACATCATAGTATAGTAAGGCGTCAAAATCGGACAAAAAAAGTCAAAAAATTTTTCGACTTCAAAATGTCATAAAAAACGTCATAGTATAGTATGGCGTTTTTTTTCAGGCAAAAAAAGTCAAAAAATTTTTCGGCCTCAAAATGTCATAAAAAACGTCATAGTATAGTATGGCGTTTTTTTCGGGCAAAAAAAGTCAAAAATTTTTTCGGCCTCAAAATGTCATAAAAAACGTCATAGTATAGTATGGCTTTTTTTTCGGGTAAAAAAAGTCAAAAATTTTTTCGGCCTCAAAATGTCATAAAAAACATCATAGTATAGTATGGCGTCAAAATCGGACAAAAAAAGTCTAAATTTTTTTCGGCCTCAAAATGTCATAAAAAACATCATAGTATAGTATGGCGTCAAAATCGGACAAAAAAAGTCTAAATTTTTTTCGGCCTCAAAATGTCATAAAAAACGTCATAGTATAGTAAGGCGTTTTTTTTCGGGCAAAAAAAGTCAACATTTTTTTGGCCTCAAAATGTCAAAAAACGTCATAGTATAGTATGGCGTTTTTTTCAGGCAAAAAAAGTCAAATTTTTTTTCGACCTCAAAATGTCATAAAAAACGTCATAGTATAGTAAGGCGTCAAAATCTGACAAAAAAAGTCAAAAAAAATTTGACCTCAAAATGTCATAAAAAACGTCATAGTATAGTAAGGCGTTTTTTTTAGGGTAAAAAAAGTCAAAAATTTTTTCGGTCTCAGAATGTCATAAAAAACGTCATAGTATAGTATGGCGTTTTTTTCGGGCAAAAAAAGTCTAAATTTTTTTCGGCCTCAAAATGTCATAAAAAACGTCATAGTATAGTAAGGCGTTTTTTTTAGGGTAAAAAAAGTCAAAAAATTTTTTGGCCTCAAAATGTCATAAAAAACGTCATAGTATAGTAAGGCGTCAAAATCCGCCAAAAAAAAGTCATACTTTATAACGGCCTCAAAATGTCATAAAAATGGTCATAGTATAGTAAGGCGTCAAAATGGGCCAAAAAAAGTCATACCTTAGAACGGCCTCACAATGCCATAAAAATGGTCATAGTATAGTAAGGCTTCAAAATCGGCCAAAAAAAGTCATAGTTTAGAATGGTCTCAAAATGTTAAGTACTTAAGTAGATTAAGTATGTGGGAGAAACAGCCACTAATACATCAATTTTCTGTGTTTTGGTGAAGGGTCAACTTCATGGTGTCACTTGCTCACACCGTGTAATTTTGAAATGGCATCGTTTCACACAAACCACTGTTTCATTTTGTTTCCCATCATCTATAATTCTTCAGCAGTGCTGCTTCAATGCCTCTGTTTTCCTCATGTGCTATATACTGTATCAGATTGAATTATACAGTATGCACAGTATGCAGTATCCCACCTGTTCACTCATGTATTTGGAATAGATGTGCAGTGTTTTTCCTTTTATTTATTTATTTATTTATTTATTTATTTCCTTTGTGAATCTATAGAGGTGCTACAGGGCATAATGCAATTGTGAATTATTGGGACTTAGGTAACTCTTTTATATTGTTGCCAAGCCCAAACATATTTTGGAGCAGAACCCAATAAAGGCGCAGTGATTTATGAACTCCGCTTTTTCACTGGTTTGCCATTTATTCTTTCTTTTTTTCTTCCCTCCAAAGCAATCTTGAGAATGGCACATCTGTAAAGTGATAAGGAGAATGTTTATGATGATTTTTGCATGCAGCCCAGGGACCGCGGGAAAAAGAATGGTGGGGGTAAAAAAAAAACAAATTGAGACCATTATACTGAATGGAAATTTCTGCTGTGTGAGAGAATGACATGCAAACAATAGCTGTGTTTTCTCTAACAAAAAAAATCTCTCTTCTCCCTTCGCTTTTCCTCTCTCTCTCTTCCTCTCATATCTTTAGATAACAAATACGCCCCTGCAGTGAGTCTAAATGGCTTTATATTCATCCTGGGAGGAGCCTATGCTCGAGCCACTACTATCTATGACCCAGACAAAGGCAACATCAAGGCTGGTCCCAACATGAATCATTCTCGGCAGTTCTGCAGGTAAGAGATTATTAATCTAGCAGCACCACATGTAAATTAAATCCCCAGTGTGGAATTTTAAAGAATTTTTCTTTTGTGAAGCTTCAAAAGTACTTTATTGCACATATTGATATAGACAGGTGACAAATCAAAGGAAAAACCAACACGTAGTGTCTTAGTGAGGTGTTGGGTCATCATGTGCTGCCAGAACAGCTTTAGTGCACTTTGGCATTGGTTCTACGAGTCTCTGGATGAACACCATTCTTCCAAAACATATTCCCTCATATGGTGTTTTGATGATGGTGATGGAGAAAGCTGTCTAACACATCAGTTCAAAATCTCCAAAATGACCCCTACAGAACAACAAAGCCCCTTGTACTTGTTGATGGACTGTTGTTGCTGACACAGTCTGATCACTCCCTGTGCTGACATTCTCAGTCACCTGAGGAAGAGTTGCTCTTCTGGTTTTTCATAATGCACAAGAATCATCGTCTTTCTCTTAGATCTGAATGCAGATGTCACTTAAGTCACTGTCCCAACTGAAACACTGGCACGTTGATCAGTCTGTGAACCCTGTTTCAGAGCCACTTAAATCTTTTCCTCTTTTCTTAATTTTCTTAAGAACTTCTCAGTGTTTTAAGTGTACTATCTTGCTCTTCTTTTGTATTATTTATTTCTTGGTTATTTCATTTTATTTTTTATTTTATTGTATTATTTAAACCTTTTAGCAAGCTTGACTCAGGGGAGGGATGCACAAGAATTCCAAGGCACATGTACTGCAATGTATCTGTGCAAATGGCAAATAAAACTCTATTCTATTCTATTTCATCTTGATACAAAATCATCAGAATCAAGGCTGCATTTTGGTTGTGGAACTCGCCCCCTCGGTAGGAGTAATTTATTGGCTTGATTTTTTAAATTCGCTTGATCGGTAACGCCACTGTCACGCCAAGAGAAGCAAGACGCATCTGTTCGAAATGCAAAGGCCCATGCTTGATTTAATCAACTTTCTTTCAAAACTTTTAATCGCCTTATTTTACCCCGACTTACTAGAGTGACATATAAGCTGTTTGTAGTTTTTTGTTTTACTTGCATTTAGTCAGGTAAGTGTAATATTTGTGTTAAAAAATTTAAAAAAGCAGGAAAGTTCAGTCTACACCTGTAATGTAACTTTAATAGCGTTTGTGGACACATAATGGCTTATAAAGGGAGATAAATGAAAATTAGCAACAGTGGGATCGTGTCCTAATATCCCAGTCAGCTCGAGCCACTGAGGTGTGCAGTTTGCTGGATAATGAACTCATGGTTTTGTGCACCCCGAGTTTTTTTTTTTTTCCTGCAGAAGATGAGAAAGCAAGAAGCATGCGTGGACTGCATTTGGGAAGCAATTACAGACAGTGATCGTATGTGCAGAGTGTATAACATAAATCATGTTGTCAGAGTTATTGATAAGCTGCAGCAGCACACGCCAGGCAGCTGTTCTGCTACATTTAACTAAGTCTGACACAAGAGAGGAAGAGATGTGGCGAAGGAGGGCGAACAACAAAACACACAGAGCTGCCAGAGGAGAAATACTCCGAAACAGCACTATCTGCAGTGCACGTTGCTGCACAGAAGTCTAGCAGGTCATCGTGCAGGAGAGCTGATATTCTCCCCTGGCTGCGTCCGGCCCTCTGCAGACCCATACCTCCCTTCTGTTTATCAAGAAGAGAAGCTCCAGGCTTTGCCCTGCGCGCTCTCTCCATTTTGGATCAGCTGTGCTTTCTCTCTGAGTAGATTTAGGCTTTATGTAATAATCTTTTTCAGTCCCAGCAGTGTTGTAAATTTCTGCAATAGGACTGCATGTTGTTCGCTTTGTGTGTTCATGTGTGTGTGTTTGAGCGTGCACCTTATGTAAATGCAGATCGTTCCAAACCCCAATAGGAGTACAAAGCCCTAATCAGCTTACAGCCCAAGTTTTAATCCTCTCTGCACACAAACTCCTGTTTCTGTTTCTCATATCAATTGGGCACATTTGTACAGATATTTGCTTTTTCATTTGTTTTCTCTCTTGCCCTCGAGAGGGAATGTGATGTGTGTGGTTTTCTTTTTTTTTTTCTTTCCCTCACCTTACAAAGTAGCATTGTTGGGAATGTCGAGAGCATGTGTTAGAGATGTCAAATAATCGCAGGCGTGGCCCCCAGCGCAGCAATCAGCGTGTTTGTGGAGATGTTGTCATCTGTCTGGCTTTGTTGTCTGGTCACGATTAACAATAAGAGAGACATTGCTCCTGCTGTGAGTCGTGTTGTAGCTATCTAATATCAAAGCCACATTAGCTCACGCTTGCTTTCACCTTCCTATCTTCCTGACACTGATTATCTCTCATTATTATTTGTGCCAAAAATGACGTTTGGTTGCCACGCTGTGTTTAACGAGTTGAATGCTTTTACTGTGAAGCAGCAGCAGAAGGCAATGTTTGCACTAGCAGCAACTTAAAGGGGAAACATCGAAGTATTTGAGTTTATAACATTCAAAAATTAGCTATGACTGTCAACAGAATGTGAAGGAATAACAGTTGTAACCTTGTGTCAAAGACGTCTGTATATTGCATTGCAGGGATATCTACAGCATTTAGCATGCTAACCAGCTATGCCCAGCCCATTGTGCCTTGTAATACCACTTTGTAGCTCAAGAGGTGATAGTGAGTCCCTACAGAGTCCAGTCTGTCCTCAGTGCAACATGAGAGGATGTAGAGGTATCTGTGAGTGGGCTATAAATCTGTATTGTGGCTATCCTCAAATGACAAGGACACAGACCTGTATAGATTTTTTGATGGTCCACCGGCCCACTGATGCAGCAGCCCGCTGAGATTTGACCTGGTGTGCCCGATGGTCAGTCCAACTGTGGTGCAGGGGAAGGGTCGAGGGGAGGAGGAACCAAAGAGGGCATTTCCTTGAATTCGACAGTTGGCCAGTTCTTAAACGTTGGCCCTTTAATTCTTTTCTGATAGACTGTAAGGAAAGTGAACAGAAAACAGTAAGGTCAGTGATATCAATAAAATAAAATTACAAACAGTAATGAAAGCTGAACTCCACTTCTGACATTAATACTACTGTTGAAACAGGTATTTACTTAGTGCTGAAATAAAATGCTAAGTATAAATGGTATCAAAAACTTGAGTTTTGATTAGCTGAAGACTAAAACCACTCACATCTATTCACTAAATATAAGGCTACAATCAGCACAAAACTGCTAGTCTGGCTTTATCAAATGGCAACAAAATCCAACTATCATCCCCTTAAAGCTGTTTGTATAAGTTGTACAAAAACATAGTTCCTAGCTTTAAATAACTGTTATGTGTCCATCTGTGTCTGTGATCTGAAGATGTTATCTATTTCCCTGAAAATTGGACAAAACAAACTCTGTGTGTGTGTCTATACAGTGCTGTGATCCTGGACGGGAAGATCTACGCCACAGGAGGTATCGTGAGCAGCGAGGGTCCAGCCCTTGGCAACATGGAAACCTTCGACCCTTGCACCAACACTTGGGCGCTCCTGCAGTCGATGCCCTGCCCGCTCTTCAGACACGGTTGCGTGGTCATCAAAAAGTACATCCAGAGCGGCTGAGGGCGGCTTGCACCCGATCACACTGGGTCGACGCCCAACACCAGCTAAGCTCCGGTTGTGGGGACGATGATGTGCGACGGCAGCTTAGGGCCCGGGTCGGTCGGTCGGTCGGTCAGCGACCTCTGGACTTGATGCCAGCATCCATCCACCCTGTTACCCGTCCCACCCCTCGAAAAGCCCTGTGCAGAATGTACTCATCCTCAACTACTCAGCCATGTCAGGTGGCGATGCCTAACCTCCAGTACTGTATGTGTCATGGTAGTAGTTCATCCTCTCATCCAACAGGCACAGGGGACCCTCTTAGTAATTTACAAGCTCCTTGATTTTTGATGAAATTGTAATTTTTTTTTTTTTTTTCAGTTCTGTCTTTTCCAGATTTCTGTAAGCTCACCACCTTCCAGCAGCAGTGAAGCAGTGAAAGCCATTGCAGGTCTGGATTTTTGTCCCTTTTTGAGTAAATTGTGTTTGACAGGTGTAGGCTTCATAGTCATTCGTTAGAGAGCAGAGTTTCTTTGTGGCGTATAAACATATTTTTCAGTAGTGACATCTACAGGACAGGAGGAAAAGTGAAGGAAAGGAATCAGACTGTTTTCCTCTTTATCAGTGGATTTGACAAGTTTCTTCTCTCTCCACTGTGTCAGGAAGGGAAATTCCTACAGTGAGTGTGGATTTATGAGGCAATTTTAAAAACAGATTTGAACTCTGTGTAACCCGGTTCTTTTAATGAATTGCTAAACTTAGGAAAAAAACAGAAAATCTGGGTCAGGTAAGGTTTAAAAAGAGAAAATCTGTATTTTCTTTTTTTGCTTTGTTCTTTTGCAATTCCAGCCTGATTGAGATATCATCTGGAGGGTAAGTGGCCTGTTTTTTTTTTCCCTTTCCGCTTGATTTACTATTCTCATGGTCTCTGGGATAAAGGAAGCAGTAGATTTAGAGAGAGGGAATTCCTCCCTTCCCTGACGTCTGATCAGATGCTCAAGTTGGGGTAGTTCCTCCGGATAAAAGCACAATTATCACCTGTGACTGTTATCATAGAAGTTATCTGTTGATCCATGGGTTTTTTTCCTTCTTTTGTTTTTCTTGGTCTTGGTCTTTCACCTGTTTCTCCTCTCCACCTTCTTTTTGTTTTGTACAATGTGTTTCATTGCAACCCACAAAAGATGTTGGGTTGGTATTCTGTAAATACAGGAAGGAAATATGTATATTTTAAAACCTGAAGGCAATTCTGTATAAATGTTTTTAGAAAAAAAAAAAAGATAGGTTGGATTCAAATGACATGTCTGTAAATCTGTACCCAAAAAGAAGAAATTAACAATTGTTATTATTGAAACCTAATACATATACCAGAACTATGAACACGTCGTCAAGTCTGTTTTTTGGTATAATGTATAATTAATCAGTGGTATAGTTTTTTTTCCCCCAGTTTTCAAGGAAACTTCTCTACCTGAACAAGGTAAGTGATGTTTCTAATGGGCATTTACCACAGAGCACGGGTGTAAAGAACAGTTTGGGATATAAAAACACCAAGGTGTGATTTTTAAAAGTCATTAAATCTAAACTCCCAAGTGTAGATTTAACTACAGTGAGAGAACAACACTTCAAATATACAGTTTGCACCTTTATTCAAGTATATCACAGCAGTTTATTTGAGAAATACAGTAAATGTTTCATTTCAAATATAACTTACACTAAAGTAACAATTGCAAACAGTTGTGTTAAATACAGAAAAGAAAAGACAAAGCTATGAAAAGTCTTGACTAAATGAACTGTGAAAAAAAAAACAGGGAAGAACAAAGTAATTCAGGATAGAACAAACCCTTTCTCCTTCTGCATACTGGACTAAGTAGTCTCAACTACCAGACAAAAATTGGTTGTTAGTCCAAACTGGCTACAATTTATAAAAAGAAAGGAAGATCACAATGTATGACATTTAAACTACCCATATATTATTTCCCCAATGTGTTTTTAAATCCATAAACGTAACTCTTTTGGCAGAAAGTGAACAACAATAAAAGTTAATCTGGTCCTGTTTCTCTTCCTGGGATGTACTACACAGACACTACGTTTTAAATATCACTTCCGTCCTAATGTTAGTCTCTTCCAGTATGCCACAGTCTGTAACCACTCTTAACAAAGAAAACACCAGAACAATGAAATAAATAGAAATGTTGAAAGGGCATGTTGTTACGTGTTGAACCTGAGAGACCTGTAAACCCTTTACTCCCCCGTACACGCCAAATAAACCTGCTACACAAACGCTACACAATTCAGCAAAATTGTTAAAATGGACGCGTGATGCTTCCCCTTTTTTTTTTTTTTTATAATTTCAAACGTACAAAAAGACAATTTACTGAATATTAGGTGTAAAACAAGTTTAATAATAAATAATCAGAAACATGAGATGAAAATCTGCAAAGAAATAAAACTGAAATTTAGAAAAAAAAAAAAGGCGATGATGTGTAAAGAGGCAAAGATGCTCTGGCTAGCTTCTAAGAAGGTATGGGGTGAGAACATGGAAGAGGAGCAGATCTAGGACGCCTCCTCAGTGTCTAGGTACAGTAGAAATGAGGAAAACCTGAAACTAAAGTATAAAATATACAGTCCATGAAATATCCTTAAAATTTATGCAATCATCATCTGGCTCAAATGCAAACATACATAACAATCAGAGAGATATAAACAACTCTTGGATTACTGCAGCAGCCCTGGTTGCACTGATCTGGTACCTAAGGTGGTACTGTAGATGTTGCAACAGTATTTTGGGGGGAGAAAAATACTGTTAATGTACCCAGTAAACAGTTTTCGCATTAAAATAAATTAAGCTGAGGTAGCGTTGGTTATTTTTCTCTCTCTCTCTGCAGTAGTCCAAGTGCTAACCTGTCATTGCCAGTTTGCATATGGTCTTTGTGTTTTTGTTTTTTTTTTTTCACCTAGAATCTGAGAAAAGGCAGAGGTGAGCTGGGTCAGAGTTGCACCAAGAGGTTTTGAGGGTTGGACAAGAGTGCTTAAAGAGAAAGAAGGGGCCTTCTCCAGTCTACACCTGCTTGAAATCTGGCATTAAAAAAAAAACCAAAAACAAAAAAAAAACAAAAAAAAAAATGCCATGAAAACCTTATAAAGCTTCAGTAAATACCTTCATTTACTGCAGTCAGAAAACATGTGCTGTGTTGGCCATGGATGAGAATCCAGCTTCTCTTGTCTGGTGTTGAGAAAACAATTAAATCAATCCATAAAGTCGGTACACACAAGGACAAAAAAAAAAAGAAAAAAAAGAATAAAAAATAAAATCATGTAATGCTTTATACACCTTAGTGACGGGCACTGCCTAGAATGGCCTTGTTCATTGTGGATTCATGACCCATGCAAAAAAAAAAAACAATCAACTCAAGCAAAGCATCTTATAAAAAAAGAGTAAAAAATAATTATCAAATACACAACGTAATACAGAGGTTGTTTGACCATCTAATAGAACATGGGTGAAACAATTCCTGTGAACAGGCACCATTTTGTCAGCACCTTTTGAGGGAGTGGGATAACACTTGGCACCATAAATCATTTGACTCACATCATTATTTTATTTATTATTATTTTTTTGCATATGAAAAACTGAGGGAAAGCTGGTGTTGTCAACCTCTCCTTACACCTGCTGTCTGCTCAGGTGGAGACTGCTCTGGGGGTAAAACGGGGCTTGAATATATTTAAATATATTTAAGATATATTTAAATATATATAATTTATGATATATTTAAATATCATAACAACTCTTCAAGTGCTTCAGACGTATCTGGCCAGACACTGACACAGTCACAGAAGTGAGTATACTGTATTCCTCAGGTTTTCAAATGCCTTCAATTACCTTCTGTCAGCCCAGGTTGAAGTTAAAACTAAGTAGAGATGTATAAACCTAGATATGCTGTTAATCAACCTAATGGCATGGAGATTTTTTTTTTGTTTTTTTGCTTCAAGGTCACTGTGACCTCAGTGGTTAAGACCCACCCCAAACTTGGGGCCTGTTCATTGTCACAACAAGTAAATAAAAAAATCCTGCTGAATATATCAGAGTTTCGTATGAGGTTTTAAATAAGGCACACACTAGGCAGTGCAAAACTACAGACGCATTCCAATTTGTACTGCTTCCAGTTCCTCGGCCAGGGCGTCACCAGAATAATCAACTGACGGGCACACAGGGGTGGGGTGGGGGTGGGATGGGGGTGGGAGGTGTGGTGGCGGGGGGTTGCAGCTCACACAAACTATTTAGGACGTGACAATCTGCTAAGACTGTGAATGACAGAGGTGGGCTGTGAGCGAATGTTTTCGGGGGGGGGGGGGGTGCTCTTTTTTTTTTTTTTTTTGTACGGCTAATCCTGGTCCTGCTGTACTAACCTCAGCGAGTTCTTTGTAAACTCTAGTTCTGGGTAAGTGTCCTTGACGATGGCTCTGATATTGAACTAATCAAGTAGCTAAAATGGCAGGAAAAAAAAAAACAATCAAACAAAAAACAACCCAACAACAACACATAATAGCCGCATAATAGTGTAGTAATAACTGGCCTTTGATGAAGTGTTGCACCCGAGGGCAAGATGGGCTCAGCAACGTAGTTCAGTGATTCAGAACATTACCCGCCCCCTTCTAGCGGCACTCTGCATTCACACTTCTGCTGGTGAGGATCTGAATGAATGTGAGTGAGTGTGTGTGTGTGTGTGTACGTGTGTGTTGTCAGGTTGCGATATGACATCACCCGATCTGTTGGTTTTGCTAGTCGTCCAAGTTAAGAAGTAATCCCAAGAGCAGCATGGATAAAAGTTAGGATAGCACCCGAGTAGCACCAGGGTTGCCCGTCACCGATGGTGTGTGTGTGCGTGTGTGACTGACACACCTCCAGGGGTTTGGTTGTGTAGAATGGGTCTGGATCTGGCCAGGTTCCTGAGACGATAGCACCATTGAATGTCTCTGTCCTCAACCCCGTCCTCGTTGTGCTCCCTCACAGCAGGAGGAGGGCGCTGGATTTTTCCGTAAGTGTGTGTTTTTTTGTTTTTTTTTTACTTTTTGTGTTGAGGGCCGGACTCAGAGGTTCCTTCGCTCTCTCTCACTCAGTTTGTGTTTGTCTTTGTGGTCCCAGGCTGTTCAGGATCTACCTGATAGGTATATTTTCTCCACCTCACAGGAATGTATCAAAATGCTGGATTCTCTCCTCCATCTCCTGCACCACAAACACAAGAGAGAAACACAAACACACACATAAGCACACATAAACATAGTCTCAAGCAACACAGCAAACTCAGATGTGTGTATAAAGGCATCTGTGAGCCACGTTTTCAATATTACTTGGAAATTTCCCACAGCAAACAACGGCTTTCACCATGATAAATGATGTAAAACGAAGCAAAGCTGTGCTGGAATGAGACAGGCAATTTTTCTCAGCATGAAAACAGCAGAGTTTGACACTGACTAAATCTGAACAGAGCCAGAGGAAGAGAGATGGATGTTAGCCTGCAATAGACCATGATTAATGCCTTGAAGATGTTATACTGTGTGTGTTCTCTCATCTGAATGGCTGAGTCGGTGCGACAGACGCTGCGACAAGATACCAATCAACATCTACAAGCAAAGTTAAAAAAACAAAAACATCAACTTCACCGGAGACAACGATTTTACACTTCTTAAAGAGGGGTAAACTTTTCCAGGGAGAGACAAGTCGTCCACCGCTGAAAACTTTGGCATCGCACACACCAACCTGGCAAACGCAGCGAGGATGACAGAGCGATTTGCATAATTATCAACTATTAGCAGATACAACAAAGGCCTTTTCATCTGAGAAATACAAAAATATTGATAAAGGCAATAATTAGAGTTGTACTTTCTTTAAGGTAAAAAAAAAACAAAAAAAAACTGTGTGATTACTACCAACTGATTTCCATACACAAGACGAGAAATTAGCAGAAACGGTTTTGTTTAAACCGAAACAATTAGGTGATTTATTGTTTAATCTGCCGACAGAAAATTAATCACAATTGATCAAGTGCAATTTTTAAATAAATGATTCACTTCTTCCTTTTCTGCTAGAATAAATGAGTATTTTGGGGACGTTTGGACTATTAGCTGGACAAATCAAGCAAACTGAACATGCCAGGTAAGACTCTGGGAAACTATTTTCAGATTTTTTTATGGACCAAGCTATTAATCGAGATGAAATGACAATCAGCTGAATAATTAGTTGTTACTTTAGTTACTTGTAGCTCTAAAGACCATATGAGAAGTGTATTTCTTGGGTTTTTCTATTCATTTTTTCTCTCTTTCAAATGTCAGCTCAGAAATACTCTTTTGGACTAATTGAAAACTTGGCCTGAATGCCATGTTCTTGCACATTTCTGATAGCTTGTGAATTCAGAGCCATTTTACAGCCAAATGCTCAACTGGTGCTAAAGTCTTCTGTTAAATGAGACAGAGTGCAGAGCGGCCAGTCGTTCATTAATAATCAGGATATAATGAAAACTATACCCAACATATCCTGCAGTTTATTCTTAATAGATTTAAAAAGGTCACGGGGCTGATGTTATGCTGTATGTGATTCTAACTTCCCTCCTAACTCCATTTATAACATCCATTAAGCACTTAGCACTTTATCATAACCCCGCAGCTATCAACGCCAGGTCACACAAGCTGTAAAACCCAATGAAGCTCTGAGAAGTGAAGCTAACGCGCAACTGAATAAAAAGTCACTAATTCAGAAAATTCCCTGAAAGCTTCATCTCATCAGGGGCGGAACATGTTTAGACACATCTATGCTTTTAACACCTTTCTGTTTGACGTGTAACACTGTACACCCACACACCAGCACGCAAATAAATAAGCTCTTTGCCACCTTGACTCTTTGCACCTCTGTGATCTTGACTCTATCTGCCTGAAGGCCTATCACCATGTCACCCTGAAAACACAGCAGACAATCTAACAAGCCTCCGTAGCCCCTACCCTCTGTCTCAGTGAGAAGAAGTCAGGCCTGTAGCAAGAAGCTCTTGCATAGCTGCATAACTCAATGAGTAAGATGCAGCAGAAATCACAGATGCAGGAGTTTTATTTCCCCTGCGGAGCCATCCGTGCTATGCATTCAAAGGAAAACCCAGCATCGGGTGCTCTACACTGTTAAGATCAATTCAATTTGTGATGTTCAACCCATTTGTGACAAAGGTATTACAAATTACACTGGAGTGCCCACCTTCTTTGAACCCATCTTATCTCCTTCCACATCAGTCACTGATTTCCTCCTTTTCCCAGATCAAATTTTCCGCAATCCCTGGTAGAACAGGCTGTTCTCTGTGCCATGTACGTGCAGATTAGGCAAGTAAGAAACAACAACAGTGTAAGTTGTTGTTGTTTTTTTTCTTCCAACAAAAGAAAAAGAGAGTCAGGAGACAACAATCTTGTGTACTGTGCCTGGATGAAGGTGTTGTTTCACAAGCTACTGACAACAGATTCACAGTGATGAAAGCCAAGGCTGCACTGCTCTGTTCTACAGAGGCTACTGTCAATGGGAAAAAAAAACTGCTTTCTCTGCCTGTTTCATGATACTTCTCTCTTTATATGACTGTTCAGCATTGGTACTAAGTGTCTAGAGAGAAGGTCTCAGAAGAAGCTGTAGCCTGACATCAGAGCCAGATCTTTACCATTAATATTTAAAGAGTAACATGCTGCAAATCTCTTCTTCCACGTGTCGAAGTCAGGTCATCTACATTTCACCGTCCTCCTGCAAGAATCACAGGATGCTGCCGAATAATTAAATGGACCTAGAAATCCAATGTGTTTTAGGGGTAATTTTGCAATCTACCCGTGATCTTGCATTGGGCAAACAATTATGCCAATTATTAGATGACCTGCAGGCCACAATCTTCAGCGGCAAACACACAAATAAGCAGAGAAATAACCAACTCTTATGATGTTCAGCTAACTCGGCCGAGGCATGCACAGCTCTGGTGCCACACAGATCCGAGTGAAAGGTCAAAGGCTCCAACAAAGTCTTTAATTGCAGCCCGAGACACTGGCAAAATGTAATACAAGGCCTAGGGCGATATGAATGCCAATTTGTAGATAGGAGCGTAGTTGGCGTGTTATTGTGTACAGAGCAAGGATAGTCCCTCTGGCCTTAACTGGAAGTAGGGTGCAGTCCACTCCATCTGCTGAAAGGTCAGCTCTTCTAGATGACTGAGACAAGCCATACCCAGAGGAGGACAGGGGGAGAGTAAAGGAGACAAATGTATGGACACGCTCCATTTCACTCAGCTCTCCAGCGTAGACACAAACACCACACGCTGCAACGGAGTGCAACATTAAGTGGAAATGGCCTCCGCTGCTCATATGTGTGTGTACGTGCACATGTTTATGTTTTTTTTTTTTCTTTTTTCTTTTTCATTCTCTAGGGAGTTACAAGGAGATGACCTGCTGCGGAGTCAAGATTTGTGTTGGAAATAGAGGCAAACAAAGCACGTGCCAAACGAGCTGACATTTCTGCTCTGGAAACACCAATTTAGGCTGGCAGTATGAGACGAACCCAGACGTGCGCCCTCCCCTCCTCCACCAGCCGGCTTGTCGACAGGCGGCACCACCTGGCTGACTGCTCCCTCCTTCCCTCCCTCCCTCTCTCTCTCTCTCTGCCGCTTCCTCTCTCTGACATCCTGACAGCCAGCTCTGGCTACCAGCACCAGGACACTGCCATTCCTGGCCCGCTGTCTGTGCTGACATCCTAAAGCAGCCGCAGACGACCAGATGGGATTCTGGGAAAATATACAGCAGCTTTCTCTGTATGGAACATTGTCAAAAGAGATTAGAAATTAAAAAATAGAAAAAAACTATATAGAGGGGCTTTTTGTTAACCTTTACTCACTGTATGCATGGAATATATTGTATTTTCCAAAGAGACTAGGATAAATGAAAAAACAGCCACCACACTAAAAGTGCTACAATGATACAATAGCTGTTATGCTACAGTAATTAGCAACTTCTATTTATTTTTCTGAAATTAATCAAATTCAAGCTAAATAAAAAAAAGTAGGGCATGCAAATACATAGTAGCTCCTGTTGTCATACATGCTGAATCAAATTTTAGATCATATTCAGATTCAGTTTCAACAGAACACACTGAAATTGTAATTTCTCCTTTTAAATAACAAATGCTTAAATGACAGATTTTAATGAAGCCTCAATGGAGCATTGTGTGGAATCTTAGTTTCTTTTATGAACTGTTTTGGATTCCAGCTCCTGGACTCACTTTATCTCTGCACGTCTCATTCACACGACTACTGAACACGATCTTTTACATCTGCTCACTTAATTAGAGTCCCAATTGTCCTCATTAGGACCTATTCTGGAGCAACAAGAACGCAAATACAAAAAAAAAGGGGAAAAAAAACTCAGTCCTTTCAAACATTAGCTTCTATTGATTTATAACATTACTGCCCAGTCCCACGTGCACGGTAGATCTATATCCTCCAATACCTACACCTAGCTGGTTTTTTTTTGTTTGTTTTTTTTTTGTGATGCCTGAGACTGACTCTATTCCCTGTTTCTGCCTGTCTCAGTGTGTGTAGACGTCTGTATCTAAGCTCCCAGAAGAGATATTTGTTTTAAAATAGTTCTTCTAAGATTTTATTTGCTCACATCCACTTTTCCACCATGCCCGAAATGTTATTACTTCAGTGAATGTTAGTAGATGTTTAAAACCCTCATGGTTAAAAAAACAAGTTACTTGGACTGACTTATTCTGCTTGCATGAGATTCAATCTACTGAATTCACCTCTTTTGTACTGCACGCAAACGATACCCTGCAACACGGGGCCTCATATTCATTTACAACTAAACTGGCTTTATTGACATGTTCTTTTAGAGGCTTAATCCTATACTCGCTGGTTAGCTAGAAACAAGGTGCTGGAGTAATCACATGGTGGTTACTCCACTTTTATTTATAGAGCACTTTTCTAAACCCATGTCATAAAGTGCTTTCCACAAGATGAGGCTGCAGCTAACAATTATTTTCACTATATATTTACGGCAAATCGTTTGATTTGTCCATGTAATAGTCACAACCCTGTTTTCCATCATAGAAGACTAAAAGAAAAACAAAAAAAGAACAACAGATAATATTATACTCTGACAGGCTGGAATCAGGTTGTTTTTACTATTTTTGCTTTAAAGAAATAAACTGAAACAATTAATCCATCATCAGAAATGAATTCTTTGTTGCTCCACTTGTCAGTTAATTAACTTTGAGCTGTAGTCTCACAGTAGACCACAATCTGACAAATTCCACAGTAGTATTTGATGTTATATATTATTTTAATATAATTTTACCGGCTCAGGAATTCTGTGAATACTTTTTGCCCACACTCGCTTTAACCGACTTGATTTCCTACTGACACGTGGTGAGACAGTTAAAGGTATTTTCGAAAGGCTAACCCAGAGCACGTCTGTCTCACTGACCTCCAGTAGCTGGGTCTTGTCGTACTCTCTGCGGTACTGGTAGATACACTGGCTGAGTAGAGAGTACAGTCTCTCCAGCTGCTCCACGCTGTAGCCCGCACTCTTCTTCACCACCATATCCAGTAGCGCCTGTGGGGAATGATACAAACAAATATATTACAAATGAAGTATTAAAGATTTATTTTCGTATAAAAACATCTCAAAGATACATACAGTAGTATACATGTGTATGGAGATGTAACAACGGGACACGCAGTGCTGAATAACTGGTCACACAAGCTAAGTGCTGGAGATGAAACATTTGGAGGTCAGCTGTATTCAAAAGCAATTAAGATCAGAGTGACAGCTAATTAAAGCTAATCATAATTAGAACCAAGTTTACATTTCACTGGTACTTTAATTAAAACATTCTGGACAGTCAAAGGCCCTTTTAATTGACCTGTTCCTCAGATTTTACCCGAGCTGAAGTCAGCGTGTACAGTATATGTGTGTCTATTTAAATACAGGGCTCATCAGAATGCATGAACCGAGACAGTAAAGGCACAATAATTAAAGTTACCGTCTCTGACACAAGGCAAACAGAGAAACCTCAGCGGAAATGAAACAATCTGTGTGAGTGTGTGTGTGTGAGAAAGGCAGTGGCCATGAGTTAAACACATAAAACCAAGGCAATGTCAAGATTAATAAGATGTGAGTGTTTGTCAGAGCGTCCCGTCAGCGAACATCTGAGAGATAATTACAGTGAGCAAAAGAAAAATTACAGAAGCAGAAAGGTTAGCATTGTATTAATCGCTGCACTCCATCTGACTATGATTTCTGTTTAAACGACAAAGCAGTTGTCTTGATTAAAGTCGCAGACTGAGGCTTCACATCAACAAAAACTTCAGTAAAAACTTAATCCCAAGACGGGCTTAACTCATGACAAGAAATTTGACTTTAAGAGCAGTGCTTCACTTTGTAAGGACGTCTTTACTTCGCAGCACAAACACCTCTGATGGAGTTACGCAAAAGAGAATTTCAAACACGAGCTGCCCTTGGGATCTGCTGTGACTGTTAGCGATTCAGCTGCACCCCCAAAGCTTTCAACATAAATATCATGAACAGGCTAAATCAGGTCTTGAAATGTGACAGTGTAAACATCATGAATATAATGCCATCGAGTCCACGGAGCCATGTTTAGGTTTTTTACTGTTATTGGCTTTACACTTGGTTTCTAAATATGTTTTAAGCAGCATTGGCTAAGGGTCTCAGAAAGTCTCAGAGGACAACTGTCAGGACAAACTTTGCTGACAGTAAAAGTACTTGGGGGACAGGGGAGATTATCAAGCCTTGTCAGAGGTCTCTATTCTTAAGAGTACTTTCTTGTTTTAGATATTTTTTTTTTTACATTCCAGAAACCCACTACAACCCTGTAAAAGGAACTCAGCCCCACACTGAGAACAGCAGCTGTAGAAGAGAAATGACTCCTGTTACAGGATCAGACACATCAGCTATTTAACTCCTAAAGCAACAAATGAGTTTTAAGGAGTGATGTTTTAATGTTTTGCATTTTGAGTAGAAGATTAACTTAACTTTAAAAACAGTGAATATCGGGAAGGAAGAAAAAACATTTCAAATCTCTCATGTACTCTGTCACTGAAAACAAGTTTCATTTTCTATTCTTTACCACCTTGACTTCCAACGGGTTCTTATCATTCTGCACTCAATAGCCTGGAAACATGACTTTGAGTAGATAATGCCTTTCAAATATTCACACTTCCTTCCATAACTTAATCTGACAGTTGCGGAGGATTCACCAGTAATATGCCATTGACATAAAAACCTCCACCTGCCCAATCTAATAACTCTCGGTCCCTTGACAAATAAAAGGTGCATACAGAAGCTAAGAACACTAAGGCTTTGTCTAATATTCAGAATTCATGCAAAGTGATAATGATCATCATGACTGCCTTCAAAAAGTACAGTCAGCTGCTCTGTGCTAAGCATATTTTATGGTTTCTTTTTGTGCTTTTTACACAGTGCAGCATTTTCCACAGATAGGCTCTACTCAGGCGTCCCGCCCAGGTAGATTAAAACCCGCCCAGATAGATAAAGTCCCTCGGTTTCAACTCAGGTAAATCTTACATTAGAACGCCTTATTTCACTCTTTTCAAAAACACCTACCTGAGTTTCGTGCGCTACGATAACAGAGAGGAGACTAGAGGCTTGTCTCTGTGCAAAGCTGCCTAGCTAGCATCTAAAGATAGGCCTGTGTGGATCGTGCAGAAATTGGTAAATTGCAGCCACAGGATATAACCTGGGTTACACTCTCCCCTTCTAAACTGCATGAGTCTCCGCATGCACATCGGTCACATGTCGCGCCACCCACCATCACAAGTAAATTCTCGACCTGTGGGGAACACTGCAGTAACTCTGATCTAAAATCAAAGGACTTTTCAGGTTTCATAGTTTCAACCCAGCCATGACAACTCATTAAAAAAGGACCAAACGGAGCAAATCACAGTGAGATGGCAATTTCAACAACACATGCATAAAAGCTTTAATTAGTATCATTACAACCCTTCTCACATGAGTGTAATAATGTGAAACTCTCTGTAAGACACTGCTCTAGCCTTCCTTTCATCCAGCTGCTACTGCATTACTTTCTATTTTTCATTGTTTTCCATCTCTTGCTTTAAGTGCATTTCACTATTTTATAGTGCACCTTCTCTCCTTTATAGTGCATCTTCTCACCTCCAGCCTATTTCAATGTTTTATAGAGCCTCTCCTCACCTCTTCCTCAACCCCATCTTTTCCAGACAACACTTTTCTGACTTTTTTCCCCCAATGCATGCGTCTTTTCAGTCCCTTCTTGTTCATGTCTTTCCTTGCCTCTTCCCTCTCTCTTCATCCCCTGAATTTATTCTCCTCTTACTGTTAGCTAGCTGATTGCAACCGTGTAGTTCCCAGCCTTTGTCAGCTTGATCAGGATGTCTGCGACAGTGTGGGGTAAATGGTGTGAGTGTGTCTTACACGGGCTCAGTGATTGAGTGAGCTCGGTGCACACAAAAGGGCAGTAATCCCATGCGTTAAAGACTGCTACTGACATGGACCATTTAACCTTACCCCCTCTAAACTCCCTGCTCCATCTTCCCCCTCCCCATCTTTACTCACATCTCTATCTACCCCATGTTTCTTAAGACCACAGATGGCATCTGGACTTACTTTAGTGCTTAAATTGTGCCTGGGAGAAAGGATTTGATCACAAAGGGAGCTTTGTTAACTTCCAGGATTTATTGTAACACTAATTAATATTGGATTTATGTTCACGTCCGATAGCATGTGCAGAATTCTGAGCAGACCATTACACAAAATCAAAATGCTATGCTAATGCAAAACAAAACACACACTAACTGAACTAAGTGGAATAAAATAGAGGTGATTCATGCGACTGGATTCAGACTAGAAACTGGGCACCAAGACACTTCATCACACAGAGCTGCAGTTCTGCTATTTAATCCCTGACCTATGAACCAGACGACATGCTGATTCGAGTCACACCATCAACCCAGCGCACCCACACGCTGATATTACTCATATTTCTCATGCCTTCCAGACCAGGTTAAGATCACTGTGAGACAATAAAACCACCACTTGGGTTGATACATTTTTCAGACTCATCAAGCTGCTCTTCAGATACCAGATTTTCAAATCTGGGCACTGTGCCTCTGCTTATTATTAAAGGGAGAGACACATCAGTCTGCATGGATTATGTGTGTTACAGAGCACATATGAATAAGTAAATAAGTGTCACCTGTGACATTTAACACAATCTGCAAGCTGTGCTAGTTGCCCTGTTAGCGCACACCCTCAATACAGTTGTACATCACTACAGGAATCTCAACTACCCCCACATCCCCACAGTTTAAAAAAAAAACAACAAAAAAACACCACCACCAAAAAAACTAATTTGCTATTAATCAATTACAAAATGTTGATGGCAATATAAGTTCATTCTGCGCTAATGAAATGTGCAAAAATGTTGCTGTGGTTAACTGAATTTACCATCATTTTGTGCTTTACGTTTGCTCAATACAAAGACTGTTCAAACCAACAGTATAGGCAGACTGGAGGGCAGTGTGGTATAGGAGTGGGTCTTTGTTTTTGATCCCTGAGGGATGGTTCACTAGCTACATGCATCTACGCATGTGTGTGTAAGTGAGCGTATTTGAAAAACCCTCCTCAGTACTGAGCGAGAGAAAAGAGTTAGCAGGCAGTGAGGGAAAAAAACAAGGATGTGAAGCCCAACGGTTGCTGTCACCAGGGATACTATTAAGCTCTCAATATCTGCCTCTAAGAGAACAATTCACCCCCTTCTTCCTGTTTTAACTTCGATTTTTTTTTTGTTTCCAATACTAGCAAAAGAATTATTTATAAATGATCTCCGGAAAATATCCAGTCATAGTGGCAAATAATGGGGCTTACAGGGCACTTGGCCACACAGGTAATCCAATATTAATAGTGCTGTAAGGGTCAGGGACAATCATGACAAATCGTATTACCATGGCCTTGGCACATTAAAATGAAATGGTCATCTTAAATATGCCATGGTTGGCTTTACTTCTAACATTAAAATAACTGGAACATGCACAGCGATTTACCAGCTGTGAATTCTCCTTATTTCAGTATAAAGGAGGAAAAGGTTTAGATTATCATGCGGTAAGGTCATTTGTATAAGAGCTATACTAAACTACATGATTTAATACATCAATAAACTTAATCCACTGATAACGTTTAAAATGGCATTACATGTTTACTTGTGACTTTAATGTGGCCTAATGTTTTTTATTTCCACGAAGATGTATGTACACTAACACCTCCATGTATCTCAGTATTTATGTCGAGCTCAGCGTAGATGTCATGAGGTTTAATCATCAGTGACTCAGAAATTCACACTTTGAAAATAAACTTTCCAGTGAAAGAGTAGATCCGCAACAGAGACCTGGTCAGAGCAAATAAATCAAGTAAAACAGTAAGTTTTATAAATTAATAACTAATAAATAGCAGTTACTATGTTCATTCTAGGACAATGATCAGTTAAGGAGCTGTGTTAAGTCAGTGGAGATTCAGGGTCAGTTTCCTGGACAGGTACAAACTAAACCAGGACAACGCCCTAATTTCAATTCACAAAGTTCAGAACAAAGATAAATATCAAGGCTGCATACAACATTCTTCAGAATTTAATATGGGGACCTAAACTTCTTCAAAATTCAGTGAGCAACGCTGTTGTTTCCTTGAATATAAAATTGTGTGAAGTGCACATTACAGGCTGCATTGGAAACACATTTCCCAGTTATAAAACTGTGGATCAAGGATTTATTTTCTCTGGCAAATGCAAAATGACTAAAACATCATGCATCTCTACTTTTTTGTTTGGTCTACATGTGAAACACGGTTTGTCAGTAGCAGATGCTTCAACTAAGTACAGACATCCACTTAAATTATCACTGTGAGCACAGACAGGGACAGAAACTGAGAGTCTGCTCACTAATTCATCTGCAGTGTTTGTGTTGACAAGACATCAGCCTGATATCTGCAGACAGCTGTTAGCTAGTGTTAGCTCCCCAGCAGGGACAGACTGAATAAAGCAGAATCCACACACTGTTCGCTCGACTTCCACAGGCTCGTAGCCAGAGATAATATCTCCTCGACAAACCCAAAGCAAGAGCTCAGATCAGTGTGCAGTCTTTTTTCAGTCTGTCCCTCTTGTAGATGCGACCTCTATATCAGCTACAAGATAGAGATCATCCTGAGTCACCACAGTAAGGTGTGTAAGTCTGCATATACCGTAACTGTTCACATCACAGTTTAGAAGACTGTCATGACTCAAGGTAGCTCCTACAGCCAGCTATTATCCACATTATTTACAATAACTTACAATAACTCTTTTGTGCACATTGTAATAATTTGATCTGAAGTAGACATGTCATGCAGCCCTAACTGAACCACTTGTAACAGGTAACCACTACATGTTCATAATATTTAGCGCAGATCGACATGTTTACTGTGAAAAGGTACAAAGATCGATCTTAGGCTTTTAAGCATCAATACTGGATCATTCAATTAAAAATTGCAATTAAAATAGTTTTTTTTTTTTTTCCAACCCTAGTCATGAATAAAATAGTTAATCCTGGTAAAATAAGTGGCTTTCCTAAACAAAATCTTAAATTTAGTTTATTCTTGACTATGAACTAGTGAGACTAGTGAAGATTCATGTCAACCAACTACTTGTAAACTGGCCTGAGGCAAGGCCTGAGGATATTAAATGCAGGGCCAGTCAAGTTATTTGTATGGCCCAGCATCACAAACAATATCTCACTGGGTTTTACAGGCTCCAACAAGAGTTTCAGACCAAGCCCAAGCTCCCTGAGCAGACACACAAAAAACCTTGGCTTTGAACTGGGAGATATGGTTGAAATCAATGTAATGATATTTACATGAATATTTTACAATTTCATCAATATGCATTGCAATATGACAGTACACCACACATACATGCACACCCTACAACTGGTTCCCATAAAGGAGTGTCTTTCTTTTTTAGCATTAACCTCATTGAGGAACATTTAACATAACATCTGATACATTTACCATTAGTAAATGCAACAAAGGCAGCCATGCCACATACTAGACAAACTACCTTATCCATCTTAACCATCCTGGTGTTATCCATCCATGTCAGACTATAGATGTAATTGTTCTACATGAATCCACAGCCCTGCCATCATGACATTAAGTAACTGTGTCAGCAAGGTGATTTTTTGTGGTTATAGCCTGGGCCAAATCAAGTCCAAACATTACAGAATAAAATGCGTCACTGTCAGAGTGTGCCACACACTGTCCTATTGGAAGGTAATTATTGTCACTCATCTCTCACTATTTGCCACCATTCTTATAAAGAAATTTATGGCTTGTCCAAGGTGATTTTTTTTTTTCTAGTTAAAATTAGGGCCATGGTTTTCCACCATTCAGTGGGGAAATGTGGAGCGATGAGTAAATTATCATAGAAATACCTTCAGAGAGTGTTTTCAGAGTATTTATCAGGGTGGCGTTAAGAGCAAGGTCAAGGTAAGAATAATGAGTGATAAATGTAAAAGTGATGACGCAAACTTTACTTTTCTTTGCTTCCATTTGACAGGAAGAAAGAAGTTTTAGTGAATAAAGATTCTATTGGAAAAGTATGGGTAAGTCTAAGAAAAAATAGGATGTTTGGTAAGTGGGCTACAGGAAAGAATTTTAATATTTTATAGATTCAAGACAGCAGAGATCCAATATCACCAGGTAATAAAGGAGGAGAAACCCATGCACTGACTTAACACAAATAACCCCAAACACACTTCCACACACCCCTGCAAAATTACCTGATACAGAGATGATGTTTTCAAAATAAATGCACTGAAGGTCAAAAATTTAATATAGGAAAAGGTTAGGATTAGGTCAAGGTTATGGAAAGGATTAGCTATTGACCAGCTATGGTTAAACTTAGGTAAACCTCAAGGGAAATAAAGGTTAATCAATGCAATGTCCTTTACATGTGTAGTGCTACCACTTTGTTTGTGTGTGTTGTGGAGCAAAGGGTGTTACAAAGTGAAAAGAGCTGACCAAGCACTAAGCATTCAGACTGTTTGTTATGCATTATGAGACTATGTCTTCAAAAATATACAAAAACAGCCTGGAAAAGAGGATCCATCTAAATAAGCTGCTGCTGTTGCTTAAAGCTACAGTAGATTTCCATCATCAAGGGATTTTGAGCAGTCAGGTGATGAGGCTTGTAATTCATTAACATGAGCCTCCTTTTAAATTCATTATCAAAACAACACAGTATAATTGGTAATTAATTGCAAAAGCAAGACACTAAAACGTCTTAATTCAAAGCACAGTTTCTTTTCTTTTTAAATTTTACCCTGATTCTCACCTACGATTGTAATGGCATGCAAATTTCCACCGGCCCAAATTCTCTGAGTGTGTTCACACTGCTAGATCAGTACTGCTGGCAACTATTATACTTGCCAAGGCTGACAAAAAGAGAAGCATTTAAACTTCATTTTCATATACTGTAATAATAAGTACAAAATCCCACACAACCTAAAGCTTTAGTTTATATAAGCCAGGGGTTTAGTGGGATGCATGAAGTGTGAGCACTGCAAAAGGGCATAATAAATCACCCTGAAGGCTTGCCCAAAAGGAAAGCTACTACAGAACACGAGGAAAACAGAAACTGGAAGGCTATGTTTATGTTGTGTGAGCTATTGACACTACTGGGCTTCACATGCATGGCCGAAAGGCACAGCTATGCAATCGCAATTACATGCAAATAGCTGCACTGTCAAAACCATCAGTGGGGATGAATAAAAATAAAAGAAGCACTTCAAACGCTATCTATTTTTATTGACAATCAAAGGCTGGTCCAGCACTACTATTAAGCTGTTCTCTTTTGAACAGACATGTGGCATGGCTACTTCGCCAAAGGGCCCCCGCTGTTATTAGTACTAAAAATGAAGGAAGATGACAAACTGAAATGAGGCCATTTCTGTTGACAGGCTTCTCTAAAACAGGAAATCCTGACATGCTGTAATAGCTAAGCACCAAGCCAAAAGACTCCATACTGTGCCAGAAACTAGAAACACTAGCTCTTTCTAGGCAGCTGCTAAAGAAAACAGCAGAGCAGGCGATAATCTGTGTGTTGGTAAAATGTAAGAAAAATTGCCAGGCCAGATTGAATTTCTTGTTACCAAATTCCCATTCGCAATCGTCAACACCACTTCTTCCAGTCCATCTGCGGACAAGTGTCTGATTATTGATGAAAGAGAACAGCTGAGAATAAGAAACATTTTGGAGCAATGAGAGAAACAAGCCTCAGGACCTATTTATTCATGCTGAGGAATTCATTTTGATCCAGGCAGCATCAAGCATCATTTCAGAGAAACTGGCAATAACAGAACTTGATTTTACTAAGTGAATCAGAGCAAGTAACTGTGCCATGGCTCTGAAAGGCGGGATGTGAATACTGAAATAATACCATCTCTGTCCTACAGGCTTTGAGTGTAGGGTCTGTGAACAAACTCATAACACTCTGATGGTATTTAATTCCAGAGAGATTCCAAAGCCTCTTCCATCAACTAAAAGTCAGAAATAATGAGGCCTCTACAATCAATGAATGTGACTGAAGGGAAAGGGAAGGAACAGTACACCACTCACTGCGGGTCCAAATTCACATCAGGCAGCGTGCCAGTCCCAGCTCTGCCAGCAAATATCTGCTTAAATGGTGACTCTCGTCCTGCACACCGGAAATTCAATTTGTTCCGTAAGCCGGGGATGAAAAAGCAATTATTCACAGTCCCCTCTTTTCACGATCTGTTTCTTTAAGATATCTCCCTTCTTCCCCTTACTAACAAATAAACCTCCAGATTAGTGCTGTGTGTGCCTGTTCATAGGGGCAGCCAGTTGAAGCACTAAGATCAGGCTAACTAAAAAGCACGTCAATCAATCTGAAAGACAGAGTCAGGTTCAGCAAGACAAGATCTGTACTTCGCCATCCCCATCATCCCCATGGGACATGGGTAAAAGCTACTAGATAATGGCTTGATAGCATGTCACTACGTAACATGGAGGACAGAAGTAAGCACATGTCAGAGGAACACTTCTTTTACACCAATTACACTACACAGAGTGCCCTAACACCAAGCCCCCCACCCCATCAGCAAGAAGTGCTGTCAGGGGAGCCCACTGAGCCGAGGCTCCAATTTACACTTGGGGTATTAGGTGGGACCCTAGCGTGACTGTGCAAAGTACCGCAGAGCTGCTTCACATGCTCTCTGTGACTTGAACACGTCCTGGAACAAGTTGGCAGATCTAGTGGGGCAGAGAGAAACTCATGTTTGAGTCATAACCTTATTTCCTTCAAATGTTGCAGGAACAACACCTGTTGACTGAGGGATATGAAAACGGCCTAGCACTGTAATTGGCTCCCTCCATGTCTGGATAGAAGGGATACAAAATGTTGATAGTTGAAAGATGAAATGGGGAGAGAGACAGTGGGATCATCATACAGTGAATGGAAAAGCAGGATAAACCTCAGAAGTTAAGAGTTAGCCATCTGAGAAGGGCAGTGTGACAGCATCAACCCCACACAGACCTATAGATCTGGGGGAAGCTTAAAGCTGGTCACCCATGATTGAGTTTCCCCATCCTCCATACCTTGAATCACTCACACACACACACACAAGAAAAAAAAACCTTTCAATGTATCTGCTGCTTTCTAATGCATGCCTCAGTCAAGGCTAGACTTCTAATTATCCAGATACTAGCTCTCTGTAGCCTTCACTATGTTCAGAAACTATAGAAAGCATGGAGGATAAAGGGATGGATTAATACCAAGTGCAGAAAGCTTCCGAGAAGAGAACCATACGTCTCACCACCTATTAAATGTACACAAAACAGTGGTTTCGCAACCCATAGGAAGCAGTAAGTGACTCATCCAGAATATAGAAATGAAAACAGCTGTTTCTTTTAAGAAGGTGAGGGAAAAAATACTGAAAAAGCCCTTCACCCACGCTGCCAACAACATTTAAACAAGCACTTGTATGAACTTAAATAAGACAAAAACAAAAGCATATTGGTAACATTTTTAGATTATAGCTCCGCTTTTTCATAATCACAGTCTAATTAGTCAGTTGCAAAATGTGACAGCTCACCACAGCTGGTTCTGCTGCCACAAATTAGTGTATATTTCAGTGTTCTCTAATCTACTTGTGGGATTTCAGGGCTCCTTTATTTTTTCTTAATATATACCCTTGTTTAATGGCCTTAGAACTTCATATATAACAAATCAAAAGCAAATATGTATTTAATAGCTTGGTACAGTATAACATGTGAGTGTTCTGCCTCCCACAATAGCTACATATTTCATTTTGATTAATTATTTAATTTGATTACTTTTTGGAATGTGCTGCAATGTTCTTCGAGGGCTGCAACACATCAATAAAAATTCCTAACCCTGAAAAAAAAACTGAATACATGAAGTGATCACAATCATGAGAAATGACCATGGACATTCTGTGTGACCATGTTTGTCTTCCTGTTGCCACATCGGTGCTTTGATACAGATCACAATACCTGTAAAATCTCTAATCCACAGTCAGTGCATAAAGCCAAATCAACCCAGCTGCTACATCTTCCGTGGTCTGAATTAAAACGATGACCGTGTAGAATCAAGCAAGATGGCGGTGGAGCACTGCCTGGGGTTTTAAAAAGGTAAAATCTGGGTGGGTTGTAAGAGGTTAAACTATGATTTGATGTGGCTACGGGGCTTTTCTTAACCAATCGTTTGAGTGACAGTGAATGTGGCCATCTTCAAAGCTTTGTAGCCAATTTCTGGACGAATTCTTAATAAACAATGATGACAGCTTCGACAAATTCAGTCATAATACAATAAACTGACAAGACTGCCGATAGATGAACAACAATCGTGCTGAAAATCTCTAGGTTTAAAACAAACAGCATTTGAACATAAACACATGAACATAAATTGGCATCTATCACACTGTGCACTCAAAAAATAAGAGTCACAGTTTTCAGATGTAAGGAATTCATTTTAAGCACAAACTTTCTGCTAAAGTACCGGCACTGAATAAAGGGTTTACTCTGAATAAATAAATAATCAATAACAACTTCGTATTCAAAACAAAAATTCTCACATTCCAGTAAATCGAGGCAGTGAGTAAACACTAGAAACAGAATTTAAAGTGCCTCCACACTAAGATCACCTAAACTACCAGATACAAATGTCTATAAAACAGACATTTTTATCCTTGTGGATTTTTGTCAAGTCTTTTTTGAAAAGTCTCCTGTCTCTGGGTGCTTACCACGTCTCTTGCAAAAAGTATTATTTTAACAGATTATCTTTTTATAGCTTTGAAGACACAGTGTACAATTCGGACAACTCATTATTCCTTTCACTTGTCATTTTAGGAAGAGCACAAGTGTTACTAATAACATTAATAATGGCTCTGCTGTATTCAAGCGGCCCACTAAGTCATGACAGTCTGACCCTAAAAACGGAAGCAGCTAAATGGAATTCAGCTGTCATTAATGTTACTTACATTCTGTTTTTTGTTAGTTTTCATGCAGTACTGAAAACACGCTGAACCGTGACCCAAAACCACAGGGCTAATCAAACCAGGAATTCAATGTACCCTTACACCGCTAATGGATAAAAAGTAATTTTACCGAAAGTTGCTGGTGGTCTACCACTACTGGAGGATGCAGAGGGACGGGTTGTGGCTCTTCCTCTGTCCTTTCAGCAGATCCCTTCAACTGCTCTGACGGGCTCCTCCTGTATTTCCTCACTTTGGAACCCCCTATGAAGATATGAACGGATTATTGGTGGAAGGAAGGTTGACAATGAGGGATATAAAGAATTAAAGCAGTGTGACTGCAAAAAAAAAAAAAAAAAAAAAAACCCCCAAAAAAAACCTTAAATGAATGGGAGAGCTACATTTCTGGAAAGCACATTTCTGGAGAGCTAAATAACTGGAAAGCACAAACTGGATATCTTTAAAAGAAAATAAATTCCAACTGCCATGGCTGCAAGATTAATGAAATACTAGGGTATGAGAAAGAAAATCTATTTGAAGCTACTACCTGCTACTGAGTGCACAATATTTCACACCTGGCCTCTTTCCTGTCCATTTATAACAGTGTTCAGGAAACATTTTGATGGAAACAAAAGGGCTGGCTCAGCTTGTAATGAGTAGAGGCGGAGTGGCTGAGTTGTGTGTTGTTTAAGGAGCCAGTTTGCTTGTTTTCTGTTGTGTGATTGTGCCATCGTCTGATGACTTCTCCATATTCTAATAGCACCATTACCTCAGCCTTTCAGCTAGCCTCTGCCAAACCACAGGCCCGTAATCAAACACATAAACTTATTGGCTTATCTTGACTGACTTGAACACTACACACCGGTATAAAGGGCATAATGGCTCATGGCAAAGAAACAAAATACACGGCAGAGTCAGAGATGGGGGGAAAGCCAGCCAACAGTATGAATCTTTTATAGACAAGAAAAAAAAGACATCTGAAGAAACATATCAGTAGATATGGAATTTCTACAAAGGTACACATAACTTTCAAGCCTCTGGAGTTTAAATTACATCATCTGCAAAGCCAGAGGATAGCAGTCTCATGTTCTGTGAAATTGTTGCATTATTCATGTCCTCTTCACTATTTTAAGAATATTATCTATTTATTATCTATTTATGAAAACAAAGTGTAAATTAGAAGAGCTGGATGGTTATAAAAAAAAAATTATCCTCATATTGAAGTTGTGGGAAAAGCACTGGCTGAATATTGTGAAAATGAACAGAACTTGCTTAATTGCATAGCTACTCTGTAAAATGAACAGATCAAACACATAGATGAAACTTTGCATCTTTCTCATCTTATTTAAAAACTTCCTTCAGATGCAGTTCAAACTCAGGGCATCCATTATAGGAAAAAAAAAAAAAAAAATCAATCTAGCCGACTGATAACTTGCCAAAATATTACAGCTATTTGTGGCCCAACTCTCACAGACAGCAAAATAGCACTTGAAATACACCATGCATCAGTCACTATTAGGTTACTTTTACTCATAGGTAAAAATGTTATTGTTAAATATATCTACCTTTTCAGGAAATGCTGACGGCATTAAAACATGTGAAATACGTACCAAACACAGAAGGAGAAAAAGCACTGTGTTCCATTTAACTAACCTTCTTTGTCCTGATCTTCCTCAACACTGTCTGTTACTGCCCTCCCATCCTGGGGAGGGTGCTCCTGAGTTGGATGGCTCTCGTGTTTGTCTTTGTGCTCTTCCTGTTCTGGCTTGTTAGAGCCTTCAGTCGTGCTCTGAGGAGTCCTTTTCTCAGCCTCACTGCTCCTCCTGAGGCTCTGCGAGTCCAGGCTGTCCATTGACTCGTTTCCATTCACACAGTCCACTTGTGATACTAGGAGACCCTCTGTGTGCTTGGGCTGGGCCTCGGCATCTGAGGACTCGGACGTTTCAATCAAAGGCTGGCAGTCAGCCTGCGTGGCCTGGCTATCCCCGTCCGCCTTGGCATGAGAACTTCCACTGAGGCAATGCAGCTCAGTGTGTTTCTCCGTGTTCCCAGATTCTGCCTCTTTGGCTGTGGACTCCTCCTCCTTAGGTGTTGGCTCTTCTCTGGCTTTGTTGGCATCTGGAGGCTCAGCAGGGGCCACAACAGGAGGCTCATTGGAGCTCTCCTCCTCTGTGGAGGGGGCATGGGGATGGTGACCATTGGGCTGCGGACCTGTGGTATCACAAGATGATTCCTCATCCTGCGTCAAACATGAGTCACTGGGCCCTGCAGCTTCCACTTCTGCCTCGGGTTCATCCTCCTCCTCCTCTTCTATTCCTTTCTTGTAGTTTTTCTTCTTACGAATGATGCCCCGCCCCCAAGATGGCCGCCGGCGAATCTTCCGCTTAATATGATCTGTGATGGAAAGAGAAAGACGGTGAGGAAACCTTTTTAGTTCAAACAAGCAGAAAATGTTTGCAAAATTTCAGAATAACTAAATGAAACTACAAAAATGAGCAAGCTGATCAGGCAGCTCACTCCTTATTAACATCATTCAAATTCTTCTACACCTTAAAATGGCAACTAACTACAATTTCCACCCTCTTAACAGGGGAAAAAATTAGATCCACTTCATTTCAAATGCCCATTTCGCTCATTGAGTACATGACTAGATGTGCATAACTGTCAAAAAAATTCCCTTTGGCAATAGGCTGTTTGGTTCTGGGACTCAGAAGAGAAGACACCCTTCTGAGAAGAAGACACTATTCCGAGGAGAAGACACTCTTCTGACACACAAACAATACACAACTTTCTAATGTTAAACAACTGAAAGCAACTGAAGATTTCGTAAGTCCTAAACTGCAGGCAAAATATATTTTCAAACTATTCCCTTTTTGAAAAGATAGTCACACAGTTAAAAAGCTGACTGAATTTAAATCTGGACATTTGGCCCTCCTCTAAGAGTAACAAGCAGTGGGTGACAAAAATGACAAAGAAAGTACGAGAGAGAGAGGCACACAGAGAAAGCAGCCCTGTTACATCATGGATGTTGGACACTAATGGTGACAGATGGTGCTTGGGGTTTTAAGAGGAAGGGGAAAAACCAAAGTCTGCTCTCTGAGAGTGCAGTAAAAGTGTCCTAGCAAGCAAGCAAGAATGCTAAATGCAGTGAAACTTCAAAGCATTCGCCTTCATTTACTGGTTTCCCAGAGCAGACGCTCAGATACAGACCAGAGCAACACAGTCATAGAGAACGGCAGACACAGAAAGAGTGTGAAAGACAGACACATAGGGACAACCACAAGTCAGTTTCCTAGTGACACAAGCATTTGAACCTGACAATGAGTGGCATTGCCGTGACCTGTCAGTGAGACACACACCCTAACCCCAAAGGAACCCTTTGGTCTTGGCACTGAAAGGCCTTCACAAGTTAAAATAATCTGCTGAGTCCCTGAGTCCCATCAGGCGCCTCTGACACTGCAATATTCTGTGTAATGCCTGGATAAAAACAGTAATTCTTTTATAAAACAACTATCTCAAAAAGGACAAAGTCATAACTTAAAAGGCTGTGTGTGTGTGTGTATGTGTGTGTGTGTCTAAATGAGCTCAACCGTGGATAGAGCCACTAGATCACAGTGGACTTATTAAAATCCATAAAGTCCTAGCCATTATAATTCTGTCAAGGGCCATTGGAATGATCTAAATCTGCCAAAGTGGGATCTTATGCAGAATCAATAACATATGCCAGCTTGGTTCTCAGAGGACTAAATGACCAGGACTCCTGTAAGTTATTCAACACAGATTATACTGCAAAGTATATACACTGAGCAGAGCTTTTTTACCTTAATACTAAAGAGACTCCACTGTGTCACATGTACCTGCACCACACTCCTCTCAATGCTTTTATCCAGGGTTCATCTTTCCACTGTAAAGATGTGATTATGCATGATGTACATCAAAAGGAGGCAGAAAACAAAACCTTATATTAAGCACTTGTTTGCAATGTGGAGGGAAAACGGGAAGGAAACCAATCACACTGACTTAAAGTTATATTTTCTCTCTCGCAACAGTCAAAAAGGGGATAATTAGTCAACTGGTGCTTGGTGATGGGCTCAGGACCCTCCTCTTAAGGAGCTGTGTTCTCTAGTGACCCTCTTAATGACCAGCCACACATTTCCTGTCAGCCACAACCAGCACACCAGACAACCCAGAGGGGACACTTGGTGCCAGCTAATTCTGTACAATTGTTGGAAAATAACAGCAATTCACATGTGTTTATGCAGTGGCTACATTTGGGTATGTTCTATATCTTATCACCCAGACTTTCAACTACATTTCAAATAAGTACTTTTTAAAACAGTATATAAATCTATATCTAGAGGAGTACAAAGAAGTTAGTTTTAAGGTGGGATGCAGCTTTGGTTTTTGGTTCTTCCTGATATGATGTGGAAGGAGGAGACTGCCGTAGGGTAAACTCTGGAGCAGGCAGAGAGTCTCATTCATCTTTAGGCATGACTGGCACATGGGATAGCTGCTCTGCTGTAAGTGAGAGACCGTGGAGAATGAAGAAAGCAAGAATAGAGAAGAAAACCTGCCAGGCATCTTCGATATTTCTGAAAGCTGGCATCCTATCAATAATGCTTCTTTGTATGTGTGTGTAAATGTGTGATCTTTTTTTTTTTCATCCACTCAGAATGCTCACTTTTGACCACCATTTATTTATTTAACCTTCAGAATTTAGATTTCATTTAGAAATGTCACGTTGCAATGTCCAGCGATTAGTCATAGCTTGGCTCTTTTCAGTTCCAGCACAGAAAATATTACTTTTTGCTCCAAGTTATTCTTTTTTTAATATATTATGACCTTTATCAGACACAGCGAAGTAAAAGCAACCTTCAGCGCTGTTTTTCTGAAAAGAAGATAATAAAAAAGAAGCATAGCAGCTAATTTTCATCTGACCCTTCATTTCCTTTTTAACCCTCTCTAGATAGAAACTTTCCGCAGTCATTTTTTTACACAAACAAACAATTCACAGTTCAATGGAAGAGGTCTCGCTAAGGTCAGCTATCACCATCAGAGCTATGAAGGCTACTCCTGAGGGATGAGAAGTTTAGATAGAATGGCAGCAAATGACTCATCATAGTTGGCTATTAAATAATGCATGAAAAGTTGTTAGAGCATGAACAGCCAACCACCGAGGGGAGATATGCTGATGGGGGAGGGAAGACGGGAAGAAGGAAAGGAAAAGAGAGCCAGAGCACTTTGTAATAGTTAAAAGTGCCTAACCCATACAAGATTCAAGCAGTGGCAGAAATATTTCAAGTTGCTATCACACATACTTGTCAGAACAGTATGTGTGCATGGACAAATACAGCTTTTGAGAGCAAAAAGCCCCAGGAGGTGAGGCTCCAAACTGCCGTACCAGTAAGTATTAAATAAATGAATCAGTCCAGTGACACTGATGGACAATTCGGCGGCATATTGGTAATGCCTCTGGGTGGAATTGTGAATCAGTGTCTCCGATTCACTGATTTCTTTATTTAATAATTTCCTAGTACTGAGTAATCGGATCACAGCTCATCAAAGGACAGTCATACCCAGTGCTGAAGAGAAGGCAGAGGAAAGAAAAGTTCTGTAGAATCTGTAAAATAAAAACTTAAAAACCGACAGCGTCTGTGCTGTGTGAAATTTTTTCCTTCCACAGGTATCAAAGGCTAGACAGATCCACTGTCTCTATAGGATAGCTGTACAAGTAAAAGCCCTAAAGCCTTGTCAGTATAATCCAGATAAATTTCTATATACGGTTTATAGTAGGGGCTATCCAAGGAAACTTTGAAGCACCACATACCCATAGTATTATGCAATATGGCGCAGGCTATTTATTACTTTTATATCTTCCCAAGACGCACAAGCCCATAAAGGCAAGTGTATCTATCTCAGATAGATTGATATGATAGGTCTGTGGGCTCAATGCCATATTATCATCAGTACTAACTCATACTCACAGTATACCCCAAAGCTAGTTAAACAAATCTACGCAATCAATCCAATCTGCCACTGTTCTTTGCCGAGATTGTGTAAAAGGAAAAACATACCTTAAGCTTTCCATGGGAGGAACGTTACCTTCTCAAAGGGAAAGTTCAGCATGTGGGGAAATCCAATCTTTTGCTCTCTAGCCAAGACTTAGGTGAAAAGACTAACACCACTCTTATGACTGTACACTAAATGTGAAGCTACAGCTAGGAGCTGGTTAGCTCAGCTCTGCACAAAGACTTAAAACAGGGGGAAACAGTTAAGGTGCAGGCCCAGAGCATATAGTAGAAACATCCTCTAAAATTAAGTCATCAAACTTCCCCATATCCCCACCAAACCACACAAAAATAATCGACACTTAACTGAAATGCAATAACTGTGACCTGCTCCCATATATGCTGGCAAACCCATTGTCCTTCTCAGTCCTCCATTTCCTCAGTGCATCATAAAATGAGTATTTGGCTGAGGCAACAATGCTACAGCAGCATACCGGTGACTTTAGCACCTAACCTTGGAACATATTGTAAAAAGGAAGTAATAAAGTCTAAACTTTTACTGCTTACGGTAGTTAAAGGTATAGTTTATTACAATCCTAACAAATTTTCCAGATTTGTATTATCACACTTAAAAATGTGAGGAAACAACCAATGTGAACGCTACAATTACTGTGTGTGAAAACTAATATCATGACACACACAGTAATTAAATGCCATCATCTGTCGAGCATGTCTCTGGATATCAACACCAGATGAATACATTAACTATAAAAAGGAACTGTGACAACAGACCATACACATGGTAACAGCGGCCATCTGAATGACCTCACTGATCTTCAATAGCCTGAAACACAAAGTCCACTTAGATCAGTGTTATTAGGTCATTAGTTATGAAAAAGACCACTGCCTTTTAAAGGAAAGTGTTGGTTACAGATAGTAGGTTAATGGGCTACACTATATATTAATATAGAATACATGCTTAACAGTTTAAAAAAGGATGTTGTGCTTCACAAAATCAGTCTTAAGCTGATCAGTTCAAATGTAAATATCTTTGAAAAATGCTGTTGAGTTAAAAAAAAATGGTAATGGTAATCCACCGTTACTCTTGAATCAGCTATATTGGATATAAACACAGACTTGCATTCATATATTTCCAGAATGAGACTCTCATATCTGACATGCTGCCCGATGCCCTATTTTTTTCTCTTTCAAATTTGAAAGTCTAATATTTTTCAGTTTGGAGTCTTCTTGTACGTCTTTCTTCATTTCTGCTTCAAGTAAAAGCTGAGAGCTGTAGTCCTCATTCAGTGACTAGTTTGAATCTCAAATCAACTGGATACTGCTGTGACTCATACCCACACAAATACCGTATGGTTATTCAATTACACATGTAAATACACACAAACAAAACCATTTGTGCCTATATTCTGTGACATTTGTTTTCCTTTGGTCCCAAATTCTTGTAATGTATTTCCCAGCAAGACTTTACCCCAGTGTTGGCCCAGTGTCCTAAATGTGAATTCAGAGAGCAGGCATTCTCTGGAGGCAAAGGAAATGTTGTTCATTGCCATGGAAACACACTTAAACTGTGCACACACACTCAGCAATAAGGAGGTAAGTAGGTTAGTAAACAACAGAGCATCTGTCCAGGTTAGAGGGGGACTGTTAGTCTGCCCAAGGAGTTTCAGAGTCTTGAGGCAAGTGCCACTGAAAAGCACTGATAACTCAACATAAATTAGTCACATTTTAAGCTGGTGATCACATTACTTGAGAAACATGCGATTTTATTTTTTTTAAAAAGTTATACTTTTTGGTATCACTTGCAAAATGGTCATGATATAAGGTGCTTTCTTTGTAAAACTCTTAAATATATATTTGCCTGAAAGAGGTGTATAACAGTTAACCTTTCTATATTTTGTAACATTATTCTCGTTTTGAACTGCAGTATATTGACTGAAGTGTTGTTATTTTGTTAACTCCTTTATCTGGAGATTATCCCACTCAATTGCTGATCTGTTGCCATCCCAAGTCACTGTAAACAACTGACTCTGTGCATGATCCTGCACACATACGGCATGTAAGCAAGCATGCAGTTACTGTAAGCTTAGTGAAAGGCACAACCCAGCATCCAACTGTTTTTTGTCATCCTGGTTCACTGGAATCGACTGGAGTTGGGGCCTCAATCTTGTAACATTAATGAAATATTGATCTGCCTCGCTCTCATTACCTGTGACAGACAGGGTGGAGCTTGGGAACACTGGCAAGAGGTTACACCTTCACAAAACTTTACACACATATTGTAAATTTAAAAGCTTGTTTAGCTTAGTTAGTTAGGTTTTATCAAATAATGTATTGTTGTACTAAACAAGTATCATTATAATTTACATGGGTGGAAACAACAACTGTTCTTATTTTATTCACTGACAAAAGACTGTTTTTTCCACCTCTTATAAAAAAGGTGTATTTAAAGGCACGCTGCATGTGCAGTTTGTGGAAGGTCTCCCACTTGTGTTTATATTACTGTGATAATGACAGTAATAAAGAAAATGGGGTGGTAAAATGTGTGAGTTGGTTTAGCAAACAACTGACCAGCACTGAAACTGGTGTCTGCAAAAAAAAAAAAAAAAAAAAGCTGAAGTTACTTGAATACTTTCATAAATACATTTTGGGGCCATTAAACCTGCTGCCCCAAAATGCATCATCAGACACAAATATCTAGCCATTTATAATTAAACAAACTTTGAATAAGCAAAAATAAAGAGTTGTTTGTTTCTCTTTTCGTTGGCATGCTTCATTAAAAAGAAAAAAGTTATGGTTTGTGAACAATGCCCCATGTGCACGAGTGTACTCACCTGAAAGAACCTGAATTGTGCCCTAAAGCATAAGCAATAAGAAGATACTCCTGAAATGTATATTTTCCTAACTGTATCCCTCCCAGGGATGTGAATTATTCTCAGAGCTGTAATTAATACAACAAAAGAATTGTATATCCCCAGCCATGACTGCTGAACAAATTCCATTTCAACGGTTCCTGATAACTTCAACTAAATTAGTAAAATTTGTCTTTAGAAATGTGCACATAAAACAGAATATTTATTAAAGACGTTAAAAATGCAGGTCAAGAGTAGCATCTCTTTAAAGGTTAATATATGATAAATGATAAGAATATATATAAAAAAGAGGAAGCAAT